>NW_024103541.1:0-748080 GCF_003945595.2 Pipra filicauda
CCAAGACCAGAAATTCTATTTCATCATAATCACTTAGACAGTGGCACAAAGTTACTGGAGTATTTCAGAGGTCATTTTACCCAGATGCTCCTGTAATAAACCCCCTTGCTTTAATTTTTAAGACTTGGGATTATTTAATGTAAATAAAATTTGAGTGCTATCCACATAAAACAGATTAGTGTTGCAAGTATCAAAAAACTACTCCCATCAGAGACATGCTCCTTGCTTCAGAGAACATGGAAATAAAAAATCAACATTAACAGCAGAATGTCTTTTTTATTATAAAGAATATAGGAGGAAAAACTTTCTGATCCTCTCAGCAGCAAGACTAGCCATAGCCATCTTAAAAAGTACATAATACTGGTAACTGTACTGAGGGAAACAAGGCAATTCTGGGCTTCTCTGAGATGCCCTCCCCAAGTCCCCCACCACCTCTCCCCGTTATCACCATGGCCCTCTGAGGGGGAAATGAAATGCATTCGTGGTTTCTAAGGCCAGAAAGGATTACCATCCCCAATAAGACAGTACTTCTTTTCCTCACCAAATACGTGACAAAACATTACCTGGTACAAACAATATATAAAAAAATATCTTCTTATTTTAAGGCATGAATGATCACAAGCCTGAAATCTTGTTCAATAAACTTAATTTACACTTAATCCCAGAACACTGCTTCTTGTTTCAATGTTGTTCTTGTGTAGCTTCCACTTTTCATTGCTTGGTCTGGTTATTCCTGGTGAATAAAACTGAAATTCCTTCTTCACCCTCTGCTATCAGATATTTTTCTATAGTGTTAATAACTATCCCAGGTAATCCAAATTGACCCTCAACTGTCTCTGATAGCCTGAATATATTTTACAGACCAATTTCCCTCTGCTTCCTTGAATTCTTTTCAGTGATCCTTTCCATGGGTCTTCTACATGTGCAAATACCAGAACTGGATATTATATTGAGAGAACATTCAGAAATAAAGCTGTTTTGGGATTTGGTGTTTGTATCCCAGAACAAGTAACAGTGCTGGAATGCATGAAAAACAAGGGTGGAAATGAATTTTTATCCAAATTTATATGAACATTCAGGATATGTTAATAGACCATAACTTAGAGCTGGATGTCAAACCTGGAAGCCTAACACTGGATTACTTACAATGACTTACAATGGAAATCTTTCTTCCCAAGATACCTAACCCTTAAATTCCTCATTTCCAACATCCTCTGCTAGCAGCAGTGTTACACTCTTGTGACTACAGGCACTGAGGTTCAGTGAACTTATTATGTTAAAAGCAAGTGCAAGAACAGGCCTGATGGAGGACACAGACAAATTCAGTTGAATTAGGGTCTGGTGTTTTGACTGGGTGAATATTAGGGTGGAAATATGAGTAAGTCTGGATGTTTGGTATTACAGATGCTCAACATTGAATTCACAGATTTGGGAATGCAGCCACCATGAATAATTATGGCAGTTATGGAAAGTTTACTGAAGCCTCATAATGCAAATTACTACAGCAGCCTGAGATGACAGAAGGAGGGAAGCAAGCAGAGCCTTGAACTAAGATGTGTTAAATGCTCATGAATTTACCTGTATTAAAGCAAAGCTGAGAAGTTTGATTTTTCAGTACTGCCCCATAAGTTGTAAATTTTGATATTTCCCTGCTTATAAAAGTGAACCCAAAGACTTGTCACAGCCTTTTCTACACTGGAGACAAAAGCTTATTGCCTTTAAAAATAAGCCACATCCTATCAAGTCATCAGTATGACTTGTCTAAAAACACCTATTTTTTGGTGCATAAAGACAAGTGAACGAGAGCAAAGACAGGACTACCTGGAAAAGATTATCCTTAGGAAAAAAAATGGATCCTATTTTTTCACCAAAGCACCAGTATTCTCATTAAAATTTTCATTTTCAAAAGAAGCAAAAGAAAAATATTAACAGCAGAGATTGTCATGAGGCTCTTTCTCCTCACATCTGCCAAATGCTTTCTGTACATCAACGACTACCCAGGAGAACAACTGCCAACTCCCAATCTGTCCCATGTCTGACCAGCGACCGAGGAGAGTATTTCTTAGCAAAATACAAATATTTGCAGGAAGGAAAATCCCCGTGCATCTTCAACAATTGCAGACAGTTTAAATCCATCCTAGCAGTTGCTGTCATACATGATCAACTGCAAATTGCCATTAGTAAGTACTCACATTACAGCTCGTGGACTAAAATATATACCCAATCTATATCCCTTCTTTGGTGCACAAATTGTATTGATAAATAAAGCACACAGGTATCTGAGCAGGGGTCCATGGAACCCACAGTTTCATTCTCTTGCACAAAAGAGGCAATCATGCCTCAATTTCAGGAGAAACAGTAATATAAGTTGAATGATAATTTTTCCAATTAGTTTGCTTGCAATTTCAACAGCTGAATGTGCAAGCTCATTTATCATATGAATCTAAGGCCTCACATTTTAATTTGAATGGGAAAATCTCAGCACATGATCTTTTGGCTTACAGAATGCACGCCTTTGCATTTCTTTTCTTTAAAACTGGAAAAAAACCCCCACCTACTAGATCCTGCCAATTTAAGAGCTTTTCTAAATATTGATGAAGTTCAAAAAATAATGTCAATTCTTATGTTTAATAAATAGCCATACCTCAAGATACTGGAGCTGGTTTGGAAATGCTGGAGGAGCATAGAGCTCTGATGAGGGATCTAATTGAATTGGCAGAAAGAACTCCAAGTGTAGAAAAACTGACGTTCACTATTAAAAGACATCTAAGAAACATTTTCAGCATTGTAAGAAAACACCATAGTTTAGCCTTAAAATAAGCTGAGAAAGACCTATCTAAAAGTGGAAAAGCACCTCAGGTTTTTGACAGCAGAGTTTCTGGACCTCCTTTATCAATGTAGCTTGGGCAGTTACAGCTCCTTAGAGGGACCATTTTACAGAAGTACCTAAAAAGAGTCTACAGTGTTAATAAAGTGTCCTACTTGATGCTATTTGCCTGTTTGAAGCAATTGCACAGGAATTAATAGTTCTCTGGAAAAAAGACACCACCTAGGAGTTCAAAAGCTGCCATCTTATTTGTAGGCTATTCTTTGTCAAAGCATCTCAGTGAAAAAGGAACCCAGAGGACTGCAGATATGAAACACAAAAGCACATACTTCTCTGCATGATCAATAGATCTAGTGATCCTATTTCTTCATTCTAGACTACACTACATAGAATACAGTGAATAAATAAAACAGTGAAGTGAACTGAGTATTTCAGCTGGACAAGAGAGTGCGTGCATGAGTGTGGGTTTGAGCACACATATCTGAGAATCCTTCAATCTTATGCCATCTTTGGTAATGACTGAAAAATGTGTGGAATTAAAAATGTGTATTTTCAGTATTGACCAGTAATCATTCAAGATTTGATGCCTAAAAAGTGTGAAATTAGCCCTTCCATGAAGTGGATTAATTTTTTCTGTTCATACCACTGAACAATTTCTACATATTCCATACAACAGAAACCTAGATCTGGCTTTTTAGTGCTGTTAACAATTCCAGAAAAACTGATGCTTCTAAGATCTTTTTTGTTGGGAATGGGTTTGAAATCCAAAGCCTGATTTTCTACTTATCCCAGCATGGTTATTTTAAACACTTCTTTCATTTTGAAACTAGTGACAGAATACTTGGTCTTTTGCTGTCTAGCAGTTTGAGGTGCAAAAACTAGTTTTGCCTAAGTACTTGGCAGAAGCTTTCCTACAGTTGAGATTCCCTAACAGAAAAACAGCTCAAGACAAACTGGAGAAGTATCCTAAACAGCTCCAAATCACTGTGATGTAGCTGATTTTTTTAGAGTATCCTTAGCCATATTGTGATGTATTAAATACTTGCCTCAATTGAAGGAAAAAGTGAGAAATATAGTACATTGTAGCAAAGTCATCATGAAATGATTATTTATCTTGTCAGATACAAATCTGAACTCTCGGAATTGTGTGAGGAACAAGATAAATATAAAACTTAAGAAGAGAGGTGCTTGGGACAGTATATCTGTTTGTAGGACTTATGTGGGGAAAAAAAACAGGTGCAGCACAAGTGAAAGAGAAATCCTTAGAATTCAATAGCTGGGTTACTGGAGAGCATGACAACTTCAAGGATGTTCTTGTGCATAGTAATTCTATATGAATATCCACAAACTAGGTCTGGACAAACTGGGGTTACTGCTTGGCTTTGCACTGCACTATGTAGATGGTGACCCTCTAGTTCAGGTGTGATAACTGCATATTCTTTTTCTCCAAATTCAATTCCCTGAATGTTGGCCAAGGAGCACAGGCTCCTGTTCTACCACAGGAGCACAGCAGTAACATGCAATCAATCAACTTGCTTTAAAATCCTTTTTTTTTTTCTGCAGCTCTTTGAACAGCTTCATTACGATTACTGATTGATCAATAAAAGATAGATCTGTATTCGTTGAAAACAGGAAGAATATCTAACACAGAACCAGATGGATTACTACTTTTTTTCCCTTCAAATATGTTGAGATGCCAAACATTGCCACCATGTTACCCTTTAATTGGAACAAAAACTGTGAAGGAAAATAAGGTATTTATGAGACCTTACTTTGATGTGGTGATGAAAACACTGAAACAAGGTAGAAATGGTACAGAAGCCTTTGAACGTGGGGAAAAATGAGACTTTGTAAAAGGACGTTTTCATCTCCTTATCTCTGCAGTCAGGAAAGAAAAGGATAAGCAAAAGACAGTAGGAAAGGCCTCAGGTTAAATCAGATTCCCTTTCAGGGTAAAGTTTCCATTTTTTCACACATTCACAGGGAAAACTGCTTACAGATGCTAGTACAAGATTTACAGTTAAGGAGAAGTATTTATGTCATAGTTAGCACAGAGTTGGAAAAGCAGATTTTTTTTCATACAAAAGGGATACTTATCAACACCAAATTGAATAAAATTTTGCTCATTTTCACTAACTGATCTTTTTAACAACTCAGAGATTACATAGAACAACAAATATAGTAGGATTATAGATGGAAATAGAAGCTCTGAACATGTGTATAAGTAGAAATGCTTGTAATGTTTCAATCTGCATTTCATATGGTACAGCTAGGGAGTTCTTGAGGCTTGTCTGTGACTTTGTTTGGGATCTCTGTCACACTAACTGAAGTCCCTTACCTTAGTCGTGGACATATTCCTGTATTGTACAGTCTTCTGGCAGTTTTCTCCATCATACACAGTTTCCCTGAAGTCAGAGGGCTTCAGGCTGGAAAAAAGAGTCCAGGCAATTCTATCCAATGGATTTAGCAGCTTCCCAGAACTGCAGATAAAGGTTATATATTTTACAGTGTTCTGAGACTAATGATGTAGTTTTCTTTATGTGAGCACCATACATAGCACAGTGACTTTTTATTAGATCTCTATGTAATATTAAAATACTTGCATTTGTATAACCCATGATAATGTTTCATATTATGCTATGAACACTTAACATGCATAATGAGCTTCTAAAGAACTTGATTTTATCTTAACATTTTCCTATAAAGCAAAGCGAAAAAAAAAAATTACACAGAAGAATAAATTTTGACCAGGTCTGTGCTCCAGCCAGGAAAACGCTTTAACATCTGCTTTATACCTTCTCTGGGGAGTCCTCCTATGCTTAAAATTAAGCAGTTTCTTAAATGCTTTGCTGGATTAACTCCCTAGAGCAAATCCACAAAATTCTACAGTTTGTCACAATATTTCTGATTTAATAAGTCCCCGTGCTTTTGTCAATCGACATCTGAACATTACTGATTTCCAAGTAGAGTTGATGGTTGAGTGAATATGTGTAATAAAAATCTGTAGTGTTGAACAATTATAATTGATTCTGTCCTTTCATTTGCCATGAAGATATATTTTCTGAACCCAATTAA
The DNA here is from genome assembly GCF_003945595.2 of Pipra filicauda. Taxonomy (NCBI): domain Eukaryota; kingdom Metazoa; phylum Chordata; class Aves; order Passeriformes; family Pipridae; genus Pipra; species Pipra filicauda. The sequence continues at coordinate 5,903 of NW_024103541.1, forward strand.
TAGTGCAAGTTAATTGTTAAGCAGCAGCTGTTATAGTCTTGAAGAGTTTCTGAACACAGTGTTAGAAGGAATTATATACCAAGGTCTTGAAATACTATGCATATCTTTACATTCTCTCTCTCCTTCTACCTCTCTTCTATTCTGCAGTCATTATTTTAATGAACAGGTTTAGCTAACACCTCACAGGAAAGGTAGGTATTAACAGACCCAATTACTATAATATCCATAACTAATCAAGAGCTATGAAGTGGCTCAGCAGGGAGTCTAACTCATAGCCTAGGATTGATCTATACAGAATTTGTATGTGGGAATGAAATGATCTAATTCCTACCGAAAATAGATCTTAAGGCATTGTGAGCACTTGCTGTGCTTTCTCTACTGTCTTCCAATATTCTAATCCTCTAAATTAAGACATTGGTCCAACACAGCACAAAAAGATCCAAAACAGCAAAACACTGAGACTATGGATACCAATCCCCAAGTAGAGAAGGCGGCCTTTCTCTTTCTCATTGTTTGCACTACTTCAGTTACTACAAGCTCTAGCACTACATGGTTACTATACTCCTATGTCTCTGGTAATAGAAACAGGTTATAGGGTTGGGTCAACTTTTGGTATGGATATTTTTATTTTCTTACTCTGATATATGCTGTACAAAACAAAAATAAATAACCTAGAAATTTTATAATGTGAGCCAGAATAAATAGATGGGACAAAAAGGTTAGTTTAAATATATGCTCTTAGTTAATTAAGTAAATGTAATTCATTTAACTAAATCCCAGTGAGCTTAATATTTGCTTAAGAAACATTTGGCTAAGAACTTCAGAATTTGACCTTCCTTAATTTTCTTTTTCTTTCTTTACTTCTTTTTTTCCCCCTTGTGTGCCAACACCACCACATAAGCTTATGGATATAAGGGGGAAGAAAACGAATTTGTCACATCTAAGTCCTGTAAATATAGTAAAGATCACAGGCAAAAAATGTGTTTCATTTTCATTTTACATCTAAAATACAAATTTTGGATAAAAAAACAAAACAACGTTTTAGCTGCAGGAAAAGTTTTCTGAACATTTAAAGTGATGAGATAATGTTACAGGACACTGAATTTAAAGGAAAAAAATATATTTTTTCAAGGTTGAATTTTCCCTTAATCTAAAGGCAGCACATTTGTTTTGAGGACTGCAATGCATCATGTTCCTTAAGAAGTGAGAAGAAGAACAGTTTTCCATGTTTTTAGCAGACAACAAGAAAACAAGCCATATGATGGGCCAAATCCATATTTGAGGTAAATCAATGTTATCTTGGATGAAAGTGTCATTTTAAACAAACTAAGCGTCCACATAATTGCATTTAATCCAAGATAAAAAGGAGAAAACCCTTCTGTCAACACAAAATTTGGCAGCAGATTCCTCAGGGAGACATTCTGGCACAAATACCACAACACATGAAACATTATGGTCAGTCCTAGTGCCCTGAGCTATCAGAAGTAACAGTTACATTAGTGCATTTGTAGGCCAAGCTTCTCAAAAGTAACAAAGTTCCCAAAGCTTTTGCTGTTGTCTGCTTTGACGCATCAAGAAAATACATAAATTTACACTGATTTTTTTACCCTACAAAGGGTCCAGGTACACAGGCCTCTATGAAGACCTATTTTTTCCAAAAAAAGATATATCAAAGGTAATGAAAGCACAAAGAGGTTTCACTAAGATCCTTTCTCTTTATTGGGAAAAAAATGGAAAAATTAGAAAGGAAACCAGTTTGGAGAGTAGCCAATTTGTTTCATCTCAGTTTTAGTTACTAGAGTACTTATTTCCTATGAAATAAATAACCTGCTATTTAGGAACTGTATCTTACACTAACTGCTTATATTATTGCTGGGTTTTGAATTAATTATTTTACAACACAACCGTGTATAAATATATATATACACATACATATATTTCTAAGAGAAAGAAGCTGATGTTTATTTTCTGCCTTATGGACACATCATTGCACAGTTAGACAAGAGGAAATTACTCCTCAATAAATAATTATTTTCTTTCCTAGATCAACTTTCCTAGATCAGTTGTCAACATCCTACACATACTTGGTTTCTGTAGCATTTGTCCATCCAGTCCTACTGCCTACTATAATAGTTTGAGAGGATGGTGCATGATACCAAATTATAGAGAAGCAGGAAGAAACTTCCTCCAAGAAAGTAGCTTTTCTATCTACCTTCTAAAGCCATAGACACACCAAAAACAACCCTTCTTCCTTACCAGCTTTATTTGTTTAGTATTACTGCACAAATTTAGGTCCAGCCTCTTTTACCAGTTTGCTGCTAAGCATACGGCAGATTTCATTGACTCATCTTCCTTTCTTAAGAGAAATAAACATATCATCCAGCAATGTAGAATGAAAACAGATCTATATAAGTGTTTATTTTATTTTAATTGTGTTTAACTGCTTCTTATTAAAGCAAATCACCCAGTCTCTCTGTTGCCTTGCTGAATTTCATAAAATGCAGTACAATCAGGGAGTTAATTGCACAGGACATCATAGTGCAGATTGAAATGACCAGGTCTCTTTATCTTCTCATGAATATTTCCTCTTGCCCTCCAGGGCTTTTTGTCACTAGTCACATGGTACCATCATAAAGCACACAGACTAAGTCAAGGTTGAGAATAATATAATCCAAGATCAGTTTACAAATATACATCATACTATAAATTCAACTCAGTCAGCTACCAGATCTCAGTGGAGTTTGAACCAGCATATTTGAAACTCTGAAACTCCAGTAAAATGAATGAATATATACATAGATAAGAGATGGGGATGTGGAATGTTGTTTGTTTTTCCAATATAGCACCTAAAATAGCAAATGCAGATGCACAAGAAACAGACAGGAATAGATATGTAAGAAAATTAAAATAAATTTATTTCTAATTACTTATTTATTATTAATCAAATGTGATCAGCTGTTAAGTTTTTCTTCAACCAACAGGATTTATTTATTCACATTTATTAAAACTGCCTCTATTTTCATCCACTTTTAAGGATTACTATCTCTTTCTGTAATAATCTGACAAGATGTCATGAAAAATGACATCTGCCTTCAAAGATCTTAAACATAAACAAAGAATAAAAGAGGGCAAGAAAAAGTCTATGCATATGAATACAACTACAGTTACTTATCAGTCTATACTTCTATAAATATTTCATTAGTGCAATTTCTACTGAAGTCTGTCAAATTTCACTGAGCTTCGGGTTTTAGCATTTTGGTTTATTAGGGGTTTGTGTCATTGATTAGATTTTATCCACTGCCTGGGAATTTTTTAAGGAATCAATAGAGGATTTAAAAAAAAAAAAAACGATAATTTTTAAAAGCACAAATAATTGATAGTTAATATCCACTAAGTGTCAAAATGAGATTCAGAATCTAGATTCTTAACAGGCAATGGGCTCTGAACTTCTGAATACCTTTGGAAAATTCAACTACAAGTGTCCGAATAAAACGAGAAAACTTCTTGTGTTTTGAGTTCAGTCTGATTCCATTATTGGTAGAATACACATGGTTACTCTTGATAACATGAAAGAGACAAATTATTGCTGGAAAGAGTGGATTACCTTCTGGTACACACACGAGCAGCAAAACACCCAGAAACTGTACTGGGAACCGAAGACTATGACGTGTAGTCTGACTTGACTATAGGCTTACAGGTCTTGACTATAGGCTTATCAGGAGGCTAAAGGAAAGGAAGAATTCTTGAAGGAAATGTGTAGTTATAAACAACAAACCATTGATTTGTGTTAGGATAAAGAGTAACAGCAACTATTGCAGGTTGGAGTGGGCAGAAATCGTTAGCAATTACCAGAATTTTGCCACAAGAGTTTCAGCATAATTTTAGTAATAATGACAAAGTATTAAATATGTTTATGAAAAATTAATAAGTAACCAATAGATTGTAATTATCATAGTCCATATTCCAAACAGATTTCCTATGATGACACTGTCTTTGAAGAAAATGCATTTAATTGATGATATTTTCAGCCCAAACACATTCTTTAACTGTATGAAGTCTGATGATATATATGTCAAAGATTGGTTGCTGATATTTTTAAAACTACAAATTTTTGACTGAAAATGCAATTTTAACCTTAAAAAAAAAAATAAATCTTACAAACATATTTCAGACAGTGGAATTTTTTCCACTGGTAACAGTGGACAAAAAGAGATTATAAAGGAAGTTAGAACCACTTTTTATACCACTTCTTTTTCTTGGTTCGTAGTGGCGAAAAGTATGATGAGAAAAAGTTCTGATTTTATATAAACTACAGTGATATCGAGGCAATTTCGCACAGAAGAAAATTTTACTGGGATTTTCGAAGACATTACAAAATCACTCAAAATTATTTAATCCTCCTTGAGTTTTTTTCTCATGACTCCCTTTTTTCTCCCAGCCAATCAACTAAAGTTCTAATAAAACATGGAGAAACACACTCTAACTACAGAAAAGTGAGACCAGGTGATGTTTCAAGTGAAACTGGAGATTAGTTAGCAAATTCTTCTAATTGAACATTAGTGATTCTAAAACTTCACAGCAGGGAATTAAGTACAAACCACACAGAAAAACTATTTTTCCCTTCAGAAAACCTTATTGTGCTATGCCCTGTGGGGGACCCAGTCACCCTATTTAATTCGGTTTCTTGTCATGTTCCACGTAAGAAAAACCTCAAGTTTGGTTTTTTGTTTTGTTTTAAGGTAAAACTAACTAGGTTTAAATATACTTGGGTTATGTTTTCCTTGAATTACATCTTTAATGTTTCCTAGAAATGACCCAAAAACCCCTTTGAAAAGTCAGGCATAGGTCTGAGCATAATCCCAATGACAACGGGTTTGGAGGTACTCATCTAGAGGAGGTTAAAACAGATAAAAGCTCCACTGTACAGCTATGACCAGTGGAACTTCAAGGGAACATTTGTGACGACTGTGGTTTCAAATGAGGTCGTGTTTGAATGAGTATGGCTGGAAGGACAGTCTGTTTAAAGTCTCAGTGTAAATGGGGTGTTGCTGGAACACCAGCTCATGGATATATCTCACTGATTGAGATTTTACCTCATGGACTGGAGAATGGTCATTTAGAGATGGGGAGCCTTTTCTGACTGAAATGCAAAAGGTTTAAAATATATTTGAAGGTGACACATAAGAAACAGCAGGGACCACTCACATTGCAGGGACATAACTTTCTCTAAATAGAAAGTATAAAGTAATAAGAGAACCTTAGAAGAATACACAAGCAATACAGCAACTGTGGGAGAAAGAACAATATTTCTCAAGGTTAGTCAGAGCAATAGTTTGACAAAGAATACCTCTGTCACCAAAATGAGAGGAAAGTCTACCCATTGCCAGCCCATGGATAGTATTTTGAAGGATAAAGTAATAAACAGTACACAAAGTGACAGGGTTGGAGGACCATGATGTCATATCTATGTGTTTGGGTTTATTAGCCTTGAAGACTTCATAGCAAGGTAATTTTGCTTTAGCTTTCTTGTGAGCAATACCAGTCTGGTCTGGTTCTCAAAATTACCCCAGAGAAACTGTATGTACATAACCAAACCCACACAAAATCATTAAGAAAGGCAAGTTTTACTGGTTTTATTGGTCAAGAACAGCTACAAAGTCCACAAGATCTCCAAACTGCATTGCATAAGGACTGATAAAAGACTTAAATAGATACTTAAAAGCCGCAAGCTCTACCTGGGAAACAAGTTTTTATGCTTCTTCACATGAAATATTTTGCCTTGAAACTATACATTGGTGTGAATGCATGTTGTAAACATCAGATGAAAAACAAAAATAGTAATTATTTACATAGGAAAACCCAATAATGCAGATATTTTCTTTTTTCTATCACTTTCCTGGCAAAAGTATCCAAAACTGGCTAAGTGTCTTTTCTTTTTCAGGTAACAGCCTGGGTGTTCTAAACAATTTTTATGTTGTGCACTGTGACACCTTGCCTTTCATGCTATTTGTGCTAGGGTGACCCTGATATTAAACAGTTACTCAACCACTAATGTTGTTTAAGAAATACAGAGGCTCATACACATCTAATTGGCTTTAGAACCAAGAAAATTACCATTTGAGTAGGAGAGACAAAAACACTTTACTGTCCTCTGACCCTGATAACTGCTTTGAAGAGTACTTTATGGTTTACAGTTATAGACTCAGGAAATACAGTGGTCGCCTTTTCCATTAAAAGTCAAAAGGATTTAGTACCATATCCCCTTAATATACCTTTCAAAATTTCTTAAAAAATCCAACCTTCTAGCTGTCAGCCACTAACAGAAACACGCTAATTTGCCTCTGTCCATTTTATTCAGAGCTTTGACATGACATCAGTCCTCTTCTTCAAGTCTGATAAATATGAAACATAACTTGGACCAGACATCCCCCTTTTGTCCCACCAAAAGCCAGGTGAGGGACACAGAAGAGCTGCTTACCAGCCAGAGATAACTCCTTCCTGATTGTCATCCATACTGAATATTTTGCCAGTGCCAAGCAGCAACACCATAAGTTTAAATAGATTAAGTGTATAAATAGTTTCTATGAAAAGCACAAAATCCAAGCAATTGATAGGACATAGCCAGGTATATTGCAGCCTCCTTCTCCACTGTTCCCCATAGGATGGCATGCCATGCTGCAGAGAAGGTAACAGCAGGTCCTCCTCAGAGACTACCTCTAAGACAGCCCTAGACATTCAAAAATTCTGCATTCATTAAGAGTAAAATTAAAAACATAGTTTTCAAGTTCTTCTGGTAGATATCGGCCTCCCTGTCTCAATATCTCTCTGTTATTTGCACTATAGTTATGTCAAGGGCTGAGACACTTCTCAGGTCATAGATGTTATGACTACTTAGATGCTAAACACTTAGTTATTATCCCTGGAAGCAGTTTTATCAATGCCCACAAAATAGTTTGAGCAAGCTTTTCACCCTGTTTGGTACAATGCCTCCTATGGAACTTGACTTGCCTGAACCTGTCACAGGAAAACAGGGAGGCCTACAGTCTATATGGGCTGCCCAGGATCAGTGTGAGCAGAACCTGAAGAAGTGCAGTAGATTTGTATGGTTCATGCAAGCAGCATGTTGTCTCAGAAAGCTCTAATCTTGCCTCAGATATGACTGCCTTTTCTGCAAAATTTTCTGTCGTGGTGAGGCATTGCAGACAGGCGGAATAGTTTTGAATATGCGAATTATTCTTAGGAGATGGGGGCAGGAAGAGAAGAAAAAAATTGATCTGATAATACAATTGGTCTTTATGGATGCAGACCTACCCTCTAGCTGGCTCCAAGAGGCCAGTAATCAAGAATTAATTAATTTAATAAAGTAGATATGCCCCTAACTTGAGACTGTCTCAGAGCCTGCAGCATCCTCTGTTACTCAGAAGGAAGGGGTGAGGTCCAGATGACTAGAAAATCTGATACATGTCTAAGAGGGTATATGAAGGCTGGGAAAAAGAACCAGCTCAGTAGTCCTAGAAAAATGAGCAAGAATTGACATGGACCTGATGAGAACAAGAACAGAAAAACCCCAAAGAAAACCTAGGCATCCCTCTTAGCAAAAATAAGTTTCATGCATAACTGAGCAGCAAGACACGTTTCTTCAGTAAAATTTTTGGCAGTTTCACATTATTCTTTCACCAGCAGTCCAAAATAAGGATATGAAGCTGTTAGATGATAGGTAGAAACATGCATTGTGGCTATTCTGGAAATAATCAAATAATCAAATAATAAAATCACTGTTGCAGGTTTTCTCCAACAAGTAAGTATTGTATTTATTCATTCTCAGAATTTGACTTGACTGTTCAGTTTTAAGGCCACTAGATGTACCTACAACTGAATTGTCATAGGTCATGACAAATTCTACTCTATAGAATTTCTAATTTTTCAAGGTTGCTTCCAAAAAATTTAACTCAAGACTGGAAGTCTGGATGTTCCAATTTTCACATGATGTCACGCCATTTCTAAACATTTATAGTCCTAAATCTAGAAATTAATTCTGAAACAATGTATTTCAAACCTTAGTTACCTCTGTGAGTAGCAAATATCCAACTGAGCTCAGTAATCGTGCCACAATGTCAGAACAGTGAGATAAGAATGAGGAATTTAACCTTGTCATAGTGGACTTCACTGAAGCATAAACCTTTACAAGGCCCTTCACGGTGCTTTTAAAGTGCTGCATAGATACCTACTCTCCTAAGCAATAGCAAAATCAAGTATAGAAGCTTGTAAGCTCAAAACATATAAACTACACTTATTTAAGATACAGGGGATTGTGAAATCCTAGAGGAACTTGTCCTGTGATTAGTGGAAGCCATTACTCTGGTTCATTTTTTAAAATCATCACTGAAATCTTCTGATGGCATTGAAAGGCAGATCAACAAAGGAAGAAGAGAGTTATCTGATTAGAAAGACCAAAAATAGTAGCTCCTGTGAATATGGAAAACTGGCAAGGAAGGTTTGAGTCATATGAGTGCAGCAGACCCCACATACAGGACAGTCTCTAATCCACCTCAGCAGTCTTGTGAGCAAGTGTCATGTTTGACAAAGTGGCTCATGTTGAGACATACCATCTGCATGGAATAACAGAGACTCCAAAGAGATGTCATACATGACAAAGCTGGTATTGTCAATGCCCATCAGAAATACTATTGTCAGAGTTCCAAAGAGTGGGCACAGAAAGACCGAGTAACAATGACGAACTTTAAGAAAGCACCTGGGAATACTGTTAATGAAAATGAGCACATGGGAAGCAGTTTGTATTAAAACAATTTTCATCAACCTTTTTTTTTTTTCTTGCATTTTGTTTGTTTTCTTTAAGCTTTTTTGGGAAATGATGTCCCTTTTGTGTTAAAGCAATTAGCAGCTTAATGCTAATTTGTTTAGCTACCATTTCACTGTGATGTTCATCCAACAAATTTATCTTTTTCTCATTGCAGATATTATTTTAAGCTGTGCATGGAACTCAGTCTGTGCATGAAATCTTTAATCACCCTTGTTACTCCTCAGAAAGCTTACAGACATTTACAATTCACCTTTTGTTATGGTTATGAATTGGACAACATTCCTTGACCAAATCTGACCAAATCTGAGAGCAAACATGGAATTGAATTAGGTTCTGCAAAATTGCAAATGACACTAGTGGTATAAGGAGCAATTTCATCATTCCTTGATGGATTTGCATGACTACAAAGAAACCTTTGAATTTTATTGGTCTGTACTCAACATGGAATTCCCACCAATTCTTGAATTCTCCATACTGATATCAGATTTCTTTTGTCAAAGAATCATCTTTTAGAACATTTTTGTGCTAACATAGTGATATGAAGGAACTTTATAGAAAGCCTGAATTATAGCTCAGATGTTAATAAAGTAGGTGTAAATTAAGCCAAAATAATGTCTTGGGGGTGGGGGGGGGAGTTGAGTGGTGGTTGACATTCAGAATAACATTCAGGAAAGATATTTCATATCCATTTTTTCCAAGTTATTGGCCTTTCTCCAATATCCAGTCCCTTGGTTTTTGGTGCCATTTTTAACATTTTTCAGCATCGTCTCAATTACATGTGCAGCATTGTAGTTATTGTTAGATGAATTTCCCTTTGTTTTCCAAGATATACATCACTAGATGAGGGATTTTGCACCAGAAATAAACTTGGCCCATTCGATGATTCTGTGAAGAACCTGGAAACAGACAGACTCATTTGTAAGAGGATTAAATGTATGCTTCATGCACAATAAGCTAGAACACATCCATACAATCTGATTAACAGATTTTTATTTATTCTGTAACCTTCTTTGGTTTTTTTTTTCTCCTTTGTATTCACTAATAACATGCCTGTGATTTTCTGCTAATGAATTAGACTTCAGCTGTACAGTAAGTATCAAGCTTTTCCTCAGCTTGTTCCGTTGGATGCATTGTTTGCTTGAAATAAACCCTTTACAAATGAATGAATATTAGCCCTAAGCCTACACTTATGAATGAAGGCTTATTTGTGATACCAAATTGTAGCACAGATAGACCCTTTGATGGTATTACTGAATATTTTGCAGTGTTAAAACTAAGATGCAATGTTATCTGACACTGAATACTGTGTTAGGGTAGGAGAAAAAAAAATCATTTTGATTAGGACTCTTAGATCATTACTGTAAGATATTTCCTTTAGGAAAATAGGTTTCATTAATATGCACATGTAATTTTTACCTCACATACATTTCAGATTAACCTCTTTCTAAGAAACACCTCATACTACAAGTTGGCTCATTTGTGATACAAGAAATTTTCTGCACTCAGACCATTTATTGTCCTTTGGCAACAACCCCCCCCTTTAATTAATTATTTTAATCTCATTTGCCTGAGCTACAACTACAAAATATAATTTTTCATTTTTGCCAAGAAAGTGGGCGCAATCAGACCTCTGTAAGTGTTAGATGCTTTACTGTATGAAAGGTTGATTTTGGTCATAGGGTAAATTGGCCCTATCCTCTGTTAGCCATATATTGCAGATGGGTTTCTTAATGAAAAGAAAAAAAAAAACAACCAAAAAAACCCAAACAACTCTACCCACAAAAGTTTTCAAGATCAAATTTTCGACTAACAAAAAACTTATTTGACACAGCTATATCAGAGAAGCAAGAGATAAACTGCACTAACTTAAAACAGGCAAAGAATACTTGTTAAATAGCCAAAAAATCCTTAAATTGGTTTCTGCAGCAGCCAGTAGCAGTTATATTACTTATATTGAATTGAATTATATAATTCTCAAGTGAAAGGTTAGAGAGGAGAGTAACAATATTTTTGAACCCACTTGCCCGTGTTGGAGAGCGTGACCTCATCATCCAGGGTAAGGTCACTGGGCTGAACTTCTTTGGATCATCAGTTGCCTACTCTTATACGTGTGTTTTGAATCTTTGAATTTTTCAGACACCACATGCAATAGGACCATTTCTGGTAGAATTTGTTCTGATGAGCTCAGAACAGGCTTCTATTCACCTCCTTTGTTGGAAGTAGGAGATACTTAGCAGGTCAGCACCGTCAAAAGTGTTCTTTTATTTAGAGGGAAGACTTTTCATTCATTTTCTGGTCTGTTGCTGAGAAGTGTTATCTTTATTACATAGTGTCTTTTGAACTTCAGTTTGATTTGAGTCCTTTTTTCTTCTTTTAAGAGAGAAAATCTTTTTTTTTTTTTTAAGTTTTACACTCCCAAGCCTATATACAGTCTCCTTATGGCTGAAGTTCTGCAAAATATGCAACATTAACTGCAGTCTAACATCTGGAACAGGACATTCTTTTTAAAAACTAGTGGTCGGCACAGCACAAAGGCTTCAAGAAATCAACATCCAAAAAAATGACACTTCTAAGTGTTTAGGGAGTGGTAATGAAATCGGTAAGATGACACAGGTATGTAAGATATGTGGATAAACCCTTCTCAGCTATAGCTGTCCTCAGGGAACACAAACAGCAGCCAATGCCCACAAAAAGGTCTGTGGTGCACCTGACAAAGTTTTAGACACATCACTTGTAAGATTCATATAATTATTACGGCTCTTATTGCAACTCAATATCTGCTCTTATCAGCATGGCATTAGACAATGTATAAGGAACAGCAAGGCCATAAAACAACTCCTGCAGTACTCAAGAATTTTAATCCACTCTACACTCGACAGCCAAAGAAACTGGACTGACATATTACTAGAAGAGATTTTTTCATCTGCTACTCTTAGTTCTCAGTGACTTCTTTACAATAAAAAATTGATAGCATTTTTTAACAGTCAATATAAAGGGAGTTTGTTGTGTTTCATAGAAATGTCCCCCCGAGAACAAATCTTTTATCCTATTATTTACTATTTCTATATATACTGAAACAATTTAAAGTTAGAAATATTTCTAATGTGGTCGAGGCTGGAATACAGAGGTGAAAGCCTCTCCATCACTTGGAAATATCAGCCGACCAGCACCTAGTCGCTCAAATGCACTGCAGTCCTGATGGATGGACAGCTTAATGCTGCTATGGTACCCTGCTGATCAATTTATCACTCCGACTATTTCTCCACCATGATCCCCTTAAGGAAAAGAAGGAAGTAGGGAGAATAGAGCCAGGGACATAAAAAGAAGTAAAACAAAAATAATCTCTATCAAGCTAGTAGCAATTTCTCAGTGGTATCGACAACTGACAGGGCCTTTGTACGATATAATGATGGAACCCGTAGTAGGTGTTGTGTCATCTTATAGCTCCTCTAGTTAAAACAGAAGGACAGCTGACAAGAACAGACTTAAAACATAAATTCCATTTATATGTAATTTTTTACTAAAAGAGGCAAAATTAGTCTTATTTCAACTAGTAGCATGGCATTATTTTTTGTTGTTGTTTAAATAATTCTCTTTTTAAGAGCACAGATTTCCTGGCAAAGTTAAAGGGACCTCTTGCTATATTGTCCACTTAGACCTGTCAGTACCGAACTTTAATAAACATAAGAAGATGGTAAGTCCTACCTTCAAAAAAGAAAGCTTTTGCTAACCTGTTAGTCCTTGCTGAAAGTACCAATAATGAAATTTGGAGTTAAAAAGTCCTTGGAACTTGTTCAATGTATAAGAAAAGAACAACTAGAAAAAAACTGGTTACCTTTTCCACATAACACTATGACTAACTTTGCAGAGTGACATATTTAAATCACTGGTCATTTGAATTGAAGAAATGTAAATTCCAAGAGCTCAGTTTGAGTTTGGGCAATTTAGCACAAAAGGACAAAGTATGCTGGAGAACTTCCGTGAGATCACTGGTAAGTGAACTGATTTTGAGTCAACAGTAAACTTCCACATTTGAAAGACTCAAGTATAGAACTACAGTTTAGGCCACTCTGGACAGAGTAAGAAAGGAAGTCTGAATAATATTCTTTACTTCTTCAAAGTAGAAGTGGGAAACAGGACTGATAAGAGACTTGGCTCAAAGCAGCGTATCTTCAATGAAGGAGCCTGGAAGCAAGAATAATCTGCAGTAGAATGACTTCAGATAGCAAATGGAAAGCAATGCAGTCTTGGATGATAGAATGACTGTTTCTTTTCTGTCCCATCTTTAGCTACCAAAAAGCTTCAAGAAAAAAATCTACACTATTCAGTTTTTTTGAATTTTACAGAGGCAGTAGGCTAGATTTCATGTTATATTTTTCATTAAATGTTATTGAAATAGGTATTTCTTTTCTGTTTACAGTGCCTGAAAGCCAGAGAGTTCATCAAATGAAGTAAATATTTGAAATATGTTTTTAATCATATTTAATACTTGTGTGGGGAAAATTATTCCCCTTCCTCCCCAAATCACAAAAGGAATAAACAAAAACATAAAAAAACCCTCTATAGAGCATATAGAGATCAGACTTTTGCTGTCTGAGGCTGGAAGAGTATTATGACAAATTACATTTGTCCCATTCTTTTGTTGTTTCTTAGACATCTGATAATCAGTTGGAGACGGGATGCATATTGAAATGAATCTGTCATCTGACATCCTCATGATGTCAGATGGTGCATCATTGGTCACAGAGAGAAGCTGTGCCTGGTATATCACTGGAGGTTTTTAAGTCAATCACAGAAAGCCATAGCTGAGTTGATCATTACAATTATTCCACTTCAAGCAGGATTCTGTACTATAGACCTCCAGAGGTACCTTCTAGCCAAACTTTCTGTAGAGAATTCCACTAATATCCTTATATTCCTACATTATATTTTTATAAAATACTTCTAAATTTTAAATGAGTTTAATATAGATATGATAAATTTTTACCTAGGTATTTTTAAATTTATATATATTTAATACAAAACCAAATAAAAAAGATGAAAGTTTTTCTTAAAAAATAAAATTAGGAATTATCAAGTAAAGTGAACTTTCATTTCCACTATTTTCAGGCAAAACAAAACAAATAAGCCATCACATACCCTAATCACTCATTCACAGAGAAACTAGAGACACGCCTGAACAGAGGTGAGAACAAATAGGTTTAAAACATCTGGTGGCCTCCAAAACTTACAAAATGAGCAGCTAAAGCATTATTTGAATCCATTATTTGAATCCATCATTATCAAGGTGTGAGGAGGAACTATGGTTCCTGCCAACTGGTGGGTTGGAGAGGATGGATTCAATGTGTCATGAAACAGCTTACTGAACTGTCTAAGATACCTAACAGCAAGGGTAAACCCCTAGTCCTTTCCATTGGAAAAAGGCGTCAAGTAGAGAAAACAGCTTTTAGAAGACTGCAGATGAAGACTCTGTCTGCAGCAGGCAATAGTATATGTCCCCCACCTACACTCAGATAAAGGGTCAGAGTCATTGGCTGTATTGCCTTAAAGGCCCTGAAATCAGAGTGATAGAACAAAGACATAATTGATGGGAACCAGATGAATTACTATTTAGGAAACTGCTTTGGATTGCAACGAAAAGAGGTTCCTACTGTGTTGTAACAGTAGAGCTCATCGACATGTGAAAGCAAAGTGGTTGTCAGTGATTTGTTGCCAGGTACTAAAAAGAGTAGACAAATAATTTCTGTGGGTTTTTAGAACATGTTCCTTGCTTTCTGGTTACAAGATGTGTATAAACAACAAAATATTTATTTTCCTGTTCATGCGAGGGAGAAAACATTTAAAAAGCCCGAACATCCTGCATCCAGATGTGCTGCTTTTTTACTAAAGGTATCTTGATTGAACATCTGTATTGAATACTAGGTATACAAGAATTCTTCCTAGGAAAAAGACTTTTTATGATGGTATTTGTTGTAACTTTCTCAGAATAATATAGTTTAATGCCTTACATTGAACATTATTTTAACAATTATTTGCCCAGAGATGATGAAAGAATAGGGGTGTGGTTTTCTTTTTTCATTCCTGAGCCCCTAACACAAGAAAAAATGGTAATATTTACTATCAGGATTTATTTTAGACAAGGACTTTCACAAAGACACAAATATGAAATCCAAAGCCCCTTTAGACACTTCACTTAAGTAATTGAATCTTTTATTCTTAGGGACCATCCTATTACAAAGCAAATTGGTGCTTTGTTTCTCTTAAACAATCTTTCCTCTCTGATATCCTCATCTTGCCAGTCAGTTAGCATGAGCACGTTGTTCCATTTGCTTGAATAAACTACTGTAAAAAGTACTCAATGACCTACATGAACATAATGTTCAATTTACTCCCTAGGACTGAATGACAAAGGAAAGGTGACTTTTAATGATTCTAAAAGCATTGAATGAGATCAATAAACCATCAAAGATTTGATCCCAGGAGACCTCTTAGCAGCTCTCTTTACTCATAGTTTTCTTTCAGAGAAGATTGTATGTGAAAATGAAGTTCTCTGTCTGTTAATGGATTTTTAGGCTCTTTCGTATGCATTAAGTAAAGTGTAATTAGCACCTGCATTCTTCAAGCTTTCAAGAATGTTACTTGTGTTTGTCTCTGCTATTTTCTTGTTTTGATGAAAGTTGCAACCCTTCATCCTCAAGAGCTCTGTTATAAAAAAAAAAAAAAACAACATTTTGTGCAGAAAAATAATGCCACAAGTATTAATTTGATTTAGTAAGAAATGTTTTTCATAGAATAGTTTGATTTTGAACAAATAAATTAAAAGTTAAATATGAAAGATAAATATAGGGTCTTCTAACATGGCTTATACAGTTCATTAGGGGTTCCTACGTTTTCTGTGGCAATCTGAGTTTCTTGTTAGGTCTATTTTCACTGAAGAGGGAAAGCAGGAACACTAGGTAGACCTTGGTTTAATACATCAGGGGAATAGTATCCATACAAAACCAGTGTTTTGGTGGGCAAAAAAAAGCATATCGGTCAGTTCAACAGCAACTGAAATGGACTCATTTTAACAATAAATTAAGTTTATCAGATGTTCTTATTTGTGTTACTGACTCGCATTAGCAGTCACCTAATTGATACAACAGCAAAGAATGACTCTTTTACAAGTCTGCCTTATGGTAACCTATATGGCTTTATTTTTTCCTTTTCTTTCTTCTTGGGTCATAGGGGCAGCCAGAATTTCAGAGGTTTGGCATTTTTCTAATGGAAGTTACTACCATGTAGAGATTATTACTGCTTTTTAGTATTTACTTGTATAAAATCTCCCTGTAGTTGAAGCAGCTTTTCATTTGAATTCAAAGATATGATCACAGGGACTGGAACACAAATGTGTCCCAGTGTTGTGCGAGCACATTAGGGACATAAAAAAAAAGCAATCTGACAAAAGTGTAATTGTTCTATTTCTTAAACTGAGTTCTATACAAAACCCACATCTTGTAAAGTAAGAAACTTATGTCCATTTATTTGGAAATATGCATAGGTATTTGTAACACAAATCAGAATGAAATACATATACATACATAAAAAAATACAGTAATTGCCAAAACTAATGTAAATAGAAATCCAGCTAGTCTGACATGCTATCTCTGACAAGAGGGGCCTGATACATCGAAGAATAGTCACATGTATAAATAAATATTTCAAAAGAGGATTCATATTTATATAATTGCCCTTGTTAGAATTTGCTAGAACAGGGATTCTGCTGTGCTAGATTAAGTTAACAAACACATTTTGACAACATAATCTTGTCTCCCTCTTCTTTAAAGGAACTCTAAACATTTAGTTGAATAACACAGTTACAAAGCTGTAAGTTTAAGGACCAAATGGACCTGCTCTCTGTAACTTAAATGGACATTTAAAGTAGTTGGCGGGAGTACAACTATCTGATTTGATGGGCAGTTCTGAATTTCAAGGTATTATCTGAATTCTACTGCTTTCTTCATTACTTCTCATAGAATAATGAGGCCATCACTGACTGTCTCTTCCTTCATTTCCTCAGCAGAAAAACAGAAATGATAAAGCAAAGCAAAACTATCTTCTTAATTTGATCAATTCGGACTACATTGTTTGAGCTTCAAGCTGGCAGTCAGGCAGCACACATACGTAAGTAAGAACAATGAGACCCATCTTCCCTGTGCTCTTTAAGTATTATACATGCATGCAATATGAATACAGGGACTAAGAAATATTTCTTAGTAAGGGAAAGACACTGCAAATCATGCTCAGATAAATTGAATACTTGGGTATGTTATTAGAGAGCCCGTAATTTTACATGGAAATTTATAAGCAATTTCTCATGTAGTTTCCCACATGTTGCCTTAGAATAATCCCATTACACCGAAATGAAGCCACATTCCCAGAAGCGTTGGTGACTTTTACGCTAAACTAATGTACTTGGAACAAGGCCCCAGAAGCCGTTTTAGCAGTATTTAGAATTATAACCACTCACGGAATGGTGTGTTATTTTCACACTGAAGTACCAACCCTGCTTTTTACTAAGCAGTAGAGGGTTTTTTTTTAATTCTCTCACGCTATTCACTAACCTGCTTATCCCTCCTACATTTTCCAAACCTAAAATGGCTTTGTGCCGTGATAATTTGGCAGAAGAAATTCAAATCTAACATTTTCCATAAAATTTTCTCATTTTTTAATTGTTGCTAAATTTTCACTGAAAATATAATTTGAAAAATTGAAAACTGCTCCTATTTCTCTTTTATAGTAGTCATTATTTAAAAAAAAATTTAAAAATCTTTTTCTGATTCTTGTAAGCCAAATCAATTAGATTAAACTGCAAATCTTCTCCTGACTTCAATATAGTCAGATAAATACAATTGCAGTTCTGAATTCAGGTATGTTGTTTTAACTCTTTAACCCCCTTGTCTCCAGTCAAAGTAAGTAAACATAATGATTTTAATGTGTGAAATATCTAAATCATGTGGAAAACCTGTAGGTTCATTATAAAAGGATTCACGTGATGATAAAACACTTTAGAAATTAAAATTACTGTTAATAAGAATCCTCCACTGAAATCTCAGTGCATTTATACTCTGTAGGTAATGGACAGCAATTTTGTTTGACTTCGACAGCAGCCTCTAAACTATTCCCAACAATGCAGCTGTAAGAAATCTGAGCACTGGAAACCTAATATGTTTAGAAATCACTGGAATCACCCAGGGAAGTTTAAATCAGAACTCTAATGTTGGCTCCTTATTAAAATAAACAAAAATTAGCAAGGTTCAGAAAAACATGAAAACAGGTATTCTGTGTTTATGATGGGAAATATCTGCACACATAAGACCTAGCTGAACTGATTTAACAGTAATCACATTACTTGCTTAAAACAGAGAGGAATCCAGGTCTCCAAATTACTAGCTCGCTTAACTCTATGTCAATATAATTTTCCAGTCAAAATATTGATTAAAAATAAAATAAATAAAATTAGTATTGACCAAATAAATTAAACAGCACATGTTCTGGCAATAAACACTTTTTCGTGTCTCGAAAAACAACTACTTCCTGTCAACCCAATTTTATTGAGAACAGTAATATGTGCTGGAAAAATTAAATAAGTAAATGAAAGCAACTATACTTTTGTAGAAAAACAGAGATAGAAAACTGTATTATGAACCAATTCTTGTAAGGCAATAGAAATAGGTAGTTTTTTAAGCCACAATGGATAAGTTTAAGACCTTATGGATACATATCACATATATATTATCTAATCTGTCCCATGTTTCCAATACATTTTGAATACCTCTTTAGACAGAAAAGAGACCATGTTACCAGCTAAGCACTCACCACAGCAGTATCCACTTCAACTCATCTATTCTGTGGCAAATGATTTTCTCTCTTCTATAGTCCAAAAAACCAGAGTAAGCTCAAAGCACAATAGCACTTCTACAGAGTTTATAATCTCACTCACAGAAAAATCACACCTATCAGTTCTCTGCATCACCCTGAAGAACCTCCAAGGTATTTTTCATAACTTCTTCCTGATTTCCAGCTCACCAAGAGAAGACCTTTAGATGTATTTATATATGAGACATATGAGAGGTTATTCTTTTGCAGCAGGGTAGGGAAACTTAAAAAAATCAGACAGGTTTAAACTAATAATGAGAACAAAACTGAGACTAATCCCATGTAGTTGGTTAATTATTGTGCATTTAAATTTACTCTCTATCTATATTTTCTCCTTCTTTTTTTTCTTATGCCTTCATTCTTTACCTGTTTCAGGGACTGGTAAAGCAATGGAAATGCTGGAAACTCAAATTCACGTGTTTCTTTTTTACTCTGAATGCTCAAGGTTGAACTTCACATTTTTATTAAAAAAAAAAAAAAGGAGAGAAAAAATCCTTACCTTTTAATCTTTTAGAAGTGCAGTAAATTTGTGTTGGTTTGTTTCCTTTAAGTTTGCTAAATACAGAAAGATTCAGTATTATTTTCCTGCTTATATTCCTTAGGAAGGCTTAAGAAGATGATTCCATATATGGGCTGTAACAAGAGAGAAAAGGTGCAAAAATACCACAAATGATTTGTGAGTGCACAGGGACTGCATCTTCTCAGGGATGTCTGCCAGCTCACAACAGAGGAAAAGCAAAACCCAGAATGAACCTAGAAATAAAAATTTCACCTCTAAATTTAGTTTTCTCTTAGTTAAGATGAAACAAAATGACACTGGTTAATTATACATCGACCGGAAAAAAGACTCAGCATCGAATACAGCTGTGAGATCTATTAACAAAATATGACAGTCTGCTATGATCCAACACCTTCATATATCACATGCTGCTGAACAACCACAGTCAGTGTCAGCAAACAAGTTAGATGAAAACATTCTGACAAAATATTTTTGTCGTTTCAAAAAGCTCCTAGAAAACAGCTTTATTTCCATGAAATAAGTTTATGTCAAGGAAATTCCCCTGGAAAAACCAATGCACTCAGAAAGCAACCTTTTTCTCTTAGCTTTGTCATCCATGTGTCCTCCACACTTCCAGCTGCAAGGCTTACAAAGCCAATGCTCCAAATCATTCAGCCTAAGTCAAAGTACTTTCAGGAAATTTCCATACCACTAAATAAAATAGGGCCACTGACAAAGTTCAAGCCTTAATTTTGGCTTTTTGAGTTTAATCTCTGATATTGTTTTGGGCCCTCTGCTGCTTTGGTATCTCTTCCCTGAAGGGCAATAGATTAAAATCAGCTAAATGATGCGGTTAGTATCATCATCTCACCAGTCTACTCTTAGGTAGCAACAAAGTCATAGCCTGAGTTCTGTAAAATAACCAATGTCTAGCTTGTCACCTTGTAACCATTCTTGTCAGAACTATAAAAGTCAACAAGAAGAAAAAAGGATTTGATTAACCTGGGACCAAAAAAAAGTAGCGAAAAGCTCTGTTAATTACATTCATAATACTACATGAAGTAGGCTAGGACACCATCCCCTTACCATGAGGGTAAACTAACAACAAAGGCAGATTTTACATGGCTACACTCTTTCCTCTCTGCCCCCACAGTATGGTCATATTCCTACAATTCTACGCACAGGCTATGCCCTGAACCGTATCCAGACTTTATACCGAGAGGTTTCACTCTTACAAGTCACACTAGTTAAGTAAACTTGACGCAATTTCTGAGCCATAGAGAGCCTTCTTCTGCTACATGCATCAGATCTTCTTAAAGTTCTTCCTCCGTACAAGAATTTAAGCATATCTTTAATGGTGTTCAAAAACTGAAGAGTTTTTTAGTTCCTTAAAATAAAGAACAGAATCTAGCATCTGCTGAGCCACAGACTAAATCCCTAAGGACCTTGGCACTTGTCCGTACAAAAATCCCTCCCTTCCCTGCTGTCACAGCTGAGGTTGCAGCTGTCAGCACTGATGGTCAGCTGCCTGCTGTTGGCAGTAGAGATTCCTCAACTTGAGCCTCTGGCCAAATGACCATCAGAACTGGAAAGGGTTGGGATTACTGTCATTGTAGGCAATGAGAAGCTCAGCAAAACATTATACATTTATATGTGTGTGTATACATGTAGGTGTGTATATATGAGGTCGTGTTTGACAGATTTGTAGCCTTTATCAGATGTGCTTTTGTGAGTAACTATATTTTACCTTCTAGATGTCATATAAAAAACCTGCTTTCTTGGGCCAAACCTGATGTCCGCTTAAAGCAATAGAAAATTACCCATCATTTAAATAGGTCTATCCTGCTAACTGTGCAGATCTCTAGAGTATTTTAATCACAGTTATTATAAAAGACAGTAAATTCTAGATTTTATAATTTCTCTTGTTCCTCATGACATCACATTTTAGCAAATGTTGTTTGTTTTTTTTTTAATTGCTGCTCTAATTATTCAGTGAATTTTGAAAATTAAAAGAAGTTAACTCATCACATTATTCTCAGTTAGTCCTCCTGATCACATTGCTATTTGCGGTGTGCAGCAAAATGTATGTTCATTCTAGTCTTGCTGGCCAGCTGGTAGAATTGCTAAATACCATTATTTCAGACAAGATGGAGCACCAAATTAACTCAAATATTCAGACAGATTTGGACTGGTAGAAGCTAATTTGTCTTTTAGCAGTAAAAATCAAAACATGTTAGCAACAAATACACAAGTTGCACTTCATAAATTTTGCATGTGACACTTTAGGGAAAAGGATGAGCATTTGAAACAAATTCCTTACTGTAATTACAAACATAATATTTTTAAAGAGATCTCTATTTAAAATGCATTTACCTAAATTACTGGAGATCTAGTACAACAATTTCATTGTTTTATTTAGAGCATTCAACATTATAGTCTTTGTGCAAATGACCCTGCATGAAAATCTTACTACTTGATGATATAATGATTTCCAGTATATGAGCAAAATTCTTATAAATAGCCCTCTGCTACTCAGTCTTCTAAATTTCCTTCTTTCCCACCGTTGGTCTTCTCACTTTTGTCTTATCAGCATCATATTCCAATCTTCTGCCTTAAAAAGATGGCAATTGCCTTTGGCATCAGTTAAGTTGAGGAGATGTACTAAAGATAGGAAAGCAGTTTCTTCATTTAGGGAAATAGGAACATCTCCCATACATATTGAAATCTAGGGCTCAGGCAGCACCAAGATAATGAAGTCCCATTCAAGCCTGAAAAACTGCATAGCAGTATTGCATTGTCCTGTATTACCCGTGGAAGGTTTGGAAGGCACACACAAACACCAAAATACACACAGTCCTGCCCATGATTTCCTATGTTTGTAAGATAGGGTGTGTCATACATATTGCATACACTTTCCCTGCTCTTATAAATTCCCATGGCAAATTACTGTGGACCGCTGTCACAGGACACGACGTTAGCCAGACCTCTGATTTGACTAGACATGGCTGTTCTTACATGTTCTTTTAACTGGATAAAACCAAAGAAACAAAACTCTAGGCACAGTGTTAATTTTTACAACTTGAGAAGCAGTATGTGACTGTGCTATTGAATGTTGTGAATGTCATGATTATAATCCAAGGTGGAAGGAGTGAAGTTATGTCTCCATGAATAACTCTGTTGTTCCCCAGTCCTAATACAAATTCAGAAATGTTCTTTTTTTCTCATTACAGAGGACCTAATAAATCAATTGTACACCACCAAACCTTGACTACTCTCCTGACAAGCATTGTTTTTGCTGCCACAAAAGGAATGTTGTTAATTTTCTTCAAGAAAACAATCAAGGCCTCTGAGGAATTTAGAAGAAATATCTTCAATTTGATAGTCTGGAGTCTATTCAATAGTCTTGTGCCTTCCTTCAGCTATATGAATTTAAAACAAAATACAAGCTCTCTGTCAGCTTAGAGTTTATCTGTTTCAGTTATGAAGGCCATTCTGTTCAGGTAATAATAGAGCACTTCTGGTACGCAAAAGCACGCAAACTCTTTTCATCCTGAATTACTGAAGGTGCAGCAACCACCCCTGACCTTCGTGTAAACATGGAAAAAGTCCCTGCTGTTCTTCAGTCTTATCATCTGCAGCAGGCATCACATGAAATAGAGAGAAAACTCTACATATATGCAAGTTGTTGCTGATAGTTCTGACAGTCAGGTTAAATGTATCACTGGGAACTTCACTCACATTTAAGACAATTATTTAAAGTATTAAATTCCTCTAAAACAGAATTTCACCTGGGTTGCAGAGCAAAACATAAAATTCCTCTCTATTCTTCACCAAATAGTTGTTGGATTTTTTTTTTTATTTAGTGATACTGACCACTCAGATATCTTCACTAAGACTTACAATGCCTCTGATGTGTGTCATTTACCTATACTGCAAACAACAGACACAAGCAACAAGACATTCTCTCTGTATTTTGAGTTTCTTCTCAGTGCAAAGAAACTATAATCAAAAGGCAAATTTATTAAAATTTATTTCAGTGCTGTCCACTTGTCTACCTGCAAAATAAAAGAAGCTTATGACACCCCAGTTTGCCAGCATCCAAGAAGTCCATCGGCTGAGAAAGGGGTGAGAGGGGTTCCCTATGCTCCACTGATTGTCTGAGATACGCATGAGCACAAGTGTAGCTGTAATAGGGTGGAACTTATACTTACTACTAATACAACTTAATTTATAATCTGATAAAACATGATAGGTAAATACGTTATTCTAATTAGGGAAGAAAATGTTGCATTGGAAATACAGAAAAACTGAATAAATATACCGAGCCTCTAGCAAAGATAATAATACTTATGTGTTATGTAATTACTTTAAATATCTGTATAATCAAGTACTCATTCTTTTTAATGTTTTCTTATTTTGCAGTGAAAGCTATTGCTTTCAGATAATCCTGTGGAAGAGGAAAGGCATGAACTCCTTCCTTCTATTTACACCTAGAGATACAAAACATACGTATACAAAGTGTTTTTCTGCAGGATTTCAGAGATATGAAGGCTTGCAAAGAGGTGTATCTATTTTCTGATCATATTTCTTATTATTTTAATTTATTTATTTATTTTCACTAACTATGACTTTGAAACATACTTGATCAACCCAAGTTCAGGGAAAAAAAACAACTAGGTGTCTATGTCCTTGTAGGTGTTGGAATAAAGGTTTTGATGAAGTAATCAAAATGTATTCAGATTGCAAGAAGGAAAAAAGAGTTCTACAAAACATTATATCATTTAACACACCTTTCAGACCAGACCCTTGGCCTTTCTAGTTGTTCAATGCATTCTACTTGTGAATCCAGCCAGATGGAAATAGCTTCCTTTACAAAAAGTTATCATCACATGAAGGATCTTGAACTGTGAGGAAAACATGTAGTCAGGTCAACTTAGTTCCTTGGTGTCTCAAGAGGGAACTCAACTTGTAAGAGCAGATTTTACATTAAGGCAATTGTTTTGAGGCATCAACACTAGCAAAGCACTACACCCAACGTGGGGGGAAAGTCCTCAGTATGTTCCACCTTGCCATTTTCTGTTTAAAACCAGAATGTTTCTCTATTGAAATGTTTTCTGAGGCTCATTGCAAAATAAGGAAAACTGGTAAGCATCACATCTATGGGAATTAAACTCAACCTTCCTACCCACTATTCTGTATACATTTTCAATCTGTATAGTCATAATATTTGTCAGGGAAGTGAGAACCATTTCTCTAAGTGAACTTCACTGAGCCACTTGTGCCTTATAGGTTTATGCTCACTTTATTAAAAGTTAAATAGCAACTGGAATGCAAAACACAGACTTGACTTTCTATACAGACCAAGCTAAAGCCATGGGCCATCATGATCATATTCAGAAGCTGACATGACAAGAAGAGGCTTTCATTCAAGACTTCTTGAAAAGTGAAGTAGGAACCGAATTCCCAACCAATTCAGCTTAACTGAGAGGACCATGGCTTGATTTTTTATAACAAGTATGCTTAAGTCAACAGCAGTATGAATCACCAAACTGACTAAACAACAGAAAATAACTCCCTTATACCTGTGCTAGATCACATTATTTGTGGTATAGTAAATGTGCATCGCTATTGCCCACAGTGTGCCAGTGCTTCACAACACAACTTCAAAATACTGTCATCTTCACATATATGTTGTAATATTAGACAGAATAATACTAGGAAATAGGCTGTAACTGGAACAATAGACAAAACTGGAATAAATTGCCCTAGACAGGTTAAGAGACCTTCATCATGAGAGGTGTAAAAGCAGATTAGACACGTCTGTCACTAGTGGTGGTTTTTGCCTTGAGGAGCTTCAGCAAGTCTTCTACAAACCTTTTATTTTTTAGGATTCTAAAATATTCCCATAAAACTCCAAATGTATGAGCATGAAAGCAAAAACATAGGGTGTGAAAGTCCCTGACTTTTAGTCACCAATACACAGAGAAGTCTGAGAGAATAAAGAAGAAAATAAGAGGATATTTTCTTTATTTCACAGGTGAAAGGGAAAATTCTTTTTTATCAAATGGTTATAATAATATACATAATTTTTTTCCTATTGAAAACCTGAAATCTTCCCACCAATTAAAACCTCTAATATTTTTTCTGATGTAAATTATGAAATTATGCATTTAAAAATTACACAGGATGTGACACAAACATAATGCCATCCAATCAGGAACCAGATATGATAGAACATCACTGATAACAATACTGTCTGAAGTATAAATGTGAATTAGTAAGTTTTTGAATTCTGATATAAAAGCTGATATTTTTCCTGGTATATTTAACGCAGAACTCAGCAGTCAGTTTAAATTCAGGGAAAAACTAAACATAAAATATGTAATTGAAAAGTCATTAAATTCTCCATATGGATTCAGTGATTAAACATGGTACAGTTATAAATATTGTCTCTGTTCCCCAGACCTGCTGATCCAACTTCAGGTAAAGATACAGACAAACCGCCAAATTTTTTAACCTAAACCACAGTGACCAGGGTTATTAGTTAAAATTATTTTTAAATAATATTCCTGCTTCCCTAAATCATCTATCTTTTTGTTTCCACCTTTTTTTTCCATTTTTTTTTCCAGGGAAAAAGTATTTCCACTACAAAGCTTACTTCCTTCTTTTAAAACAAGAAGCTAGAAAAATATTTTTTTTATTCCCAGATTCAATCCAGAAGGAGCAGACCAGTTTTAGTAGGTCTCTAGTCAGACTTCCTTTGGTTATAATTTCCAGTTCTCAATTACCTCATCTCTTTACCATGGAGTCTGGAAAACCCTTAAACTAGCTGATTGTTAATTCAAGCTGCCCCTCCTGTCACAAAGCAAGGAAGAATTAAGTGTATCTCTTCATCTGAGTACATGCTTAAGTGCAAATGCACCTATGAGCATGTAATGTACATACTTGAAAATCATAAAAAAATATTTTCAACAACAGCACAAAAGCAAAGTGAAAATTGGCTTAAAGAATCGATCCCTCAAATCACAGTGTAATCCACATATGGCACTTCACTAAGAGAGAGGTGATCTTTGTAACCACTGATCAAAATAAAACCAAAAAAATTTAGAAAATAAGTAAGAAATAACTGTTAAGAACACAGAAGCTTAGCTTAATAATTTTCAGAAACCTGTTAAGGGAGCTTATGAAGATCATCCAGCGGGAGATGGGGTAATCGATACAGGGGTTGAGCACTGCTGCAGTTACCTGGGATAAGAGTCCTCCTAGTAACATAGGTTCTACACCCAGGAAAAATATGAAGCTGTCTGAACTCTGAAATATGTGTTGTGAAAATGAGCAGTCTTCAGCTACTTCCTCAAACCAAATAATGACTTCTCTTGTATTTAAGGATCAAATCAAGGTTGTGGATATTAAATTCTGCCTGTCAAATGCTATTGAAGTTCAAATAAGACTTAGTGTTTCAGATTACATCTACATAAAATATCAAAGCTGTGAGGTCAAAAGAAAAATAGCAAAAGAAATAATGACAAGTGAAAATAAATAGAGCAAGACAGTTTTATGACTGAATCCATGGAAACATAAAAAGTCCCACTATATAACCTTAAAGAATATGTTGCATAATTATTAATTCTGTAAAACTTTTTGCTGTGCTCTACATAATTTCATTTTCCTTGTTCTTGGTCAATTCTTGACCAGAGAATAGACAACCTTACTAAAGAAAAGACAAAATTATTTCAGGAGAGGATCCAGAGAGGTTCCCATTTTATTGATGCTCATGAACAGGACTAGAGGTTTGACAGCAAAAAACATTATAATCTTCTAGGCCCTTTCTAGTGAAAAGATTGAATCGAAACCAGCTGCACCACTTTTATTCCTTTTCCTTCTATTCCCACCCAGTCCTGCTTCACAAGTAGAGTAGTTGAGAAATTCAGATTGTCTGGCAGCTCCGTCTCCTAGTGTGGAACGTGGTTAACAACAGAAAGAGGGGAAAAGAAGTTGTTTGTGGTGCAGGCACATTGCAAATCACTAATATATTTTTCTTTCTTCCGTTCCTAATCTCTACAGTCAAAATCTGACTGGTTCTATGAATAAATATTTTTAAGAGAGCTTCGATAATGTTGAAACAGTTTGAGCTGGTATATAGCACAGACTGGTAGACGCTATCACACTTCCAGTCTCTCCATATCAGAAGGCATGAAATATAGTATGTTATCCTTTTATTTATGTTTTTCTTCTTTCCGTGAAAATAGAAAGAGTCACTTGGACTCCTAAATATTTTTAGAACATTCCTTACTCTAGCAGGAAGAAAGGAACTCCTTCCTTACTTCTGATTTTTATTTGTTTCTAATTCAAGGACTAAAAATATTAAATATCCCTCCAAAAGTCCTCAAGAGACTCTCTTCAAAAAGTTGATCTCATTTCTATTAATCTGACAGTCCTGTACAAAAGTCTTGCATGCTTTGCAAAACCGTAGTTTTGCAAATTCATTAACCATGAATTGCCTCCCACCAAAACACCCACTCTCTTTAGACTGTTCCATTTTCTTGACTGTGTTTCCAGTAACCTGTAGATGCTACCTGACTACCACAGCTACAAAACTGAAATATGCAGCTGAACAACTAAAGAACATGGTTTTTGTAGGTCTTCCAACCTAAAGAAATTCACAGCAGTATCATAAACTGTGGACACACAAAGCAAGAAATAACCATATTAGCACATATGGCAGATTGGACAGAGTGTGTGTGAAGGCACATTTAGTATTAGATTACAACTTTCCCATTCAGAAGAAAGAATTTGTGATAGATAACTGATAGAAAGGCGTAAGATAAACGTCAAAGAAACCAGTAAATTTCATTTAAAAAATGAGCCTCTGACTTGAGCTTCCTTCTTCACAATAGGATCCCACTGACTTGCGGAAAAGGAATTAATATCTTACTTAGGGAAAGTAACAGGGGTAGTTACAGCAAATACAAATGACAGAGATACACCATCACCTCATTAAGATGTCTGCATAACTTTAAATTATTGTTATTATGAGTTTGCATATGCTAGGATCTCCCACAGTGTGAAGAATAATGTAGACTGGCACAACATAATAAAAAAAATAATAGATCAAATTTCATAGAGAGTGAGGCAGTTCTCTTTCTCCTTTCAGAGACAGTTTTCCTCCAAGTGAGGAGGCCATGCTGAAACAAGTACAAAATGAAAAATTATCAGAATACCAATCAGCCAGCAAGGAACAGCAAATACAAGTTTTAAATACTCAGACGGTCATTTAGCCAACAAACTCAGTAATTCTCAGTTATTCTCACTATAACTTTTTCAGTGTAAATTGTGCTATCTAAAAGTGCACAGAGTGTACGTGAGCCAGTAGAAAAGTCATCAGCTCATGATTTGTTTAGATAACAGGCTTTGCTTTTCAATGACATGTCATTTCTCTATGAATCGATGGAACAAAATCAGTTAAAATTATTTCATATAATACACAGAAAACACATCCATAGGGAAAACAAGCTGTACAGAATGGAAACACAGGAAGCAGCAAGACACATTTATAAGGAAAATGATCCGTATGAACACTCCACCACTATTTTTCATTACTACCTAATCTGACGGGGGCTTGAATTATTCTCCAGTGTCACACACTCAGAGCACAAATTCAATACAGGTTTATCTTCTTTTGGATGGAATATTTTTAAAAAGGGCCAATCCCATCTCTCCTGTATAAAGCAGTCTTTACCAACTAAAGGATTTTTGTATCCCATCTTACAGGGTGCTAAACATCTCAAGCTCGATAGATCAATAAAGTTATCCTTGGTAACATAACACCAGCTCCAGTGAACCTTACAGGAAAATACTATACTGGCCTATGTGTCTGTTGGTGCAGAGAAATAAGGTGGCATTTCTTAGAATCATTTTGGTGTACCTATTTCAAAGAAATGCTGTTAAAATCTGTCTTGCAAAAAAGTCTCTACACTTTACAAATTCAATTCCTTCCTTCAGACAGGACAGAGTAAAGAGGAATAGAGGCAAACAGAAATAAATCAGAATAAAGAGGCAAGTTCAAGCACATTAGAAAGGTGGAAACTGGAAAAAGAAAAAGCAGAGCTATTCTGTCTTTGGTGAAGCATACCAGTGTCTCGTAAGGATCTGTAATCAAGTAAGAAGGAATGTGGAGAAAGAAAATATTAGTCAGCACTGATTCAAATGTGAAACAGAACTACTGAATGAATGCACAAAACTCTGGTACGGAAACATGCAGCATCAGGAAAAGAAACAAAAAGAGAACTTGATGAAAGTAGAAAGGTTTCAGTATAGTTTTAAAGAAGTCCATTATTTTAGTACGGTGACTGATGCATTGTATTTAACTTGGTAAGTGTAACACCATATTGCTCAGAGGATGTGCTTTCTGAGTTAATTTGATGAAACATTTGTTGGCTTTGACAGTTATAAAAAGTTTTCCTACTTTCGAGAACACAGAAAATATCACTGTTTTGCCATTGTCTGGTTTTCACATCCCAGCAGAATTATCAGTTGATTAATCTGGATATCTTTTACAAAATAATTGTGGTAATTAGGGCTTAGTCAGAAAGAACACCATTTTGTTTCCCATTTCCAGGACCCCAATGCAGATTTAAACTCGACTAGCATTTGCTGAGCCATTCTTACAGCAGGGAATACTGTCCAAAATAATTCAGAAAGCTTTTGGTGGAAGAGCTATCCACAATACTTTAGGTGTTTTTTGAAAGTGTCCCAAGCAACCCAGATGAACAGACACACCTGAGTGACTTGACAAAACCAGTCAGTATTCGCCATCTATCCACTGTCACTCCTACCCTGTTCTTTTATATTAGTCTCTTCCTCTTATTATTTTTCACTAGTCATAGAATCGTAGAATCATTTAAGTGAGAAAAAGCCTTTAATATTGTCAAGTCCAATCATTAACCTTACACTGTCAAGTCCAGAGTGCTTTCACTATGTGAAAATATAACTGAAGTACACAGTATAACTCAAATGTTTCGATTTATGAACTCAGTGTACATTATATATCCCCTACTACACAAGGATGCAATTTGTTACAGCCCTTTAATATTTTATTTTAGGGCTTAATTGCCATACCTTTTATACTGTTCCCTCTTTTCAACTGTCATCCCCATCATTCAATCACTAGTTTGTGCAATTGGTTACACTGTAATTATCAAACTCTATTCTAAGTGAAACATATAAGCCAAGGTTATGTTTCCCAAGGGAAACACATAAACCTCTTTATTCTTTTTTTAACACAAGGAAAACAAAAAGGCATGGGGTGTAAGTAGAAGATGGACATTTTGCTTCAGAAATTGTAGTTGTGTTTCTGTTAAGTGTGAGAGACAGTGGATTCAGGCCATTGAACAATGCATCAGGAAAAAAATAGTTCATTATCTTAGTATGTATTTTAGAAGTCAGGAATGCTTTTGCAAAGGACTCAGGTACCCAGAGGTAGATTTCAACAGAACTTGGGGAAGACCTTCATTACACCAAACTCCAGCCATATAAAAGTATCTTTTATGAGCTAATTATTTTGCTTTTGCTGTCATTTACACAGACAAACAGACACTCCCAGGAAGCAATTCATCCCTTGACTATCTTTTAATAGGGGTGAATTTGAGTTCTGGCATGCCAAGCTCTCTCTCCTTTAGCTGGAAAAGGATAGATGACTGCCTTAGTTAATGGCTGTTTTCCAGAGGGGCACAGTTAGTTGAGATTATTCCTGTCCTGTATTTAAGCCTGGAATACCTTCATGTTCTTGAAATTTCTATACCCCCACAAGTCCTCAAGTATGTATTTTACAGAATTGAACACATCAGTACCCAGCTCAAAAGTAGCACTAAAAGTGGCACAAAAATAAAGCATTCATTACATGACGCAAGTGTAAGACAGATCAGGATTCTGTAGGTAACAGGACTTCCATCCCACTACTGCTGTGTTTTAATTGGTTTTGTGTTAAATGCAGAAATAGTCTTGGGAACAGGAACATGATGCTGATCTTCTCCATTTCTCAACAGCTAGCCTAAGCTGCACTGCACTGGATGTCACTCTGGTGACAAAAATAGCTTGTTCTTCCTTCCCCATGCAGAAATTCAACAGCAGATTTTTTTTTTTTTTTAGAAAAACTGAGGCCAGGGCAAATAAATTCTCTGTGGATCTTTTTAGCCTCGGGGGATCTCCATGACAGAAACCGGTTCACTCATAGCTAAAAACACTTGACTCATGGCTGCTACCTGAGCAAAATGATGGTGTGGTGCTAATCTAGTTGCCTTGGGCATGTGTCAAAATGTCTGTGCAGTTGGATCCAGTTGGGCAATTTGATATTGATAGTCTGAGAAGAGATGATGCAGAATTAATTATCTGTGGGGACAGTGCTTCACCTCCACTCTTTCAAGTGTTCCCTGTGCGATGGAACTGAGCTTGTCCAGCAAAGCTGTGTATGATAAAGCTTATGTTCCTATTCCAAGGGATTCTGAATTGTCGAACCAGATAGTCTGGTAACACTGATTTAACTTTTCTAAAAGAGCACACATATTAACTTCTGAAATCTCTGCAGAAACACATTTTCTTTCTAAAGGATACAACCTGAATTTCTGTGAAACCCAGATGTTCACCACCTTCCCTCCCACATCCTATTCAGGGCCAGCTGGGAAGTGAGATTATGCATCTCCTAAGGCCATCCCTGAGAGCAATGTTTTAAATAAATAAATAAGACCCATTTGTCTTTGCCAGGAAATATCTTTTAAATAAATCTCTGCTTGTCCCTGTTGACTGTCACTGTGCACAGCTGCAACTGGTATTTCTGTGACATCCTATTCCATTATTGTTCTTACGACTCAATACAGTTCACGCTTCTCTTTTATTCTCAGCAAATACCTTTGTTGTCAATCTAAACTCTAATTTCTTTTCCTTGGTTAGTGCTTCTCATTAGCAGATTCCCTTTGCATTAGTATCAATATTATTATCTAAAATATTAGCTGATTATGTCTTTACTCGTAAAAAATCTGCATCCAAGCTATTGCCATTATAAGATAAGAATAGTAATAAAAGACAGAGACACGGATAATTTTTTTATGCTTCATGCAGTACAAGGCCATTCTTTAGGGATAGGTAAATCAAGAATGAATTTTAGTGCTACTCAGCCGGCTGAACACTGTGAATGATGTTGTAGGCCCTACTGCAGACCCTCTATCAAAGAGCATGTGGAATGTCAGATTTCTGAGGAAGGAGAGAAGAGGGCTGGGATCTATATCTCATCAAGTGAATATTGGTGCAATATAGATCAAAGTTTTAATCTTTGAGAGGTTTCCCAAGTTTTGGACTTTACAGTACTGTGTTCTAAAGAACATCCCACGCAACACACACCATAAAACAGCTCCATGTGTATTAACAGCTAACAAACTTCATGAACACATTGGTAGTTTCTGCAGAGAACAGGTACATCCAGAAGATTTCTTTTTCTTGCAGGAAAAAAAGAAGTATTAAGACTAAATTGCCAACAGCTGTATTCAATTTTTATTAGAAGGCAAATTTGTCCATCTCTGACAGTCTTTCTGATACTTTTTCATTAAATGACAGTTAGTTAACAGACTCTAAAGACCACTAAGGACCAAGGGATGGAGTATTCTATGGAGTATTAAAGACATTTCTAGGGTCTATCAGAAAAAAAGAAAAAGTGTTCCTGTGCATGCTCTAAAGTACACGAGTCTCTAACCCCATGCCCTCATACCCAAATGTATAATTTAGGTTGAGCACAGACTTTCCCCAGGCGGTCCTTATCTGCTAAAAAGGATGGGCATCTGTAGGCTTAGAAATATTTGCAATGTAATAAAAAGATAGTTGAATCTCCGTTCTGATCCACTGAAGTTTTTGCAATGTGTTCTCCAATGAATCATATCTTGACACTCCCTTCATTTTTCAGTTATAATTGAAAGACCCAGGAGTCTGAGTTTGTTCTCACAAACATCAGTACACTGACATTATTCCATTGGACTTAACTCATATTTATACTAAAGTCTTTTTACACCACTGAGCTTTAAATTAGATACCAAGATACAAGAGTATTAATCAGAATCAGGCACTGCAGTCTTGGCTAGAATTGCTCACTTACACAAAACCAAGAAAACACAATCAGCAGCTGAAACTTGTTTCAAGTAAATACAGAGGTTGCCCTTTCTATAAAAAAAGAGCTGTGAAGGTCTTTAGTCTGACTGAAAGCTGAAATATTTTTGTTTCTATGCTTTGCTGCTTTTATCACCATAAAACATAAAGCCAAGAGAAAGAGAAGGATGATTTAACACCCACTAGTGGAAATCTGTGGATGCAAAGCATTTCTCACTTGGGCTCTTAGCTGTCAGGACTTTCGGTGGGCAAGAGTGGTTTGCAGCAGCATCCACCTGTCAACAGTTAGAGAAGTTACTTTAAAGAAGTTTATCTGCATCCATCTGGAGAAGATAACTCATAGTCGCAGAAATGCACATACCCACAGTTGACAAAGATGATGGCAGTGAACAAGTCAAAAACCAGAATGATAGCCATAAAACTCTTTGTTTACATACGCAGAAATATATGTTTTCTATAACAGCCTGAAGTGTGAAGGCTGCAATGTCATATACCATCAGAGACAAGTGTGCATCTCTCTCTCTCTCAGGATTTCTTGAGGCACATAATACATAAAGAAGAAGAAAAGAAATACAAAAGGTAAAGTACAGGAGAATAAGCCAAAGTACAGTTAAATCAAGCTTTCTGAGCAGCAGATCAAGGAAGACTGTGTTTCTTGGGGAACACAGCAATGAACTTGTAATCAAGATCAATGAATTACATTCCTGGTTCCCATATTGTGTACCTTTCCTCAAATTACTGAATTTCCTCATTCTTCATTTAAAATAGCATGCTGGCTTCAGCTGGGTTAATTTTCTTCACAGTAGCTTGTATGGGGCTGTGTTTTGGATTTGGACTGGAAAGAGTGTTGATAACTGAAACAGAGGTGTTTCAGTTATTGCTAAGCAGATCTTACACAGAGACAAGACCTTTTCTACTCCTCATACCACCCCACCAGCAAAGAAGCTGTTGGGCACAATAAGTTGGGACGAGCTGAGACAGCTGAGCCCAGTGACCACAGGGATATCCCATCCCATATGGCATCATGCTCAGCATGTAAAGCTGGGGGAAGAAGAAGGAAGCAAGGGACGTTCGGCCTGATGGGATTTGTCTTCCCAAGTCACTGTTACAAGTGATGAAGCCCAGCTGTACTAGGAATGGCTGAAGACCTGCCTGCCCGTGGAGAGCGGTGAATGAATTCTTTGGTTTGCTTTGCTTGTGTGCACAGATTTTGCTTTACCTATCAAACTGTCTTTATCTCAACTCATCAGTTCTCTCACTTTTACTCTTCTGATTCTCTCCCTCATCCCACAAAGGGGAGTGACTGAGTGTCTGTGTGGGTCTCAGCTAACATCTGGAGTTAAAACTACAACACACATCACATGTGAAAAAAAGAAAAAAGGAAAAGAAAAAAAAAAAAAAAAAAAAAAGTCAGGTTCATTTCATTGTTTGGTTGCTCTCAAATCCTCAAATAAAGCCTACTGAACAGCTGAGGCAATCTGGAACTTCTGTGAAAAAGAAGGGTGGTTGTAAAGCTTTGCCAGCCACTGAAGAAGACTGAACGCTGTAGAGAAAAAATTTCAAATTATCTGCTTATGTAGAAAAGTAAAAACTGATAATGTTGACCAGATGGAAAGAAAAGAGGAGAAACCGGAGTTCTGTTTTGAGTTACAGTTGAATTTACCTTTAGTAACATGCTATTTTACAGATTTATTTTTTTTTTTCACCTCAGTTTCTGCATCTTAAATAGGGATAAACTGCCTACTTATATCAGGGAACAAGAGAAGGCTTGGGAACAAGGACAACTCTTGAGATTCACTCTCCGTCTGAGTAAATGTTTTTCTGCATAATGCTTCACTGTGCTTTCTGTTATGTAAGAAGACAATGTGTAGCATTTTTTTGGAAAACACACTTACAGACAAATTTACTTCTGCTGCATATGAAGCATTCTTGGACTTTTATTTATATGCTTGGGCTACCTTAAAATAAAGTCTAATCTTTTTACAGCATGATCCTGCAAAGTAACCAGTTTATTTGTGTTCCAAATCCAGAGTTATTACTCTGGAGGAGGGCACCAAATTACTTTTAAATACTTTGTTTCTTTCCACATCAGACCATTCCTCACATTAACAGCTTCTGTATTTCACAGACACTTATTTGAAGTTTGATATATAGCAACTTTCATTTACTTTCTTTTTCCCACTATTTGTACTTTTAACAGAGTCTGCACAAGTGCTATCATCAAAGCTAATTTGAAATTAATCTTTCAAGTAGGAGCTCATGTCAGAGTATCAAATGTTCTAGGAGCTAACATAGTGCATCTGCTAAATTCCTATCATCCCATAAGATTGTACTTCTGCTTTAAAAAAAGCACTGACATTTTTCCCTGTCAATATTTTCTCATTGCTCGTGACATAGTTGTTCTTAAAACTCACAGTGACTCCTTTCTCTGTCTATATACACCATAATTATGCAGGAATGCAAATTAGATTTAGCACATATAATTGCCATAACCATGTATTTGGACATTTTTTTAAACTTAGAACAAATCCTTTCCCCAGTTTTTCTTTTGCCTCAGCAAATGCCCACACATCTTCAAGTAAATAAACTGAAGGTCTAGTATCTGCATCAGCAGACTGTCCTTTGACCACACTACAACACTTTACTGGCTTTCACTAAGATGATATTTTTTAAGTATCCTAATCTATGTTACCAATGGGTGTGCTGTCTTCCATTCTTTATGAAAGACATTCTAAAGGTTAAGTCAATTAAGGCTGCAAAACTTATGTGAAGCAAAATTAGTCAGTGAATCATCTTTTTTCATTTCCATATAGTGCTTATTCTCTCTTTTAATTTAACCAAATAGACAATAAGGATGACATTTACCTCACAAAAAAAAAAAAAGAATATTAGACATTACAGATGTTTACAGTTATATCTGATCTCATCACCTTGGGCTCCCTTTCCAGCCAGCTGAGACACAGGACTTTGAGAAAGATTAGTCTGATCTATAGGATATGTCTAATTTGGGCAGTAAAATAGTGTGCAGAGATACAGAACCAAAAAGCTCAGTACTGTGTGCATACTCAAAGAGTGAGCCCCCAAAGGGCTTTCTCTCAATCAAAAACAAGATGATCTTATATAAAACAGTATTCAAAGAAGTGTCTTTGGTGGTTCCCACTACTATTATTTGACATACAGTGAAAAGAAAATAGTGTGATAAAGTGAAAGTGCTTTGCAGAAGCAAAGTACATCCTATGATAAACTATTAAGTTTACAGAGCAATATCAGTGTATTGAGTTTTATGATGATGGATGTCGTTCATTAGTAGTACTACTGCTATTATTAATGATGATTACCATCTATGATGATTTTTATATGTAAGGGAAAGGCTGGTGATATGCAATGAAAAAGGGAGCAAAAGATCTTTCCAGTCCCTGAATGTTTTCTGCTTGTTTTTGCAGCTTTGGTGAAACACATTCAAAAGCACCTGCTTCTGAAGGTGAAGCACCTGCCCAGCACATCTCTGGTGCAGTTCTGCCCCTCCTATTTGAAAAAACAATTGCACTGCCTGAAGAAAGGGCAGGACTAGGAGGGAAACCTTAATGTTGGGGGTTTTTTTCTGATAATTATTCCCTTCTGAAAGAAATCAGTTCTTTCTGTAATAGAATATGTTCTTCCAAAACTGGAAGTCTGATGTTTAATCATACCAACACTCCACATATCTGATGGCAACCATCAAAGACAGTACAAATCATCTGTCCCATCTCAGTTGTTTACTTTCAGCAGTTGCCATCCCCAGCTGTGTTCCCCGTGTTGTAAGCTTTGTTTCATGTGCTATGGATAAAGCTTTTAAAGACTGATCTTTATCTGAAGCATTCTCATTTCACCAGAGGATTTTTTGGGTTTTCAGATCTTCTCAGATGGGGAGGGCAAAATCATCTCTCTGTGTGAAAAGGCCAAGTTCTCCATAAGTGAGTGAAAATTCCTGAGTGTTTTAAGCTGTTACATTCTAGCCAAAATTCCCTAAAACTGCAGCTAATATACAGATTTTTTTTTCAAAATCAATGCAATTTTTTTCAAAATCATTTGCTTTCCCTTTCCACAGGGCAGTACCAATCTGACAAGAAAAATCATGATCTGTGTTTATATCATCTAATAGGAACTGTCAAAACAGTCACTAGTCAATCAGTTATCTGTCTCTCATTTTCAAAGCATTTTATAACACTTTGTGGACTTGTACAGGTTCCAGACAGATATGGCACAAGATACAGTTGATTTAGAATGTCATGCATTAACAATGAAAACCTTCAAGGGCTCCTTCTTTGTCTCATTATGAAACAGTAGGAAAAGTACGTGGCAGGGAAAATAGTAGACATGAATAGACATGATTTTTTTTTTCCAGAATCCTTAACATGTCATGGAACATAAGTCTTCTTGATCTTTACCTAATATAATACTCTGAACAGCTCATACAGCTCACTCGCCCAGAGGTGCTAAATGGCTTTAAAGTGTAATATTATTCTGCTGTATTGCTGACCTCTCTGTCCTTTTGGGGATTGTTTTAAATTTCTCTACCATTCTGTCAGAGAGAGTTCCCATTGCCTTTCTGCCCTGAATTTCCCAGACAGACACCTACTTGCATGTGGTTTACAACAAGGAGCAGCATCTGTTATTCTTTGTGTGTGTTGCACATGTAGTTTGAGAACAGATGTGTCCAGAGGAGTTGAGATATGCTCATTGTGTCAGCAGATGATACAGGAATAGTGGTGTGGTCTTGTGTTCATGCTGTGAGTGTAGCCAGAGTTTCCAGATGCCCAAAGCCTTGGATCAGAATAACTTCTGAACATTGAAAGAAGACAGTGTTTTCCATAACTTGCATTTTTGCAGTATCGGGGAAAGAGGAATTCAGATACATTTTTCTTTGAACTGTGCTGAAGATTGTGATTGGCTAAGTCCTTTATTTCTCCATGTGACACATGTGACTCTAAAAAATACTTATCTGGTCAAGGAAATGGGAGCAAGAGAGCAACAAAATATTACCAGAAAATAATGGTCAACATGAGTAAGATATCTCTATTCTGTTAGTAAAAATTTTACAGTTATGGAAGGCTTCATCAAATCACTTCATTAAGGCAACACAGACCTAAATAAGAAATCAAGTTTATAACCAATTCATGGAAAAACCTAGCAGAATTTTCCTATGCAGGAAGAGCCCTTTGAAGCAGAATAACTTCTTGTTTATAGTCAATGAAGGAAGAATTCATCTTTTGAAACCTCTAAAGAGTCACTCGGATAGAAGGAATTGTTCTAGACAAAGGTATTAAAATACTTTTGAACACAATCAACAAAAACTCTAACAACAGCCCATCACCACATCTGTTTCTCCAAGCTCGAACTGTTTATGTGCAGACAGCCTCAAGTCTTCTCTACAGTAGTACATAACCTCTGCCTCCAAAATTTCTGATCCAAAACCTGTTTAATAGTCTCCCCATCAGCTTTCAAAGGCACGAGAATACTGACAAGAGCAAAACAAGAAAGATAAAACTGAAAGCTCTGCGAGGAATTAGAGTGCAGATTGCTCCACAGTGTGTTGTCTCTGAATAGAACTCATATTCTGTCTGAAACCATGGAGAGGAGAATCATAGTGAGTTAAAGGAACAGCAGTCCTGCTTTTGTGTTCTACCTGTATTCCATATTTTTATCTGTATGCATAATGCAGGACTAATTTTAAGTCCAAGACCAAAGGTTCCCTCTCCAGCTTAGTTTGCAGCATGAATAAGGATCTCTCAAGGTAAATTATTTATAATCATATGTCATTTAGACTGAAAGGGTTGGGAACAGTTTCCACACCAAGTACACATGTTGTTAACTTCCTGACCCTCTGCTACTGTGGAAACTGCTGTCTAGCTCTTTCAGGAAGGAAGGAATTGGATCTTTCCAAACTGCTGTAAGTGAAACAAGACCAGGCACCTAAGAGGTTGATTTCTTTCGGGCTTAGCACAGGTATTGATACCTACTGGTAGATCTCTTTAGCACCAGATCTAAACTTCCTTCTGAACTCAATGGAGACACTTTGACTTCTGTAACTTGAATTAAGTCTTTAGTTTGCCCTCATATAAATTGGACTGACTTCTCAATTTTGTAAACAGCTGCTAGAACCAACGAAGGAAAAGTATATATCGAGTGGTGTGAATTCTGTTTAATCTCGTTCTGTTTTTAAAACTTCTGAGAATGAAATACTGGCAATATTACTGTAAATCACAGTTTGATTATCCAGGAAACAGAGTCTTATGCATACCTAGACAGAAACAGCTCAAGATTCATGGCCATAGTATTACTGACTACATCATCTAAGATCCCACCTTACCCCAACTCTCAACAAGCAGGCTGGAAAACTGCTCATACACATTTTTTGAGTTCTGTAGTGATGATAATCACCACTACTATTAGAAAATTAATTTCAATGAATTGAATAAGGTAATTTCAAATGCCTAATTTTCACACAGAGCAGAGGAAAAGAGGGCAGATGTAGATGTATCTCCCATAAATTCATGCACAAAGACAATTTGTCTTCCTCCTTTGATAACTTTACCTCTGTTTTTCCAAAGTACAACAAAGATCTAGACGTTGAATGAAAAAAACCCATCCTCTTACACGTGAATACAAGGTGAAATGAATTTGAGATAAGTATCAACTTACTATCAGCAGCAGCATCCTGGACCATTCAAGGACTGTTGAAAAGTTGGATGGAATCAGCCCTGAAAGTTACAAATGAAAAAAGTTACATTGGGCCCCAAACCGGGCTCAATGATTTCCCCTGTAAGAGGATATGTATTAATTCTTTCTGTTATGCCATTGTTGCTGCATAGTGTGCTGATTTTGGCTGGGATAGAGGTAATTTTCTTCATAGTAGCTTGTATGGGGCTATGTTTTGGATACACTGCAAACAGTGTTAATAATTCCTTGTAGTGCTTTGATTTTGTGCATGGATTTTGTTCAGCCTATTATGCTATCTATGTCTCAACACGGGAGTTATCTCCCTTTTACTCTTCTGATTCTCCCCCCTATAACACCAGAAGGGGGAGTGAGTGAATGGCTGGGTGGGGTTTAGTTGCCATCTAGGTTTAAAACACAACACATAATTGGGATATTAGATAGTGGCATGAATATTAAAACTCACATTGTCATTAAAGCTTTGGTAAGGTTGTCACCAACATCCTTAGTCCTGTCCAAATGTAATTTACATTTGCTCTTTCTTCATAATAGGGCTTGGCCAAACTCCTGCCTTGCTTTCAGTCTTTAGGATTCTTTTCAGGATAAAGTCCTTTGGAAAGACCATGTTTCATGGATTTATTGAAGGCAATATGTACAAACTGAAGAAATTAAAATTAGCCACCTAAATGAGGCAATCAGGAACTTAGCATGCTATCTTCTTAAACACTAAGTGATGGGACACCTCCATGGTGCAGCCTGATCCAAACTGCTTTTTGGAACCACCTATTTCAATTGCCTGCAAGAAACAGCTATGAGGGCTAACCTGTGTGCCTTACACTCCTAAGTTTATAAAGGAAAAATCTGTGGCACAAGGATTATCTGAATTGGCCTAAATTTTACACAGCAAAAGAGGGTTTGGTTTTGCCTTTTTCTGTCAATTAGCCCATGGTTTTTTTGCTCTTTCTTATGAAAATGTGAGGAAATACATCACATATGGTTTATTCCTTTATTTTTTCCTGTTATGCTGCATAGTTCTAGATGCAAGATGATCATTTAATTGCAATTCCTTGCACAGAAATGGCATTTCTTTTCAATATTTCTTGACAGATGGCTTCAAATGGCTTTGAAGGAATGTTTCACTTTAGATGTTGAAGAGATACAGGAAAGGAGATTGCAACTGAATGGTATCAAAAGGATTCTACAGTAATGCTACAATCTGAAATGCTACTAAATAAAAATTAATAATGAGAGATTACAAATGCTACCTAGACCATAAACCATAGAAGAGAAAAACAAAATAAACCAGGGAAAAACAAACAAACAAACAAACAAACAAACAAACAAACAAAAACCAACAAAAAAACGATAAGAAGTCTGGCAAAAATAAACACATGTTAGAAAATACATTTTTAAAACTTTCCCAGGAAAAGACTACTGGTTCTGTTGTGAAACCAAGTTTAATACATTGCAGTGGGAATCGCTTGTAACCAGCAGCCATAATAAAGAGCCTGCTAAAGACTTGAATAAATGTCTGAAGTAACACTATTGTTTCTTTCTGGGCAAAAGGCAGTGGCCCATCCAATTTTATGATTTGTCCATCAGTAGTTTTAAATAGCCAGAATTCTATAATTCTATGCTAGTTTTCCCACTTGCAAATGTAAAATCTTTCAGAAAGGTTTCAATGCTAAAAGTCACAAAATTTTCCAGCCACAATTGTTCCTTTCAACCTTATTTTAAAACTAGAAGTCAAATTGAGATATTTGGAAGTAAAACGGCCTCCTGTTTTTCACTCTTGAGTAATCACCCAGAGAGCTATTTTTCTTAATAGGAAATATGACAAAATTGTATCCTCCAGTTTTGGCACAAAGCCACCGTGCCAAATTGAAAAGAACCAAAGAACATTGGCTTTTTCTTTTGGAAAATGACTGCTTGGGGGTTAAGTTAAGAAGTTTAGGGGACTGAATTTTCCTCTCAGTTGTACCAACGCAATTGCGCTGAGCATTTTGGAACTGAACAGAAAACAGAGTCTGATGATATCTGACAGTTGTTCTCACCCAAAAGCTGATAATTTTCACAGCAGAATTTGTGTATTATTCTGGATTCAGAAGGCATATTGCATTCAAAAAGCTATTTGAACTTTTCATATAATATTAAGATTGGTTTGGGTTTTTTTCCTAAAACAGTGTGATGGGGGTCAAGTTATGAGAGCGGATAGAAAACATAATTGAGGGAATAGCGGGATTCCTGGCATAGCTTAAGGATATTATTACCTCCCCTACAACCTTACTTTAGCAGCTTACAAAGGAGAAGAGCCTTACAGATAGAACTTGTTGCAAAGTAAGGATGAAATGTTATACACAGTCTTTAATATGATATAAGATAAATTCTTGTCATAGACAAAACAGTGTAAAAGTTGGTACTTGTTAGAAAACTAGAGAAACTAGAATTAACTACAGATATTCTTTGAGAAACCCATGTTCCATAACGGTTTCAACCTAGCTATTAAGTAATGAGACCTCAGTATGGAATTAGAGTTAGAGAAAAGTATAGGCAGATTACAAGGGGTCAGAACATATGTCCCATTAAGGTTACGTGAATGTGAGTTTGCTTAATCTAAGGAAGAAACAATCAAGGGTGTTTCAGTATACATGAAGCTATTGTAATGGCAATCAGTTGTTTGTGAACATTGGGGAATCAGTCAGGAAATCAGCTTAAATTTTCAATCATGAGCATCTTTATCCAGTACTAAAAGGAAAAAAATTTGAGGAAACTCTGTTTGCTTCCTTTTGTCTCCAGTGGTGGAAGTGCTTGATCCTACCTAAGTATAAGAGCACAGACAAGACAGTCTCTCAAGGTCTCTCCAGGTCTGAGTCAGTAGGATTCCACATTCACACAGAATTCAGCCTTTAGCTTAGAACACCTGGAAAACTCAGTTTTCAGATAGTCCTCACCAGAGTCTGATCTGGTTGGCCCAATCTTTGTGTAGAAAAACTGCTGTACATTCAGTCCTGCTTTTCACAGTTTCAAGTAATTTTATTTCAGCTTGAAGAATTCAGACATTGCAACTCCTCTCAGGGGCACTTAGAAAAATTGTCGTAGCTAATAGCTTTTACTGTTTTCAATGTCTAATAATGTACCTCCCAAAATAGGCAGAAGATACATGGCATCTCCTTACAATGACCTTACAAACAAATGTTCAGTAACACATAATGAGAAAGTAATGAGATGGGACCGAACAGGGAAGAAAGGAAAGGTGAAATATTATTCAGATTATGTCTAACTACCAAATAAAAGCTCCTATAAAGGCTTATGGACTGAAAAGGGTATTTTCAGGGGAGGAGTTAAATGCATACATTTCTGAATTTTATTTAGTGCAAATAAGAAGCAGGCATTTTGCCGAATTTTAGTCTTTCTTATTATTTATATGCTGCAGCTGAAACAATACTTAAAGCACGGTTGGTGTCTCTGTGTTTGT
Organism: Pipra filicauda; assembly: GCF_003945595.2. Classification (NCBI taxonomy): domain Eukaryota; kingdom Metazoa; phylum Chordata; class Aves; order Passeriformes; family Pipridae; genus Pipra; species Pipra filicauda. Next base: position 49,460 of record NW_024103541.1, read on the forward strand.
GGGTTTTTCTTATTCTCTTAGTCCTTCAATATTCTAAATGATGCAATTAGGTTTTTTTACAGTTGGGGTTTCACTTTATATTTTATTCATAGTAAATATATATCCATAAACACACATGCATGCACATACAGAGAAAGAAAATCTTTTTACCAAGACATGAATGATTTCTATTTGCAAAAGATAATTTTGCTAGAGCCTTGGTACCTTCTCAAATGTTAGCAGGTGGACCCTAATGGTTAAATGTAAAACTTGTTATTCTATAAAATTTTTAATACCATCAGCATACAAAACTACTTTAGAGAAACAAAACTGGTTAGCATGATAATTGTATGGTTAGCTGTAATACAATTCCATTAAATCCTACTGCATTGCTTCTATATTTATGTCATTCCATTAACTTACACTGTATGTGCACCTCTTGTGGAAGGAATGATGGCAACATATCTAATCTTGGGAGAAGTGCTCTTTTGATGACAAACCGCAAAAAGAAATTACTTTTGGCTTTATTGCCAGAAATGGGAGAAGAAGGATGTGTTGTACTGTGCTCCCCCACCCCAGCTAATGAGGGAGCTTAAAAGGCAGAAAATCTCTCTTGTTAATTGCAATGTTGGTAATAGGAAGTGCATCAAAATAAGGATACTTTCTCCTCCTACAAATCTAATTATGAAAAGTTCAAGAAATCATCTGAATAAGCAAAATTCACAACAAAAATTAGAGAAGCAACTCAGAGCCACAGAAATGTAATTCCTCTGGACAGCCATTTTCTGCTCCCATGAAACACAGTCTCAACTTCCAGAGCTGCTGACATCCCGACCATTTTAATATGTAGGTTAACTGTCCAAAGTTCTGGCAAATATGTGAATCATATTTGCATTTTTAGTCCTGGAATTATTCTCATTTATAACAATTTTATATTCTCAGTCAGTGCAGACAAAACTTTTAAAGTCCAATTTTACACTTGGATATCTCCTAGCTTAATTAGTGCACAGGATAAAGTAAATATAAACTAAATTTATTCAGTAGTAAGTGACATAACTGACCCAGAGACAGATTCTGAAAATAGTCTCATCACTACAAGTGGTAAAAGAGAACTAAAATTGGCATAATAGTGGCTATCTTAGTGCCAGTTATGGAAATCTTGGAATATCAGCAGAAAAATTCTTAGGCTTAATCAGAATGAGGAGAAACTGAAACATTTCCTGCCAAAAATATAAATAAAACAAAAACTAAAAAAATTTACATTTCCAAGAAGGTCATGCAACTTTCTGATGACATAAATTGTCTTATGTTTGGAACCCTTTCATTTTGTTAATTTAAAAATATTAATATGCATGAAAAATTTACAATTCACTATTTTAGTTAATTTCAATTTTTAGAAAATGTAACTTTTCAATTGTTTTAAAATAGAAAAGTTCTACATGTTTCAGAAATTAAAAGTTTGTTTTTCAGATAATACGACCTAATGAACTTGAGAATCACCTTTCAGTCAGTCTGCACCAACCTGTGGTTTGGTTAGTCACCTATTTAACTGAAAACTTCACTAGCTATACTTTACATCAGGCAAATCAACACAACAAGGTGAAATCAAAGTGATGCTTTTCACAACACAGTAGCTCTAAAAGAAATCTTTTTTGGAGTATGAAACTTAGTGGAAAACATAGAGAGAGATCTTGCTGAGACACACACTTGAGAAATTACGGAAAGAATAGTGCTCTGCAGTAACCAGACGTAATGTTAAATGTAACACTCAGAAGTGCTTCTTAGCAAAGTCAAATACAGATGCTGACACTGTGTTTCAGTTTCAAGTGAGATCTTGTTTATTTTTCCTGGAATAAGGACGTACCAATCCAAATAAGCATTAAACATTATAAGTGCATGCCCCACCTTTCTTCACTAGAAGAAAACACGTTTAGCATCAAGCTACTGCCGTAATATGAGCAAAAAGGCTCTGTGATTTCACAGTAAAGTGGAAAAAAACACAACCTATCGCAGTTTACAAACAATGCTGCAGGGATCATAAGAGTTTGACAATAAAGCAAAGTCATATCCAAAGAGCCAAAAAAATATAGACTTTGCAATTTCACCTTTTCTGCAATCTGAGAGTGGATCTTGTGTGACTTCATTACAATGCCAGCTACCAAACCATGAGAAACACTACAGTATCTTCATTCAAACACAGATTTAGCTCCACATTTGAAATCAACCAGGATTAAGAAAAAATTCTTAAAATAGTCACTCTCAGTGTAGAGAGAAAGGCCAGCTTTGAGATAAGTCCGGCTTAAAAAGGAAAAAGAAAATACTCACTCACTAAAGTGCTAAGATTAAGCTCTTCAGAGACAGACTTATTCAGCTTACATACAGTGCCAAGTTGATATGTCTCTATTGTTTCAGCAATCCAAACCAATATCTCTGCATGATGTTGTATCATCCAAGATATATCAGCTTATCTGGAGCTACCTGAAGGATCTCTGATCTGCTTTGCTGCTATGATTTGCATCATACAAACAAACATTGGGAGCTGGTTGGCAGAAGAATATTGTGCTAGAAAAATCAGATCTGACGGAGTCAAAAACTAAGATATTTGTTTATCTCATGGTGTCTCAGGATGCTTGCCCATGTTCTCAGACTGCCTATATTCCTGTATGAGTTGTCAGGCTCCCTGTATTTTCAGATTCCAGTGACTTTTAGGTGGCCTTAGCCACTGCTTATTCCTGAAGGATTCAGGAGTAATTCAGTCGTGGGCTTGAGAGGTACAAAACCTTTTCAACAATTTGGAAACACAGAGCCACTCTGCACAAATTGATTACCTCTGCAGATTGATAAGTCTCCATGACACCTGGGGTGCCATGATTTCCAGATTATTGACTTTCATAGCTGACTGTTCCTTTTGCTTTCTGCAAAATTAGGGGTCTAGGCAAGACAGATAATAACCTCCCAATATGATTTTTAAAAGATTTTGCTCCTGCACATTGATTTTCAAATTTATACTTTGTCCCTGATTTAGGTACCTTTTGGGGTTCCATGTTTTCTTTTGTTTTGTGGGGTGTTTTTTCCACAGGTTTGGTGTTCTCATTTAAAGTAGCCATTCTCAATTTTCTCTACCACTTTCTCTTTGTTTCATGTCCCCAGCTCAGACTTACTTTGAGCCAAAATATCCTCCTGGAACAAATCAGTAATAATAAAACAGAGCTTTTCTTCTGGACTTATGTTTCCCCACAGTGAGTGCAAAAGAGGTATAATGTGTCCAAGATTATTGTGTTTCTCTATAAGCACTGTGTTTTATTCCTGGTATTGATTATAGAAGTGCAAAGAACAATTACAAGTCAGACCACATTCTTCCCTTTGTATAAAACCCTTGGATGGCTTTCAGCATATTTTAATTTATCAGCTTCATGAAGGAACACAGAACACAAAAATGTGCTCATTTTTATAAGTATCAGTCCGTCTTGGGATTTTACCTGCATAAATTTTGCATCTTTGCAAATATCTACTTACTTGAAAAGATAAGCAAACTTGGTACCCATTCTCAAAACTTCTAAAAATGTTCTAATCATAGCTATAAAACGGAGAAAGGTGGAATGGGAAGGATCTAAAGAGTATCTCTGAAGTCATCAAACCACGTTGAGAGAGAAGGTTATACAAATACTTCAAAAGATTGCACAATAGTTTTGCTTTATTTTATTGTAGAATAGCTGTTTAGGTCTAATTGATACAAATATTTACTTCCCTAAGATCTGTGGACTTGGACAGGTGAGTTTACCATATACTTCTGAAGATCTGAGTTTTCCATGTCTCTCTGATAGGGTGCTTTATGCAGTCTTGAGGTGGTATTAGTTATCTGGCATGTTACCAACTAAACTAAATATAAGTCAAAGTAGAAGGACACCTCAAAACTGATAAAAGCAAAAAGATTTTCTTAAGATGCTAACTCCAGATCTAGCAGAGAACCTGGCTCAGAAAAGCTGGTGTGACTGTCAGTGTGTTTATCTTCAACCTTCTAAGAAGAAGCCTGAAAAGAGGCGGTGAAAATGAAAAAAAAAAAAAAAAAAAAAAAAAAAGGCAAAAAAAAAGGATTTCATTTTTCAAAAAGGTACATATCTCATTAGTTTGTTGGGTTTGAGAAGACTGATATATGGCCATGTTTAAAAAGACCAGAAATTTTCTTACAATTTTGACATATAATATCAATAGGGTTTTTAAGTTTACTGATGTAAACGATACAAAAACATTTTCATTAAAACATGAATCATTGAATCCTATGATAGAAATAATTTTTATCAGGAAACTATTCCCCCGTGGTTATACCTAGTGCATCCTTTTTACAAGTGTCACTGTTCAAGAAAGTAATTTAAATTTCTATATTCAATGGTTTTATCTCTGCAGCTCTATGGAAATGTTATAACACTGGAAGCCATGACAACTGATTCCAGTTTCTGATTTAATTACAAGGTTATACCTTACCCAGGTTCATGAACCTTTCCTAGAAGATGGATTTAATAATTTCACAACTAAATCTTTCAAAAATATATGGCTCCATAGAACAGTACTGCTTTATTTGATCTCTCAGTTCAAAGAAGTCACCATTACATTGTTACTGCTGTGCTTCTTCAATTGCTGCCACAATTTTTTTGACAAAAAACCAAACAGGAAAACTTCCAGATGCAAAATGCCATCAAGAAATAAATTGTGAACTTACAACCTTAATACACACCTATAGGTAAACATGGGCAAAGTTTGTCACATATACGTTTTGCTTTTAGGAGTCACACTTTGTCAATTCAGTGTTTTTTTAATATGCATTTACAAGTTCTTCTAAGTCATCAGCTTCTGGAACTGGAGAGGTCTGAAATTCCTTTAATTCTTTAGTATGGAACTATTTTATTTTACTTGTTGCTAAGTCTTCATAAAATGTCAATATTAGCACATGCTGGGGAAGTGCACTAAACATCAAGCTGTTACCTGAACCGATATGACCTTTTCTTTTCATTGTGCCTTTGAGAATGGAATTCTCTAACAATTCACAGTTTAGGACTGCTAATCCTGACAGTTTAAGAGTTCCTTACAGCTAAGAACAGATCTAAAACAGAGGCAGAATTTGAAGTATCTTCTTAATCGGGTTAAGCAATTCTCCTCTCATTATATTGCTATTTTTGATTACAGTATTTCAATTCTGAATTATGTTTATTTGGTATGATCACAAAGAAGACTAAGAAAGTAACCTAGAATCAGAGATTTCCACTATTCCCAAGTCTGAAGAGAGAGTTTTTTCCTAATTCACTGCTAAATACAGACTTCCATAATTCCCTGTACCAATTACTATGTTAGTACTTTAGCAGTAAAACAGAATTTAGAGGATTTTTACTAAACTGAGAAGACCAAATCCCAGTAAACTTCAGAATGACTTTGACTGCATTCTGACAAGCTGTTCTCTCCTAGAATCCTCTGTGACTGATGGTTTCTAGATGCGAAATTTGAGAGTGGGTGACCACTGACCTTGATCAGTCATGATCAATACGGTACTTCTCTGTTTTTAGCTGGGAAGAAGTTGCAGTTACCAGCAGTTTCTAATGTTCCCAGACTCCCTAAGGCTAAGTATTTCAGTCAGAATCACAACACGTTATTATCAACCTTCAGTTTCAGAAGGGAATGTTTGTTCTGAAAATAATATTGAAGATTGCAAGATTGGTGCATACATAAATATTTGCATTCTGATGTGTAATTTGAGAAAAGACCAAAAAGGCTTAGTCAGAATAGAACCATTCTTTTTATCCCAGTGCAGTATTTAAAAAAACTATAACTGTTGCTCAACGACTGATGTATTTTAGCAGCTCTCATCTCTATGTTTGTTCCTTTTCAATTCTTATTTCATATTTGATTTTACTCTCACTTCTACTATTCAAAATTTTGTTTTCAGCACTAAGATTGCTAATTCTCTTTTTCAAATCCCCATCAAACTCACTTTCAGGTAATAACAGTTTTGCAGCTGTCATTTGCTTCATCAGGAGAAAGCAGGTGAACCTGAAGTCCACCTACATTCTAGTGCTTGGGAGTTAGAGAGTTTATGTCTCTGCCGAATACTGTCTGGGTGAACTTAGGAAGTAGATTAAGATCAACTCATTGAAAATAGTCCATTATTTGTCTCACCAACCTGAGACATGTCACACTTAATTTTAAGATCTTAACAGTGCAAATGCACCAGTATCTCCAATTGACACCACAAAAAAATGCATGTGTTCGGTAACTCCATCAGTTATTATTGTAATACTTTTCTGTTGTTTGTTTCTTGTTAAGGTAATGAGCAGCTTCCACCTGTGGACCGATACAGGCTCAATGCACAAGTCAGAAACCAACATATGCTACTATCAAACTGTTACATGCAATCCAGCAAAACCTGGTGTAAAAGGAGTTACAACTATTCCTGAGAAGTCTCAAGTCATGAAAGAACACGAAGCTTCTGAAGAATACCAGTTAATTACCTCAGCAAATAGAAAATTGGGAGGACCTTGATTATGTATAAAATACATGTAATTTTAGTATCATAGACTTGGTTCTCATATCTTTGTCTTGTGGAAAGATAGGGAAAGAAAAGAAGTTTCTTGTCTGTATTTCACTTACTCTTGCTTGGGATAGAGCCAGACATCTCATACTTTGTCACTGACTTCACAGTAAGAATGGGCTTGTTCGCTGTCTGTGATCTGGATGGCAGTGCAGAAGCTTTCCTACAGGTCTCTACCAGCTCAGGCCCTAGAGAGACAAATGTTATAGTGAAATTAATTAGCACCTTCAGAGAAAGGTGCACCTACAAACAGTAGGATGAAACCCTGGACCTACTGTAACCAGAGTTTAACCTGACTTTAATGGGATCAGGACTTCTCTCAAATTCTTTGTAATCTTTATCTTTACTGATTATGTATTCAGCCTGTCTGGCAGAACTCAGAAGAGTTCATCTCATGTAGAGATGAGAATGTGTATAATGCTACCCCTCAGATATATTTGGGCAAGTCCTGTGCTGCTCATCTTGAAAGGCTCTTACAAATAACTTTCAGGTGTGCACCTGTTATGTTACTTCATGCACTCCATAATGGATTTATGTGTTATTATTGCATTTAAAAATAAATCTGTGTTTTTAATTCCTTGTCTAGACAGTGGTTCTAAAAAGCCCACTCTACTTTCAGTCATCCAGAAATTCAGAGGTGCATTTATTATAAAATATTTATGGCAATGACTTAAATCCTGCTCTGGAGCATCAGTAGGAACAGCTTCTAATTACCAGGTTTATTGTGAGGCTCATCAATTGCCCAACATTTTACCTCTACATTTAACTTCTTCCCTTTCTAGCTTTACTTCATTGATCCTTGTCTTGCCATCTTCTAAGGCTTTATAATTCTATCCATTATTTTTATGGTTACCTTGAAGGTGTTTATAGACTGTAGAAGGTATTTATTGACTTTGATCATGTCTCCCCCTGAGGCTGCTCTTCTCCCAGTCATATATTAGTTTAGTTCCCTGTGTGTTAGCTCACATATCTCATTTTCTTTTCTGGGCACCATTTTTGTTGCCCTTCTTTGAATTTTCTCCTGACTGTTCTACGTGCTTATGTACTGTAAGTACCATCATAATTCATAATTCTGGGTGTTTTTTCCTCCAGTGCTATGTTGTAGTGGTTTAAACCTTGTTTTTCCCCAGAGGCCAAGAGAAGTGGTAGACCCCAAGGGGTGGAAACCCCTGGAAGTTTTGAAATTCTGCCCAATGGACGCTCCTGCAGAAATGTAAACATACCACAACCAGACCGGAAAAGAAGAGTAGTAGTTGGTTGTTGCAGGAGAGGTGGCCATGTTGTAGAGCCACGAGGTAGGGGCTCTGAGCCCCTTGGGGCCTCTGGCCCCCTCCCAGCCCCTGGCTGGAGGGCTGCAGGGACCTGGAACAGCATAAAGCTGGGCTAGGTGCCTGTAGTATGCCGGGAGATGTTTTCTCCATGGGCACAGAGCAGCAGCCGACGCTGACCAGAGAAACAGTGGCAGAGAGCCAGAGATAAGAACCTGAACTGAAGAAGCAGCAGAAACAACATGTAGCACCAGAGAAAGGACTCCTGGAAGGAGAGCCGAGAAAAGGAGAGCCAGCAGCTGAGAGCTACAGAGTTCTTGGGGGTAAGACTGATACCAGATCCCCAAAACTCCTTTGAGACCGCCTGGAAGGAGGAAGATGATGGACTCTTACTTGAAAGAGCCTTGAAGTGCGACATGCACTGTAGAAAGGAGCTAGAGAGCTCCGAGAGGAATGCAGGGGGAGTTGACCTTGGCTCCCCCCCCTCGCACTGCTGCCACGGTGGCAGCCTGAGAGACAGGGCACAGAGGCCCTGCAAGAGATACCAGACCGTCACGAAGCCCCCCCTGTGTCTTCGTGATATGACGTGGTGAAACGACCTTGTCTGGGGTTACGAAGCCCACGGAAGACCCCTCGGTTGTGAGGCGATGGGGCCGAGAGAGAGGCTTGGATACCTCCCTCGTGGATGCTGGCAGAAAGCCAGCCACAGCTGCTGCATGCATGAGATGAGGAGAAACCTGCTGCATTAGAAGATCCTGCTGCTTAAGGACTGGAAGGGATCTGTCCTTCTTTCCCTCCTGGACTTTTATTTGGAGGGGAGAAGAGATCTGATCCATTGTAAATACTATATGTCATGGTAGAGATAGTTTGTGATCATGTGTATAATGTGATATGGTATTTATTTGTACAGTCATTGTAATATATTCCCTTTCCCCCACTTTGAGTCTGGTGTGTTTTGTCTGGAAAAACCCATCTCACATTAGGTTGAGATGTGGGAGGGGGAATGGAGCTAGGGAATTGGATGTTGGGGCTATCTCAAACCATGACATATGTAAAGCAAAAAAAACTTACTGCATAAACCCTAAAACTGTTTTCTCTAGTTTGCTTTTGGTTGAGAGTTTTATTTTGAAAATCATGATTTTTAACAGGTCCAGCACATCTTTGGAATCTATTTTACTCAAATCACAGTAACATTTTGTGAGGCTGAAACCTCTGCTTTTTCCTATATTTTTTGTGGCCAAGTAATTTTCTTTCTGTGCCTTGCCTTCATGGAATTCAGAGTAGTTTTCATCTGGGTTCTTATGCTGCTGTATTTCAAAAGCAAGGAGGAATATGAAGAAAGAGTTTCCATTTGAACACACACCTTTTAAATACTCATGCAGAGCTCTGGCTTTTATGGTTGCTAGTCTGCTGCCCTATAATATCAATATTAGTGGCAGCTTTGCTTTTGATTTCAACAGAATAAAGACAGGCTACAGGACTGGGTAATATCCCCTGGGTAAAACAAGATTTCTGTGTTCTAATTACAATTAAAACAGTACTTCTTTCATTGTCCTTATTTCTGTTAGGTCTTTGCCTGCCATGTTAGTATACTTATCAGTAACATACAAAACCTATCATTACCTTTGTGCAAAGGTAAGGCTTTCTTAACTACTTTTTTTCATCGATTGTGCTTATCTAGACTGCTTTTGTACAGTTTCCCAGCTCCGCTTGGTACCACAGTCTGAAAATCTTGCAATTCCTGCATAGAATTTTATCCCTTGAATAATTCTGCTAGTTACACGAAGCATAATTACTATTGCAGAATCACAGAATCACAGAATATGTTGAGTTGGAAGGGATCCACAGGGATCATCAAGTCCAACCCTTAGCCCTGCACAGGACCATCTCCAAGAATCACACCATGTGCCTGAGAGCATTGTCCAAACACTTCTTGAACTGTCAGGCTTGGTGCTGTGACCACTTCCCTGGGGAGTCTGTTCCAGTGCCCAACCACCCTATGGGTGAAGAACCTTTTTCTAACATCCAGCCTAAACCTCCCCTGACACAACTTCAGACCACTCCCTCAGGTTCTGTCACTGGTCACCACAGAGAAGAGATCAGTGCCTGCCCCTCCTCTCCCCTTCACAAGTGAAAAAAGGCTGAATTCATATTGCATGTTATTTTTGATTTCTGATCAATTACTGCTGATCTTGCAAATCTTTTTATACATTTCAAATACATTTTATTTTTGCTGCAGATACTAGAAGCTTTTTTAAAATTATTTTCTCAAGAACAAAGTAATACCAGGGCTCTGACAAGTTCTGTGTACAAAATGATTACATGGTGGAGAATGCCATTTAGATTTCGATGCTTTATGTGAATAATCCAGGTATGCAATTAGACAAAGCCTCATTAACTAAGGTTAAAACACTTGCAATCAACTTATTAGGTGGAATTTAGTATGTCATGTCTCTCACAAGCATAATTAGGTTGCAAAATGAATCTATATGTAAATAAGTGAAGTTCTTGTGTTTGAGAATAAACAAAGAGATAATTTTAATCACCAAATGTATAATTTATAGAAAGCAGATTCATAAAGAGGTTTCAAAAGAGTTAATTTCCAGACCAGAATCTGACAAGATACTCTTTTTTTTTGCTACCCTGACTCTTCCTCTGCCATGTTTAGAATGACTCAATGAAGATACTTATGAATCAGCTTTGATATAATATGGAAGTCATTACCCTTGTTTTTCTACTACTATAAGTTTCTACTAGTAAATTCTGATGTTCACTGGAAAACCTAAATCAAATAACTTTTTTTCTGAACTTCTTTATACAGAAATTATTTTTTGGGGACTTACAGGAACCAGTCAGAAACTGAAAGTGAAGAGACTGAGGAAAGGACTCTCCCCAGGTGTTTTCAGCTTCCACCATGAAGACACAAGCCAGTTAAATCAGCTATTAGGTATTTTCTGTCTTGCAATCTACAGTCAGGAGATGTCACAAGGATTCAAAACTCTGCAAGGCTGGTCTTCTAGTTTTGATTAGGGTTAGGGTTTGTGATTGTTTGGGATTTTTTTATTTTATTTGTATGGCTGCTTTTTGTCTTTTGATTACAAAGAAAAGATAAGCTGAACAGTGAACTGACCATATTTTCAGTACGGATCCACTTCATATCAGTGTTTTGCTATTGTAACCCTACGTAGAGCTGGATAGGAGCTTTTATGAGATTAAACCTCCCACTGCTGTTTTGTATTCCACCTTTGCTACAGCAGCACCTAAGTTCACTCCTGGCTATGTTTTTAATCAAATTTACAACCTTTAATTTCAAATGGTTGATTTTTGTAGATCTTCTCTTTAAAACAAATACTAACTAGGAAAGCAAAACTGCTTTAGATCATTAGTATCACCTTCTGCTCAGCAGTGGATCAGCAAGTTTTGTTTCAGAACTGGTGAGGCCAAAAAAAAAAAAAGTCACTCCAAAGTAAAAATACCAAATGTAATGAGGAACAAGCTGCCCAGGAAGTGTTATGGACATTTTTGAGAAATGTTATTCAGGAAATAAAGGCATGGGGCTGGTCCCATGTGAGGCCAGAGGTGAGGCATCTGACAGATCCCTGTTCAGTGTTACTGGGAAAAGCCCTAACCAGGATAGCTCCAGGCTCTTGCTCCAGGGGGAACTGGCACACCTACAACAGCATTCCCCTCCCTGCACACGAGGGCCCTGCCCTGCTGGAAGGATGGTCTATTGGGCTGGTTTAACTGGTGGGATGAGCCAGCTGGGGGCTGCAGTGTGCCCCTTCCTCAGGTCCTCCTGCCTCAGGTGCCCCCATACCTGCTTGTGCCAGTTCCCCCCCTCCAGCTGATTCCCCAGCACTGGACACTGGACACTGGACACTGGACACTGGACACTGGACACTGGACACTGGACACTGGACACTGGACACTGGACACTGGACGTGGCCCTGGCCTCAGAGGGTGCTTCCCAAATCCTGTGCTGGGCTGTTGGTGGGGTTTTCCTCTGAATATCCAAAATGTGGAATTTGTAATGGATGGGTATTAAGTCTGCACTTACGTTCTCAGTGTTGTGCAGGGATGAGACCTGAAGTCTGTGGTAAGAGCTCAGGTTATAACAATGTTAAACTTGATAATTACCACGTAGAGATAAGGGTTGGAGTTGGTAATGGTTATATGTTCAACCTGATGTAGTCTTCATGGTTTTCTGTTGGTATCTCGGTGTACATTCTGTAAAGCTGGAAGAAAATTTTTGTGATACACACATTCTCAGTTTGCGAATGCTGGTAAGAAATTGTGAAAAGCGAAGAGAGATATTCTGATTGTTAGTGAGGCATCTTTAGCAAATTGACATTCTACCCATCTAGGTACCCTGAGATTTCTCAATTATCTGAACATAATAATGTCAGATAATTCCTATTTAGCTTTCTAAGTTTGAAGCTCTGCTCCTTTGAGATGTATGTTACTTTTTGCAAGCTTGTTTGAAGTGGGTAGAAAACCCCCATAAGGATTAAAAATACAACACTTGGGACATGAATAAACATACAATAGTTTGGAATAAACTGTAAACCCAGCAGACATCAGCACCGTAGCCTGGAGCAAGGCTAAGGAGGTCTAAAGACACTAATTATTGTAGTCATGCAATTGAAATAATGGGCACCTGACAGTATGACTGATAAACAGCTAGAAAACTAATGAGCAGGATGCCTGTCTTCCATCAAGGACTGCCAAATGTCTGCACAAGACACTACAGACGACACTGGCATTATGTGCAGACCAAAATGTACTATTTAAAGATTTGTGGCATGAACTGAACACATGGTGCTATTAATGACTGGAGCTTGTGTGCCCACTGTGTATGGATAAAGTAATTAATCACTTTAAAATTACACAATGGGAGACTATAATTAATTAAAAAAATACATTTTATAGTGTATGAGGGAAGGAAAACATAACTTGGATCCTTTGGATTAAGGATGCCAGACTGTAGGAGTGCTTTTGATCACTTACAGATTTTTTTTTTTGTCACTATACAACATTGTGCTCATTGTCCATACAATTAATCCAGTTTTGAGTTGCCTCTCACTTCACTGACTGAGGGTGAAAGAAACAGCTGTATAGAAGAGAGAGGATTATAGAAATAATTTGGAGCAGTGTTGAGGTCTTTGAACAACCTTCAGATCCAACAGTTAACCAGCAGTCACTGGGGTACTTACAGTGGATAATGGCAGATGCAGAAGCAACTTACATGAATTATAATTATCATTCAGAATATTGACATAACTTCCTGAAGAAAGCCTACATATACTAACAGGCATTCCTGAAGGTATTAGACAAGCTTTAGCAGGGAAAGTAAATGAGTAAATGAGCCAGTGGTGTCTTCACTAGTCCAGTGGCATGAAACCTGGTGTAAGGAAATTTCAGCTCCATGTCTGACTCATCTTCCCCTTCACAGCATTGGAACTATCATCAGGACACAAAGCTGTGTAGTACATGGTCTGTCAGCAGCCAGACGCTTCAGAAGAAGGGTTCAGAGAACTCCTCATTTAGCCAGATGCTACATAATCTTCCTTCAGTCCTTCTCCTAAACCCTAATGGTAGGAAATGATTGAGGTCTGAGAGACCAGAGAATTACCTGTTGTAGCTGTGTGATCATCTCTTTTATCCAAACACATTTTGACATAGCTTTGGTGAGCCTGTGCTCTCTCTGTTGGGATGCCTCCCACATTCTGGAGAGCCATGGACCCTGAAATGCATCTAGCTATGTTTTTAAGAGGTATCTGTGCTACAGAAATGTAGAGCCTTGTATTTCCTTTGGGCAAGAGATGATCTCTTCCTATAGGGTACAGTGAACATTCTTCCTCATGCTGGCAAATCCTACTGGGTGTTCTCCCACAGAATCTGAGAGAATATTTGATGAACTGAAGCTTCAAAGAGTCGATCTAATCTGTGCCCAGTGTTCTGGACTGTCTGTGGGTGTACATTGGGAAGCTGAGTTAGCGAGTGTAGGCTTTCAGTGTAGGGCCTTGATATGTTGATGAAATATAAATGGTAAAAATAAAACAGAAAAGGACTGCAATTTTCCCAGATAATTAGGGGTTTGTTATTGGAGTGTCCATTACCAGTAAGAGGTTTTGATGGCTTCAAGAGGCCTTGGATCAACTCCTATGAATACTGTCCTAAAGAGCCTTTTGAGCCATAATTTACAATCATATTCCCATGCAAAGGAACTGTTTGAGTTCTTGATTTTATCTGACACACATTTGTAAAAGGTTATCTGAAAGACCTGCTTCCAGTCTCATGAAAACCTTACATAGTGTATTCTAGAGTTCTCAATACTTTCCTAAATGCATCGAAGGGCAAATATTTCTTCGAGAAACATTAGTGCCATTAGCAGCAGCTTCTGCTTTTCCACTTTCTAGGAATTTAGTAACTTTCAAATTCATAGACTTCCTGAAATTCCAAAACATGAGCAACGGGAAAAGGACACTATATCTATTCAACTATAGACTTGCAATATCACAGGAAATGCGAGTTTGTCCCGTGGACTGAACAAGGTTGATGGGTTTAGTAAACCAAACACTGTTCATGTTAATAATTTGTGTGCTCTGTGCTTTTACAGAACATTACTCATGTAATCGCTGCACAGAGTTTATTGGGACGTAAGACAGTAACATACACGATATCTTTATTTGTTGCTGGGTTTGTTTCATTAGGCATTCTCTTATAAACTAACCAAATCTGTTAAAGCAAACCAAGCCCTCTCCCTCTGCTGGTGGATATATGTTCCCTTCTGTGTGTTCATAGCAGATTCAATCACCACACTAAGTAGCAACAACAAAGAAACATTTTATAAATGTCTTAGCAAATAATGTGGGCTCTAGAATTTTAAAACATTTGAAAGAAAATAACTTGCCACCTGAATTATACAAAATTCTCATTTAAAAAAAAAAAATCTCCAGTATAAAAAGTAGAATGACCTCTCATGCAAGAAATAAAGCATTTCCAGAACATTTTCAGCTCAAGAAAACTGAGCAGAAGTGGTCAACGTGAAATTATAACAAGCTCTTGACCTTCTCTGGCCCTTTATACATTTTCATGAAATGATGTAACTCATTATTTCCACTGATGTCTGCAAAGCAGTGGATCAGTTTACTTTGTATTCATTTATTCAGTCCTGAGTAATCTGTATTTAATAGACTGCTGGAGCATGTCAGAATAAACAATTAAACTTGGTTGTTATTAAAGACAACTTGCCATTATTGCCAACATTAGTTTTATGTGCTTTATTTTTTTAATATAAAAGGCATTTTGCAAATTCAGTATCTAATCCCGTATTAAAAATGTATACTTTTTAAATTTAGAATGGAAATATATTTCACATACTTGGTATCATAGCATTTTGCATCGAGCTCTCAACTGATGATGCAGACTGTAATTTTTTGTCAAGTCTGTTCTGAAAGGATAATAGACTCTGAAGAATGGACCAAGCTTTAAGAGAGGATTGGGAGAGATCAGCTATACCATCAGCAAGGTGTAAAGTTTTGGAAGAATATTTTCTAGACTGCAAAAATTGAGTGGATTTGGTTACTTCTCAAAGGCAAAAAAATGGCAGTCTGCTTCAGAGATAATACATTTGATAAACCACTCTGCCTGGCAGCCAAAGAGAAAAATATGGAGGCACATTTTAAATGAGTGAGGCAGAATGCACACAGGGAATCCCAGGGAGTGAAGAAGCCATAGAAGAAACAGTCTAATGAGAATTATGATGAGGTAGGATAATGCGTATGATTTTTGGTGCCTTCTCCTAGATGAAATCGTAACGGTTCCGCTGTGGGCCACAAAGTCCTAGTGTGTTAAATCTCCCAGAATAACTTTTTAGTTCAGTCAGTGGAGACTGTGCCTTTGAGGCAGAAATACCTGAGTTTTATGCTCATTGAAACCTTAAAATTTCGGCAGTGTAATTACAACCTTGGATTGCAGTGCTTGAATATACTTACGAATATTATACAACTCTTGTGACAATTTAGTTTTTCTCATGAGAGAAGTGCAGAGATCTCTTTGAATTCCATGAGCAGGAATTGAATTTGGATCAAGATGTGAGACTGTAAAAGGGCCTGGGTGGTCCTGATTTCAGTGCAAGCTGGATGTGCATGGAAATGGTGTTGGGTATATGCTTGCGTTACTATCTGGTGTGACTCATCCTCCATGCCTTATCGCTTAGATAGTTACGTGTTCTGTGTGTGCCGAGTCTGCACCACCCTCACAACAGCCATGTTAGAAGACTTGGCTGGTTGGGATAAGCTTTTCTGGTTTATAGATGTAGTCAGCCCTGAGCCAGAAGGGTGCCGTTGTACCCAGGGTGTAAAACATCCTTTGTCTCTCTAGTAGATGAAACACTGATTTTTGGAAAACCTGGAATATCTCATCTTTCCTTTTTCTTAGAATAACCTTCTGGAGTAAGTCACATTGGGTAGTGCCCTGTCACATGAATAAAGGTGAATGTGTAGAGGCAGACCAGACCAGCTGCAGATTAGTCATTATCTGGTATGTCCAGTAATCATCAACCATACACTGTCATTTCCATGCTCTATATCTTATCAAGAACTAGTGATATTTCATTGCAAAGCAGATTGAGGAGGTGTGAGGAAGGTAAAGAACAGTGAGAACAAAACATTTCAATCTCGACAGCACCGATTGCAGCGGTGTTTGCCAAAAGTTTCCCTCCCTGGGATATTCAGAAGTAAAGGGAAGATATTTTGTGTCAAGAAGCAGGTGGCTGGAGGAAGTCCTAAGAGAGTCCTGTGATCCTGTGTCATCAGCTCTGCCTACATTTGCTCACCTGCATTTTCCAAAGCAATGTAGCCTTTTGAATTAGCAACAGGAGTGGTGTCTGGTGCTTATGTGTTTATGCATTTAGCCAGCTATGAATTTTTAAGACTGCAGAATGAAATCAATTTTGCAATAATGAAGATTTTATCTGAGGTAACAAGGAACACCAACTCAGTTATTCAATTCAGAAAAATCAAGCCTGCAAGTAACAGAACAGATAAACATGAGTAGGCCAAATCTGTGACAGCTATGAGATACAAAATTATGAGAAAGGAAGTGAAAAAGTGAAAAGTGCTTATCAGCACTGTTGCATAGCACCTCATGCTGTCATGCATAGAAAACCATAACTCTCATTCTTTGCCATTTGCTCCAGGAAAGCTACAAAAAACAGCACTGGAGAAGTTACATCCTATATGCTTGTGCAAAGTGGGTCAGATCCTGTAGAGGATTAAAAGCAGTGAACTAGATGAGGCAGCAGCCCTTCTACAATGACTCCACCTGCAACTTCTGGCTCTTTATGTTATTATTGGTTCTTGAAATGTCTTTCACTTATCAGAATTCTTGAGGACACAGTATCTTCTCTCAGTGGAAAACAGTTTGTTGAATGATGTTAGTGTACAAATTAGTACAGATTAAGTTTTACAACTTAATAGTCCAACAGCTAATGTTTCTTTCCTAAGCTAAAGATAGTTCTTCCCTCCATCCTAAAATGCACACTTGAGTCCCTAGCAGCCTATTGACCATGGTGGTAGCAGAAGTTGTAAGCAAATTGCTCTCAAGGTAAACAGCAACTCATTGTCTCTTATATCGTCCAGCAAAGAAAAATTAACAATCAGCAGACTCCATGCTGCCAACTAAAAGCACAAGAGCTATATGAGATGCTCATAGGATGTGTCTAGCAGATTAGCACAGTTGTTTAGAGCAGGTGTTTTGTTAATTGTGGTATATCCAGAACTGCACACTGTGTTCAAAATGACTCTTAAACGGCCACCTCACACCAGTGAGATGAGAAGATGTGGTGCACTGAGCTGTGAAATGAAGCAATGAGGAAGGCTGACAGTGGCCCAAGACCTATCCACCTATGCTCATTGTCAGAGTTGTCAGGACATCCTTTCTTATTATCTTTGATTAATTTTTATTCTTTCCTTATTTTTATTTAATTAGCATTTTGCCAAATGAGTTAAGTTGTTTTTGAGGAAGCTTGCAAATAGTTTTGAACCAAACTGTAGGATCCCAAAAGGTAGAAGTTCTGTGGGTTGGAGATGAGAAGCTCTTTTTTCATTTATTTGGTTTTTCCAAAGGTAAACAATGTTACATTTGAAGCAAATATTTCCACACGCGCACCTGTCACACCTAGATTGGATTCTGGGTCAAAGGGACTTTGGACTTCCACAATATTTAGATCATAAGATTTCAGGAACATGGTGTAGTAGAGAGGATGCTGAGACAATTACTGTCAGAATCTCTAGCTGATGACACACGTTGACTGTAACAGTGAGAGTCACATTCAAAGGAGGATTAGACCAGAAGGGGCTGGTGATGCTCTCAGTGCCTCTTGCAGCACATGGCTGCTGGGGCAGGGGCCACTGGCTGATTTGCTCTGCCTGGGACAGGTGCTCCACCAGCTGCCCCAGGGTGATCAAAATCTCGGGCCTGGAGAGGGCAGGAGGCACCTGACATGTCCCAGCCCTGCAGGCACCGGCAGGGGAGCAGCTGCCCCAAGAGAGTCTCTGGGAAAGGCAGCTGCTTAGCAATGCAAAGGCTGAGGAACAGTAAGGCACCAAAGAATCCCAGGTTAATTGCAGTTTAACTCATGAATTAAAACTGATTTCAAGAGACAGACTGCCTGAGAAAGCTCAGTTCACAGAGGAAGAAAACCTTTTCCTGTTGTCTTTTTCCACACTCAGTACTTCGATAAGTTTCTTTATGAATTGTGTCTTGAAACAAATTTTCCTTTTAAAGATAAATAAAATGGAGGGGAAAATAAAAAAGACTGGAACTGAATATTTATTCAGTCTCCAATTTTTCCCCATTTGTTTACTTTGTTGGCTGACAAAGAAAGAAATCCATTTTTCACGCAGCTCTAGTACAATATTAATCATCATGAGTACAAACAGCAGAGTCTAAGCCCATGTCTATTCATACTGTGTTATGCTGCTTCCTGCTTCTGCATACTGAGTAGTACTTACTCTGGAAGTGAGGAAAATGAGGCTGTGTGTAATTGAACGTGTGAAAGAGGTTGGCACTTTCAGGTCAGTTAGCTACTATTGGGATCTCAGATATTAACATTGTTATTTTGGCCTAAAGAGATAATAACTGCAGTTCTCTTTTAAATTCATAAACCCTACTCCTTTTTTTTCCTCTTTTTTTCTTACAGGCTTTCGAATAGGACTTCCTGTGGCTGAGAGCTCACTGCAAGGTAAAGTAAGAGATACAGATCATAACAAGGCCACACACTTTGATGGGCAGGCATAGAGAGGTTTTACACTTCAGAGAGTTCTTGGAAGTGTGCAAAGCAAGGAGAAAGGTGTATTACCCATTCTGTGCTAGGCTTCATCTGAGTGTCAGGAAGGCTTTTCTCCACAGTGCTCGACAAGAGCATATTCGGGGGAAAACCAAAACCCAGTAGGATTTAGTTTTTGAGCTGCAAGATCTGCTTTTCTACAAACACAGGCCAATCTATCCTTAAACACTGAATTGTAAGCTAACAAGATGAAAGCATTTAAGTTTCCTTCTGTCATGTGTACAAATGTTCAGATTTAGTAACTTTAATTACTAATTATCTGCAGATTTTTGCTTCCTCCCAGAAATGCCACAGATGGGGAAGGGTCAGTGAAGAAAAATCTGTAGCCAAAGAAATGGCCCAAGTCACCACCCCATTTCTGCATGGCCATCTCAAAATTTGGTATAACTGTCATTACTAATAGAAAAAATCTAAGATCCAGACAATAAAGACCTAAATATTAGGCCCTGACTCACTTTCACCTGTATGAAACTTCCTTCCAAGTTATTTCTACTGCTATGCAAGAAGAGTGGAAGCTGTTTATACAGGTGTTTTCTCAGGTCCTCTGATGTTCATACAGAACATTAAGAGAAGTAGATGGGCTTCTTAAGGCAAGTTATATCAAGTGCTTTGGTAAGATATGTGTTTGGGATCATGGGCAGTGATAGATAAATTGAGGAATAAATGGATGGCTGTCAGACACATGGATGAGAGTCACACATTCACCAAAAAATAAGGGTAATGTGGCCGCATAGAAAGTCACCACCTGTTCTGTGGTAACTGCCAGCGTTTGCACTTCTTACAAGTAGCTAATCCAGAGAAAATTGGTCCACAATGAAAGAAGATTAAGCTGAGTCCTACCTATATCATACATCTGAATAAAACATGCTTGCAAAATATCAAAGAAATTCTGCCCCTTTCTGGGTGAATACATACTTTTTGTTGGCTTTAAATGGGCTTGGGTAAGTAGGAAATTTATGACAAACACTTTCAAGATAAACTCTTCAGAAATACCCACAGTGTTGTGATAAGCTTCAGCTGAAATCAAGCAGATTAAGAGTTAAAGGAAAGACAAGGAATATGTATCACAGTTGAAAGCTTACCTTTAAATCTGGACAAAAACTGAAGTAATAATAAACCAGGTATTTTGCCACATGAAGAAAAAAAAAGAAACATTAATTGAGTGTGCTGTAAAGGACAAAGCACAGTTACTTTAGAAGCTGAAACAAAGCATTATTTAAGTACACTGGAATAGCAAACTTTGTTCAAAATTTAGTTTCTTTTAGACCTGCACAGCAACAATAGTGCCTCTCTTTTAAAGGGCAAAGGAAAGGTGTTAATTAGTTACTGTAATGTCTCAGAGCTGTATTAGTGTAGCTGTTTATAGTCAGGGATGTGTCCACAGTAGCTAGCATGTGGAGAGTGATATTAAGAATAGATTAATACTAAGGTCAGTGGCTGTTTCAAAAGCTTTTTTCTACCTATATATTAAACACTTCTGCTTATGTTATTTCTTTCTCTTCTAATAACCCAAAGGATCTGAGATTCTGCCTTGGACCGTGGGACATGCACGAGGCCCAAGCTGACAAAGAGTCTCAAGAAGCATCGTACCTAACACTGTGGTTTGTTGATACAGTAAATTCAGTTTTCAATCCCCTAACGCAACTGCAAAATTGTCACAGCTATGTGAACTGATGATATCAGTCACATTGATGGCTTAAGTTCATTTAAAAATACCCATATGGATGAACTTGTTGTATCAGACTTTACACTGCATCAGATTCTTCCTGCCTGCAGCATTCTAATTGCTAGAGCAGGAGCATAATCCCAAAGGCAGGTATTGTGGCTAAGGATACAGTTTCACACTACAGCAAACTCATAGTACCAAGAGGCTGTTAAAAAAGCAGTTCTGCTCCTCCATCTCCTGCCAGCAACTACCACTGCCATGTATGACATCAGTGTGGGACTGCTGTTTCGACCACAAAGAAGAGTGGAAGGGATGCACAGGACTGGGGGGAAGAGCAGTAAAGCATATTCTGTCAAAAGCCTGCAGTAGAATCAGTGAAACAGTGATGTGGAACCACACCCAAAACTCAGCAGAAGGGCAATGACACATGTATGTTTGAATCACATTTAAAATATTGTGCTAGCGGACCTGGGAAATTCAGTATTGATGAAGGCACCTCAGTGAGTCACAATTCTTCCAGTGCACCCTGCTTACTGCTGACAGGGAGTCATTGTCCCTGCCTTGTCTGGCAAGTAATTACTGCCACAACTCCACACTTTCTTCATTTCACTGGTGACAGTGAAATTCCAGACAAAGTTCTTCTGGGGAAAGAGTAAGTGAGCACCACTGTGCAAGTCAGAATCTGCTTTAAGTACCCATCTGAGCTGCTTCGGAAGACTTCATTAAAAATGTAAACTTTTTAGTTCCCCTGTCTATGTGTTAAAGCACAGCCCAGATGTTTTTTTTTTCTTTCACAATTACAATAACTCCTCTTCAGAAACAAAAAGTTCAAGCCTTTTTAATTCCTCCTCCTGGAGGAATTTATTAGTTTCTGAAGTCATGCAATTTATTCACAAATATCATCACCTCCTGGACAGAGCTGCCAAGACACAGAAATGAATAAATAGATGAGACTTCCTCCAGGTTTTCCCCCTCACTTTTTGTTCCTACCTTTCTTGACATTTATAAAATGTTATAAAACTTTCTGCCGGGAAAAGTATAAAATACATTTACAGTATGGTTGTTTTGTTGATTACAAAAACATTGTAGCAGTAACAATAAAGCAGTAGCCTTGTAAATCTCCTCTGTGTACTTGTCGTTCACTAAACTTAGTGGAGTGATAGGTACCACTCTGCAAAATACAGTATGTTTCGGGGAAGATGCAACACATACTGTTTCCAAGCCTGTTTTATATGGCAAGTCAGTCAGTTGTCACACTAAATCTTAAGTGAAGATTGATGAGGATTGTTGGGAATATCATATTTGTCACGGAGGTGCTGGGTCACAGAGTCTTTTATTTTTCAACAAGGGGCCTCGTTAGACAGCATCAGATACCCTGCCCCAGTGATTATGTTGGCCAGCATGCAAGCTCTGTGCTCCTTTATACATATTATGAAGATCCAAGCATCCCACTTAAGGTTAACCATCTGCCAAGTGATCTTAGTGTCTGTTACTGTTGATATGGCATCAGCAGCTTGCCTGTATCCTTTGCACTGGACATTATTCACTGCTGCTCACTATCAGGAAAAGTCATTTCTACAAGAAAGGTTTCCAGGCAGCAGATTCCAGTGAACCATTGACTTCATGTTATTCATAGTAAGTGCTTGGTTTCTTTAGACACAGTTTCTTTAGACACCTCATTGGAAAAGAGACTGGTCTAAATTTAAAAAAAATAAGATGAACTGTGATAAAGCAAGAAAGGAATCAAGAATGTTTGTACTTCTGTGTAGATATGTGCACAAAGAATTAAACACTAGTATTGAGAACATTTTGGTCATTGTAATTGCCTATTTGACCACTATCAGGGACTAAGAAGTTAAACTGTAGAGCTAAGCATTTACCTCTTTAAGGTTTTGAATGAAAGGGCAGAATTTTACTTCAAGACACGGGAGTTTAGTTCATTTAATTCTTCCAAGAGAAGTAGCAGTTGGCAGGGAAGAATGCTGTGCTAGACCTTGCTCTGAAACCCCTGCCTGTAAGGTTGTGGTTGCACAGTGGGAATATGGCTTTGTTTTTGTTTTACTTGGCCACCTGGTCAAAAGCCAGTTCCAAAGGTTAAGTCAGAGGGCTGCACAAAGCATATGACTATTTTGAGCACAGATTTGAGGTAATACTGGTTACACTGTTTGTGGGGTCCTATAGTCCCCATATATTGCAGCCCAGGCAATGCCTGTATATGCTTGCAGCTGCCTGTAAAAGGCAATTTAAATGACCATTAAAGGACACATTATACCATGTATCCCACTGGTATACATGGAAATTCTGGAACATTTTCTTCATCATGCAATATTAGTCCATGGACAACATCTCTAGGAAGAATCTGAGCTTCTGTCGAGTGTCCCTGTGGGCAGGAGGTGTGTAAAACCACTACAAATCAGTAAGGGTCTTTTATGAAACTACAGAAAGAAGAAGGAGCTCTAGTTATTAATGTTGCTATATCTGGGCTTGTTCTCTACCTTCAGGTTTCTCTTAATTTCTTGGTTTCACAGAGACCTGTAGTATTTGTTTCTGGTTTTTGTATTAATATATCAGTTTTATTTTTAATTTGGTTTCAGGGTGACTCTTAAAATAAAGCAAATAATAGCAATAAAACTCAAGTAAAATAATGAAAATGCACCACTTAAAAGAGGAACAGTGTATACTAAGGTTTCAAATGTTCACAAGTAGGTACAATTTTAAAGTAATTACATTTTAAAACCCTACAAGAAATCCTTTTTCCCCTCCCCCACATTAATATTCTGTAAAGTTGTCTCCTTAGTGAAATTTCAGTCAGCAAATGCATGGCTATTTAAGGGAACATGCTTTCAATCTCTGCCTGAGGAAGAGTGCACTGGGAGGGTATCATTCAGATAAATAGGACGAGCCAAATACTGAGATTAGTAAAGTGGCATTGTTAACTGTCAAGATGGTGCTGAATAGACAGAGGCACTTAATTGTTATGTTTGTGCTCCATTGCATCATTGTTTCTTTGTGTTGCTTTTAATTTGTTTTCTACTGTAACTCATGAAACTTACATTACTCCCATTAAGGTGAATTTTTTGAAGCTGAATCTGCTCATTGGTTTGCCGATTCCCTCTCTTGAAATTAGATTGATGTAGTGTTATATATTCATTCCAATCTAATGACTTTTCCAGAGCCCCAGAGTAAAGAAAATGGGTTTCATTAATTTCCCTAATAGCATCACCGAAAGACATGTAATATGTGAAGTTAAAACTTCTTTTGTTTTTAATCTCTTAATGATCTCTTTTTCCTTTGTTCAGACTATCCTTAGTTTTACAGAAATAAAGGGGAATGAAAATGTCTCTTGGTGGATTTGTCAGGGAAGCGAGACTTCAACCGTTTTGGTGGAAATGTTTCATGGCATTTTTATGTTCTCTACTGATGTTTATTCTGCTATTCAGTCCATTTATTGCTCCATAAATTGCAATGTGTATGGTTTCTTTTATTTTTTTTGAATCCCAAGGAAAATGAAGACCAAGTTGCTCAGCCACATCCTATTTAACATCCTGAATTTGTGACTTGTCTCTGAATTAAAATCTAGAAGTACCCTTACAATAACAGGAATTGTTATCATTGTAGGGAAAGCAAGATCTTCACATGTTTCATTTCTTCTGACCTAACTTCACAGTTGGTAAACCCAATTATTTGACACAGAAAGTTTTTACTGAGTTTTTTTTTGATGAAAAGGAGTTTGATCATTAGTTATGCTCTGACGTGGACAACATGAAAAGGGATAGATACCTTCAGAATACACTGTCTGAACCTAGGGTATAAATAAGCACCAGGAATGTTTTCATGACTTAGTTGCAGGATGAGGAATAAACAATCTTTGTTTTGAGGTGGCCCTAACCTTAATTTGTCACAGAAGTTAATTTGGTTGAAAGGTGATAATTATACACTTTATTAGTGTCAGGGCCAATAGTCTATGATCTGTACCTTTTTTTTGTGCAGACTTAGATTCACATTTTGGACAATGAATGAAAACTAGGTGATAAATCACTACAGTGTTGTAAATGTTCCCTGTGCTTATTTACATCGCCTTTGGGTTTTCATTCCAGAAAAAGAAGAACATTCCATCATCTCTTGAAATGTAACTCTAAAGGTTTATTGGGTGCCTATTTATGTAAATAACCTCAGGGTTTAGCTACATCATGCTGCTGGGTGAGATAGAGTGATCTCCAGTCTGTCTCAAGTCAACATATTTGGAACTACTAAAAAGCTGCCCTTACGTAAATAGCAGGCTTACAGACTCTGGTATGGCCTTGTACTGATGTAGTTTGAACACAAATTAATATTTATTGGCTCAGGAACTTTCTGGTGCCACACAGAGCCAAACCAGCATACAAGACAAATGCCAGGTTTTTGGAATGTTACCAGCACTGTGGAGACTGATAATCTTGAGCATTGCTGACAAAGGACTACAGTTTTCTCTGTGATATAATCCTTGAGGATGACAGAAATGAAAATGCCCCTTGCTTCTTTTTTTACACCTCGACTGAAGACAATAAATCCAGCTTAGTCAGGAGATACAATGATCATTTCATGTAGACAGTTCTAGTCCCAGTACTTCATTAGCAACACTATGTCTGACCATTATCAGACTGTGCTAAAGTTAAGAATGGAGATCAAGCTTTGTCATTAAGCCCTGCAGTTGTGAGACAGTCACCCACCTAATAACTATATCCTCTAGTCAGCAAAAAGTCATTAGAGGATGAATAGTGAGCCATCAGTGTTTGTGATTTACACATCAGATTTTCTGGTGGGAAGAAGGAAAAGTGAGGGGTTATTCACCTCGTAAAAGATATTCCTGAGTCTTGATTTTGTCTCTGTTGTTTCCAAATCCTAACAAAGTATTTTCTCATGACATTCTACCAATTTTCAAGTGTCAAATTTTAGCACAACTTTTTTGTGCCATTTAGCCAATAGTTTTCAGTGAAAATTCACTAGTTTGGGAGAGTAGTAGGCACCACTGACCTACTTTTCCTGTTATTTACTAGTTAAGTTATGTACTACAGAAGCTTCCTTGACATGCTCCCTGGTCAACTCCTCTATGTTCCAAATTTGACAGAAAAGTCAGCTCATTAGTGCACTGTCTGTGTTTGTGTAGGAAGAATATCATCCTATTTTAGCATGATGTGTCTGACATTTGCTTTCAAATAGTATAATACAGCAAGAAAAACTAATCTTGAATTTACTCTGCTCACCAAGTATAGTGGAAAACCCTAATTATACCATCCTGAATCCATCTCTATAGTGCATTTTGTTAGAAGTCCCAGAAGTCTACGTTACATACTAATAAATATTTCAGCTATAACCTAAAGGAAATGAAGTTTGGGAAGATTTCTCAGCATAAAGACAAGCAGAAATTCAATTCTTATTCTTTTGGTTTATACATATGAATTATCATGGAAACTTGACTGTGGTAGGTAAATCTCACTGTATGAGGTCATGTATTCCTTCAGTTTCCTTGGTTATGTCATATTGTGATTTGTGACGATCCAGGCAATGATTCTCTTCAGTTAATGTTATGAAGTTCTCTGTGTATTTCTCTGTGACAGCTTTGACCAATTTCCTTATTGCCATATGTGTTCAAACACTTTATAGCTATTGATTCCTATACACATAGGAATAAATGTAACATCCACTTTTAGAAGGTCCCAAGAGTAGGAGACATTCACAAGAGAAGAATTCAATGGGTCATGAAGAAACTGGTCTTGAAAAACAGTTTTGGGCCAAAATGTCCCTGCTTAGCAGAAGTACAACATATCCTACACCTTCAATAATGTCAGTCAGTTCCTTCGCTTCTTTGCTATGAAAAGTATTTCCTACTGGTCTACAGAAGCAGTAAGTGATTATCTATCTTACTGCAAAGCAGAGTCCATACTGGCCATGTTATCGAGGTACAGCAAGAGAAGGACCTTGAAAAAGAATTCCTTCTTCCGTCGGCTTCATGAGGAGAAGTAACAGCCTTATGAAGGTGAGAAGTATCATGGATTTGTAGCTATTGTAACTTTACACAAGTGTGATGCCAAAAATACATCATGCCCAATACTTTTCATGAGAAATTCAAATAAGGCCTGTCTTGTATATGTCTAGGTTTTATATGCCTGTCCTTATCCTGTAAACCTTACGCTTTATTTAATCGTGAAGCAGATGCACAGATTTTACTGCTCTTCATTGCTCTCTGCCTTCATAGATCATATCTTCTGCATCTTGCCATTGTCTGAGTTGTAAGGACAATTCAAAGTGATGTAATTACCCAAAGTTCTTCAGCAGAGTACAAGCCTTTTTTAAAAAAATAAAAAAGATAGAAAAAGTAAAACCAGCACCTTTTTTCTTCTAGATTTTTTTTAAACTAAAGACACATTTGAAAATGTGTAATAGTATCTGCTTACAATTCTCTAACATCTCAGACAGTGGTCCATCTTAGATACGAAGGAATAAAATTCTGCAGTTAATTTTTTTCTATGCTTTAATTATTTTTACCACACATGTAAGTTAATATAAACAGATCACATTAGGATATACCATATTCCTATGTTTTGGCTACTGAATTAAACAGTCCCTAGGGTATTTATGATGCCTTTCATTTCTAACAGCACAAGATGTCTCAGAACTACAAGATTCAGTTGTTGGTTTGAGTATGGATTTGGAACATCCTCAGGGGATGAGCTATAGCTCTCTTGCATATCCAGTTTGTGTCTTCCATCTTCAGAAGATAGAGTATCTCTTTTCACTCCGTACTTGAACACTTCTCTTACTCATCAAGATTTTGGATCTACTTCATTAGATCTAGAGTGATGAAGAATACTGAGAGGAACAGGGTAGCACTGTCTTCATACAAGCCAATTTTTAACTGGAATATTTAAAGTCGTTCTGAAAGCACAACACAAAAGACAAGGATGCGAATGTAGCTGTACTTCTGTCTTCTCTTTGATCTTTCCAAATGAGCTGATCTCAAAAGGTGCTTGAACCTTTTTTCCTTCCTTGTCTGGTGGAATCTTTTTTCTACTTTTTTTTTTCTTTTTTTTTTTTCAGAATTAAACTAGCTGTCAGGAATAGCTGTCTTAAAACAAAAGCATTTTAAGAATTGTAATAAAGCATTAGAGGGTATTATTCAAAATTGCAAGAAGCCATCAATCCTATTCAGTTTCACAGGAATATAATCTTTATTGGAAGCTAAGTTTGATAACTTTTCCCTTAAGTTGCAATGTAAGAAACAAGCAGTTCTCAGTTGTTTGGTTCTCTCAGGTGTTGGTGAAAGCCAAGGAGTATACAAGATTTTTACAGTATAAATATATTGGGCCACAGTTCAACTGGCTTCAATGGAGGTCACTGTTATCAAAGGATAAGTACTTCACTTGAGGGTTTCATTTTTTGCTACCATCAAAGGGCAACTGCCAGCAAAGGGCAACACCTTTACAATCAGTCATATCTGTCTTAACACTACAGTGCCCATCTCTGCTGAAACAGAGAAAGGAAAAGTTGCTGTGGACATCAGTTCACTGCTAATCTTTGTCAGTGATCACATCAACTGATAGTGCTACAAAAATACTGATATGGGCTGCAGGTTTAATATCTCAAGAAAGGATTCCCTGCAGATATGTGTCAGCTTTATCAACCCTAATTTAGACAGTAGCTGAACCATCTGTACTTGATTTGTGTAGACACAGAAGAATAAAAATCAGTTAGCAGATAGTTTACTCGCATCCCATTTCTCAAATGCACTGGCTGAATCAAGTGACTGAAACCGTACAAGCAAGAAGACATTTAATTTTTTTTTTATGAACCCATATTCCTATGCACTCTGTTTTAATCATGGCCCCACAGTACTTGGGCCCACAAAGAAATTATTAAAATGAATAAAATTCATTGGATTATAAAAGGAGATAAAAAAGTTAAATGATCTGAAGTACATTTTATATAAGACTGTCATTTTTCAATAAGCTTTCAAAACAAGGCTGTCTGTTAGAGGAAGGGATATATTACTGCAATGCAGGAGATTCCAATAACTTCGGCTATTCAGAAAAGATTATTGAGACATTTATGACTGAAGGAAAATATTCCCCATCAAAATAAACTGAGATATGTTTTCCAAGATGCTAGTCCAAGCAACTGCTTGAGGAGTTGGAAAACTTGCTTGGAAAGTGTTATGCTTTAGCAGGGTCTCAGTGGCTCTTTGTATAGTGGAGTTATATGAAATGTCTGGAGCTGGACCTGAAACAAGTGATTGTGTACATCACTTCTGCTTCCTGTGATGTATTTCTGTTCCTCTTCAGTTCTTTGGCCTTTGTTACCCCAGATCTACTCTACAGACCTACTTTGGTACAAAAAGCAGGGCTCAAAGTTCAGCTCTTGAACATAATTGGTTAGTTTCAGCTTGGAGTGGGATATATGAACTTCAGTTCTTCTGCTCTGGATTTTCTGATGATTTTTTTCATTGTCCTGTGAATGACTAACATAAAATAATTGTTGCTTTTCAGAGCAGAGTCAAAAGCCAGTGGTCTATCTCCCAGTCATTGATGTTTCTAGCATAAGCACCCTGTCCACAAGCTAGAAGACTTTTCCTTCTTTTTTTATTCAAGTGCTTGTGGGTTTTTTACCTGGACTACACAATGAATCCATTGTAGATGGCAACACCCCAAGAGCAGCTTTGATTCAAGGTCTCAGTTGCTGCAGGAGGGACAGAAGTTGAGCCAGTTCCCCTTGGCAAGCTCCCAACAGCCTATCTCATAGCACCTGGGCTTTCAGAAACCCCAGGAAGTTCTGTGGATCAGATTGCTGGGGCCAAGAAGAATCGAGCATCCAAAGAACCTACTCTCCATCTGGGCCCAAATAGCATTCCTAATAAGAGAAACCTGAGATAAGGATAGAAATACTCCCCAGACACTGGATATAAAGAAAGGAAGGAATGACCTGAAGTTGTGTCAAGGGAGGTTTCGGCTGAATAACAGAAAAAGATTCTTCACCCAGAGAGTGATTGGGCACTGGAACAGGCTCCCCAGGGAAGTTGTCACAGCACCAAGCCTGACAATGTTCAAGAAGAATTTGGATTATAATCTCAGGCACATGGTGTGACTCTTGGAGAGAGTCCTGTGCAGGGCCAGGAGTTGGACTCAATGATCATTGTGGGTCCCTTCCAACTCAGCTTATTTTATTATTCTGTTAAAAATTTCTTCACTAGAGGATTGTCAAGTATTGGAGTAGGCTGCCCAGTTGCACTTAGGGACATAGTTTAGTGGTGGCCTTGGAGGTGTGTTAGCAGTTAGACTCGATGATCTTAAAGGTCTTTTCCAGCCTAAACAATTTTATGATTCTGCTATATTCATGAGTTGTAGTTTCTCAAAGAAGCTCTTATTTGTGGCTGAACTTTTATTTTTAAGTGTTACCTGTGCAAGTCACAGTAGTTTAACATGATGTTCTTCAAACAGTTCATCTCTTGTTTTAATTGCTTGGCTTAATTTACAAAGGGCCACAAACTAAATCAGTCTAAGGGAAATTTAAACGTTCAAATGCACTTAATGGTAGAGTTTGCACTGCTTTAATGTTATTGATCCAGGTTTAAGTCACTTGAATTTATACTACACTTGTGTATAGATGAGGTCATGAGCTCTACAAAGACATGACATTAGAAAGGTGAATGTCATTCCCTCTGATCATTTGAAGACTCAATCAATACACAGGATATGCTTTAAGATCTTGTTTGTTTTGTCAAGAAAGCCCAGAGAACATCATGTATTTTAGCAGAGTGGAAGGAGAACAGAAGAAAAGTCCTAAAATTCAGCATTTGAAAAGCAACCAGTCTGTATGCTTAGTTATTTGCTAACAAAGCTTAATCTGCTCTGTTGAATGTCAGTGCAAAGCATCTCAATGGGCTTTGGCAGCACAAAGGTGTGCTGCTGAGACAATATATACATTCTACTGCGAAATGGACAATGCAAATTAAAAGTCTGAGCCTACTTGTGTAGAAATTAATGGGAATTTTGTCACTGACTTCAAATGGAGCAAGGTCAGAAATCCAATTTCTTGCTATGTCGTCTCTACTTTCATTAGTGACAGAGGACGTAGGAGGGGAGCAGGGAGATGACTTTTTATTTGGATCTTAACAACTTTGCTTTTACATGAATAGTCTCCCTTTAATTTTTCAAACTTTATTTATTTGCTTTTGAAATGAGGAGCACATGTAGGCAGTATGACATAGTTACCTTTCTGCATGGACGCTGAATTAGCCTGCCTCTGCCGTTTTTTAATGAGCTTTTTATAATCAGTGACTGCTAGAACAGAAATGTAGAACAGGACATCAAATGCCCAGTCTATTTACTTAAACATCAAATAGTCACTTGTTACAGAGAACTGATGGACACCTTTTCTCTGTCTTTATTCAACTATCAGAATATGGGACATTGATACAAAAGGAAGCTGTGAAAAAAGAGGGTATTTTATTTTTCTTATAAAAGTTACCTTACATCTGGACTAAACAGAAAGGAAAAAAAAATGGGGGGGGGGGGAAAGAAGAAAGAGTAGATCAATGTTTTGGTTAAATTAGGAACAGCAGGTTCATAATTAATTTACCTTCTTGTTCCAGGCTCTTGTAGGGAGAAATACGCATCTGATTTGCAGACTACAGGGCCATCAGTGTGGTTTCAGCTTTTACAACACAGTGAAGAAAATGTCTGTAATCATATATTGTGGGCTTGCAGAATGACACTTGACACTTAATTTATTCTTATGCAGTACTGTTTTAGAGAGCATGTATTTTCCTGGCTTAATCACTTGACTTTGTCTCAGCTATTACTTAACAAAGGATTGTAACAGAGAACCACATTCAAGTATGTGCCTCCTCTGGCACTTGTCTGTTTAAAGCATTTCCCCATTCCATCCTTGAACACTCAAAACCTCTCCTTGGCCAAATGTATACTCAACATTTTGCCCTTTTGTTGTCTCAGTGCAGTAAGATTTATCTCACAGAAGAGGCATCGCAGTCATACTGTCTTACAAGATCTGGTCAAAAGGTCATAGTTACAAAGAAGAAATGGCAACATTATGAGAACAATGAATGCCAGTATTTGTATTCGTAGTAGTTTTCATAGTGGAGATTCAGCTTATAAACAAAGGGTGCAGCCTATTTAGAAAAAAATATTCTAAATGTTACTTTGTCTTTCTACTCATCAGATTGTTTTTTCTTTTCCTCATTGTGGATTTTATAGTGCTAAATGTTGGAACTGAACCATGGGCAACCTGATATTACCCTTATGCCTGGTATAATCTAACAAAAAAGACTGTCCTTAGAAAATGTCAGCTTACTGTTTTTAATGAGGGAATAAAACATTAAATAGTGACACAGAACCAGTTATAGGAAAGAGAAATTACATGCAAACAGTTACTAAAACCAGCACTTTTCAACAGGTTCAAAAATACCCTGTAAAGTGTGATGCACTTGGGTGCCTGCTGGAATAGCATCTCATGTTTCATGATGCATTGGAAAACACAGCCACCTGGTTATGAAGCTCTTTATGGAAGAAAGGATGGATGCTTTTGATGAAAATTCTCCCTTATGGGACTGCAACCTGTGGTGTGTGACTAAAAATAATTCACCTAAGGGTTTCACACACACAAAGGAAAACCTTGCAAGGAAATGTAACTGCCTTTGGCACAGACATAGGCTGCTTTCCCCTAAACACAGATCTTTAATGAGAACTGTTCTACTTCATCAAACATATGCCCTTTTTCCCAGTGAAGGAAATCCTGTCGTTCCCTAGGGCTGATGCAAACCAAAGGCATTTGCTTTTCATGCTGCACTCATGAGGTATAGTGACCCACCATACAGCAGTGCCTAAACTCTAGTAAAATCTGTGCAGAGAACTTGTCTCAACAAAATAGATTCCTGCTGAAACACACTTTCAAAGACAAAAAATTTTAAGAAGAGAAGAGTTCTGATGGGGTGTTTGAGGGGAGGAAACCTAGAATTACCTGAATTTAAAATCTGCCTGCCCATTTCCAACTGAAAATGGAGATTTCAACCTGATACCCTTTGGGGAACACACTGAAAGGTGGACAGAGAGCAGCAAAAAACAATTTGGAAGCATCTAAGTTTTCATTAAATGGAACTTTTTTCTCTGGCTTTTCCAATCCTTGTTGTAGCATTGATTTCATCTTGGTCTAGCTCTTTCTGTGCCTATTTACGTAGACCTGGAGTTAATGATTCTGACCTTTCTTATATTTAAG
This sequence comes from Pipra filicauda, assembly GCF_003945595.2. NCBI lineage: Eukaryota > Metazoa > Chordata > Aves > Passeriformes > Pipridae > Pipra > Pipra filicauda. The sequence goes on from NW_024103541.1 coordinate 82,567, forward strand.
AGACCATAAGAGACCAGCTACTGCCCTGGCAAGTTCTTCTTAATTCTCTTTTTCAACTTTCAGCACGATATCTCTAGAATAGTACTCTTAATCTTTTTGAATTTACAGTGACAAAAAAAAATTCTTAGTTACCTTTTTAGGGACTTTCCCTAAGTGGACAGCAGATCACAGAACTCTATGTATCACAAGATGTAAACAAGTGCTGTAGATTAATAATTTTGGGAGAAATCTGCCTTTTTTCCCCCTAAAATTACTTTGTGAATGAGGTCTTTTCAGATTGTTTTCAAGATAAAGACCAAGGAAGAAATCAAAATAACAAGTTAAAAAATAAATAAAAATTGAAAAAAACTCCGGAAAGAACATTTTTACTAGTCCCACAAAAATTCTGTTTATTTTTGTCATTCTGTGTTTGCAGCTACAATTAAGATTTGTCAGTGTCCTAAAGAATGGAAAATCTTTCCTGGAATAGGAAATTCTGTGGATAAATAGGTGAGTTAATGAGTCTGTTACATCTACATATATAACCAGCTTCTACATCCCTGCTCAGTCCCAGTGTTTAGATCTTCATAAATGAAAAAAAAACAAACAAAAAACTATGACTTTGCTGGTTTTCCTCCTATTAAAGTTGAATAACTTTTTAATCACTTCATCACTGAGTAGATTATTTCTTGTCCTAATGACTTTTTAAATTTAGATGTTGCACTGTAAAAAATCAGTTTTGCATCCCCAAGTTCATAATGTCCTGAATCTCACTGAAATGTCTTTCCTTTCCACTTTAAAAGACTGTAGATGAACATCCTATAACAGAGTAAGGGTAATATTCTTGTCAATCAACATGCCTGTCAATCAAATCCTTGTTTCATTACTTTGGTTTTGTCCTTTTGGCAGGAGACGTTCATCTTCCTTACAATCAAATTTCGTGGTGTCAAAGTTCATGTTTTCTTTTCTTGGTCTTCATGGTCCTCCTTATGCAAAAGTCCCTGTCAAATGAGGCCCATGGAGTAACTGGCACATATCTCTCAAACCTGGAATGGTACTTTTTAGTAAATGCAAGCTTCTTCACTGCTTGCTGATGCATAGGATGATTGCTCTCCTCTATTGCTTTTCAATTTTATTCTGTATCACTTTTCACACTTGCAGATTGTGTCCTTGCTTGTCTTCCCTGGAAGGGAAAATTCCCTCATTTCTCTCAATATTGGAAACACTTTCTTCAGCATGTGAATAGACCAGTGCACAGAGAAGTTGATCCCTTAGGTTTCGGAAGCACTATGTTATTTAGCGCAATCAGGTGCATCCTGAAGATAGTGTGAAACACTCATTTCTAAATTGGAGAGATCAGTAATTTCTAGAGATCGGTGATTTTTTTCAGAAACAGACAAGTACCATTTCATCTCCTCTGGTTAGTTTAGACATTTTGTTTCCTCTTCCTCAGAAAATTGATATTCAACTTCTATCCTTATGACATACAGGATGATGAACAAGTTTCTGGTAACCTGAGTCCTGGAGCATGACTGTAATATTATCCCTTAATAAACCTTTTTATACATGGAAGCTTTGCAAAAAGTGGGTTTCCAGGAGGTGAACCTCTTCACAGCAGGGCCTTTTCCCTGACCCAGACCAACTACTTTAGTTCACACCCGCAGCTACTGCTGCTGCTGCACCACCACAAACAATGACACGATAGCTACTCAGCACTCCACAATGCTATTGCCTGACAACACAGCCCAGCAGAAAAGGCACATATTGAAGAAAACTGCTGGGTTTTTGCCCTTTTACTCCTCATCATGATAGAGCAATAAATCCTATTATGAAGGATATCTGGTCACTAGAAAACTGGTGGAAATAACCGGTTTCATGGGGCAATACTGCTTTTGTAATAGTTCCAAGTAAGGACCATCTTAGATTGAGACTAGAGGTGCAAACATAAAAAAAATCGAAACCTCATTATTCATTCTAGAAGCTACCAGTCCTTCAGCATCTATAGACAACAGCAATCTGCGGATCTTGTGGATTGTTTTGATACTTCCACTGAAAGATACTCCCTTTCATATGTCTCCTTCTACCCTACCCTTCCTTCTGTCTAGCTTGTTTCTTGACTGCCTGAAGTCTGTCAGGGGAAGCTCAGTGTACACCATAACCTGCCAGGTGTGTTTGGGAATAAGGTGCTGCACACACTGAAAAATCTGTTTTCTATGTCAGTGTCCAAATTCACATGTTTTCTACCTGTCACATTTCTCGGGGTAGGTTTTCTGAGTCTCCATGCTCTGGATCAGAGACCGACTTTATGATTTTCCATTTACTGCACAAAATAGAAGCTCATTAACCAAGGGATAGGCTCATCACAGTCAATAATAAATACCTGTGGCAAAGAAAAATGATGTCTATATTACACAAATAAAGCAAATACAAAGATAATAGGATCATCAAAGATGTAAAGGTGGGGTAAACTGCTTTTCCTCATCTACTATATGATGGATTTCTTCTCTGCAGTATGTATTACTCCTTGTGATATCAATTTCAACTCTTATTGCTTCACGTCCCCTTGGGGGGAAGAGGCATACAGAAAAATATGCTGAGTCTTCAGCCTAAAAATTTCTGTACTGTGGTCTAGTCAAATAGACTGGAAAGGGCTATCATTATTGTGATAGTGACCTTAGGCTACTCACTTCTGTCTTTCTTTTGAAGGTTTGCCTACCCAAGAAATGAGTAGAAAGGTCCTAACTTAACTATGCTCTCCTGATGAACATCATTGAGTAGGAAGTCTTCATCACAATTAAATGAACACATCGCATCAGAGGGACACTCCAGTCAGGTGGTATTCCACAGAATTCTCTCTCCTTAGCAAAAAATGAAAAGGTGTCTTAAATTAAAAACATCTCTACAGCAGAAATACAAGTTAAATTAAGTCTGGAGTTTTTAAATTTCTGAAAGACCATTACAAGTAATATATATACATTCAGTACAGGGCAATTTCCATCTGATCAGAAAGAAATAATCAAAGTGGTCTTAACCTTTAATCTTCTTTCCCTTACTCTTTTCTTGCTGGTTTAATCCCCAAGGGTTATAGCATTTTAGAACTATGAGCACTTGGATATCCTGAAATAAAACTTCTATTTCACAGTGAAAATTATTCAAGACTAGAGATCTGGAGTCCAATTTCTGTTGACTGTCTGTAAGCAAAGCGTCATAAGTAGTCACAATTTGTTCTTTTTTATTTTCTCATTCAAATTGCAATCTCTTTTCACACACAATTGCATAGTGTAAAGCATACAGCCCTTTGACTTAGCCATGTTTGGGAAGATGGTTTAATAATACAGAACTAAACATATCAGAATTTAAACTTCTGGGACAAATGATAAAAGTTGATTAAAACAAAATAATTACAAATTCATCAACATAATTACTTTGTCCATCTCAAAATTCTTTATATGTTTTAGTTTTTGTCTTTCTTATAGTTTTGAATTCAAACAGTTTTAAAACAGTATTGTTTAAAAATAGAATATCAAAACACTTAATTTTGAAAATGTCAAAATGGATTTTTATTAAAGAATAAAAATACTTAAATGTATTTTGATTCAGATATTTAGCCATACTTCGGCATGTGTACAAAATAACCTCAGAAAACTGAAACTTAGTTTTTCTGCAAGAAAGAGGTCTAGTCACAAGTACAAATGTCCTGCTGTGGCTTTGCCAGCGTTTCTTTTTTCAGTCATGACTGCAATGAAGCAGTGCACAAGGATGAAGAAAAGAAACCAAACCAGTTTTGTTCTAAAAAGTTTCATTTTGAAAGTGTTGTGTAGCATAATCCAAATTTGCTTTTTCAGTCTGGTGCTGTGACAGTCTATAGCTATGTTTTCTGTTTCAGCTGTCCCTCTGCATATCTTGTTCACTCTTGCAGCATTATTCATATGCTTTTTTTTTTCTTTTCCCGTCCATTTCAATGAATAAAAATGTTAGTAATTCTCCTTTACCCATCACCATCTTAGTGTGGAATATCAATTAAGAGACTGAAACATCATCACCTAGATTAAATTATCATTACATTTGGATTATATGAGACCCTTTATCAAGGTACAAGGTGAAAATAGTACCATGATTTTTGCAAAAGGAGTAAAACCCTCATTATGTGGCTAAAGTTCATCTCTGGTTCCCACAGAATTTCTTTTTTATTCTAAAGTCTTTGCAATCTTTCTCTGTTTGCACACTCGTCTGAGTGAGTCTGATGGTATAGTCAGATGTAAGATGCCTTATCATCATGTCAGGCTCTCAGTGTTTATGGACAATCTTCTGCTGTGCAACAGCCTTCATGGTTCTTATGTGCCAAGCAAAGAATTCATGTTGGTTGCTATGTCCCAAGGGCAGAAAGAAATGGAGGCATTTTAGTGCTACATCCCATCAGCTTGGCAGTGAGCAGTGGGCAGATTTAAATATTAACCTTTAATGCACTGTCGATAAAGATTTGCTGCTTCTCCTATTGCAGCTCTTGAGATTGATATTACCAGAATATCCTACACATTTTACTCCCACCTGACACCTTACATGTTGTTTTCCCTGTCTGACCCTAGGGATACACATGCTTCTGCTTTTCATTTCTGAAGTTTGATCAGATTTCTTTTTTGTAGTCAGATGTCAGTGTAGATAAAAATCCATTCCTTGCAAAATGTGATATTTGACTGTCAGAAGAAAATCACCTTTTATTTTGTTAAAGCTGCTTCTACCACCCATACCCCTGTTGAATTTTATCCACATTTCACATATACACTGGAAAATCAGGCAAAATGGCATTCCTTGTGTTCTAACCTCAGCTGACAACTCAGCCCCACACAGCTGCTTATTCATCCTTCACCCTGGTGCGATGGGGGAGAGAATCAGAAGAGTGAAGGTGAGAAAACTCCTGGGTTGAAGTGAAGACAGGTTAATAGGTAGAACAAAAGCCACACAAGCAAACAAAGCAAAACAAGGAATTCATTCACTGCTTTCCATGGACAGTCTGGTGTTCAGCCCTCCCCAGGACAGCAGGGCTCCATCACAAGTAATGATGACTTGGAAAGACAAACACCACAACACTGACTGACTTCCTTCTTCTCCTCTACCTTTTTATCCTGAGCATGGTACCGTGTGGTGTGGAATATCCCTTGGTCAGTTGGAGTCAGCTGTTCCAGCCACGTCTCCTCCCAACTTCTTGTGCCCCACAGCCTCCTCACCAGTGGGGTGGTGTGAGGAGTAGAAAAGGCCTTGACTCTGTGTGAGTACTGCTCAGCAGTGACTGAAACATTTCTTGCTCTTCTATTATCGAAACTGTTTCCAGCCCAAATCCAAAACACAGCCCCATAGATGCTACTGTGAAGAAAATCAACCTACTCCAGTCAAAACCAGCACACACTTGCGAGAACATGCTTCTACAAGCCTTGCTTTCAAGTGTTCTCCCCTCAAAACTTTTCCCTCCAGGCAACTGTGAGATAAGAGACTCTATTACAGAAAAACACTGTACTGAATTGTAGGAAATTGTTAGACATAATTATGTCTAAAATGTGCCCTAACAGTAGTATTCAAATAACGAGTCATAAGTTATTAGTTCTAATGCATGCTATGTGTTTCTTAGTTACCCACTGAAATTGTATTTACAACGCCGCTGGCATAAACATTTACCATCAAGCAAAGACAAATGGATAGGCCATTTTACAGACTTATTTGTGAACTACTGAGTCTATATTAAGGTCCACCAATAAGCTTTGGGTTTTACAGGCAATGAATATATGATCAGAAAAAATGAGTATGTGCCTCTGCCCTGAACATATTATATATAGTATTTTTAAAAAAATTGAAGGTAGAGAAGAATTCATTTCTCTTCACAGAGTCTGACTGAATTCCAAACAGAGTTAATTGTAAGTTTTCCATTAACTTAAATAGAGCTAGAAAAGATCAATGTATGGGCTTTGCACTTATAATGGCAATAACATTGCACTTGCTTTAACAAAATAAGGAAAAGAATTGAATCCTGAAGTCTCAATAAGGCAAGAGGAGTTGTGGATTAAATTGAGACTCAAATTAAGTTTAATGCACTGGCATTACATTGCTGCTATGTCTTGGTACAGTGAAAACATGTTAATATCTTTCAAAGAAGCTGCAATGGAGTCCTGACTCTGCCAGACAGATCAGGTGGATCCAGTTGGACTTTTTCATCTCTCCAAAGAAGACCAAAACAATACTTCAACAGTTGCTCTGGCTACCACAGTGTTAGAGAGGTGCGGAGACACAATGCTGCTGGTGGAAGGAGTTGCCCCCTAGCACATCACAGTGATATCTAGAATTTATGAGGCTTATTTCTTTTGGTTTTTTGTCTTGGTCACGGTGATAGAGGACAGGCAAAATATTGGAAATATGTATGCTGGAAGAAGGATTTTACTTATTCTGCAGGCTACTACTGGGACAGATGTTTATGAAGTTGGTGAGGATAAATAAAAACCAAGATTTTGTTTTATTTCTGACCAAAAAAAAAAAAAAAAAAAAAAAAAAAAAAAAGAAAGAAAAAGAAAGAGCTTCCCACCTGGAATTATATCACCAAATTATGGCATTTTACTGAAAGGAATGCCAAAGAAAAGGCCACCATTTGGACTCTGTTGCAGTTTAGAGGTCTCTGAGGAAAATAACCTTGGTGGTTAAGACATTAAGTTGAGTGTTCAGATTCCTAGGCTGAGCTTCTGTCACATTAGGAAGTTAATCTCTTACTGCTTGCATTCCCCTTCTAGAGAAAGGGAATTAAAAGTCCTTTGGTTGTGATCTAGTCCCTGGTGCAGAAATGGAAAACTGAGGGACTGGCATCAGTAAAGCATCCACTTCAATGTTTTCTTATGGCAGTTTTTATAAAATATCTTTCACCTTCTATTCTCTATCCAAGTATCCATCTCAAAAACTCAGTATTCCTCTATCCTCTTCTGATTTCTGATCTGACATTGCTCATTATTGAGTTTTGCCTTCTCAGCAGACTCCAGAGGCAGCAATAATGCAATCCATTCTGCATTAGGTAAGAACATCAGACATTCAGTCATTGGCTTTAATCAGCATGACAAGCTAACATTACAGAAGAATTTCCACTCTCAGAAGTAATATCATTGACCGAGCAGTGCTGCAACAAGTTCTGTGCCTATGTCTGTAGGTCTGGAGCTGGGATCTAAACCCGGGTCCAGCATTTTGAGGTAGGGAGAGGTTTGAAAGAGAACTCATTGTCTGTGCAATCTTGCACAGATGTAGCCTGGGATGCCTCACTGGTGTTGAGTAGGATTTTGCAGGTTTAGAGACAACCGTCTAAAGGGGTGTGACAAGCCAGTTTCAATTTTCCTGTCAAGTTGCTCCAAATCGTGATGTTAATGATATCAGATCAAGATTTTTTTTTAATTGTTTTATGTCCATGGAAGGTTTTATGTGCCTGTCATATTTCACTATTTAATTTGTAAGAATTTATCTTAGGGATTTCAATATTAAGCCTCAGGCCCACAGTTAGTATAAATACTGATCCATACATACTGGTTAATGTCTTGAAGTTGAAAGTCTCAGCCTATCTTGCCCTGCATTTACACAGGTTGCTTCAGATGAAGACCTTGTGCTGGCTGCCTGCCAGCGCTATGCTTCCTTGTCTCCCAACTGAAGCCGAAGAAGTTGAAGATGCTCAGCACTCCAGTCCAGGCCAGTGTTCTGCTATATATTATTTCTGAAATAGAAGCTAATTACTTTTAGAGCTCTCTCTTGCCAATATCTTGGTTTATATAAAGCATGTGGTGATAGCCAATGGCATATATGAGAAAGAGAGTTAGAGCTGTTACCTGGACCTAGGCAGCTTCATGATTTCACAGCTGAACTCGCACAGCCACACTTTACTTTTACTCAGCTTTATGTTATATTTTCATGCAACCATCAATAGGTTTTCTGCCATAGAAGGCAATTCTTTATGCCCCTAAGAATCTCTAAAACATTTCATCCATGAGATTAGGAAGTTGCTGAAGTAAATACAGGCAGTTGTGTATGTTTTTTTCATGTGGCAGCTTTGCAAGTGAATGCTTTTTCTGGACAATTCAAACTAAGCTTCTAACCAGGGCACTTCATGCTTCATAACAGTGGGAGAAACCTTGTCTAACAGAGTTGTTAGATAAAAGATTTTGGGAGGAGATATGCATATTATTTTGCAAACTAAAAATTGTAGATTGTACAGAGGGCTAGCAAATTGTCGAGGTGTGACTGTAGGCATTCAGTGTTGGCTGCTATTGAGGACAAATCCTTAGGTAAGAAGGTCCCTTAGTCTGAAGCAGTTTGTCCATTTTTACCTGTGCTCTATCTTTTCAGTAGTAGATGAGATCTGATTTATCATTTTGGAAATACTGTCTATAACCACAAACTGCTTTACTTTCACTGCGCTGTAAAGACTCAGCAAGATGTGGTGCTTTGTCTATGTGTCCATTCAAAGCACATTACATTTCAAAAGATCCCTAAATTTAAGGCAGTTTGATAATCAAGCCAGCTAATTAACTTGATCAAAAGTGAAATAAAGGAGGATTCTACACAATGTTCTTTTCAGCAATCCTGCCTCCTGCTGTGTATATTCAGCATAAGGAAGTCTGCCGGTCAAGTTATTGCACAAGCAATTTAAAGATTTATTTTAATCACATACTTTAGTGCTTACACACATACTTATCCATGGCTAAAATCACATTTATAGTTAGCCCAGTGTCTGAGGTTTTTTGACCTGGAAGAAGGCGGCTCAGGGGGGATCTCATCACTCTACCTGAAAGCATGTTGTAGCCAGGTGGGGGACTGTCTCTTCTCCCAAGTAACAAGTGATAGGATATTAGGATACGGCCTCAAGCTGCACCAGTGGAGGTTTAGACTGAAAATTAAAAAACTGTTATTCACTGATAGGATTGTCAAGCATTGGAATAAGCTGCCCGAGGAAGGGCTAGAGTCACCATCCCTGAAGGTATTTAAAAGACTTGTAGTTGTGACACTTAGGGACATGGTCTAGTGGTGAACTGGACAGTGACTCGATGATCCTAAAGGTCTTTTTCAGCCTAAACTATTCTATGATTCTGTGAAAAGCTCAATATCTCGAGAGGAAAAAAATGTTCCTTTTCTCTCATTTCTCCATATTATTTTCAAGCCTTTTGCATTAATACTTCTCCCAGGAGTGAAAACTGCAAAGTTCTAGCATCAGCTTTGATGTAATATATCATAAACTGAGTCCATATTTCATGCAGAAAACCTCAGGGACTGATAGAACAACTCTGTGTCATTCTTAAATTTCCATGGATACAGTATCCCGAGGTGTGCAGTAGGCCCACCAGATATTTAGGGCTGATTGCTTAACCTTTGAATCCAGACATCATGCTGGTACAAAATAGAAAGGCAGTAATTATCAGAATTAGAAAAAATAATAGGAATTTATTAATGAATCATTTTTCCCCTTAAGCTGTACTGTAGCAAGAAATAATCATAATAATAATGAACAGTGTTATTATTGGACCACATTATGAACACCAGTGATTTTGTACCAAGCTTTTACTGTCAGGGGAATGGTTCATTAACCACAAAGAACACTTCACATTAGGGATTCAGTTTATCTGGCCAATTTAGACATTGTTTAAGTTATTTTTAATTAAAATTGGGATCCTGCATTTTGGAATGGGGTACTGGTTCAAAGGAATTATAATCACAATTACTACAATCAGGTTGTTAGTAAAGGTTTTTGTTCCAGATAAAATTTGGCCACTGGTCAATCTGTTAAGCAGCCATTCTGGCCTACCCTGCAGCTTCAGTTCCAATTAGTGGGGTGGATGAGAAGAGGAAGAATAAGGCAAAACCTTTTCATAACATAGAAAGTTTTTTATTTGGCAAATAAAAGGAAATTCCCTGTAAAATGTGTTATAGACAGGGAAGGAAGAATTTTGTTGTAACTTTAATATCAAAAACTGATTACCTTTGATCAAGCCAGCTGTATGTCACATTATTTATTGCAGTAAATATCCTTTTGGGATGAAATTGAAGCTAAGAAAAAAATCACTTTTATTGTTCATAATATTTCATCCCATTTCAGGATAATATAAAATTAATGAAAATGGCCTTTAGTCTGGAGAGCAGCCCTAGCCTCCCAAGCACCAGGAAAGAAAGGTGCCAGTGCTGTATCTTAAGAAGGATTCAGATTTAATCCCTGGTCAGTGTAAATGTAACATAATTTCATGGACTTCTTTGTCTCAACATCTGTTGAGGAACTGAAGTGTGGAGTTTGCACCATTTTAAGCCTCATTTAAAATGAGTAGCATGCATAATCCATGATTTAGGTACTGGTTCCTGTAACTAAACCAAACTGTACTTTCAGATCTGCCATCAGTATGAAATACTTACTCTATGTCATTAAGATCAGGCATAAGTGAGCATGCTGTGAGTGTTTACACTGTTTTCACTTACCTGGCAGCCAAACTGGGCTCAAAGTGCCAGCACTACTTTCAAGATGGATGCAGTCATGCAACATCACTGCAAATTATGCAAATGAGCTGCAAATTATGTCTTGTGGTGGGGGCCCTGGAAGGATTTAGGCCGTGTCTGCATGAACTGGGGACTCTGGCACAAGCAAAGACACTCAAACTATGTCCTTAGAAGCTGCAAAATGTCAGATTAAAGAAAAACTTTAAAGAAATATAAAGAATCAGACCTTCAGACTATAACAAACCGCATGTGGTTGGAGGGTAGAATGATGGCTACTATAAAATTAAAAAATTAGACATCAGAAAGGCACTTCAACATACCTAAATCTGTCATCCTTCTAAGCAATACTGAAGTTCACGCTTCAGAAATTGGATACTTAAAATTAAGTACATGTTTCAATTTAAAGTACTGAAAAGGAATAGGGCTTCAAACATAGGTTTTAGAGAGCGGGACACATGTTGTGGCAAACTTGCCTTTGTAATTAGCCAGACAAAACTGTTGAGTTCATCATCTACAAAGCTGATTTACACCAAAGGTATCTAATTCGTTTTCTTCCTCTTGAGATTAATTGTGATAAATCTCTTCCAAATGTACTAAATAATGAAATGAAATGAAATGAAATGAAACATATTCTTCATGCCTAAATGGATGGTTTCTCACATCCTAATGGAATATTGTTGAAGAATTACAGTAGACAGAAATGGTTCAAATACACTTGTTAAGAAGTAATAACAAACAAGTAAAGAAAGACCGCAGGGATTCCACTAGGCTAGTTTCTCTTTGATTTCCTCATTTTAATTCACTTTATTTTCTTCACACTATTCCCTTTGCTTTCTTCACTAAAGAAGTAATTGAGATGTCTTTTGAAGATTCTTACTCCTGAAGTCATATTTTTTTCTAATTTATTTCACGTGTGTGTTCCTCCACAGGAAACAGCTGTGTCTTCTAAACTGAAGACTTTTTAGAAATCTCTGATGGCAAAAGAAGGCATAGGGATGGGGGTGGTTGTGTAGGGGACATGTGAAGGACAGGAAATTCAGGTGGTTCTCATTTTAACGAATGTATTAAACATGTATTAATGAAAGTATTAAAATGCCTTTCCTTTTGGGGAAGGTGAGAGGGATAGCCTGTGATGCTGTTCCCCTCAGCCTCATTACTCCCAATGACTGATGCCTTGGATAACAGAACGGAGAAGTGCTCATCCCACCCTAACACATCGCCATCTTATTTTAGTTTTGGTGTCCCAAATACCTTATCCACACAAGTTAAACAGGATTTCCCCTTCCTTGGATATGTGCTCTGACATTACAGTTTCTCCAGGTTATTTGTCTTCTTCATCAAGGATTCTAAAGTTAGAAGTGGTAAACTCTAAAGTCAGGGTGGTAGGACTTCAAACAACACATCTCTTGGCCCCTAATCATATATTCCTACCAGTAGTTTTCTCTGAGCTTTTCTGGAGTGTCCAGTTTGTCTTGGTATCTTCTTCTACCCAGTGTTCATCAAATAGTGCTCACTATTTGCAGTAATCTGTTAGTGGCCTTGAGATCAGACTCTGGTCTCCACATCTACAGATGCTTCTAATTCCCACTTTGACTGCAAAACAGGCAGCAGATTTGCCTCTGCTATCAAAAAGAGAACTCTTCTGTCTTAAAAACATGTGACAAGCTCCCAAACTTTGGACATAAAAATTGAGACCTACATTTAACAAAAGGGATAATAAGAGAATAAATTATATAACTTAGTAGTAAACAGTTATAGATAGTTATATGATGAAGACTTATATAGCCAAATCAAACCAGAAATTTAAAAATCATTACTGGGAGCCCAGAACAGAAGAGACAGTAGCAGGAGATGGTGAAACACAAGCCAGAAGTCAAGAGGAGAAAGTCTTTCAGTGGAACATGAGGAAAAGATAGTAAAAAAAGAAACCAAGGTGTCAAAAGAGAATCAGATGTTCTGATTTCTTCAAAGTCTTTTGTGGCAGTTTTTAAACTGGTATGATGAATGCCAATCAGATGTGGGCACTTAATTCAATTTGTCTTTCTTGAAAGGCCTCCGAATGCAAATCTATTCAAATTAAGAACCAGAAAAAGAGGTGGTGGGAGCTGGAGGAAGAAACACAAAAGCTTAAAAAGGTTGATATTTCTTTTCACTCTTCTATATGATGAATTGAATTTGTGTTAGTAATTAGGTACTTTTTCAAATGCTTATTTAATGTTATGCAGGGGAGAGGCAGTAGGTGTGGGCAAGTTAGGTGAGTCATGCCTTGCTTGAGGGAACCTGCTGTGATGTTCATAATGCACTGAATCAAGTTCAGAAATATGAAAGTTTCTCTTCCTCTTTTACCTACACCTTTTTTTTCCTCATGCCTGACAAATGCACAGATTCATGAAAGCTTCTTAATATTCACTTTTGACATTGATAATTGGGTCTGAATATAAGTCTAATGATGAGATGATAAATTTTTCCTACTTTTTACATAAATACAGTAAAAATTTATTGTCTTATTTATAGCTGCCTGGTGTAAGAACTCTCTGCAGAGAACTAGGAGCTTGGCCACCTCTCCCAGCAGCAGTCCAAACTGGCTGTACCATATGTTGTAACAGTCTCCAGATTTAAAGATGTGAGGCAGTTGTCTGGCTGTTTCTGTATTGGAACATCCCTTTCTGGTGATCTGAATAAAACCCAGGCTGTTTGGGATTTAAATCAGGGGTGCATGTAGCAGCACATTGCTCTGTCATTATAAGGCTGAAAGTTGTCTGAAGACATTGCCATCTGGTGTGTAGAAAATAGGGGATTTTGATGTTTGAGGAAAAAAAACTCTGGTAGACTTATGGAAGAGGTATGATTTGTTTCCCTTCCTTCATTACAATAATGTGTAAGCAAATTCAAATGTAATTTGTGAAGTTCAAATTAAAGTTACTTAAGTGAGGGGGAAAGAAAGGGTTGGTGACAGAATTGAAAGACCTCTCTCTTTTAAGGCCCTACTGAGAGACTCTTGTGAAATAAGACATCATTCAAATTAAAAATAAATGTGTTATGGGGGCACCACTAGGCCTTAAGTTTCATTCTCCCTTATTTATTTTATTTCTCTGTGAGCCAGTTGTCCATGCAAAATATGACAGTTAATTGCACCTCTCTGTTTCCCTCTGACAAATAAAGCGCAAGTAATGCCAACAAGGATTAAACTGTTTGCTTTTGGTTTACAAGGAATTAAAGCATGTGTGCAGTAAATTTTCCTGTAAAGGTCTTTCCTAAAGCTGTAGACTGGGGAAACAATATTAGTGGCTAACTCTGTGGACGCAGAACTTGGTTCAACAACCTTTAAATAAATGTCCAATATGTTTTTCCCTCCAGATGGGTTTTACTGAATGTGTGTTTACGTGGGCTTCAGCAGGCTGATGTAGGCACTCTACCCATGTGCCCTGCCAGCCAAACTCCTTCACATCCATGGCCAATCTGACAGCCCCGGATGGATTCATTAGCCAAGCTGAGTGGTGCACTAGCCACAGCTTACTCTGTCTCCAGGTCAGAAGGAAACAGAACCTGTTTAGACCTGCCCTGCCCTGAGTGCAAGCAGGACAGAGTCTAACCAGGTACTGGGAGCCTCTTCACTAAAGCAAAGTAGGTTCAGTTCCAGCTCAAGGCTGGTCTGAAAATGCTACAGTGGACTTTTCTGAAAGGGAAGTGGGAGCCCATCTGCCTGATGTGGGGTCTCCAGAAGGAACATCCCCAGAGAAAGGGGGAGTAGAGGTGATGGGGGGAACTCAGAAAAAATCGCAAGCTTGACAGCTCAGAAATTATAAAAAATTGTGTTTCAGTGGCAGTGATCAGAAAGAGGGATGAAAGAGAATTGAGAATGTAGGGTATGTGGTAGGTTATCTAAATAAATGCTTGAGCTGTATATGGGGTAGTACTGTGCATAAACCTACATTCCACCTCTATGGGATTAACCACAGAAGAGCCGCGTGAAGGTAACAACACAGGGTAAGATTGCTAATGCTTTAGATTTCCTATGGAAAACCGAGAATCAGTGCCAAAAAATATTACCTGTATTTTATTGAAGAAAAATCCAGAAAGGATACACGAATACAGGTGTAGCCTGTCTATCCATAGATATCTGAAGGGAAAAAACACCAAGCAAAATATTGTTGTATGCTTGTTCTTTTCTAGCACCCATTTTGAAAATAAAGTGTAGTCTTTAGCCTTAGACAGTTGTCAATAACTGTTACCAAAAATTTCAATAAGGAAAAAAAAAAGAGATAAAGAGATTCTGGAGCACACTTGTTTAATATGCACAGAGACTGAGAGACCCAGCAACAGACTGAAAGGAAAAAGCACTGCAGGTGTAATATTTAATGGAGTGTTAATTGTGCAGTGGCTAAAAATAAAAAGGCAACACAGAGGTTGTTTTTGGGTGAGCAGTTGATTTCAAGTGCTAGGTTCTACAATTAGAATTAAAAATTATGAGCTCACTTGTCTGTGCCATGGCTTGTTTTAGGAGTTAGGTGAATTTCTCTGTGCAAACTCTTATCAAACACATGCTGAAGAGGATAAGAAGCCCCAGGCTGTGGTTTCTGGTAGTTTAGCTACTATTTACTCTAGTGTTTATGAATATGAACCACCTCTGAATCTCTAAACCTCATATCTTATATTCAAGATGAATTGAACTTCTGTTAAATGATGAATTTCATTATTTCAAGCAAAAAGGCAAAAGCACTTTGAATTAATTAAATGATTAGTTTATTAGCACTTCAATTGTTAACATTAATCCCTATTCTAATGACAATCAATATATAGGAAATTCTTTTTAGTGTTAGGGAAGAGCTTTCACAGAATGACAGAATGCTTGAGGTCGAAAGGGACCTCTGGAGATCAGCTGGTTCAGCCCCCAATTCATGTTGAAATACAAACTATGAGACTCAAATCTGAGGATCACCATCCAGTATTTTCTGTCTCAGCTTGTGTTTCAGGTTTAGATCTGAGAAAACTACACTAAATTAAGCCCTTAATTAATATTGTTATTAAGGGCATGATTCTCGAGAAAAGCACTTGTCATTTTTGAAGTTACTCCTTTAAATCAGTAATGTCATTCTTTGGTTAAGGTAAGGGACTCTGAGGACTAGGTCTTAAAATTGTGTTGTTTGTTATTTATGTTGTTGCTGTTGCTATTTAAAGACACATAAGTATAATGCAAGCATGGGTTATATTTCTATGAGAAGACATTTGGATATATTTGTTTTTTCATTCAGAAAGGAGTGCCAGATTACCTGTGTCATCTTATTAATAGACTTACAGTAGGTATGTGCAGCGTCCTGTTGTTGCTGTGCGAATACAGTTCTGCTTTCGGGATCTTCTATTTTCTCATCTGCTAAAGCATCGGGGTGTTAATGCTGAATATCACTCATGAAATACCATCCTGTAAGCACAAAAGAGTAAGTACATTAAATTGTTTGCACTTGAACATGTCCCTTGCCCACAAATTAAGTGAAGCTGATAAAATAGAGTGGAATGGCCTCTATTAGAAACACAGCCCACTGAAAAGGTCAGAAACTTAACAGCAGATTTCTATAATTCACAGGAGGCACAAGACACTAAAAGTTACTGCCTCATTCATGTAACAAAGATTGTGTCAAGAAAATGAAATACTACAATATTTATCTATTCCCATGAAAGCTTTCATCAAAAGATGAGGAAATGGCTATAAAGAAGATCATTCATCAAAGCTAGGGAGAGTTTTTAGCTGTACAATCCACCACAGAAGTATCAGGTTGCTACATTTTTGAAAGCAAAGCAACAAAACACATCTAAATCATGAAGGATTTAAGGGACCAGAACACTACAAGCTTTCACAGAGCTCTAGGGCCCCACTGTGTAAAGCATTGGAGAAACTAGTATCTGCAAATCCCCCCTTCTTCAGGAACGGTGTCCCAGTTTGGGCTGACACTCAGCAGGGAAGAAATGATGTGCCTTTTTAAACTGGGCATCTGGCAAATATGACTTGCCCCCTCACTTGGACCACAGTTGATCTAACCCAGTTGCAGCCCCCACACATCTTGGTTTGCTCTGGAAGGATGCCAAGAGAGAAGGAAAAGCTGGGAATCATACATCTATCCTCACCTGGATGACCAGATTGTCAGTCTCTTCCTTAAAGCCCTGCCAAGAAGTGGTGGCTTAGTATGATGGGCATCACTTTCAACCTCGGAACAAGGCAAGGAGGCCTCTTAACGAAAGGGCAGTTTGGGAAGGCAAGCTACCTTAGTTTCAGTGGGATAACTACACCATCTCAGAAAGGAAAGAAACTTCTTGCCTTTAAATTCACTGACATGCACCAATTTGCATTTTCCATGTAAATCCCTTCCTAGAAGCCAACTGCCACTGCTGCTTCCTCTTACCCTTATGACATTTGTCAGCTAATTTGCATCAAGCAAATTATGGGATGACTGGGCATTTTTTTCAGGGTCAGAGCCCAAAACATGTTTGGCTTGCCTGCCCGTGGGAGCACACGGCTCATATACTGGCAGCGCAACACTTCTAGCAATCTATGGGTGACTCTCACTACCTGTGTATGGCTCAAAGAATAACAGTAACTTTCTATCTATGTATCAGACCTTCTTGCTATATAAAAGTATTTGGGAAACTGTGTGTAACTAATTGTCCCGTTACCCAGATACCAGTCATAAGGCATAGTGACTTACAGTGTTGAGCAAATTCAAAGGTATAGAAAAGCTCACAGCACTTATTTGCTGAAATCTTCAACTTCGAGAGCTTCTTGAGGATGTCAGAATTTTATGAACCTTATTCTGACTTGTTTTTACAATAAAGAAATTGGCTATGACTCTACCAGGCAGGCCCCGACTTGATGTAAGATGGCCAAGGATTGCTTAGAACTGAGAGAGTGATTTGATCCCTTCAGCAATGCCCTTCACTGCACCCTTCAGGATATAACAAAGAGAATCCAGAGACTTCACAACTTCAGAGTCAATAGTTTTTCCTAAAATCCTTGCAGTTTGTTTATTGACTTAATTCTAATGTCAGTAAGGTTCATATCATCAAATTAGATTTATTAACCCTTCCGTATGGAATCCTCTGTGTGTTTTAAAATGCTTTCAGATAGGTTCTTATTGTCAATTGTATTATTTCAGTTGATTTTTTTTCTGATATATGTTAGTTTGTATCAATTTTTTCCCAATGTACAATAACCTTGTTAATTGGTAATGCATAGTGCATAAAGCAAAAGTGGTTTCATTTATGAAAAAGACAATCTATCATGGCTTTTTTAATAGCTTTTGTTATTTATATCTTGAAATATTATCCATTAATCATTTGTGAGCTATTAATGCCACATTTGTATCCATTAAAACACTGAGCTGAAAAACCAAGAAGACAACATGTGAAAAAAATGCTTATTATGTTGGATGAGATCCAAAAATAAGGTAATATTATGGTATCTATATAAAAAAGAGGTATTCTCATGACTAATTCATGCATACAAAGTTATAGATAAGAATATAATGTGTGCTATATACAAATAAAAATAAAGGTATCATTTAAATTAATTTATTTAAAATAGTTTAAATATTTCTATCAAAAATACAAATTGCTTCAAATACTACTTTCATATTTATGTTTGTATATCTCATATATTGTATTATTTTATAGATATGAATTGTTCAAAAGAATTTCTATTCTCTCTTTATAGCTATTGTACATATTGAATGCCATATATATGTTCCTGATTTGCTAAGGTTATTCAGCATTCAGATTATAATACAATCAAAAATATCTTGACAAACTTGAATTGAAACATGATTTTCAGTAAAATATGTTTATATCATAAAGAATGGGATGGTTTTCCAAAAAATAAATGTTGCCATTTTTATTTACAGGTTATTTTAACATTTCTGAGAGGGTTTTCCTGCATTTCTGAATGAAAAATTTCTGATTTTTATGCTTCATGTAGTGGAAGATTTTTTTTCCTGAACAGTTACAGTAGTGTGGAAGAGCAAATTGAAGTTGAGCTGAATGATTCTTAGTTTAACTGATTTGTCAAAAGGTTTTGTATCTTATTATTTCCACAGATCAATAGTCCACACACTACAATACACAAAGCTTCCTTTAGGATTTTAAACCTGCCCACATCTTCTAATCATAAATTTCTTCCTAGAGTAAGTATTTGTCTGCATCTTGCATGGCAGTCCATTGTGAGGAAAAAGGAAGTTCCTCAAAGAGCATAATGTAAGGTTAATATTACAAGTGGGAGTAAAAATTGCAGTAGTAGAACTTGTTCTTTGCCAGCCTATAAGATAAAAATACTAACAAGTAGAAACAAAATTGTGTTTTCTTGTTGACGGAAGTACCTAACCCACTACTGACATATTGTCACTGATATTTTTCTTTTATCTCAATTTCAGTATCATCTGCCCATTGCATAAGAGAGATTTATGTTCCACTTTTTAATCAACATTTCTAAAGGGAAGGTAATCAGACATAAAATACAAATTACTGATGATCCATAACATACCACAGGATGGCCCACATAACAGCTGAATATTTAAAAGCCAAAACACTTGCATGTTTCCATATACCTAAATAAGGACGTAAAGGTGAGATGAAACAGAAAAGTTAGTGGTAGTGGCAGCCTAAGGTGGACCATAGAGTTTAATTTACTCCCCTTTTATTACTTTTTTTTTTGCTAAGATTAGATTGGAAGACTTTCATTAAAAAGCCAACCAACCAACCAACCAGAAAAACCAAACCAAAACCACCCTATTCTAGAAGATAACAAATGACAAAAACAAGCTGAGATACAAAGATTTCAGCCATGTACACGCTTCAAAGACTCCCTTTTAAAAATGTATAAAAAGACATGAAATAAAAGCTGCACAAATAATTCAAAAAGTCTGAAACCTAACATCATATGAAATTTCACAGTGGAAAGCCATTTTCATCTATAACTTATACCTACACTGCTAAAATCAGTGAAAGCCTTGCCCTCAAATTAAAGGAAGGAGCCATGCCTTGTATTTTACAATATACCCTGAATTACAGCTTGCTTGTATCTATCACAGTATAAATAATGTTTTTCTTCTACTAAGAACTAAAAATAGACATGCTGTATTACATGAATAAGACGATAATTTTTTAACTTCAGCAATTATTAATACCTTCTACCAAACTTTTCATCCTCAAAGTAAGTTAGCAATTAATCCTTGTAAGCAAAGCTATTTGAAGAATCTGTTGTAAATAAATTATCTGAAAGTGCATTATCACCTTTTTTCCAAGAATTTCTTGCCATATTTCCTAATGTAGGGAAAGGGAATGTTATTCACATGTACAGTTCAAATCATGTTCATTCTTAATGAGGTTTGACTCATAACATAGGATTAGTTTTTCTTCCAGATGACCATTAGGAATCGTCACTGACTTATGTGACCTTTGGAAAACATCCCTAATTGTTGGTCTAGTTGCCAAGTGTATGAACAGAAATTAGTATTTGTCTAGTACTGTCACATTTGAAAGCTGATACATTCTAAAGCAGAGACATTAAGGCTGAAAGTATTGACAGATTGCCCAGATATTCAGAGGAATGTTGTCTTTGGTCCTGCGTCTCTGACTAACATGATTGTCAGTTTAGCTGACATAAAAGGGACTTTGTCATCATCAAATAAATTTGTTTCACTGTATTGATACTTCTTACTATAGTGTTCTTTTCTCTGTGAAATTGTGAGAGTTATGTTAAATTAGGAAGCGTCTGGCCCTGAACCTTCAGACTGTAAATCTGTTGCCTAATTGATCATGACCGCATTACATCTTTTCCAATATGATTTTCTTTGTCTACGTGAGGTTATAACAGCTGCTTAAAGGATATTAATGTGTTAGCAAACATGATTTAAATCATTTTTGTTCCCTTAGTCTGGAGAAGAAGAACAGTGGGATCAATAAAAGCAGTTGTCTTTTTAGCATTGCCACTTAGCTGTTATGGTTTGATAATTCATCCATCAGACTTTGCACCAGGAACTGAGGATGAATAAATACTTTTAGGTGAAATATTTCCAACTGACTCTTTATGCATCCAAAAGAGAACTTCAATGAAGAATACTCAGGGAATGACAAAAGTTTTAAAAAAATGCTTACCTAATTCATTCTCAAAGTGTATTTTGAGAGTAAGAATATATATACAAATATATTTTAAAATAATTTCCCATGTATTCTGAAGTATTTTACTTTGTTTTTTCTTTTCAGTTCTTTGTTCCCCCACCAAACCTAGCCAAATCTAGTGATGTGCACACCATCCACACAGGGTGATTCCTTAGCCCTTGTGCTCCCATGCTGTAGATGTGATGTGGCAGCTCTGGTGTGACAATGTGAGGTCCCCAGCTTTGGCCCATCCCCTACCTTCACTCTTAGAGGTGGACAGTGGGCAGACAGCAGCTGCTATCCGAAAGTATGAGCTGGAAGAGCTTGTGCCCATGTTTGGGAAAGGTAATGTGCTGCCTCAGGTACAGAACTGGGGTGTGTTCAGGGTCCCTGTCTTGTCTGCAGGCAGTTCCTTTGCCAAGAGTAGAGGTTACTTACAATAATAAATAATTGTTGTCTGTAGACTGGAGACAACACCATCATAAATATTCTCTATTCTAGGCAGTTTGCGCTTTTGGTTCCTGTTAGTAGCTCCTTCCTTCACTTTGATACCTCTTTATCCCTCTGCTTCCCAAACTAGCTATGCAATAGCAGCAGGGCTGAAAAAGACTGCAGAGGGTAAGGAGGATGGGAACCCCTGCTGCAGATATTGGTCTGATGCATTTTATTAGATCTGCTTCCTGAAGGGAAAGCCAGATTAAAAAAAGCATAGAATAGATTTTTGCTCTCCACTGTAATAATGCTGCCAGTACAAAAGGTCACTTTTGGATGGGTTTCTATTTTTTTTTATATCAAGAAACACCTATGCTTGAATTCGACTTCTCAGGAAACAAGTGAGTAACTTGGACAAAAATGTGCTTCAGTCATAGATAATGGTTCTCTCTTCTAAGAACTGAATTCACAGTCCACCAAAAAAAGAGCAGGGATAGGGTGGGCATAGCTTGGTGATTCCCTATACCATGTTTAAAAGCAAAAGGAAGACTTGGTAAACGCTTTCTTGTCTGATAACAAATATGTACCAAGACACCTAATTTAGGGCCAAACCTTTCTTGCCTTACCTTTCTCCCAGTTTACCCCTTTCTGAACCCATGAATCCAAGGCTAGGCATGGGTTAAATGTTGTTGTAGGAGGGACAGTTCTGCCTACTGAAGGTCTTTGGGAGGGTAACTGCTCTCCTGTCCCATGCTTGTGAGGTTTGGCAGGGTCATGGGTGCCACTGCAGTACAAACTGGGGGTGGGAAAGATCAGGATCACTGTGTTAGCTGTCACATGCCTTGTAATTTATGAAAAGGACAACAAGGAAAGTGACAACAGCCCAAGCTTCCAGAAAAGGCTTAAGTCAGTGCTGGATACAGATTTCTACTTGTTGATGACAAAATCATACTGGGTTCTGCTCTAAAGAACAGGACCTTGTAACTGCTGGTCGTGGAAAACATTTTCGTTTCAAAATGACATGTTGCTACCAAAAAAAAAAAACCAAAACCAAAACAAAAAAAAATACAAACCAAACAAATAAAAAACCAACAAAAGAAAACAAAGCAAAACTAAAAAAAAAGACAGAAAAACTCCCAAAACAAAACAAATTAAAAAAAAACCAAACAAACAAAAAAAAACCCCAGTATTAAAAAACACTGAAAAAAAATTTCATAAATAAAAGAAGAGGCCCAGAAATATTTTTGAAACATTCACAAACCGTTTTTCCTGAGTATGGTCTCTGCTGACCAGCTGCACAATAACATCTGTCGACAAACCACCCTCTGATCACTCATTCAATCATCAATTAGACCCACAGCCCATACTGTCAAGGTGTCCCTGCCCTCTGAATGAGTCAACAAGAGCAAATCCAGTGTCATCTCCCCTTTGTGAGGCTTACATTGCCCCATCGGATCCTGGTAAATGAGTTTTTCACTGTCTGAAAAACAACCTGCAAGACAAGCAGGCTTTCTGGACAAAAAGTCATAGATATGTAATTATAATGCAAGTTAATCCCCTCCTTATCATACAAAATGAAGTGCATTTGTGAAACACTGTATCCATGTTTTGAAGACTATTGTGTTTAGCGGATAAAAAAACAAATCTCCTAGGGAAAAACCGTATCTTTGACTTAAGATACATAATCAATAACCTTGCAAGGCATTCAGGCTACATATTCACTAAGGAGCTGCTTTAATCAAACACATCCATGTCTCTTTTAGGATAAATCCCTGTTGTCAGCTACACTATAACAGTATTTTCAGCTCTTGTTTTCATAACGTGAGTCCTACATGACAGTTCTGTGTCATCTGACAACCCTAATCCATCTCAAGGTTAGAATCTATTTTGTATTTCAAATCTCCCAAATCTCTGACCACTTAGTTTAAGTAGGATTAACATAAGCACCAGAAACCACAGAGAAGCAATGAAAGCCAAAATTATGCTTTGATCTGCTCAAGTAGACATTTGCTGAACTCCAACAATACAACAAGCAGCAGAGTGGAGCAGAAAAGGAGAGCACAAGCCTCAGAGCAAAGCTTTGTGATGGATGTACACTGGTAGGAAATTGCAAGACACATTGTGTGCTTCATTAAAATGTTTTACTGAGAAAGTTAGGAGAAAAATACCAAAACTGTTCTTATCAATTTAGCAGAAACAGGTTTTGTTTCAACACAATCATTAGTTCACTGAACAAACTAAAATCACACAGGAAATGTTCTTCATGATGCTGGAATTTAAATCAAAGTTATTCCTGGCCCTGAATGGCCCTGAAACATGCATCTGAATGAGAAATATTTGTCTGATTGTAAGTGGAGAGATTACCTTTAGCAATTACTACCAGCTCAGTTGACAGAGTTGGGTAAGCTGTGTCTGCTGTGTACCAAAACCTGATCCCACATTTTTGATGCAGGGTTGTTTTAAGTTTAATTCATGAAATGATCTAACGGAATTCCTCAATTTCATTTTCTGTTTCTTGGAATTAGAATTTATTTTATCGTACAGCTTTTGTGGTTCTGTGCTTATGTGGGTACAGTGCAAAAGCAGCTTTGTTCACTGATTTCCTAAGAAAGTAGATTAGGTATCTTTTTACCATTTTTCATGAAAGAAATGTAAAAAGAAACAAATATCTTAAATACTAAAATAAGATTTAAAATTATTTTTAAAATCATAATTTCTTCCTGTTCAGCTGTAGATTTGTATGATCAATGTTTAATAATTATTTACACTTGCATTTTTTTCTTTAACAGTCTGATTTTTAATTAGAAACCTTCCACTGAAGAAGGATGCTGATATTAATCTCATATTTAAAACCACAGCGTGAGTGTTGTACATATTCTGAATATGAGCTTTTGCAAAGCATCTTACAACACACTGTCTTGTTGCCTGATGCTAGAACAGCAAGCATATTTTAGTTCTGAAAAACTGGGGGTTTGCATTCATTATTCTTTCGTATGTTTTTTACACCTTCAGAATAATGGTGTCATATTTCCTATTCCCTGAACTAACTAATATTCTTCACATTTTTATTCTGTTTTGGGTTTTATTTGGTTTTTGGAGATTTTCTTTGTTGCTGCATTAATGTGGAGTGTTCTGGCTTCTGAGTTTTGAATAATATTAATGAGAGAAAATACAATTTTTTTTAATAAATACAGATCCGTAAAAAAAAAAAAGACAAATAGGTGAAACTCTCTCCTTTCCTGTCCTGTCCTGTCCTCTCCTGTCCTTTCCTCTCCTCTCGAGCAAAGCTTGACATTGCCCCTGGTCAGTTTTGGGATGGGTAGTGAAGTTGGACAACGGCAGAAATGATGGGGTGGTACGCTCAGATGCATATAGGGACACAAGTAAAAGATGTAGTATAGAAATTGCAAACACTGAAGTCTTGGGGTTTCTGCAGTTGGCATTGAAAGGGCCACGTCTACTCTGTCTATCACAGATAGATGTCCTTCAGTGTTGCTGGGCTTAAGTGGCTAAACTTGAGCCACATCCATGCAAAGCACTCTGTTCAGCTCAAAAATGCTTCATTTAAGAGACGAGCCACGGAACAGTTTCAGGTCTACCTGCAGAAGACCTTGTGGATAGAGCAAGAAGGAGCTCCTTGGAATTATTCAGCAAATCCATTGGATTGCATTGATTCATGTCTGAATTGCTGGCTTCTGTCCTAAGGCAATATAGGTAGGCAGAAGATGCTTTCCCATCTGTGCTATTAAGGGACAGTGGGAGTGTTCACTGTGTCTCTGAAGGGACATTAAATCCTTGACAGTCTGTCACACCTGAGTCAGGAGTGGGTCTCAAGGCAGCTGAATCCTTTTGGCGACCGGTTCCCATCTGTTCGTGTTCAAATAGGATAGATCACATGCAACCAGGTCACCTGCAAAGGCTTGTCTGGGGATGTAAGGGGGCAGCAAGGACGCCCTATTTTCAAGTCTCTTCTGAAGCAGCTGTGTGACACATCATTGCCAGCAGCCTGGGTGCCACCGGTACAGTCAACAGCACTTGAGGGAGCTACACCCTCTTCCCTTGTGTTAGGCTATTGCATGTGCAGCCAACTGCACATAATGAGACAGCAATCCTGTCTTTTTCTGGTATTCCTGGTCTTTTCAACATGTTACCAGGCTGC
The DNA here is from genome assembly GCF_003945595.2 of Pipra filicauda. Lineage (NCBI taxonomy): Eukaryota > Metazoa > Chordata > Aves > Passeriformes > Pipridae > Pipra > Pipra filicauda. The sequence continues at coordinate 107,768 of NW_024103541.1, forward strand.
AGAGAGCCACACCGAAGCCTGTCCTAGAAGCCAGTGTCCCTCTTGCTGTGGAACTGGATCTGTCTGCTTTACCCTGAGACTCAGTACCCTTCCATGGTTGTCTGTTCTGGTGAAATTATCACCCTAACCTCAATAAAGCAGTTCATTGTTTTCAGTGTTGTAATTTCATGGGAATGCTTATAAAGAGGACAAGATAGGAAACTGTGTGGGATGATGGGATTCTGCAATACAATAAAAAGGGATTATTTTTCTTAATAAAAAGCGCTTTTCTGAGACTTGCAAGCCCAATGCACTCAGCTTTCCTTTTAGTACTGAAAATCCACTTTTTCTAAGGCTCATATGCAGTAAAATACTCAGCTGAGTCTCCCTATGCCTTTTCCTCTCAAAAAAATCTGGTAATGTGTCCTACAATATGATGTTATAGGAAAATCGCCTTTGTTCTACAGCTCTTAGCTGACTTCTAGGGGTGAAAGCTAGTTCAACTCAGACCTGGTGTAATTTAGAAACAAGAAGAAACTCCTTTTCCTAGTACCATGTCAAAAACAAACCATCATTTTTATATAACTTGTAGACCTTCTCAGGGAAAAAAAATCTGAGTAGTGGAGTTTGGGTCCATCAAATATTCCCTTTCTCTCAAAAAGCTGTTTTTAAATCGACCTGTTTCATACTTGGGATAAATCTGAGCATTTTAAAAGGAAGTAGCATCTACTGAAGTCTTGTTTTGCTTTGTGCATGCTAGGAATTCAAATGTGGGGTTTACACACCAGAAAAAAAGGATCCTAATGCCTTTCTCAGACTTTCCTACTGGAGAATTCTTCTTTGTGTAACTAATTTAATACTTAGTGTGAGAAAAAGAGGGAGAAAGATGGTAGTCTTATGATTTTCTATGTAATTGTAATTTGGGGTTAGGGTTGCAGGAAGGCAGGGAGGTTGCTATTCATTAAATTTTAATTAATAAAATTCAATATAATATAGATTCAACATCTCTCATTTATTTTGATGCAGAGCTGGACTAATAAAGTGAAATAGCTTATGCCAGTGTAGCACTTCATGTCATGGTAAGAAGGATGCATCCCATACAATACAGTCTGGAGAAACAGAAAAAAGTCTCCAAAAACAGCCAGGAAGAAAACATCTTCTGTGCTTATTTTCACTTTCCACTGTATGTTGTTCATACATTAATCTGTGTGGTTTTCTGTTCAATCTAGCCAATACGTCTGAATCTCTCAACAAAACCTGGTTTTGCAGCTAATCTACTAATTTAATGCAGTAGATGGAAATGCATACTACAAATTCCTCTCTTTCTTCACTAAGGGAGAAGAAAATGCAATAAGTAGCATCTGAGCTGAATGAAAACCGCTTACTTATGGATGCTGCATGAAGTAAAGAGTTCACATCATCCACCTTAGACTGGCTAGAAGTCAATTTCTAGCCAGTCAAAGATCTTTCACAAAGGCAAAACAAACAGGAACCTGACTCAGGTTCTGTGAATCATCATTTACAAAGAGAGATCTGCTGACCCTCCAAGAGCCTCATTTCCTAGATGGAACTTAGACTTACTAGTCCAAAAGTTGGGCAGTGTGAATATTCTTGAATATTCTATCAGCTTTATATATCCAGCCTTCAAGCTGTAATTAATTTTTCTTTCTTTCATTCTATTTTTACTACTCTGCTGAAATTACAGAAGCACCAACCTGGAACGCATCCAATAGCCATAGCTTCATATGGATGATAAAAACTGACCCACAGCCAACAGAAAATGGAGCGATAGAAAGGAATCTTTTTTATATGGGCCTTGAGAATCCCATTTTCCTCTACCTTTCAGGCAAGTGCAAATGGGGCTTCGATCAATCATCTCTGTCATGGTACCTCATGTCAGTGATCCCTCTTTCTATTTCATATAGTAAAAATCTTCCCATATTTACTTTCAAAGTCTATGCTTGATGTTTCTTTATTCTTTTTATGCATGAATAATCTATGAAGCTATGGATGCCCTGCACTTACACACTTCCATTAATGCTGACCTTGACATCCAACATGTACTTTCTTCGTTTCATGGGAGGAGTTCCCCAGATCAATCCAGACCTTTACTTGGGGCATATTCACTCTTTATAAACCTTTAAATCTTCTCCAAAGCTGTACTTACTCTGCATTTGAAGCCCACTTAACATTAACTAAGTATCTATTTTGCTGTGACTTACCATAACAGTTCCACCATCACATTTCAGCTATTCGTTTTCTCAAGACACTCATTCTATATGGGGCACACAGCAGCTTTTTCTTACGTTTAAAAAGTCTTTTAAAAGGTCCTGGACCACAAGTTGGGTACATTTGACATGTTTTTCTTTTGTATAGCTTGCAGGCAGCTACGGGAATTTTAAAAAATATAGGAAACAAGATCTGATTTTGCTTGGCCAGTCAACAGCTTTCTGCTTAAAGTGGCGCATAGGACAACCTGTATCTGTATTCTCTAAAGACTGTCCAAGGAGATAATCCAGTTGGACTGGACACAATCCAAAGTGTGTCAGCAGAAAGTCTCTCCTTGACTTGTTTAAAAGCAAACTTTCACCCAGAGGGAGAGAGAGCAGGTATTAGAATGCTTCACATTTCTTCATTCTGAACTAGCTGGGCTGCAGATACAGAGAGGACAGACAAAACCCATTAAGTGTATTGAGGAAGATTCATGGTGTTTAGATTCTTTCTACCCATTATCATGCTGGCAGTTTCAAAAAGGTGTCAATTTTCTGTGTCAAAATATAGGACTAAAACTAGAAATCCTCTTTTGGATTCATGAGAACAGAAACTATTTATTTGTGATTCATGATGAAAATATACCTTATATATGAGTATAAAAGTAGCCAGTTTTGTGTTGCATAGAAAATAGCCTCATAAATACATCTTACATTGAATTGCTCATAGTCTTCATGCTTTATATGCAGGATAAGCCCTGGGTTGGAAGTGTGTTTATTATTTAAAGGCTTGTTTTGATGTATCAAGGTCTCTCCCACTCCTCCTGATGATCCTTTCCTTTGAAGGTTCACTACCTGATTGAAATGAGAATTTCCATCTACTGCATCAAACAAGCAATGATCTCTCCTGAAAGGTTCTGTATTTAATGTTACCATGTGTGATGGGAGCAGAGAAGGAGGGGAATTATTTTTCTTTCCAAATCTCCTTGGTCATCTTGTTATGTGTAATAGTGTTGAACCTGCTATACTACAGATGGTAGAACTAAACTAGCCTTGTTGTTTCTCTAATAAATATAATTCAAACCCAGGTATTAAATGAGCTGTAAGCTAAAAACAGAATGAGAAGTCCAGAGGGGGAGACAATGCACCCAGTAAGGTCAAATACCCTTGTCTCATCCATAGCTATAGTTCTTCACTATACAAACTTTGAACCATGAGAGAACACAAGAAATTGCAAACACGAAAACACATTCTGTATATTGCAATATTTGCAGATTATAATTTTTCCAGTATTACCTCCTACACCGAGATGCTTTCCTGGAGGTGCTTTATTCTGATTTTTGTTGCTACTACCATTACTTTGTGCATGCTAGCAAGGCATATGCAATAGGGCATCCTGAAAAAAACTGATTAAAAATACTCGGTTTTCATATTTTACTGAAAGTTCTCATATTCTAAAAGGAAACCTGGTAATAACTTCTATTTACATGGTGAATCACAGGGTAGACACTGAACTCCATGGAGTTTGGTTTTTTTGCAGCAAGTAAGGGTCTCTTCCCTTCCTAAATTTTGGTCTCTCCCCCACTTAAATTCAGAGTCCTTACCTTCAAGTAGCTTAGTGGACAGGCTGTGAAATCTCAATCCTTGGAGGTTTTCAAAACTTCAAGCGAACAAAACAATGGTTCAGTGTTGCCAGCAGTACGATTTCAAGGAAGGTGGACTAGATGATCTCCAAACAGGCAACTGAACAGGTTTCTACCCCTAGGGTCATATTTCAGGAATGCTCTCAAATACGGTGGTGGTGAGGATAGGACAAAAAAGAAAATTACAGTCCTTTTGTCTGTGTCAAATGTGGAAGCTACAGCACATGCACATAAAAATAGTGGCTGCAAACAACATAGTACAAACTTGATAAAAATTGATCATGGATTAATGTTAGCACTTGTGCCTGAAAATTCTATTTGTTAGCTAGATCTGTGGGTAAAATTGTATGCAAACCTGAAGTCCCTATTCTACCCTTTGGTTAAACAATAGAAGACACATTTAGGCAAATTTGGTACAAGCTCCAAGATCACAAAAGCAACACTTCAAAAGGCAGTTTTCATATTGTTCTGTGCATAAAGATCCAACTGATTTATCTTCATTGGTGATGACTGAGGTTCATCATTACAACAGTCTGCATACCTCAAAATGGTAACTTTCTGAGTGCACTGTAGTGCATTCTCCTGACTTGCATCACACAGTGTTCTATTTTGTTGACAGCTTTTGATGATGTCAGCACATATATTCTGACCCAGAAGATTCTGCAGTTTACAACTTAAAATTTAGCTTGCACATTGTATTGTATAATGTTGTTCACTGGTCTACCTCTCAGATATTCGGGATATTTTGTGAGCCAATAGATAGGAGATTTAGCAGCCTGAACTGTGATGTACTCACCCAATGCCTGACCCAAGGTTGCTGAGACTGTAGAAGTACGGCTTTTGCTGCAGAATACTTGACAAAGCCTTTGATCAAAAAAATTGAATTATTTCATTAAGCATTGTTATATAACAACATTTATAAAAGTTAATAGGTGGGCACAGCCCTGACTGGTATACCCAGCAACGAAAGATTTCGACACCCTGAATTCACATTAGATCTCTCCCACTGAAATATACTGAAATGAGCAAACAATGCTCTCAAGCTTTTCTGAATATCCAAGTTTCTGCTGTTAATATCAAAGAGCCTGGCTAGGTTAATTTAAACTCCCTTCTCTGATGTTTTTGCCACCAATTTCATAGTGATTCCACATGTGAGAAATCATTAAATCTCATGCACTGTACTTTCCAGCTTCAGCATTAAATACTGTTATGATTCTTCCCTAAGACCTCAAGCTTTGGTATTGTATCAGCACCTATTGGCTTCAGGTAAAGCCAGGTCCAGCCTTACTTCAACAATTGTAAGAGGTTCTCTCTGCTCCAGAGACATTTCAATTACACAAGACAAGCAAACTGTAGGAGGAAAAATATAGGGAGTATGAGAGGATCTCATCATTGTCAGAATGGACCATAAATCTGGACATGTCCTTATTCACTAAGCCATTGTTTAAAGACATCTATCCAAGAAATATGGGACAAATTACTTAGAATGTTCTAACAAAGAAGTAAAAGGACAAGGAGGCAGACTAAAGAGGATACCAGTCAAGTCAACAATATCATTAAGGACAATCATTAAAAGAAAGAAGATTGTTAACTGTTGTTTCAAATTCTGTGCTGTTCTTGAAACAATGTACCGCTATTTTCTTCTTTCCTCTAACCTGGTATATTACTTCTTTGTTTGTTTAATGACACCAGACATGTACTTAAGAAAATTGCACACCAAGGATCTGATTTATTGCCTAGGATTCTATTTGCATGAAAAAACAACACCAAAGCAGTGTTTGACAGGTACGTATCAATTCAACTCCTAAGGGGTGCATTTTGAGTCAATTGTGCGAGGAATTAGGCATGCAGTTACTTACAACATTTATTTAAATCTGGGAGCATTTAGTACTTCTCCTTAGGAAATAAAATTACAAGCAGGTTGTCTGTATTCAAGTACATTTCAAGTAAAACTTGGCTGTCCTGACCCATCCAAGCCATATCAATCTACAATGTTCCAAAATATTTCAGTTAAACTTCATTTTTATTTTGGTTCTACCGGTTCTGAGCCACTGAGAAAAATGATTCCAGATTGCCTAACCAGCCCAACCAGCATGAGTTCATTGCCAGAAGAATGTTCCTCTCCACGTCCTCTTCAAAATACATTCAGAAGTCCATCTAGGAAAAAAGTTTGCAGAAATCTTGCTTGTTACAAAGGCAAAGATTCAAGGCATTTTGCACTATACTGGCAATGAGACTTCTTTTCTGTGTTAGCATAATAGATATAAATGCATTTTTTTCAAAAATCAGCTACCAGGGCAAGCTAATTAACTTAAAAATGTTGGCAGAAACAGGAAAAAATATTGATAAAAAGAGGAATAATTATTTCATACTTACAGTTACAGCTGACTGGGAATTTGCCAGCAAAACAAAAGTTGCAATAAAATATAAATTTGTCATTACCATCTGCTCCTCAAAGCCCTAATACTTTATGAACATTGATGCACTAAGTCTAAAAATACCCACGCTATTCAGAAAATTATTTATTAGCCCGTTTTATAGACACACAGCTTTCTGTTGGCCATTTGCATAGACATGAATTTAATGCTATGGAAGCACCTCTGGGTCAGACTTTCAGGTGGCCAATTCCCACATACTATCTGTGGCACTCAAGCTTCTAAATTGCTTTTCAGCAGCACAGGAAACAGCTGCTTTGTGGGTCAGGCTTTTAAAATAATCATCGAACATTGGTTGGCAGAGAGACATGCTGATGTGCGTGATATACCCTGAAAAGAAAAAGAAATATAAGTCCTAATGATGTCAGCTGGGATGGAGGAATCTGACCTTACATATTTAATGTGTGAGGAAGCTAGTTCTTTCTTCATTAGAGAAGTGGCTGAGCAATGAATGGAGCATGTATTCATATAGAGAACACCAGCGTGAAAGATTATGAAGTAATGCAGCGAGGATAATTTACAAGAAGGAATGCACGCAAATAGAGCATTACATTAAGGCAGTAGTTGTAGGCTCTAATACCAGATCCAGCCCTCCAAATATGAGTGACACTTGGGTTAAGTTACTTAAACTGTTTGTGCCATTCCTTCCTCTTTCTCCTTTTGTCTGCCTGTTCTATCTAGACACTAAGCTTCTTAAAGCATGGACTGTGTCTTTCATGCTCACACAATGTATGGAACAATAATGAGCCCATGCTCAGCTGGAACTTTTAGACAGTGCTATAACAGAACTAATTAATGGTAATGAGATCTATGGAGTATTTTACCTGCTGCTTTTTAAAGATATCCACGCTGTGTCAGAGCTGTGAGACTTCTTGTGCACACAGTGAATCATATACCATCCTGCCAGCTGAACAAGAAAAGCTTGCATGGCTAGCAGGTAAAGGGTATGGTTTCTCCAGCATCAAAGCACATTGGGAAAATCCTCCCAGCTACGGTGACTAGGCAAACATACTTTCAGGTGGAACATATTGGTGATGAAAGCTTTGGTTTTGTGCTTTTTTTCTTTTTACAATATTCAGCTGTATAAAAAGTGTGAATCACATTAGTAGTCATTCTTGTGATGATATTAGCAATAATTCTTGTGATAATATTAGCATATTTATGACATTGTCTATTTTTTCAGTTTGGTATGCTGACTGAATCAGACCCATGATTCTGCTGTATGATTTCTTGAAAGGGAAAAAAAGCCAACCCAGTTTCTAGGGGAGGGTATTATTTTGTCTGAATTAGTTACCCTCAGGATCCGGTTCTAGCATGTCTATTCATACATGCCCTTTCTAGGTCTTCAATGCAGTTATGTATATAATATGCTGAGTTGGAAGGGACCAATCAGGATCAAGTCCAACTCCTGGCCCTGTGCAGGACACCCCAGGAATCACAACATGTGCCCGAGAGTGTTGTCCAAATGCTTCTTGAGCTCACATTGGTGCTGTGACCACAACCCTGGGGAGCCTGTCCCAGTGCACAACCACCCTTTGGGTGAAAAACCTTTTCCCGATATTTAACCTAAACCTCCCCTGACTCAGTTTCATACCATTTCCTCAAGTCCTGTCACTGGTCTCAAGAGTGAAGAGATCTGTACCTGCCTCTCCAGGTAAGGATGTTGAAGACCACAATGAGGTCTCCCTTCAGACTCCTCTCCTCCAGGCTGAACAAACCAAGTGACCTCAGCTGCTCCTTGTAAGGCTTTCTCTCCAAATTCTTCACCATCCTTGTGATGTAGAGCTATGTAGAACTAAACCTGGCTAATTTTCTGCAAAGGTCTTCCTTGGAGCAGGTTAAGGGGACTGAGTAGCTCAAATATTGGAATTTCTTATCTATCATAATCTTGGCTGTTCCTCCAACTCATCACACTAGGGTAATGCAGGGAACAATCATGGAAGACAGTTCAGGCGCCATATTGAAGAGGAAGCTTCATGAAGGGAAAGGAATTTGTATAGTTTGATTGGGACACGTTAATCTTTCACATCATTTCTATCTCAGAAAAGGTGGGTGGAGGTTTTCCATTTGGGTTGGATGAATTTCAGCAATGCCGACTGTGGAAACAGAGACAAAAGATTTCTTTTTGTCATAGTTTTGCTGTTTGGGTTTTGCTTGTTTGTTTGTTTAACAAAAAAGGAACTTCAGCAAACCAGATACACAAATATACCAACCTCACTGCCACAATTCCTGTACATGTGCTAACTCACTGCCAAAATAGCAAATGCAGCACACGCTAAGCATGGCATATTTTTGCATTAAGTAAAGAAGTCATAGATGAACTTGGTTCCCACTTGGGCTGACTTTTTTTAATGAGGACTTCATGCAGAGAAAGTTGACTAGTTCGGCACATTTTCCTCGACCTAGTTTCACCCACGGGGTTATATGCTTTATTTATTTTTAAATTAATGATAATGGAGGAATCTGTAGTGTTTGGGGGTTTTATATCAGTGGAAAAAATGTGGCCAATTTTTTTTTACTATCGAGAGGGTTTTTTTCACTTTCTATGGACAGATATTAATCTGTGTTTCATTTAAAATAAGAATATCACAGACTTTTCTCTTAGTTATTTAATCTTTCCTTCTTTCTTAATGTATGATGAATGTTTGGAAATGGTAAAATATTTTCTTTTCTTTCTTCAATGAGATATTCTCCTTCTCTGCTTGTCAGTTCCTCTTGACCAGTCTTCAATGTTCCCGCAACATAGATACAGAAGTAAAACCCTTCTATGAGCAGCCTCCTAGTCTCTGCCTCATTATCCATTTGAGTTGCAGTTACCACCAAATTTCTTCTAAACCGGTATTAGAGGAATATTGTTCTGCTGAGAGAGGAAAGGGTTACTCTTCTGATGAGACTCTGACAAAAAAAAAAAATTCCTTTATTCTTTCTAACTGGCATAGTTTTTAAAGAAGACCATCTTCTCAGAAGTGATGCTCAGTAATAGAAAATTGTGAAAGGTATTCTTAAAATTAATCTTGTCTAGAACCTCTTGTCTTGCCAGAAGGGAATGCAGTGCCACTTATATTACTGTCATTCTGGTGACAAACAGGCTCAAAATAATAAAATATATAAAATCATTCTTTGTAAGTCTCACCATGTTCTTGCTTTCCACTCTAGCCTGCAGATACGTTGTACCATTCAGCTTTGAGTCTCAAGTTTGCTATTATTGTGGTAGAAAACCATATGTCCTTCTATAATGTTTTCATCAACTTAGAAACTATAGCAGATAAACAGCTCAAATTCAGCCGTTGACTCTTCACAGATAAGGAGTAAACCATTACCAGTAATTCGTTAGAGACTTCAGAGTTACTGGAGTTTTCAACCCGTGTCTATTTGTAATCTCATTTATCAGTTTGGGAACAGGGTGAAAAATAAAACACTCCAGTCTTGTTAAGAAAAAAGAAAAAATTTAGCTATTGTTTTCGTGAGAGAATTTTTTGATTGCTCCATTCTGCAGTGTAAACAGTTTTGTATGGAACAGCATTGATTTGGAGAGATACTTTTCATTAAACCAACTGATGCAGATCATAGAATCATGGAATCATGGAATCAAACGGGTTGGAAAAGACCTCTGAGATCATCAAGTCCAACTCTTGATCCAACACCACTGCAGTTACTAGACCATGGCACTAAGTGCCATGTAAAAATAGAGACCAGTTTTGGAGAAGACAAGCTTATGAAAAGTCTGTTTTGAACAATATAACCTCTGCTAAAGGTTCAGAGATCAGAACTCATAAAATTTATTTTGTTTTCAGTGCTAGTCACAATGAATAGATTTATTTAATTTTTTTTCTTTAATTGCCAGATGACTCCATTGTTCATATAAATCATGTGTAGGGGACAAACACTCAGGAATTAAGCTGTAAAAATCATAAAAATATGGTCTTTCTGCTAATATTTCTTCTGAAAATCACATTCACTTAAAGAGTTCTACAGGAAAAAAGAAAAACATCAGTAATGTCTTTTTGCTGGATTAATGACAAACTGACTAATGTGCTCTACCCACTTTATGCCATTCCAGTGACATTGAATAGCTTTAAATATGGTTTTAATGGCATTATTGAAATGCTGTTGAACAACCAGTATGCACCGGCAAATCCGTTCTTTCAAGTATAATAGATTGTATAGGCTCATTTCATGTTTCTTATATCCAAATGAGATTAACACATGCTTTTGTTTAAATGTAAGATGAACATAACATTCAGTTCAGTAGCTGTTACTCAGAAAAACCTGTTTCTACATTTTCTGTTCAAGTGAGAAATACAGGAACAGGCCAGAAGGAATCATAAATCACAAATAAATGTGCTTTTATGCACTTCAGAATTCTGCTGATCCCCATTGGCCACTGCTTCACAACAACAAAATAATCCAGTATTGTAGAAGGATGATGAGATGGACATTTCTCCATGAGATACATAACCTGTGACCGATGATCCATATCTGTGTGTAAATTGCCACAAGTTACCACAAAGTAAACTAGGACATGAATTTGCCTACTTTACTTTAAAGTGCACAACAGAACCTAACTCACTCTGAAGTCTCCTCCACAGAACTGACAGAGGATAGTTTTATATATTAAGCACATTGCTTTCACACTAATGATCCTAGTTTTACAATGAGTTGATATAAAATATAAACAACATTTTTTACAACCACTAGTTAGTGCAATGTATGCACAATTAGCAGTCTTTATGAATACTCTTTTGTACATTTATTAAAGAGTCCATAAAAATGCTGAGTTTAATATATTTAGCATTTTGTTCGCTTCTCTGCAATAAAGCACCTTAATATGAGTAGGAAAGAATGACAAGCTGAAGTGCTTTGCATTCCAATCCATCACTTAAATTATGCAGGAATTACTAAAAATGAATTTTTCGTACTTTAACAGAGCTCAAGTGTTTCTTAAGCCATAACAACACAATGGATTTGGTGATCGCTTCAGAATAATCATGACACTGTGGCTCCTTCTGCAGATTTAAAAGACCATTTGGATATTTTTCTCTATTTTAAGCAGCTTTCAAAGCCCAAATTCTCTCTGCCAGTAGCAGTGCTAAGCCGCATATGGAACTGAGATGTGTTTCTCCATTGCACATCAACTCCTGTATCTAACTCAGGTGAGACATCAGCATTAAGCACAGCCTTGAAGGGAGTGAGACACAGCTTTTCAGTAAGGAGGTGATAGAAAAAAAAGCCATATACCTTAGATCTTTTTCTCATTCTCCTGGTGGGTAACTGAGGCTGATGCTAGGAAGGCATGAACTACACCATTCTTCTCTATATGGGTATTACATCCAAAATTATTATATCTCCTCTTTATACCCTAGAAGCTTTGCCCTGTATTTCTCATGCTACTTATCCGCAGAAGAGACAATCCTGAAGTCCTCCTAAATCAGAAATAATCTGTTTATCCATCAAAAAAACTGTGAGAGAATTCATGTTCCAAGTCATAATCAACATTTTTAATTGATTTCCTTACATATTTTCCATGTATTAGTGGCAAATTATGAAGTTATCTAAAATTATAGTTATGATGAAATTGTATTATCGGGTTAAAAGAAGCTTATCTATAGTTACAGTGAAAATTTGTTAGGACTCTGACAAGCTTCAGATTTTGAAATTGGTTAGAATTGATGAGTGATGAGTGATTTGCAAGCTGCCATTATCAAAGTTATTCTTCTGTGGGTTATGTCCAAAAGTCAAAGCCTATGCAAATAACACTTGCCTCTGTAAGACTTCACAACTAAAATTAAAATCCTTAAATGGAGAATATGTACTTTCAGTGGTTTGGTGATTAATTTTTCTCACAAAATATTGGGTGTAGCCTTCAGGCCTCTTGAATACTGTTGATACTGACTCCCATTGTCGGTCCAGTTTTCATGAAAGGGAACTGATCAACGGTTCACTGGAACAACCCCTGGGAAATCTCTCATTATTAGGACTCAGGATAGGCAGCTATGTAATTCATGCACGGCTACCATAACATGAGATTGAACAAGGATAGCATTAGGGGTTTAGAATATTGCTGTATTAGCTAGGAATGTATCACTGCTCTTGAAACTATCTGAGCAAAGAAAATGGAGCAAAGAAAAACATGGTAATTTCAGTGGTTTCCTGATCATCAGGATCATAGACCCTTCTGCTTTAAGGCTGCCCTCCCACACTGTTACTGCTGAACACAAAGGCATTCTACCCCTAGAGGAAGACTAAGTGATCAAGTGACGCTTTAACAGTTGGTTGCATCTCTGTAACTCAGCAGTCAATCAATGTCCCCACTCTGGACCACACAGCACTGCTGTGCTCCTCATCACTCAGCTGAAATAAAAACCAACTTCTGACCGCTTGTACTCATGAAGATTTTTTCAACAACTTTTTTCTGTTTTGTTGGGGTTTCTTGCAGACTGAAGTCTTTTGCTAAATTTGCATATGCCTTACGTTATTACACAGAACTACGAAACAGTCAGTACAGTTTCACAGTTTAAAAGATGTAAATGTACAAAATAGGCCTAGAAAGTCTCTCAGAAGTTATTCAGTTCACTACTCTTCCTCAAGATAGAATAAGCTGTACCTAGAATGCAACGAATCATTTTTTATCATGAGATATATTAGTGAGAAACCCTATTTAAAATTAGAAACTATTAAATTGTTGCCATATTGTATTCTGGCAATAGCTACCTGCACTATCAGAAGAGGAGAATTATTCCATAAAACAGAGAATGAACCTCAAGAGAGTTAAATGAACAAGCAGGTTGATCTCAAGCAAGCTCAGCACTGGCTGAAGAACTGATTCATAATTTACAACTCAAAGTACATAGGTCTTGGTAATCATCTAGATGGAAAGCACTATTTTAATATAAATCCCTATGAATCTATTATCTATTATTTGGCAGATACTGAATTAAGTACAAACAGAAAAGTGTGTTTGACAAAAGAAAAGGAGATGAACTTTTGTGGATAGAGGAAAGCAGATTGTTGGAAAGGTTAGGACGAGGGAACAATGAAATTTATTAAAATTACCTTACACAGTGAGCATTGGGCTCTGCTATTCATAGAATCATAGAATTACTTGAGTGGGAAGGGGCCTTTAAAGGCCATTTAATCCAACCACTCTGCAATGACGAGGGTCATCTTCAACTAGATCAGGTTGCTTAGAGCTCCATCCCATCTCACCTTCAGTGTTTCCAGGGATATGGCATCCACCACCTCTCTGCTCCAGTTTCACCACACTCATCATCATAATTTTTTTCCTTATATCTAGTCTGAATCTTTCCTCTTTTACTTTAAAATCATTACCCTTTGTCCTTTGCAAGAGGCCGTACTAAAACTCTGTCCCCATCTTTCTTACAAGCCTCCTTTAAGCACTGAAAGGTCTTAACTGGAGCTTTCTCTTCTACAGGCAGAACAGCCTCAACTCTCTCAGCCCTTCCTTACAGAAGAGGCATTCCATTTTTTGGATCATTTTTCAACAACTTCATGTCTTTTCCATAATGAGAACTCCAGAGCCGGACACAGTATTCCTTAAGTTATGACAATTTTCTGATAATACCAAGGTTTCAGTAGAAATATTGGGAGTTGTGAAGCATTTCCCCACTGCCTTTAGAAAAAACATCCAGCATAATACCAAAGCTACATTCTGGAAAGCAGAGATCCCAACCCACTCCCATTTCACGTGGCACTGTGTCCTCTGGTGGCTTTCACAGAAACTGCTAACACTGCTATTTCCAGGTTAGGGGATGAAGGAAGAACACAGGAACACTTTTGCTTGTGTACACAAGCAGGAGGACACAGACCTGGAAGCTCAAGCTGTGGTCAGCACAAACTTCTTGATGCACAGAAAAGCCCTCTCTTCAGCGGCAGCACTTGAGCAAATTTAACACAGCAGCCGCAGGCTTTAAGCAATCCTTAGGCTGCTTCAGCTTGCATGGGAACAGATGGATCACGAAAAATCCCTCTTGACTGCAACCTTTGCCCCTTTTGGGGTCTGGAATATGAGCTACTGCATGACATTCACCCAAGGAAACTTTTGATTCTTCTCTCATGGTCAACCCTAGCATGAGGATGCTTTTGTCCTATCTGAGCTGTGTAGATGTTTGCCTTACAGATCTAGAAGTAGCATCCGGGAATCTAACCTAGAATGCCTGGTTATTTCAAAGAAATTCTGTCCTGTGGTCCAAAGGCTGTTATACAACTGTGTGGTTAATCACTCAAGTGCCTTTAACTGGATAAATGTTGCTTGTTTGGCTTTTAAATTAGAAATATGAAGCACCGTAGGACCTGGCAGACCAGCAACAGGTTCTGCAAAATAGTTGTATGTTACTGATTATAACAATTCAAAGTCCTCCTGCAAGAGCTACAATTAAATGTTCTTACAGTGGAGTACATTTCCTTTTTCATTTTTTTAATCTGCATTTTTTTTTCTATGCTTAGTTTCAATACTGCCTGGGCCAATCCATTCCTCTGACTGATGCCTATACTCCAGCGACATGCACTACATGTCAAAAGTCCTTCTCAAATGACAGGAGAACAAAACGTCTTTCAGGGTCTGCACTGCACTCTTCTTTGCAGTAAAAATTGGAAGGCAGGGCTCTAAACAATGTTTTTCAGAAGACTTCCATTCTCTGTTCTGATCCCATTTCACTGCTAATGTTCTGGATTTGGTGAAGTGACAGTTTCATGTGTTTCATTGCTATAGTAACGCTAACAAAGAAGTCTTTCTAGCTTAAAGGAATTTAGAGACACTGAAGGAGATGGTTATGTGTAAGACGAAAATGTGAGTAGATTTGAGGAAATTAATCTCTCCTTGAGAAAAAAAACTTCCAGAAGTTTTATGAATAGTAAAATATACTTCATTCTTCTTACTTTGTAGCGATCTGATAGTCCATGTTAGAAGTGAAATGGCCATTGTCCTGGGCTCTTTCACAACATGGAATCTTTACTTTGATCGTAGAAAGAAGAGTGAAACTTTTATTATCTATTGCCTACAAGTGAGGAACTGAGGTACAAACAGATTTAGACTGAACATTAATCTCCTGAGCCTCTTTATCCACAAGTCTATAATTTTACTGAAAAAGATTACAGATATTTATGCAAACAGACGTAAAATAAAAGCTTCTTTTCAATTTTTAACTTGTCTTGTGAAGTTTGAAGAGTAAATAGCTCTTGAAGAGCGCTGTCACTGCTACCAATAACTTGCCTTACTAGTAATTGCTGATAAACTCAACAATTCACTAAATAGTACTCAGAGAAGTACAAGGTAGGAGTACAGCTCTCTCCCAACAGTTCTTGGAGGGCTCTTACATGTAATTTGTCTAGACTTGCTCAATTAAACATTGTCTAGCATCCTCCACATTTTCAAATAGACTTCAAAATATTTTATCACCCTTATGTAATACTAACATAATTCTTCCTCTTTGCTCAAATACGGACAACTTTTGCCTTTTCTGTTCATTATTAGCACTGTTACATTTTCCAGCTGTTAGAAGTCAGCAGTTTTGTAGACTCAAGAATTTACTTCTCCAAAGAGCAATTCCTTCGACTTAGAAACTTGTCTTTGGATGATGTGAATCTGTTCTGCTTCTCCACTGAGTATAAAGACAGCTTAGTTGACTGCTTCGTTTGGGGAGTTTTCTGAAGGCTGAGGTTAATAGTTCACATCTACTCTATCTGCTGAGATCAGTGACTCTAATGCTTGAAGAAGAATTACTTGTGTCTTGTTCTAGTGAACAAGTTCTTATTTCTTCTCTTTCTACCCAAATTTCATGTACTGCTGGATGAAGACCTAGAGAAAGACATCATTTTAATCTTTCTAAAGACAGAAAAACCCTTTATTTTCTGGCACAGAGAAGACCTTTGATGAAAATCGAGGATGTGTACTACTTCCACTAAAAAGTTTGGGGGGTTCTGATATTATATCTTTTTTTTTCTCTCTCGGTTTGTTTTGGTTTTAATGAAAAGTAACTTGTATCCACAGATGCAAAGATGCTTTAAAAGTTCGAAACAAGTATTCCTAAAGAACTGTGAAATCTGAATGGAAAGATAAAGTATGTTCAAGATTTATAATTTTACAAAAGCTTTACTGGTTATAAACCAGTCTCATGGCACTTTAAATGCCTGATACATCAGCACGAGACATAATTGCTTACAGGAGACAAATAACAACTTAGCAAGAAGAAGAAAAGAAAATGATTTCACACTTTCGGTGGTACAATGGTGAGATGAAGATATAACGAGCCAACAGAATGGCAAGAGTGAGAAAAATAGGAGTCTTCCTATTCAACCTTAGGTGCTGATTTTTTCAAATAAGAGAGCAACTTTGAAATGAATCTGAAAATAAATGGCATCAGAATAATAAGTTTATCTTATTCAGCTTCCATGTCTCACTATAATGTGCAGTGCCTTCAGCAGATTAATTAGGGTAGTATTTATCCTAAATGCAACTCAGGTTTATCATGAGAATAGATTGCTTTGCCTCATATCCTTTCCAGCCAGCTTCATGGTGGTGAAGATAAATCAACTCATAATGTCAGTGCCAACGGATTTTCCTTGCCTCCCTTTTATTGACAAATATTTTTTTTACAGGACAGAACAACGTGTGAAATCAATCCACACACATGACAATCCCTCACGTAATGACAGAAGGATGAGCACCAGCCATTAATCTCTCCTTGTCACAGCCAAGGACTATGCAAAATGATTTTAGAAAGGAAAAAGAAATGCCAGTGGGTCTGTGGAAAGAAGGAGGTCAAGTTCATCTCAAATGAAGAAGAAAGTAGACAAAAGGCTGGATGTTATCTCACTTGTGTGTGTTGGGTTGAAATTGTCACAGTTAATTAGATTATTCCAATCCAGAATCCATAGCAACACACTTATATGATACCGAGTTAGAATGTCCTAACTCAGTCAAATATGCTCCCTGCAGTGAAGTCAATTCCAATTTATAAGGGCAGTGCAAAACCTGTTTCAGGTTACAGATGTTTCCTTCTGGAGTATTTATTTTCTTCATCACAATCTCACTCCTTGTTCAATATTTGCTTCATACTTATGTAGCTGACTAATGAACACAGCAGGGATAGATGTTCAACTCATAGAAAACAACTTTGTCAGGAAAACTTCCAATTTGGGAAACAAAAAAGTGATTTTGTTTGGCTTTGCCTTTCTCAATGTTATCAACCCATGCTACATCCATATATAAACAACATTCATTTTTAGGTGTAAATCCTTTATATCATATTGAGGACTGGGCTGATACACAATAGGTGAAGGTGAAAGCTTCCATTATGAGCAGCCAGACACCCTCTGTGGAAATACCCTTCACATGAGAAACTGAAATAGTTTCTGAAGCTTCTCATCTGTGCTCTCCTACATGCAGAGCATATACAACTGAATGTTAAGAATCTATTTGGTATTAGCAAGAAAAGAACACACTCTTTGGAGTTCATTAGGACAAAGTATGGGTGTTGGATATGGAAATTCTTTTCCGTTTTGAAGTGAAACATAATAGTAATGACTTTCCCCACCAACAGAACTGAAAGAATTACAAGGTCTCTTTCCTGTCCTCATCCTGGAACAAATTTCAACAGGTTTTAGGAATTTAGGGGCCAAATCATAAACTGTAATTATAAGATTATTATAGAGGTTTGAGATTAATGGAAGATTCTTAATTGATGTAAGTTTTAAAACAGTTAAAAAAAAACCTTTTCAGGATTGACTCTCATGAGTGTCTTAACTCGATATGGCCTAATTTGAAATAAATTCACAGATCACAGTACTCCAAAAGTCATCAAATGGTGTTAAATTTGATAGAAAAATTGCAGTGGAAACCATGTTAGAGACGACCTTACTGTAAAAGTTTGACAGTACACCCAAGGTTGCCTTTTGCAACTGCCCCCAAGACCAGAGGAGAGAAACAGAAGAACATATTGATGAGACATTGAAGATGCAACCACAGTAACAGGAGATGATGAAATCAGCAGAAACACCAATGAAGAACTGTCAAGTCTAGGACATAACTGATGGACTCAAAAGGAGGAGGGAGATTAGGAATGTCAAGACTATAATACGTTTCTCTGAGATCTGTGCAGGGTAAGGTCACTATAAATTTTTAGCTTCTTCATTTAAGTTGATATTGTGGGCTTCAAAAATTTCCTTGAAGAATTCTGCTTAGCTCCAAATAAGATAATCTAAAACAAACAGTGACAATGAGGTCAATGATGTTATCAACAAGCAGAGAGAAATACTGTGCTGCAACGTTTGTCTACACCACATTCATAAGAGACAAATTGAGACTTCATCATTTACTGAACTTTCAAAATTATTGCTCTTTACTGGCAGAGTTTTAATATTATCCATTCTAGCTTTGTAAACAATTTGTTATTTCCAGGTGCAAGGCTTTAATTTCTAGTACATTTAAAAGTGGAGAAAAAGCATAGATATCTTTTTATCTGTAAATCCCCAAAGTAGTTACAGCTTAAATTAAACAATCTAACTATTGATTAAAACATTAACTGCCAAAATAAACATGGCAGGTCTATGCACAGACTACAAGTGCCTGCAAACCATGGCTATCAGTAACTAATAACACTGTCAAGTAAATCCCTTTCACAGTTTAGAGTTTAAGAGACCTTTATAAACTTGAAAAGATTTTTTCTTTATTAGACTGAAGTGTTTCAGATGGCCTCTGACATTTATTTTGTGAATTTTTAAAGTAACATACAGAATGTCTATTATGGTTTGTATTGCCTTAACAAATGGAGGAAATTAAATACTAAAGAAAAAGTAAATAAGGTAATAGCCCCCTCCCCCCCCGCCCCATCCACACTGGCTAAGGAAACTATGATTTATTCCCTTGTTTCTCTCCATTCATCATTAACACTCACTCTTGAAGGGTCCAGTCCTTCAGAGGTGTAAATCAGCAAAGCTCCACTGGCTTCAGCGCAGTTATGCTAATTTATAGCATGATCTGTTCCCTTGCTTTTTATTTCTCTAAGAGTATGAGGCACCTAGGAATGCTGGCAATACTTTGCCGTGACTCATTATTCATCATTTATCTACACTGAACTGTCTTTTTCATCTATTAGTCTTTAAATATTCTAAGCCTTTCCTTATCTACCCACGCTTTTCCTGCTATTTACCTTTCCTCTCACATCAGCAACTAACTCTGTCATCTTGTTATCCATACTCTAATTTTCCAGACCAAATCTCTACACTGGTATTACAAGTGTTCCAGATGTTTAACAGACACAGAAAAAATCAAATTAATTTTCTTATTAACAAAAAATTGGATTTTTATAAGCTTAATTACTCTGCCCTATTAATATGCTGCTGCTCCAGCATCCACTTTTCTTCTGTTAAACAAAGGTTATGTCACTCCTAGGAAATGCCATTATAGTGAAAAATGTAATCTCACTAGTCTAGTGCACTGCTTTTGATAGTGACCAGCACCTTTTATTTCAGAGAAAACACGCCTGCAAGGTAGAGGTAGACAGGTCTATGTCCAGAAGTAGAGTCTTCCGATCTTTTCTGACTGGATAGTGCTTTTTGTCTTTTTGTGCTCCATTAACTGGAGATAAAGCAACCGCACTTGTGAAGAATCACTAATCCATTTCCGCATCCTCTGTCAGCCTTAAAGTACCAGCTAAGGAATACAAAAAGTCCAGCCTAAAACCCACCTTGCAGGCAGTAGAAGTGAAGCCTCCTAGAGCAGGTGATGCAAAGACATAGCTGGAGACGCGTGCTCAGGTAGACTAGAGCACCAGCAGCTGGGAAAGACTACTGGGAGCAAGTGGGGGCAAATGTGGGAGCAAGGCCAGCACAACAGGGACATCTCATAGCTCAGGCTTCTGCCTCCTGCTGAAGGCACCAAGTCTTGAGATCTTTTCCTATGCATCATCTGGAATGGGCTGTCTGGATTAGCAACAGCTGGTCTGCCTTTCAGTCTGTCACGTAAAGCCATCCTACCTAAAGGAACTGCAACGTTTCTTTTTGGAAGTGTTCAGTGACACCTTGTCCTTCACACCTCAGAGTGTGGACCTCCTGAGAGGAATCCAATGGTACCTGAACACCAGTAATCTGTGTCATATCCCTTTGTGGCCAACACATCTCAGCAGTCCTCCAGCAGTGTACTCCCCTACAATGGTTACTTTTTCTGCTCCAACCTGTTCCTCTTCACATTCCTTTAAGACTTGGGCCAGGCTGTGCCTATGTCCAGGGACATCAGGCTAAGATGCTTTTCAAAGCACGTTTCCAGTGATCTGTTGCAGCTGGATAATATTTTTTTGGTTTATCTCCCAACTAACAGGGCTCCCTTGCCTTCCAGATGACAGACTTTTTCTGTTGTAAAAGTCACACTTGCTGGACTAGAAATTGTTGTCACCCTGAAATGGCAAAAAGCCAGATTTCATCACTCTGGTGCTTCAGTTCCTGTGCAAGAATTAATTCCAACAAAGTGAAATATTTGGTGTTTATCCTTTTTTTTAAAAAATGAGAAGGAGCTGCACAGATATCATTGTTACGAATAATCGTGTTAAGCCTTGGGGCAGCTGGATACACATGCAAATATATGCTTACCCTCTGCATTTTACTTTTCACTGTAAACAAAATGCTTTTTTTCCTTGTGGGAATGCCAGTGTAGCATTTACTAAGAGCACAAAGCTTAGAATAACAGAAGTAACTGGCATTTCTTCCAAAGGAATGCAAAATAAGCTTTTCTCCATGCTTTTATAAGAAGTAACCAGAAAATATGGAGCTTCCCCTCTGCCATTAAGACACAGTGGACTCTCCAGTTCATGTAAACTTCACTTTAAGTCAGAGAAAAGAGGAAGGTCTAGCTTTCTTAGTCCCCATGGTACACTCATTGACAGCATTTTACAATTATCTAGCTGACCCAAAAGCAAATTATCACATGTGTAATAACGACCATTGAGGAACAATAGTTTAGGCATGCTAAGATCAAGACACATGGCCACTTAACAGTGTATTCTGCAGTGACAACCTGCGAGCCTTCTGGCCCTAAAAACTTTTATCTGTCTATACTTTTTAGTCAATATTGTGACAATGTCTTCATACAGTGAAGAATTAGGACTCCCTAGTAAGAAGAGCAATTACTAGTTCACACTCTTCTGTAAGTAGTCACCCTGTTGCCAAAGGCAAAACTGTTGTGACTGGGGAGATTTTATTGAATTTCACTTACTACCAACTAATCTGAATAACTATCACTTTGGATATCAAAGAGGTGATCAGTACCAACAATTAAATGCTTTGGAAAGTACCTTTCCTGGTTGAGCATGTTCATTTATCCCCAGAGAAACCACTTAAGTAGGTAGATCAGATAATTCCTGCACCCTAAACAGCCAAGGCTAAATGAAACCACCTGCCATCCCTCTTTTTTGTGACAGAGCCAAGCCCAGCATGTCGTGACAATACCTACTGCACCAAAGAAATGGCATGAGTAGCACCAGAGACATCCTTGGATGCATGGATGGCCAGCCAAGTGTTTCTGTGAGATGGGTCTTGGGCTATGCACAGTCTTTTGCAGTTTTCTATGGAATAAAAGTTATTATCTAAGCAAGGCTTTTCAAGATAGCAATTTTGAACTTTGTAAACAGATTTACCATTTTTCAGAGTAATAACATACATAAAAAATTCTGTAATAGAACCTTATTTTAAGAGTTCCCACTCCCACAATGAGACTGAGTTAAATTTATCAACACCTATTCATTGGCAAAGAAAAATAAACAAAGACAATACATCCTTAGCCCATTTAGTCTCAATTTCTCCTCTGTCTGCCACTTATGCAGCACTAAAGGACTAATCCGATGCCTATTAAAGTCAATGACAAAACTCCAATTGATTTTGAATAGAACTGGGTGCAGAAGTTCCTAGAGATTTCTTCTGCCGAGGTGAGCAAGTGCACTTCACATGAAGTGCTGTCAGCTCACGAGGCACTGCTCAAACACCAACCATTCAGCTTGTTAACGTGTGTTACCCCTCTGACTGACTGCAACCAGCCATCCTCTCTGCAAGGCAGCAAATCTGAAATGACAGAGTGAACAGAGACCTGCTGAGTCCTGGGAAGCCATTTTGTTCCCTTTGCCATAGCATTTCTTAATTATTTGCACAGGCAGAATTCTCCCTCTGGTTATCCACTGAGAGAGGAATATGTATCTGTCCCTCACTACTCCAATCAAAGCACTTACATATGCATCCAGCTATAAGGAATTTGCAGAGGGGACTATTCACATGCTAAAAACCAGCTATATAGATTAGATGTGGATGGTGGCTCGAATTGACACATGGGAAATACTATTGCTAAATTGCAGTCTTAATATGAGTAATGCTTCATTATAGAGTACACAGGTATATCAAAAGTAAAGCACTGGAAAATGCTGAGATTGATAAAATTCCAAAAGAACAAGAATCATAGTGGGAAAAATTAATGGAACTAAGCTTTCTTTTTCTCTAAAGTCAAATGTTATCCCTTTTTTGTTCCTATAATTAAGTGGGATCCTTCCATTAGGCAAAGTAATCTAAACTCATGCTTGGAGTGCATATAGAGTAGGATAACCAAGAAAATGGTTAACTTCAGCACTTGAAACCTTACAGTACACCATGGAAGAGCTGACAATACGAGGAGTACTGACAGGAAGGATCGAGCACCAGAGCCTTTAACAGAAACTGCAGGAAAACTTACAGCATCAGAAAAGAGGTATGGAAAAGAAATAATGTGGAATGCCCTCAAAAAATTTCTCACGATATTTCTGAAACAAAGCAACACTGATGTTTCTACTGCAAGGATATGACATGCTCGCCCCTAGTGTCTAGAAGCACAGCCACAGACATAGTCATCCTGCACAATTCAAATGCCACCAACACAACCTGGTGAAATCCCCTCTGGTGAACAGGATCTTTCTCCATACCAAAGGAACTTCTAAATTCCTGTATAACTTGCTTTTAGGTATTCCAGGCAGATTCCAGTCAGCTTTTCGTGTGAAGAATACAATACACCTTAATAGGGAGGAGAGCTGAAGTAGTCACTACGTAGAAGCTCAAAGGCAAAGACTAGAAAGCAGGTCTGCTGGCTCCTTGCTCAGCAGTGGAAACGAGGTCCATTCTCTGCCTTGTTAGTCAGCCTATGAACAATCACTGCAGCTAGCAAAACATAAGCTGGAAGAAAGAGTACCCATGAAATAATGATCGAAAGGACAAGAAGTGCACTAAGATAAATTCTGTGCTGAATCGATGCTGGCAGTGTTCATCTGTACCAGAGGAGGGAAGATAAGAATTTGAGAACCACCTGCTGCATACCATCCAGAGAAACCAGTGCTCTAAAAGCAAGGGTGAATCAATATCAGCGTGCATCCTTATGAGAGAACACAGGTTCATATTTTTGTTGTCAGGGAAATTCCTTGGATGGGTAAACCTGTGGAATTGGAAGTATTACTGAGAAAAAATGTAAGCTGTGAAAGACAAGATAGAATCATAAATAAAACAAGAGATTCTAGAAATAAATATGCCCTCAAAGCTGCCACTATGACTAATTCAGCACTATAAGTACGTAATGCAAAGCCTGTCTTTATTAGATCACTGAGCCTGGCATCGTAAGCCAGCAAGAATTTTAGTTAAAATATAAAAAAACCAACCAAACAAACAAACAAAACCACAAACAAACAAAAAACAAAACAAACAAAAACAAACAAAAAACCAAAACAAAACAAAACAAAAAAAAACAGAGGGCACAAAATTAATTTCAAAAGCCAGAGTACAGTACAGGACTGATTTGGAGTAGAGGTGTTGGCAAGATCCCCTGAACAACTGAAGTTGACAGAAAAAGCATTTGATGCCTCTCACCAGTTGTGTGCAGCAACAGGTAGAGCAGGGACTAAGAACAGGCTTTTGAACAACACACAGATTGGTCACACTGGGCTCTATTTCTGGCTATAGCCCAGCAGTCTTCCCTCTGCTCTGTGCCATTTCCCTTGGCACTGCTGCTGCATCAAAGCCCTGTTCTCTCTGGTCCTCTCAAAGTTTTGCTGGTAGTGCTTTGGAAGACACCACAGCAGAGTGCTGAAGTCACCTGGGCCTTCAAGGAAACTCATTAGACTATGAAGTTAGAGGTTGCTCAGCTGTTTTGTTGTTGAGCAGATCAATTACAAAGGCAACATATTTACCCTTTTCTTTCTGAAGTACCATAGGGGAAAGAAAAAGTCAGTGAAGCACAAAAATATTGCAGAGTTGGATTTTTTCTTTCCTCCTTTCCTGTGGATTCTAGCTTCCTTGAAATTTAAAAAATAATTGCCATAATTGGCAAATACCGTAAATACTCAGCACACACACATTAAAGCACAGAATCACAGAACTCATTTCACAGGAAAAACTTAATGTCTGGGTATTTTAATCTCTTTTCTCATTCTGTGGTACTGGGCAAAACTCGACAAATGCAAACTGATATCCCCATCTAAGCCACTCAAGTCAGCAACATTTACTAGAAATCAAGGTAAATTTTCTGGTCAGCCCTGCTCTCTGATGTTCTACCAGTGCTTTAAAAGTCTTTAGAGGCTTAAGGGAATGGTTTGTGGGTTTGGCTATTTGTGTTATTTTTTGGGGGGGTTGTTTGTTTTTTGGTTTTGGAGTTCTTTTTACTAAGATACTGAATGACAAAAAAAAAAAAAAGAGAGTGGGGAAAAGGAAGTTCTAATAATACTTTACAACAGGCTTTATTGCAGGCTAAGTTTTCGAGTCAATTTACACTAATCTGAACTTTGCTGTAGCAGTGTCCCTCAAACACTGACACAAACACTGGACTGCACAAAGCCTATGGAATTAACACAGCCGTGTGCCTATGAATTTGCTCTGCCCATTAATGACTGGTTGATTGTTTTAGGGAAGGGAGATAAAGGTTACTTCCAACTTGTTTTGTTTCTCTCTGAAGCCGTTTTTAATTATTCTTACCTGCAATATCCAATGGAATTCAAATATGTGGTCTCCAGTTCCTCACCTTCTGGTATAGGGATGTCTTCTTACAGTTACCTACCCCCAGCTTCTCTGCTGGGATTTTCAACAGGATGTTTCTCTAAATGTTAATTTCTGAGTGGAGCTTGCAGTATGGAAAGCCTCAACTCTGAACTGTCCTTATGTCACCTGTTAACATATAGCTGACTAACATATTGCTGGTTCTAAAGTGGCTGATGAAACAGCTGCTAGAACAATAATCAGCATTCATTTTTTAGAGTGTCTGTTAGCTCAAAAGTTTATGTACTGGCATTGACATATTAAAGCAGAACACATTTTTGCTGGCTTTGATTAATAATTAACTCCTAGGTTTTATGACCTCCATTGGCTCGTCACTGGCACTACTGTACCTGTGCTTTCAGATCTTCAAAAAGGCTCTGTTCACTCATTCTATTCTTCCTGACTAGTCATCTGATTTCTTCTGATAACTCATGGGAGAGAGAAGCTACGTGCCTCACAGAGAAGCAGTGCATGCTCTCTGCTGCAAGCAGGAGCAGAGCAATTCCAGAAAGCTGCCTCATCGGCACTGGCACTTCCGCTAAACAGAGCAGTCTCTCTCCTACCCTGAAGGCTTACACCACTCTGACCTTGGGACTGAGGCTGAGCAATTGATGTGGTCATTAGATAATGTGCACAAGAGAAGCAAAATGGTGTGAAAATATAAGTTTCCCAAATTTATTTTCTCCTAGGGAAATGGACTCCCTAATCTTCCAAGCATCCACCATGGTAATCTGGCAAGGACATTAGATACAGTTGAGAGAAAAGATTAATGTACGTGCTCTCAATGTAAAAAAAAATAAAAATCTATTTCTATAGAACACTGGCACACAAAATGCTTTCGAGTTTCATCCAACTGCATCTCTTTTCTTTCCTCTGCAACACCACCTCACAACCACCCAAAATTTTTCACTATGAACAGCAACTGAGTGTGATAACTTGTGAAATCTTCAGTCACAGGCCTCTCTGAAAACGCAACACCCTACCTGCCTTTTCATGAGAGAATTTCAGCCAGCTATTTAGCATGAATGTTAATTAATTAAGCCTCTTATTATTACTCTATAGAAACAAAAGACAGGGATCACTCTGCCCTCCCTAACAATGTTCCTGTCTCTGGTAGAAAGGCACCGTTGTTAAACAGCGGTCAACACGGTACACCTCTTCCTCCTCCAGCGAGATTGGAATGAGAGGAAGTCAGAGAAAAGATAACTAGGATTTTCAAAAACTATAGTTGTCAACACCTCTGCTCATAGAAAATGGGCTTACAGCCATAGGTGTTTGCCTTGTGGTTTTTGCATTTACGTTCCTACAAAGCCTGGTACTTATGGAGCATCCATTGCTCCTGGATCCATCTTTGTGAGCACAAGATACTCTTGAGGTCTATAAAGGTGTTTTTCACAGTTTGCTCTGGACAAAGAGTGCCACATGTTTTAAACATGCTGGGGTAAATAGAAATCATATTTTCTAATAAAAGAGGTTGTCTGATAAAAACAATGATAGCCATAAAATATTCAGCAGCAAGATTGTCAAATTTTTTTGGACTAGCATTGACTCTTTCAACTGCACTCATTTCTAGTTCCTGAAGTGCAGAGTCATATATATTTGTCGGTGTTCGTCTACCTTTCTTCCATTTTCATCAAGAATCACCAGCTTACATCAAACACATTAAAATAGTTCCCATCACTTACTGATTAGCTGTTTAGTGGCACATTAGAACTGAAACATGCTTTCCATGAAAGAAGTCTGTAAATGGTTGCTGGCTCCAGTTGAGCATTTGTAGCATTAGGTTGGCTCCCTTCAGGGCTGAATTTCAGCTTAAGATCTTAATAATTTAAAAGGAATATTTTGCGGATGGTGCCATGACATTGATACTTCAATCAAGTGACATTGACACTTCAATTTGCTGGTAGATATTTCTAGCCTCTGAGCCCAGATATGTCACTCCTTTGGAGTTCTAGCCAAAACCTAACAGAATCCTGTACAACAGAGAGCATTTTAAGGTATCCTCAAATTAAACATTCAGTGGGTATTAATGGATCAATGTCATCTTAATCATCAACTTATCAGTAACTAGATATTAAAATATGCAAAATAAATGGTTTTTAATAGAAATGTAATTCGTCATTCAGTGAAAAAAATTATGTTAGAATTGTAGATAAAATACTTTTACATTTTCCCATGACTAATCAGATATTCCCAATTTCATTACCATTTTGCAATATGTATTCACATTATCCATGACATTGGCATCTTTAATATCAACAATGCATAATTGTATTTGCCATAGAATGAACACTTGGCATATAATGCCTGAACACGATTCCACCTCTGGTGTCTTCTCTTTGCAGAAAACTTATCATTACTTATAACATATGGCATTAGATTTTTGAGCTTGCCTAGCAAATGTCGTAGGCAATGCTCTGTTCAGTAAAGAATTCTTCGTGAGCAAAACACAGACATGTAGAGACAAGAAGCTGACCAAAGGGGACTTAACATGGTCAAAATAAACCCCTTCCACCATCTCACATGGATAACTCTGTCAAAAGATGACCATAGCCCCATCAGTGGGAAATTTTACTCTTTGGAGGCACACACATTTCCCAATCTCTTCCTAACCCCACAGTAAACCCAACTTGTACTTGGCCTTCTTGCTCCTGCATGTCCGCACCACATCTACTCATTCTCTGGAGGTCTTTCTTCCACACAGGCCTTACCTCTTCCCTCCTAGTTACAAATACCCATTTGAGATTCAAATCATTCACCTCTTTCTCCTCTGGAACCTTCGAACAATTCTTTGCTTTATTTAATTCACCTGGAAACCTCTTTCTTTTCAAGTACTGTGCATTAGGGAAGGCAAACTTTAGCAACATTTGAAGACTTTAGATTCCATCACTGCTTTCCAAATTTCTCTAGAATTTCCACAGAAGTAGAAAAAAGTAAAAATATCTGTTCTAATTTGTCACTTCTTCCAAACAGCAAATAAACTGCAAGCAGATTTCCTACCCATAAACATCATATTTCCAAGGTGGCATAAGGAGTGTTTTAAGAACATCATCTCATTCTGCAGCAAAAACCTTACACCAATCTGTTGCTTAGGGCACATATGTGGATTTTATTAACTAACGTCTTTATTCAAGTTTCCAAGTTGGGATCTGATTGAAGATCTCTCTGAGTTTCCCAAAGACTCCTCAAACCTTGCCATGTGGCATGTTTGACTTTCCTTAATAATCACCTGCAGTGAAACCTCTACAAATATGCAATGCAGTAAAATGCAGGAGTTTCACATCACTATACTACTTACACATCTGGTTTCTTCTCATTCATCTTATGTCTTTTCTCACAGAGTGCCCAGTGAAGACAATTGTGCATCCATACTCTGGAAAGACTTAAACAGTTAATAGTGCCATTTCTGTGTTTTTCCCCATCTAATACCTTTTTGATTATGCAAAAATATCTCAACCCCATAACCCCATCCATTCAATCTTAATTATTCTTCGGCATGTAAACTGTCATATTGTAATCAGTCTGATTATTTATCAGTTTTTGAATAACTACATAAGTGATTGTAAGATATGGGTCCTCGCATATAAATCAATTTCTCTGCCTGTAAAAGTAATGGAAATAATTGAGTTGCTGAGCATCACAACTACTACATTTGTCTCAACTGTAACAGTAACCAGTATTAAGTCAGGAAAAAAGTACATATGCAGAAAAAGCTATGTCAGCAAAACAGTGGAACCTTGATCTACACAGAGTGCTGTTGTAATTAAAAATCAGTGCCTTATAGTTCTGTGGTTTTAACATCATATCCTCAAAATACTGTGTTTTATAATACTTGCCTTAATGAACAAGGTATTTCAGTGTTTTTGTTGTTGGGACTTTAAAATTATTTTTCAATAATCATTTCAGTTGCTAACAGTCAATCTGTGGTATTGTGGATGGTCCGACAGTGATGTCCTAGTGAAGATCTACCCTCTCTGTGCTTCAGTGGATAAATAGAATATGGAAAATATAATGCAATGGTATAAATCAAAAATACTACTATGTGTAACATCCCAGATCAAAAGAACCTCTATGGAATTAAAGGAGGTCCCAAGAGCGTTAGCTAGAATTATCATGAAAACTCACCTACAAAGAATGGAAAACAGGTTTGATTAATTTAAGAAGATTAGTAAGAAGTAAAGTTCAAAGGAAACTTCTGCACCCTTTTTCACTCAACATTATAAGTTTTCATTGGTATCAAATATAGGAAGAAGGGGCATTTACTCAGATAAAAATATACAGAGCTACTGGAGAGGGAAAAAATCCTACAAAACAAAAACAAACAAACAAACAAACAAACAAAATACTTACCTCATGTTTCAGGGTTAAATCAGTTCCAAGGCAATCCTGATTAGGATATCTGCAAACTATTCTACCTCTGCCAAGCGTAGGATTTCTCTTACCCTCCTTTGTAACATTCTGGGCTTCAGGGCTGCCCACTGTCAGCCAAGAGACTGATTTAAAGTTCCCAGCTATCTTTATGTTGCAGATATTCTTATCACACATTTACTCCAAACCACTACCATCAGAGAAAACGTTTGGTGAAAGAAAATCTTTTCAGTTTGTTTCTCAGAGAAAATAGAAGTTAAAGGAAGAAAAATCTCAGGTGAACAGACCGTCTTCATTTGCTCTTTATTACTGATTCTCCTGCATCAGCTTTTAGAGAGTTTTCAGGAAGATTTAGAAGAGAAAAGAGAATTTCACACACACACACAAAATAAAAATGAGGAAGTCACTTACTAAATTGCAAGTATCACTTTACCCTTCTGACTCTTACAATACAACGACCCTACAGTGAAGTGCCATTCTTAAAAGTTCTCACTCAGATTTCACTTACTACTATCACCTGAGGTGAATCACAATCCTCAAATCCACTCTCACAAATTGCAATCACCTGCCAAACAGCTTTCTCCCTGCAGTATTCTCCCTGCGAGGATGACCAAAGCAGTTCAG
Source organism: Pipra filicauda (assembly GCF_003945595.2). Taxonomy (NCBI): domain Eukaryota; kingdom Metazoa; phylum Chordata; class Aves; order Passeriformes; family Pipridae; genus Pipra; species Pipra filicauda. Next base: position 138,068 of record NW_024103541.1, read on the forward strand.
AATTTTTTCTTTACTTTGTTTATTTCTAGTGCTCACTTCTCTCAGTTTCCTTCTGAAATTATTTTGGTAAACCTTCTGTAATTCCTTCCTAGTGATTCCCAGAGACAGTATATTTATAGGCATATCAGGATAATAATATCTTTATTGTTAGCTGTTCAAGTGAGAAATAAATGAATAAAAAAAAAAAGAGCAATTAACGAAAAAGCAAGTGATGAAATAGTATATCCCCCTGAGCTATTTTGGAGACGATGTCATACAGGTTGAGTCACATGCATTCAGAACATTCACATACTACCCTAAAGCTGCCTGCATAAAAGTTAAAACGTGGTGTGAACTAAGATACTGACTTATAAATTTAAACTTGTAACTGAAATGTAAAAGCATATGTCATCAGTGTATCAGGCCTGGCTTCTACTGTTAAAAGTAGATAAAGGTAGAGGATGAGCAAAACTGTTACAACAGATTTCTAGGGGAAGGCTTCGGAGAGGGCTTGATGTACACGAGCCTGGAGTGGCACCTGACCTGTGACCAGTCAATCTGAATGCCGTGTTCAGAGAAGAATAGACGGTGCCTATTCAGCAGAGGGGCCTTGTATGCCTGTGTGCACCTGGAAGAGCCAATTATAAAAGTTGAGTGGTTTCTACCATTTAATAGCAGATGACTTCCTATGCTGAAGATCTTGTTCAGCCTGAAACTGGGGTCAGCCAAACCAGAAGAGAGGAGGATCACACTCTGGCCTTAACAGTCTTAATTCACGCAAACCTAGAAAAATGCAGCCCAAGACATACTGAATCTAAAAAAAGAAAAACAAAAAGCCTGAAAAGCCTAAGTTCAAAATCTCTGAAAATAATAAAATAGATCTTACTCCAAAAACAATGGGGGAAAAGAATTATCCAGACGTTTCAGAGCCTTAAATATTTGGATTTGAATATTGTTGGATATATTAGCAATAGCTCAAGTAATAAGTGCTGGGGTTTGCTGCTAACTTCTTAACACATCCTCACTACCCGAAGCATAACCTCACACTTTTCAGGCTACTTTGCAAAGGCAAAGCAAAATGTTAAGAAAAATCTTGGTTTGGTTTGTTTTTTTTTAAATCAAGACATTGACTTTTGCTGGCCTATCTCAGGTTCCTATTTATATACAACTAATGTAAACTATCAAAATATTAGAGAACAATGAAGTTCAAAGAGGTATAAACTGAGGCTTTCTGAAGTACTTTCAGTCTTAACTAAAAACAAGCAATGTAGCACTGAAATTTTCTGCAAGTTCTCCAATTAATCACCATTTGACGAAGCCATGACACTGCCATTTTGGTGATTTTGTCTTAGATGAAGCTACAGTGTGCTTAAGAAAGACTGAGATACGCTTCAAGGAAAACTCGCCATTTCTTTGCAGTAACCAGAAGAGTGACACCAGTAATAATTAATATCTCTGTGCTTCACAAACAGTGAAATCAGATGCACAGCTTATCAAGAGTCTGTGTATGTAATTTTTCCATTAACAATTCTGCAGACAGAGCATTCATAATTGTGCCTGTGGTGAATCCCGATGAGGTGTATTTGCCTGACATTGTTGCAGAACTGGAAAAATGAATATATGCATTCTAAATTTTTATGATTACATTTTTACTGAAGTGTGAGGGCCTGAAGTTTCATGACTGTTTTAATGCAATTGGTTCCATTTAGGAAAGATGACATGTTGAAATGTGATGCACTGAATGTTTCCCAGGTAATAGGAATTCAGTCAAAAACAACACTGGGTATTGTCATAGCTTTTAAATAAAAAGGCTTATCTTCCTCTTTTATATAGGATATGATGCATCATATTATACAACATCATGATCCTACATGACAGCCTCTCAAACAGCAATTAAAAAGTTTACTTCACTCTGAATACTCCCAAACTTGGATCACATGAGCACATTGGCTGAATATGCAGTCAACACTTCCCAGTTCCCTTACTCACGTAAATGGTCACATTAATTCCTGGTACAACTTTGATGATTTGTACAGCATTTCAGCCCCCTCAGGGGTGAATTTGGGCCACTGTTCATGCTGTTACACTCATTGTTTGTGCATCCTTCCCCAGAGCTTCTGGGAGAGAAGCCACAAGGGAAGAAACATTGTGCAAAAACTTACAGCAGAAGTTAAGAGTGCTACATAAACACTTCAGGGGGTTGTCATGGGAAACAAAGCCTGGCACTTACTGATTCTTCCATTAAATGAATTTCTTTCATATTAGAACAGGGAAATAACTAAGGGTGAGTTAGCTGGCTGGGAAGAAAGGAGAAAGTCTCTGCTGCTATTGAAACCTTAAATTATATCTCAAACACAATTCAAATCAAACTAAAGCAGATACTGGAGGTAAATTTTCACATTCTCTATAATTTAGTTTCTATACAGCTTGGAAAAAGATGTATTGAATTTTCTTCTGGAAAATGTGAAACCTGAGTTTTTCCACCTGCTCTTTTTAGACAGGGAACAGCTGTCTTTCTGAATATTTCTTTGCAGCTCAAAGATGAAAAGCCCAGGATGGGATCCCACAGTTCTGAGAATGGGATAAACTGCATGCCATTGGTATTCTACAACAGTTATTTCCCTGAATATTTTTCTTTGGCTGGACTGTTCAAGAGGTCAAGATAATTAAGTGTTAAAAAATCAGGAGGAGACTTTAAGCCCACCACTGTTACCCACCTGATATATTTATTTTGAATAGAGGAAAACTGGAGTTCTTCTATGTCATGGAAGACCAAAAGTTGAGAAATACCTTCCAGACTAATGCTTCAGATGTAAAACTAAACTCCCCCCATAAGGTTTTTCTGTCTAGCTATAAACATTGTCCTGCAAATGCAACAAAATACCACGAAGGCTTCTCATCTCTGCTTGTCAGAGCTTTTGACTGTACTAATGTCTACACTCCAGTGTAGATGCTGAATTATTTGTAAAGTCTAACTTACAGTCTCATACCCACCTTAGTTAAATCCAAAAAATTGCTACCAGCTGAAATAGATTTGATGGCTTGAGTAGCAAGGCTGAATTTTGGGGACAAATATCTGCCTAAACCCTGCCACTAGAGATAGAGGCTTCTGCAGCAACTCCCAAACTGAAAGGATCATGATAACCCAATCATCCTTAATGACTCTGTTTCATGTATCTCTCAAGCACTAATTGCCTCTGTGTCTATACAAGGAGACATCCTTTCCGTGAGAGAATGTAATGCACAGTGAAAGATGCCTGGTTTGTCTCAACCATCAGAGCTCAAGTGCTGCCAGTACAGGTACCTACTTCACTGTGGCTGAATGTCTGGGTTCTGGGCATCTGATGCAGAAGAAAATAATTTGCTTTGTAAACCATATTTGAAAACACAGACTATGCTCCTGTGTTCATTATTTCTGTGTATATGAAAGTGAAATAAGCAAAGGGAGATTTCTAGCAGAATCCAGTATTTTATGGGCACAAGGAGCTCAGTAACATGACAAGGGAAATGAAAAGCTTCTGCCTCTGCTTGTGGTACATCTAGCAACATAGATGCAAAACAGCACCAATTCTCACCCACACATATGTCATCTCTCTTTCTCTCTTTCTCAAGCTTATTTTTTAATACTTCAGAAGTTCATACTGGGCTACCTCAACTTTCTCTTTCCACCTTCATTCCCCTATATCATGAAGAAAAGACCTGGAGAGAAACACATGGCAGGGATTGGGGCAGGATGCTGAGGTAAACAAAGAATTTTTTCCCTTTACATTGAGCATAAGTCATTAATTTTTGATGCTTTGAGATCAATTTGTGCATGAAACAGAAAACCCACTGATTGATATTTCCCTGGAACAGATGTTCTAAATACCAAGTACCAAAAAGATGCATTGTGCAAAACAAAGGCAAGCTGGTGCCTTTCCTGAAGGGCTAAGATAAAATTCCTGATGTTTCTGAATGATTGGTCCAACCAATCCACATATAATAGATGACCTGTATGTTAGGATCATATTCTCAGCATAGTCACAAGACTACTCAGCAGAGCTTTAGTTGTTATTTTGTTGGAGTTTAAACCTCAGTTTCCTGTATGTGAATATTGCTGTGGAATTTAGTGACAGAGTGGCCTGAACCTGTAGGGTCATAGCATTTAGTTTGATAATTCTGATGCCCAGTATCTGTGGTTTGACCACTGAAATAGGCTTGGGAAACCTGATCTTTAGTTCTCCCGCAGATCCACTCTATTACTACAGCCAAGCTAAACAAGGTCTCTGTGCTTTAGTTTCCCTGCATGCCAGTAGGATATAATAATTATTTCTCTATTTATGTATTTAGACTGGAAAACAGTTTTTTGTTTGGTTTGTTTTTTCTAGAAAGGAAAATATCTTGCTCTGTGTCTAAACAGCATCTCAATCCTTGCTGGATTTCCTTGATGTCATTCTACTCAAGATAAAAATGACAAAACAAGTATACAGATTTCTCTTTTCAAAGTACATGTTTCCTGGGATGCAGTAATGTTTTCTACTGGCTAGCCTAAGCTCCTCTGCCCTTCAGGTAAGCAACAGTGAAGCCATAGTGGGGAAAATTCACTTCTGCCTTCCAGTGTTAACCACGTGATGCTGCCACAGAGTATGTGGGACATGTTAGACATTCAGCCTAAACACAGGGCATAATAACTCATTCTCACAATACATAACAGGATCTTGAGTCTGAGGTAAGATTCAGGACAGAGCAAAATGTTTTCCTCAATCATACTGAGTAAGGTCATCCAGAGCTGGGATGGAGAGATGCCCAAGCTCCAGAGTAGGCAGAACTGATGTAAGATTCTATCTAAGACCTCTGCAAGAGCTAGAAGAGCCAAAAGTACAAAGACCATACTCTACAGTTTGCACAGCTGCAGGATCTAGGCTGATAGTAAATACCATCCCCTTTTGAGACTAGAACAATTATTTACTACTTGTATTGAAGCAGCACCTTAAAAATGGTCAGAAAGGTTTGTACTCCATGGAAGCTGTAATATCTGACTTTAGAAAGCAGTTCAAGTGTATTTAAAAGCACGACAGCACAAAATGGACTTCTTAAAAACAGAACAGGACACTATGGGGGTAAAGCAATACAGAAAAGTATTATTTATATGATTTTTGTTTCCCTACTCCTTCCAGAGGATTACAGTGACAATTTGTAAACCACTATAAACCACTATGAAACTAAAGTGCCTTAACAAGAGAAAATTAGTTAAGGAAAAATGTAGCTTTCAAGTACAGGAGCAGGTAAACTAGTTCCAAATCAAAAGTTCAATTTAATCTGAAAGGAAAACAAATCCATCAATGTCTATTCAATTTGCACTAAAGCCTAGAGGGACACTCAACTCAGTTTCAACTGTGTCTGTATATATGCTGTTTAAGTCTTAAGCTCTCTTTTCTCAACATAAGCTTTGCACTTGGCTGTCTAATTTAATTTTCATTTCACACATCTGTGCATGTCTAAAACATTGTTGTCTTTTTTCTAGTAGACTTTCAGTTACACGGCTTTGTTTTGGCTTTTCTTGTATTTTTTCTATTTTTTTGTCCTAAAATTTAATTTTGTCCTAAAATCCAGAATATTTTTCACTTAACACTTTACATTTTAGTAACAGAGATGATCCCACAAGTGAGATTGCTCAAGTGGCACATGGGCAACTTCACCATAGCAGACCCTTCTTTACAGTGGGAAACTGTAGAAGCATATTTCCATGGCCTGTGTTGGACATTGTTGCTACCAAAAAAGCTGAACAATGTCTTGGAATAGTAGCCTAACTGAGACAAATCACAGGAAAAGAGAAACATGGGCTTTGATATTATTCAGTGTGCTTTTCTAATAGCAATGGTCTGCTATATAAAACAAAATTGTGTATGTATATATATATAAAGCAATGTTGTATTGGGTTTGCATGGCAAGGTTTTGGTAACAGGAGGCTACAAGGGTGGCTTCTGTGAGCAGCTGCCAGAAGTTTCCCCCATGTCCAACAGAGCCAATGCCAGCTGGCTTCAAGATGGACCCGCCACTGGCCAAGACTAAACCCATCAGTGACAGTGGTAGTGCCTTCTTCAGTATCTGATCCCTGGCTGCTTGGACACTTTCTCTGTATTCTTCCCAGGCTACCTGTCCTTCCTTCCACCCTCTGTTGGCTTCCTTTTTGTGTTATTTTGTGTTACATTTATTTAATTTCATTTTGTTTGTTTATATTGTGAGATGGACAGAATCTCCCATCAAGCTATGTGAGTGCAATAGTTTCCATTCTCCATTTAATACCAGCTCTTTACACATTAGTTATTATATGCTGGTGCACTGGTGTACCCTGAAGTCCCTATGTAAAATAAGAATCCCATAGATGGGGTTCTGAAGAAAAGAAGAATCAAGAACTGATTTCACTTTTTCTCTTAGAGATGTATCTTAATCAAACTTTTCTGTAGTTTTAGCAAAAAAATTCAAATGTTCTTATTCTATTGTTTTATCTTTATATCCTCTTATTTGTAAATAAGTATCCTATAAAACTAAACCATCAACCCAGTGCTGTGAGTTTTTTTAAAAAGGAGAAAAAAATTAAAAGGAAAAAACGAACAAGGTATATGACTGAGAATGTGAAAGTCTGTGAACTTTTCTACACATTGAAGTTGATCCAGAGACATCAGTTCTTGATGTTCACATTCCTTCAAAACTCTAAGGTGGCAATTTACAGAAAACTAATATTAGCAAGAAACCCCACAGGCCTTTTCTGTCTTTTGTTCTGCAGTGTGAAATTACACTTGTTTTGTTGACTCTCTAGCAGTATCACTCTGCTAATCCATTATTGTACGAGAGACTGTAGAAGCTAGCAAAACTTGTGATCTAAGTTATTCTTCCCCACTGTTTACTCAGAATTCTTGCAATGCTTTTCTTTCGGTCTCAGACTCAAACACTAGGAAATGCTTTATGGCCTGGCATGCGTGGTGGTGTGTACCATGTATCTTCTACGAGCCTTCTGAACTCAGATTTCTGCTGAATAGTTATGGTAGCCAGGACTATGTATCCAAATTTGTCCCTTTCTTTCCCCTGTTCCCTTGGTTCAGAAATCCCATTAAAAGCTACCCACGATCACAAAACAACTGCGGTCAGAAAATCACTGGCAATTCTCATCCTAATCTATCAAATTTGGCAGTCATCATTCTATACTATGGAGAGGAGCACATTGGAACCAACTGACAATGCAGCAGGCTAAACAGTGGTAATATTCTTGCCTTATTCTAGAAAAATCTACAGTTATTGTAAAATTGTCCAAATGCCATGAGACACTCAGCTAGAGGCCTAACCATTTTTTTTGTTTGTTTGTTTGCACAAACTGTATCTCTAATGGTGTACAACAACTCCAGAGTAGGGTTGCATTGAAAGATTTAATCCTATCAAACCCTCACTTGAAGTGTCACAGGCCAAATAATGTTCTAAGTTGCCTGGAAGAGAATATTTTTTCACGTGCCTAATATTTTAAAGCAAGTGGGAAGAGAAACGGTTTTGCCTCTGCCACTCGGATCAACACGTTTAAGTACTTTATGTAGGGAAAAGAAAGAACAACATTCTTAATGTTTCCAAAATCACTGGAAAGTCACCTTTAAGCAATTTTTGTCCTTGAGGGAGATTCTTGATAAAATCCCTCTCATTTTCTGCTTTGCAGAAAATTTTCAGTCAGTGAATAAGTTCCACCTTCTCATATAGAATCTAGTGACTAAACTTAGTGGGGGTGTACACACTCTGTAAATCAGCTGTAGAGCTGAAAAGCTCCAAGTCAAGCTTAAGAAATATTTACATGTTGAGGAAATCTATTCTTTGTGTCTTTTCATGATATTTTGCCTCCTATATGCCCAAAGGCATTGTCAGCAAGTGGAAAAATAAGCAAAGCTGATTTTGCTGTTTTGATCACTTCTTGGTTTGTGGCTGTCCCAAGAGGCCATATTCCTCTCCAGTACAGTTCTGCAGCAGCCCTCCCATGGTCAACAATACCACATTGGACTTATATTATTTTAAAAAAAGAAAGAATTCAGCTCAAAGATTTAACATTTCTTGCCCACACGTCTGTAGGTTGGGTGCTTACCTCACATTTGAACATCTCAGAGGCTTGACAATTAACATGCAAATGCTGTGGGTGAATGAATTTGCGTCTTTTGGCTTCTTGACCTCTTGACTGAAGCAACCTAAATGAGAGCATGTATTTAATCACAGAGGAGCTCCCTGAGGAGACAGTGTAACCTCCGATACTCTTCATGACAGCACACTAATTAGATGTCCCCGTCACAGAGGAACAAACAGAATGCTTCACTCATATCAGTAGGCTTTCACACATCTTCCCTATGGGGCAAAATTTCTTTAGAAGAACTCCTGTCCCCCATGCATTGAACTACAGCCTAAAAACCTGCAGAACTGTTTTACATGGATTGATCTTGTCATGTATTATTCAACTTGCCATAGTAGAGCCCCTCAAAAAGTTTCAAAATGGTACAATAGACAGCCCACAGAATCTTAGCATAACAATCCTGACATAAGAGGAAAAGTAGAATTTTTTAAAAAAAGGAATTAATAGGATAGTTTTCTAAATTTTCAGACTCTTGAAGTTATATGTTCTGTATGGTTGAATGGAAAAATGCAGGAAGAAAACAAAATTATGTAAAAAGTATTTTGTAATTTAAAGGAATCTTTCACAGGAAAATGTTTTAAAATTGCACCAAACTTTATACTAAAAACATGTGACTAGAAAAAGAAATTCCTTAGGGCAAGGCTGAAAGTGTTGGCTGCCCCAAAGCAGTGCAGTATTATTGAATAATATCTTGGAGAAAAGTAGGAATTGCTATATATCTCTGTTTCATACCATGGTCACCCCAGGTTAGATTACACTGATTGAGAATAGCTGATTTTGGAGAGATTGCCCAAGCATGTCTTGGAACAGCTTTCTTCAGAGCTTCAGCTGCTATGAATGTACTCAGTCATACCTAAGTGTTTCATTAAACTCCTAAATTTACTTATAGTTTTATAAGCTTGATTCTCATTTTTGAAGCAATCAGTTGGTCACACATAAACTCTATGGATAGTAGAATTTTGATCCATGGTGGACAGTGAAAAATATAATCCTGATGAAGAATTCCAAGCCTAGAAAAGTCAACAAGATGAAACATTCACTTGCTTGGGGATCTGGCAATGACTCAGAGCTGACCAACTGAGTCTGAAGTTACCTTCTTTCAGATAGTCCTTACGAAGAAAATGATTTTCTCAGTATCCAAAAAAAGGAAGGAATCATGAAAATTTCATTAAACTAAGCACGTTTCTGTCAGCTCTGTTTTTACATGCAAGATGCATACATAGTACAGTGTCTAACAGCTTAAATAAAACTTTAAAATGTGTGTGCTACCTCCATTGGTTGGACACGAATGAAGTAAAGCATCCAAGTTCCCTGGTGGTTTCCTGTTAAAACATGCAATTGTTACCAGTATGTCTGTTATGGGTATTTCCCAATGACTTAATTAATGCTGTTTAGGTCCTAAAAGAAAACTAGCAGCTGAGTAGTGTTTATATATTTGGCAATGAAAATCAGACTGGTTGAAAAATTTCTATTATATCTCTTTGCCTTTTATTTTTTTTATAAGAAAGTGTTTCTTCCAGTTTTTGTTGGAGTTTCTTTTGTTATTTTTTATTATGAGAAGTGAGATTTAGACATGCTGCCAAGGTGCTTCATGGCAGATCTGACACTTCAGGTTTTGAACTTCCTCTGTGGGGGAGATTCCCTGCTGCATTTATTTCTATTTTAGGTAGAAGACTCAGTTTCTCTAAAATACCTATGAATATTGGTTCCAGCAGAGCTAATTTTATATCCAGATTACTTCCTTTTTGAAGCACCTGCCTTTGGTTTAGACCTCATATTTTCATCCATGCCATCAACCATGCACTGCTCTCAAGTTGAGTTTTCTATTTTCACTTAAAATGGTTGAACATTTATTCATCTTAGATCATCAGATTGACAGAGAAGACAAGAAAATTTAAAGTCTGTTTAAAGTGAAATTTCACAGGTTCCCCTACCAGAATGAACTGGGTTTTACAAAAATTTAAAATAGGCACCTGCCCGTATTGCTCTTTCTCTCACACATACAATAAAAGCAGTACGAGAAGTAATTTGTTGAATTATCTCATGTGTTTTTTACTACATTAAATCCAAGTGTAAGACATAATTGGTTTAAGATAACATTTATGCTAGATAGCAGCGTTAAAACAGAAAACCATAACAAGCTAAGGATTTTCTTTAGATTAACACCATGTTTGTTACAATGTACAGAAAACATGGCCAAAATGCACAAAAACCCCCAGGATTACTACAGTGTCAGCAGTTTCTTGACTGATTCAGTAATTTCTCTTGAATTTCTTTGCACATCACATTGTGTTTAATCAGAGACAGAATTATGTTCATACCTCTCTGAGACTTCACAGTCTTTGACTCAAACTGAACTGTCTGTATTAACTCAGATTGTCTTTTTCTGACATTCTTCTGGCTGAATCTTAGATAATTGGCTCAGTCTCATGCAAATCCTCTGAAATTTGCAAAGAGCCTACATGAGACTTAACATTATTCTGTGAAAGCCTGCTTCTTAAACCTCCTCAATCAATACAGTTTTCATCAATACTCAAATACAGGGAACATATGGAATAATGGGGGGTGGGGGGAAAAAAGCACACACAACACAACATATAATAATTATTAGCCCTTTTTACTCAGATTTATACATAGGTCTTAAATATACGTCAATACTTGTCATGCAGAAAACTCAATAATACAGTCAGCGAAAATTTCAAGAGCAGATTATTCCCACTTGGTTTTGCTGTCTTCCTTTTAAAGGTTGAAGGAAGTGAAGGAGTTCTTTTCAGAGGGAGAGGGAAGGCATGGGGATTTGGGGTTTATTCTGGTTTTACATTGTTCGTTTAGTCAGTATTTATAAATGTCATTTCTGTCTATTGGCATTTTCTTCTCTCAAGCTGCTGCAAATGAATTGCAATTGTTTTAGATGCCATTCAGTTTAATGAGAGACTTCAGGAATAAATATATATATATATCCCACACACAATTAGGCATAGGCATTTCTGTTTTGGATACAAAATTAAATACCTCCTTGTCTTGGTGCACAAGGATATTCATCATGAAAATAATCCTGTCCACTCTTTGCTATCAGCCGTAACCAGATGGCTTGATAGGTGTGAGTGGTCGAAGAGTAACCTCTGCTGCTGTTGGACAGAGCTGCCCAAAGGATACTTCACAACAAGCATAGTGGAGAATGAAGGATGAGTGCCTTTAATAATAGGGAAATATAAATAGGGAAAAATAAAGAGAAAGACAGCAACAAAAAAAGTCCTGATTGTTGTCTAAACACTTTTTTTTTCTCTCGCCTTCTGCAAAAGATTTATGTTTCCAGCCCTGATTTCTGAAGACTACACAGACAAGGCAAGCCCTACAAACAGTCTGCTCTCCTTCAGCACCCCAGCAGTGTAACAATCCACCCCACCCAAATTGTCTCCTAAATAAGCATCAGCCAAAACAGCTCAGTTTCTTTTTCCTCCACCCCGCTAGCAAAATTTTCTAGAATCTTATATCTCATTTCCCATCCAGGCAGGGCTGGAGCTACACTCAGTCATTGCATTGCAATTTACCTTATCTTCTGGCCAAAACCACCTCTTTCTATTGCATTGCTCTATTTGCTAATGTAGGCTCTACCAATGCCATGTTGTTGAGTGGCAGAGATAAACCCAAGGCACCATTGCCCAGGTTTTTTGATTAAGCCATATAGAAATCTTGCTATCAATGTGTGATGGTTTAATCTATGACTGGGACATAATCATGCTCCAACTTACACAGAACACCATATTGCCTTTCAGTAAGAAAAGTTAATTTATACTCCACCAACCTTTTGGTTATTCACGTGTGTGCATCCAATTGCCCTAGGCTCCAGGTAAATGATATAGTCTAGACTTCATGTAGTTCATTAGATCAATATTCTATCTCATTACATGGATGGAATTCACAGTGTCCTCCAAAGTCCAATTTTATTTCTTTCACCTCTCAAATTAAACACTGCCTTAAAGGTTTACTTGATGGATTACTCTGTTTTATCTGATGATGGTCTTCAAGGCACATGTGGCAGTATATCTTATCCTATTAGTAAAGATCATTAGCTACAGCATAATTGCCTCTCTATGACACATAATAGTTTCATCTATTATTATCATTCCTATCCTGTAATTCAATTTCATGATTATGGTTTAACAAATCAAGGGGCACGGCAAACAATATATTTTAGCCATCAATTAAAGTAAAGTCAAGTTCCTGACAAGATACATAGGGTGGTGCTACAAGACATTTTGCCATTTGACTCTTTTTGGTTAACTGAAAATTTCTCCATTCTCTCTCATTTTTTAATACAGAAAAATATGGAATCAAAAAAAAAAAAAAGCTAGATTATGCCTTCACTGCATTCAGTGGCCTCCTGTTTCTTTAGCAGAGCATCTGTAACTTGCTAGGGTCTTTCCAAGCATTGAGGATAGCCCTTTTTTCTAGGAGATCAAGATTATGAAAAAATGACACTATGTGAGAGTTGTCTAGTTAAGATTTGCCTAGAGGACATTTATTCCATAAGACTTTACTCAACATTCTCTAGCTACAGCTTACAGGAGAGGTCTCAAAATCCACCCCACCAATATGCCATAACGGGAGAGGAGAGCAAGTTAAAGGAAGACCTCTTGCCCTTGGGCCAGTATCAAGAAAGATATGTAGGCCTAGTGAAAAGCAGCTTTTTTTATTATTATTTGAAAACTGCTTTCTTTTTATTTGAAAATGTAAATTTTCAAATACTCACTATGCACTTCACAAGCCAGTGAAACTGATATCCACTCACATCCATAACTTATCAGAGATTTCATCTGCAACAGTGTTTTCCCATGATTCAAAGGATCAATTTTGGGCCATTTCTCTGAGGCCATCAACTTTTCTCACTCCTTAACAAGCAGACCATCGTTTGATGGTCTCTCTTACTCACTTGGTTTCATTGGATAATTATTCTCAGTTCCAAAAGCTGTAATGGATGCTTTATCTCCTCTCCAGTGACCATTCACCAGAAAATATGACGCATAATTAAGAACTCTGGGGGGAAAAGAGAGAGAAGAATTATTCCCATTATGTAGATGATTTTTAATGAATTTTATATGAATATGAATTAATATGATTTAAAACTAATTACCAGAGAGACATTAATTCTAACATACCTAAGTAAACCCTGGTAGGAACAGTGACCAGTGATTACTGGTTATCTATACCCAAAACTGAGTGACATTTTCATTTGGGAGTGAAGTGCCAATAAATGTAATCAACCAGGTGAGAAGCTTCATGAAAACAAATTAAAACTCTCAAATTGGTTGAGGAATAACTATGGAACTTTGCTGGGTTCCTACCTGAGTCTTGCATTACTAGGTATTGTACTTCCCTCCTGGCTGTATTCATATTTTCTTCTTATATCCATGCTTTAGGAAGGTCCAGTTGAAGGGAAAGATGATTTTTATGAGGGTGGTTCTTAGATGATTGAATTCTTGAAAAGCATTTTTTGCTGGCCTTTGGAAAGCTATTTATTAGGGGCTTTTGCAGCAAGACAATTAGGAATGCTAGGTTTACCAAGAAATGTTTACATTTCAGTACCATAAATGCTGATTTGCAAGCATATGTGACAAAGAATTATTAGTTTTGCCAAAGCTGTCACAAAACTTGGGCATGGCTCCTACACTCAGGTGCTTTCCAGCCATCTAATTTCCTTAGCCAGCTAAAAAGCTTGATCTCAGTTATGGAGAGCACTCCATCATGGAGGTAGGAGGTAGGAAATGTAAAATTTCCTATGTCCTGATTCCTGGGCAATAGATTTGGTAAGCAACAGGTTCCAGAATTGTGTAACCATTTGCTTTGTAAATCTGATCTGTCATTATTTTTAATTCTAAAGTAAGCTTCCAGATACATTGTCTCAGAGTACTGATCCAAGAGGGAGTTTAAGGCAGTCCCCATCAACAGATGACTGTAGGGAAAACTCTATTTATGTTCAGAAATTCATTGTCTTTCACAGATACCTGACAATTATGACAGCTTTTTTTCTTAACAAAACTCAGAAAAAATAAAAATAAAAAATTAAATATCAATTACCTCTACAAAGAAGAAATGTCTTTTCTGCTTCAGACTGTACTGCCTTAATTTCCCTTAGGGCTCTCAGTAGGATTCCTATATTTCTATCCGAGAATCCCAGTAAGACATTTTCTGATTGTGTGCACCTGCAATAAGTCTTTTCCTCTGGGGTTACATTAGACTTTCTGCACATGAGTAGCTCCAGGTGCTACAGTGAAACTGGGTATGCTCATTCTAACAAATGGTAACAAAAAATAGATCCTCGAGGCCAAGGAATTTCAGATCCTAGCCAGTTCCCCACATTCAAGGATGGATAACTTCAGTCTTTTTAAAAGTAGACCATTGCAATCATTTCACTGAAGTTTCACTGTGAGATAGGGTGGAGAAATGGAAGCATTCCTAACTAAGAGATAGAATGGAACAATTTTTTACAAAATAAATCAATCATCTGATGTATCTCTAAATTAACAACTAATCAATTATTACATTGTCATGTAATAAAAAGAAATTTATTTCTATCTAATAAGTGTTTCTTAGTCTTGGCAATATTGTGGAAAGACACTCTCATGGATATTTTTCCAAATATTGAAATATAAGGGCGATGAGATATCTTGACTATGGACAGATGGTTGCCTGGAATATGATACCATAGTTTCCACCTGCAGAAGCTGAAAAATACGTAGACACACTCTGGTTCAGACATTAGTTGAAATAGAAACACCTGGTTCAGACATTAGTTGAAATAGAAACACCTGTGTTTGTTTGTTCTGCTTTCAGGGAAGGAGTAGCATTAACCAATTCAGCAATAAGCACTTACAACTGGGCTGGTCAAGTTTAGCAAAGGTCATTGGGTGGTGGAGCTTGTGGTATGAGTATATATTGCTGATTGCATGTCAAGGGGTTTTTTTCATCTGATGCAGGGCTTGGGTGCTAGTCTACATCCTGAGTGAGGGGATTTTTTCTGAGCCCTGTCAATCTCATATGGCTCTGACTATGAGATTATGCAGGCTGGGAAGTCACTGGAACTTCTGTAGAAGTGCTTATTGGTAGGGAAAAGGATTTTATTTTGGGCCTTTCTGCCTTCTGATTTCAGCATTGCTAGCTGGTGCTGATTCTGCACAAGGAAAAGACCTTATAAATATAATTTCTCTTTAATGAAAGATCACAGAAGATATGGGAGTTCTCATGACCCCTGCTGGAAATTCATCTTCACTGCTGCTCCTGCTTCTCTGTTCTCACCTCTCTCTGTCTGCATCTCCTGGGGTCCCTGAACAGATACTGGAAATGTAGGGAAAAAGGCAGTGTTTTCTTACTGTTATCTTAAAGTGTTGACAATTACCACTGGCTCAAAGGCCAAATGCTCTTATAAGCAAGGAAAATGAAATGTTGGAGTTCAGTGGAGAGCAGGTGGAAGTGCAGGAGAGTGAAACAGTAGCTCTGGGCGAACTTGAAGCGTCGGTAAGTTCTGTGGGTCCTGAAGAACTGACCTCAACATCTCATGTCAGGGGAATCTTTCTTTAGAAGGGGAAATTGAACTTGCCTATCAAATTGTTTTTACATGAATAACCCTTTCAGATTCATGTCTTAGAGGAGTTACTGTATTTGAGGCACAAAGTGTGCCTGAAAAATCAAGGGCTAACTGAATGATATTGCATGGAGGAGTTTTATTCCTACTAGAACTAAATGAGAAAATATTTTGCCCACAAACCCTCCATGTAGGAACTAACCTAAGCAAATCAATGTCTACTGAGAGTAGCATAGATTTCTTGCTCTCATTGCAGAGAGCTTAATGTTTCAGCAATTTCAAGTACTCTGAAAAGTCTTCACCCACTGCATGGCTACAAGCTACCTTGGAAGTGGCTGTAGTCTGCTGTAGTGCTGTATTTTGTGGCATGCCTCAAGCTCAGAGATCCCATTTAACTGAGCTTATGCTGTGGTTGAGAGTCAAGCTTCATGTGGCAGCTTTTGATTGAGAAATATTTCACCTAATTCATCTGTGTTAAGGATGGCAAAAAATCAAACCCTCCCACGCACCCTTTATAAATCATCCTGGCTAACACACCAGTAAATGTGTTATCAAAAATGCAACACCTATAACTGTGAATTTCAAACAGCCAACACTGTAAGTCAGATCTGAACCTGTGGGGAAGGTATAAATTGATTAGAGTTTTTGAGAAGCTATAAATTACAGGAAAGCAAGAGGAACATCTTTAAAGGGTTGACAACAAAGAAAAGAAAGATGATTGAACACAAAAATGCTGGGGCAAATCGCAAATAGCTTGTTCCTGAGAGAACAAGGGTAATGAAAACTTTGCTGCCATTGAATAAGGGAGGAAGGGTGAAGAGAAAGACCTCGGTGGATTAGAAATATAGGCAAAGAAGGAAGATTAAAACCCTTGACAATATAAAGCTCTTAACTAGAAAAAATAATGAGGCAAAATGAGTCATTATGATTAGCGAATATTTAGCTGGAAAAGAATGACAATTAATACCACTGTGCCAACTTTATTAAGGTACTCTCTGCAACCTCATCATCCCCAATTTCTACAAAAACTGAAATGTAAATTTAATTTGAAACTTTTGAATGAGGTGTTGAAACAATTCATGTGGCTATGAGATCCGTGGGTAGGTTTGCAGCAGGGTCTAATTTAGTGTCCTGCTAATGCGCCTTTTATCATATCTGTAAGCCTGCAGAACCAAGAAATGATATTATACTATGCAATAAAAATAGAAATTTCTAGGTGTGAAAAGGCTCCAGTTGGGGTAATGCAGAGACAGAGCAATAGAAGTGTTTTCTATACATAAACTGATGACCCATCTTGGCTGGAATTCACAATTCCCAGAGGCTCTGAGAGCACAGCTATTGAGAAATGATAGAAAACAGGAGGCAGACAGAGGAGGAGATCTGGGAATATGGTAGAGGAGTGTTTGATAAGCTCTGATTGTATAAGCTTGATTTAAGGATAATTTTGAACATGTCTCTGTCCAGCAACCCTTGGTTTGCCTAGTACACTACTTTGAGAATTATGGTATTCTTGTATTATTTCTCTTCCATTCTATTATTTTATAAAGAGATAAGATCTAGTCATTCAAATAGATTACCATTTGACCATCTTCCCTTATTTCATTAGTGGGAGTAATCGAACACAGAGCTAGCCTTGAGGGGGCATCTAAATAAACAGTTGCAGGGAGATATGTTCATCTGATTCGTGCTCTGAGCTGATCAGAAATCACACAGAAGCAGTGTTTCCTGTGTGCAACAAACCATATCTGTAATAAGCCTCAACTAGTGGCATGAGATGAAGTTTTTATGGCCTGCATGGGTTTTTCAGTACAGAATATAGTTGAGAAAATAAAGCCAAGTTTGAAAAAAACTTTGCATGTATGTATTCTTCAGACTTCATACTTGTAACATCCCTTTATTAACATTCTACATAAAATCATGCTAAAGGTTTTCAAGTGTATTTCAACAGTAGAACAATTATTTTTTTTTTTTTACTCTATGTTAACCCAAATAAATCACCAGAACATTCTTCATCAGTTCTGAAGTACACTCTTCCCTTTTTTCTTTTGGACAATGCATCTAAAAAATGGGAAGTCAGGAATGTCTCTGCTAAGTCATACCTGTAGTCCAGCATGAAGATAATGATCAGTAATGAAATCTTCAAAAGCAGATGAATGTCACCCTGCAGTAAGCTGACATGGGATGGTTGTTCTGTGAAAATATTATGCCTTAACTTTTTTACTTGCTCTTTAAGAGTCGTAGTTTGTAGCTCTTCTAGAACAGATGTCAGCCTTAACTATAAATTTAATTTAAAAAATAATAATATGATAGGGATCTTTTTAAAAGTGTGCTTTTCTTTACCCTTCCCATTTATTCCTTTCAGAATCTTTATTTATACACATTTTGTTCTTTCTTACATCTTTTCAAGACTCATTCTTATTCCCAGAAGACCAAGTTAATTAACAAAAAAATGAAAAAAATTCTCACCTTTGTTTCTGCTTGCTTTCTACATTTGAGGGCAGAGTTCCCCCTCATCTCTCTGTTCATCTCTTATTTATTCAAATATGTTTGATAAAATTAATTGGGAATTCATTAAAAAGGCTATGTTAACATCTTGGGGGAAGAAAGACCTTTATTTAATATGCAAATATGCTGATACAATGTGTCTGAATCAACATAGCCATTACTTTGAGGGATTATTTCAGGGAAATTAAATTAATGTGGGCCCCTTAAAGTTTAATTTTGTGTTGTGATAAACATGACCCAGCAATTGAAAAGACGCAAGAATTTCTAAGAATCATGATACAAATTATCATGGTTTTTTATGTTGTCTTCTATATTTACTCAACTTTTGAACTAATATTTTTGGCACTGAAACAAAAGTTTCTGATCACTTTACATTATAAATTTTGGGGTTTTTTACAAGTATTTGAAGTTGTATAACAAAATAGTGTGCGGGGAGAGCAAATACAGTCTAAAGGCATGAAGTATCCAAGCATCCATTTAAGAAATTAAGATAACAGATGAAATCAGCATCTTTAGTGTAGTCTAGCTACTTAATTAAAGGTCGTTATCATCTCCTTTTTTTTTTTTATAATCCCTGTATATTTCTCTTGGTTTTTGAAGGATCTCAGAGTCCTTGTTTGTATGTTATACTTATTTTTTGCAGAAGGACACATCAAACTACAGTGAAATAAATAGGCAAGACTGAGAATTTGTAGGATTGCACTGAAAACTGGAAAATGAGTCATTCATTGTCACTATATGGCCTTAGTAATTAACTAGTGCTTATGATGATCCAATACATGTTGTCCAGTATTAAACACTTTTTTAATTGAAATCTGAAATAACTCTCCAAAATTTCCTTTAATTGCATTTTAAATGTTTAAAGCTTAAAATAAAAATTAAATGCTTTAATTGATGTATTTTTCCCCAAGTCCTCTGTTTCATGAAGATTTGTTCTTAACCTCACTGTTCTGTCAGGTACACAGATCTTTTGCATCCCATGACCCCTGTCCCATCTCTGGAGCCAGGCAGTGTTGTTGAAATGCTGCTAGGAGTCCTTAAAGCTCAGTCATTAAAGCATGAATCCCATAAGATAGGATGAATCAGTTACTGAGTATCTGATCTGAATTCCAACCCTCCACAGGCATCTTCAGCCTGGGAGAGCTTCACCTTTAAGCCCGGACAGAAAAGGAGCATACTAGACAAATTGATTTGGAAGATATTTCCAGAAGGCACATTCTCTGTATCTGTTCTTGAAGCCAGAAAATCTACAACTATATTATTCCTGACAGAAGTTCCTCTGCCTCTCCAAAAGGACCCAGAACTGAGGACTTGGCACAAGCCTCTGTCAGTCTGAACTTCTACTTCCTTCTCATCAAAAGCATCCTCCTGAAACCTAACCTGGATGCCTCGTACTCCAACTAAAGCTGTATTTGGGTTCCTCAAACCCAGCCAATAACTAAGCCCCACACAGCCGCTCCCCCACTATGCGTCCCTGTGGTGGGATGGGGAGGAGAATTGGAGTCAAAATAAGGTGTCAAGCTCCTGGGCTGAGATAAAAACAGTTTAATAATTGAAATTAGGTCTTATATAATAATGAAAAGGGAGACAACTACAAGAGAGGAATAAAGCCCAAGAAAGTCAAGAGATGCACAGTACAATTGCTCGCCCCTCGCTAACCAATACCCAGCCTGTCCCTGAGCAGTGATCAGTCCCTCCTAGACAATCCCTCCCAGTTTATACACTGAGTATGATGTTCTGTGGCATGGAATAACCCTCTGGCCAGTTTGGGCCAGCTGTCCTGGCCACGCTCCCTCCCAGCTTCTTGTGCACCTGCCAAATGGCAGAGCATGAGAAACTAAAAAGTCCTTGACTTAGTGTAAGCACTGCTTAGCAACAACTAAAACATCAGTGTGTTATCAACATTATTCTCATACAAAAGCCAACACAGAGCACTGGACCAGCTACTAGGAAGAAAAATCTGTCCCAACTGAAATCAGGACATAAATAAATTGGCATCACCTCATGCTGGTCTTCCTTCATAGTAATAATTCCAGTTGCTTGTGTCAGTGCTTGAGGAGCAAGACAGCAGCAGGTATTGGCTAGTCTGTATAGCAGGAACCCACCTCTCTGTATGTAGTGTTCATCAATAGTGGAAAATTTATTGAGATAAGGCAGGCATTAGGCTGGTAAAAACATTATCTGCTCTTGCATACACTTTCTGACTCTTTCAAGCACTTTTTCCGGTAATGTGCAGCTTTTGTGCTTTAAGGTAGCCATTAGTGTCAGGGTAACACAAGGAGTGAGAAGCTGATGTATCAGCTGGTGGTAGCTTAACTAAACAATAAGCATTGTCCTTTGTTATTTGTAATGTGGTAGCTCTGAAGGACCCCTCCGGAATGTTTTTCAGGAGAAAGTCTTAAAGCGCTTTATAAATAGTAACCAATCATGCATCACAGGCTGGACAGTATTTTTTCTTCTCTCTAGAAAAGCCCTGAACATAAAATTGTCTTTCATCTTGTCAGGCAGGCAGTCCAAAGGAGAGACACTGACAGAGTGTAAGTCAAGTGTCTGCTCATCTTGCGCCTATGCTTTCTTCTTGAATCAAAAGAGCTAGCTATTTTTCTCCAGTGTAGAATAGATAAGTACCAGGGTGACTGTAAAAAGAGTTGTATTGATCTGGTTTCCACACAGTGTGAGAAATGGAAAAGAACTGGTAATTACCTGCTTCATAATTCTAAACGTGATGAACGAGGAAGAATGCTCTAAGAAATTGCTTTCCATGAATTAATTAATATTTTAATTTTCTTTTTCCATCATCACATGACTTCTTAAAGTATCTTTAATTCTCATCCAATATCATAGAAATAGTCAGCTCTACACCCTTCAAAGCATATATCAGTTTCTAAGTGCTTATCTGTTTATATATACTGCTCCTGTAAACTGGAGTTGCTCATTAGGTTAAAGATCTTTACTTGAGTAGAAACATACACTGTGATTCTAAAATAGAGCAGATAAATCCAGTTTAAGGGTCTATTCTTAATTTCCTCCATCCTATTATCCCTAATGGTGTCAAATGTTAATTTCTCTCAGTAAATTCAAACCCAGTTGTGCGCACTCAAAGAATCTTTCACAGGTCCCTTCAACTTAGTTTCATCCATGTAGGATTGAATTTTGTGAGCTGTACAGAGTTCATGGCTCTTTTTAGTGCAGAAGATGACTGAATCCACGGAGTTTTCACATTGTTTCAGAAGACACAAGACTGACATATTTTATTTGATTTCAATCTCTTCACAGAGAGAGTACACATGAGAAATTGAGCTTACAGGTCTGGATGACAGGTGAAGAGACCAGGTGGATTTGCAATACAGTGGTGGCTGAAGACACTGGTTTCCAGGTGAAGTCCTAGGTCCCCAACAATCTCTCTGCTTGACCCAAGGCAATTAATTTTATCTGTCTGCAATTTTGTCTTCTGCATTAAAACATTAGTAGTATTCCCTTTATCCATGTTGCCATTTTAAGTAATAAGGTCTTTGAGGCAAACAAATAATATTCATTTGCACAGGTCATTGTTCAGTTTAGAAGCATGATCAAAACCCAACACCAACCTCTTTCTCACTTGTTACTGAAATTCTGTATACAGCTGATAGAACTGATAACTATCTCCATTGCTCTTATTACAGACTTGGAAAACAGCCAGATTATGTCATCATCATATTTGCAATACAACTGCAGAACAGTTCAGTGGAAGAGTGTACTCTCCACACTAACGATATCATGAACTTGATTTTTAAGTACTTATATTTGAGTGCTGCAACTTCAAACCAGGTAAAGATTAGACATGAAAAGGGGAGAAGGCTTACAGAATTGTACTCTCTAAAAACTTATGAAAATGTGGCAAGAAGTATCAGGGAAGGAAATATGGGATGTAAATCAGAATAAGAGAAGAACGATCTTCATTAAATGACCTCATTAAAAATGGTAGTTACATGTTTGCTAATCTCCTGCTGAGATTACATTAAACAAAAGATCCTTTACAACTGGAAGATATTAAATGGTACCAAGAAAATAATATATTCTTTTGTAAATGCTACACTTCATGCTATTAATTTCAATGACTGTTTCATATTTGCCTATCTTTCACCTTGATAACGTAATTATAGTGGTACAAGATATTCCACATAGATGCCAAGATGCAATTTAATTGTCTCTATGTTTCCTAGACAGATTGTACCTTGCATTTGACCCAAGTATTGTATGGTTATTAATAGTTATGCTCTGGGAAGTCTCACTGATATGTTTGCTGAGATCACATTGTCCCTATCCTCATAGTAAAGGAGAGGCAAAAAAATGTTGTTGGTATAATTTGAACAGACTGCAAAAATTAAAATTGAGTGGGCATTATCAGTGCAAAAGCTTAAAACAATGTCTATTTCTATAACTTCTATCACAAGAATTTTTATCCCCTCATGCTTTTCTTCACTGCAGATGTGTTTATGCAGGTTTCCCAGCAGGATGCAGTAGGTTGGCACATTGCCTGGGGTCAGTAATAATGGAACAAGTTTATCAGGGTGAAATCCTCCTCTGGCCAGAGCAGTTGGATTCAATTTTGTGTTTCTGTACCTTGACCATCATGTACTTCTAGACTTAATAGGTTCTATAATAAAGAAATGGGACAAACATCACTGGCCACTGCCCAAAAAAATAAAATTTAAAAAAAACAAACAAAAACAAAACAAAACAAAACAATAAAAAACAAAACAAACAACAAACAACAAACAAACAACCACCAAAAAAAAAAAAAAAAAGAAAAACCATCAAAGAAACAGAAAAACAAAATCAAAACACCTCAGAAGAAGTAAATTAAAGTCAGTTGAGATATGCCAGAATTTACATGGATGGTGGTACTTTTGTCTTTATATTCCTATATACCAAATTCTGACATAAGCAGTTTGATCCTACCTCTTGAAAAAGAGCAAGTTTTATCCAAGTAGTTCCACTGAACAAGGGAAATTTACATGAATTCAGAGTTCGCAGAATGCAATGCTGAGCCTGTGGTTCATCTTTTTGTATCAGAGCTGGTCAGAAAATTCTGGAAGAAACCTTTTTCTGTTGAAAATGTTGATTTGCCAAAAGTTCGCATCAGCTACATGTAATGATATGGGGGGGTTATAATTGTTAGGAAAAATATCTCACATTCTGAGAAGAGGAGAAACCTATTCTAGAACACACAGTGCTTTAGCAATTTAAAGCAGGGATCTGCTCATCGGTCACATAATGCTGGACTCTGAAGCCTGCTTCTGTTACACTCTGCCAGAAATAATATCTTATTATTCACATATCTTCAAGCAATTACAATTAAAATTATTTTTGAATCTCAACCTATTTGACATATATATATATATTTATATAACAACCTACATTCACTTCAGCCTACTCTCTCTGACCGATTTCCTTACATTATTTTTTACACTTCTTTCAATCACACGCATGTTGAAATGATCAGATGTAGCATTAGTATTCTACATTTAATGCTACTCTTGAAGGATCCATATTATCTTGCCTTCATTTTCACCAAACTGTGCTTATAGAGAATATAAGAACAAAATAAAAACTGAAACTAGCTTCTAGGCAGTCTTCAGTTTTAGCTTAGCCTTGACTTTTGATTTGACAGTGGATATTTAGACTGAAAACTTTATGATCTTGTCAACCGTTGTCATGAACATTTAATAATGTCACAATAATAAAATAATAAAATATTGGAATTTTCAAAGGACAAGGATGAAGTCAGCCCCTTCACATGTATAGAATCTTTGAAGTACCTAAACCTCATCTGTTCTGGTTTACACTGAAGCAGTTTCTATAATTACATTCCAGACAATAGCATAACACTTTTCTCTTTCACTGCTGAACTCTTGATCTACCGTCTTTATTATGTTTCCTTTTATAAATAATTTTATGGTCAAATACCCAGCTGAAATTTAAATAAAATGAAATCATGACTTCTTTCCACCATTAGCCCAAGATAAAATAATAGCATTATGACAGGTGAAGGTTAACATTTCTATTGGCTACTTTCATTTAAACCATCTCAGAGCAAGATGGCATGCATAATTGCTTTGCACCAATAGAGGAAATAACTCCCATTAATCCTGTAGTGAAGGTCAGAGAAACATTGCACAGACTCAGAACAATCACAGAACGAAGACACAAGAGAACGACGGGGTCATTTAATTCACGCACCCGTAGCTACCAGCACAGCCTCAGAGACAACTATTCATCTAGACAATACGGAATTTTTTCAGTTATAATCCAGTAGCAAATGGGAACAATTCAGGAAAAATGAAAGTGAGGTGAGTTTTTGCTAACGGTTAGAAATGTCTTTAAATAATATTTTTGAATAACGCAAGCTAATGTGGATAATTTGGGTCTGGTCTACTATAAATTAAACCCTCCTCTTTTCCAACAAAACAGAAAACAAAATCCTGATGCAGGGAAAATCAGACCTTTTATTTTTAATTATTTTCCACTTTTGCTATTATTAACATGCCCTTGTTCCATTCAGAAATATCAAGAGATAATCTATTCTCGTGATACTTCTGGCCCAGTTTTCCAAGCCCAAGAGAATCTGTTAGTTTGGGATTCAGTGATTAGATGAACCAAATCAGAACTCCATCATTATTTTTAACTTTCTCATTACAGATGAACAACATGAATTTGCACACTATGGACTTTCACATATTGAAAGGAGATATTCTTTGGTTTTAGGGATCTTAGATAGATGTTCCACTCCTAAACCAAAAGATTTCCATAGAAAACTCAAAAAGTTACTATGGAAAGTTGGAGTGCATAGAAGGTATACAGTATTACAGCAGGATTAATAGACATTTTACTATATTTCAAGCATTCTTCTAGGTCAGAGGATTAATCAGAGATGACCCAGCTTCATCCACTTCAGGGAACACAAACTGAAGTGGCACACTATTTGAGCAATAGTAGCAATCATGGGAAGCATCTTCTGCTTCTTGGACACATGTTAAAACCATGGATTATGTTCCAAAACTGTCTCATTATGTTCTGCTGAGGGAAGGAACAACTCCTACGGTATAAGAACATTGTTTTCCAGAGGATTAACTTTGGACTTCATGATGAACCGGTTGTTGTCTACTCTCCATCTCCTCTGCACTACTTCCCTTATTCCCTTGCATACACCTTTCACCTTCTCTTTTCCTCAGTCATTTCCTCATTTTCTCTGAGACTAATCCTGCCTCAGCCACATTCCATGCTAGAAAAACTTTGCCCTTCTGTGCTGTTTGTCAGCCATCGTTTCCTTCATTTTATTTCTGCTATTTATCCGTATCTGTCGTATATTTATACTACAATATACACATGAAAAAAAGTCTTTCTCTCTCTCTGTCCAGCAGAATCTTCTCCTTACTCTTGCTATTATCACTGCCTGAGATTGCTGTTACACAAGACTGCGAAACTCTCCACAAACTCGTTGCTTACAAACTCTGTACATGGATAATTTGTTTTGTACATACTTTGTAGCTACACGAGCAAATGGGCACACAAATGTACAGCAGACAGAGGAGTTACCACAGGTCATTTGATCAAAAGAAGTAGTGATATGCATGTTTTTGGCTGTCCAATTGAAAAGTAAAATGCACAGGAATAATTCATTCTTGGTTTGCAATTCTGGTGGAATTGAATGCACAACTATCAGTTATTGTGGCTTCGTTGACACGTAGTTACAACTGGAAAGTTACGGTAGCACTGTCATTTTTCCCAGATAGCAACCTTTTAAACATCTTCCCATGACCCATTTGCCACTCCTCTCAATGTCTTTCCCAGTATAGTTTTTATTTCATTAATGTAATGCAGAAGGCAGATAGGTATAGGAAAGTCACAAACTTTATTGAGTATGCCAAGCCACACACAATATTGTGTGAAGGTCAATACTGCATAAATAGGTGCTCCAGTGCTTGTTTATATGTTTGGGCCATGAAAACTGTAAATGCTATATAAACAATTAGGATTGATTTAATTATGTTCAGACACTTTTTTGTTTGGTTGGTTTCAGTTATTAAGAAATGATAGAGTGTCCCAAAGCAAATATACAGAACTCCAGAAGTCTCAGCAAAAATGAAATCTCTGAGTAACTTCCAATATGATACCCATCTTTTCCTAGAACTTGAGAGATTTCCTTCTAAATAAAGCAGTTGCCCTCTTTTGTCAGCACTGAAAATAGTGAAATTAAGGCATTTATACCCACACATATCAGTCCTGAAGTGTTTAAAAAGTGACAAGGTCTGGAAATACAGGGTGACATTTCTCTCCAAGTGTCATTGGGCACAGAATAAAAAGCAAAAAAATTACAGCTCCACCAACAGGTATCCTAGCTAGCTCAGGGCAAGCACTCCTGTCAGCATGGCACACAGCCAAACTAACTTAGTTCCCAAAAGCAGATTCATTGAATTGGACCGCAGATACAGATCATTTACTTTGACACAAAACTAGGTTTTTGCAAAGTCTTGCTGTTTATTCTTGCTCTTGTGAAGACATCAGCATCCGTAAAGTCGTTCAGTGATCCAGAAAACAGATCCTGGCACAAAGTAACATGTTAAAAACAAAGAGAGTTAAATTTCACAGAATCACAGAATCGCAGAATGGGTAAGGTTGGAAGGGACCACCGTGGGCCATCTGGTCCAACCTCCCTGCTCAAGCAGGGTCATCCCAGAGCACATGGCACAGGATTGCATCCAGAGAGTTCTTGAATATCACCAGTGAGGGAGATTCCACAACCCCTCTGCGCAACTTGTTCCAATGCTCGGTCACTGCACAGTAAAGTTCTTCCTCGTGTTCAGGTGGAACTCCCTGTGCCTCAGTTTCTGCCTGTTGCCTCTTGTCCTATTTCTTGGCACCACCTAGAAGACCCTGGCTCCATCCTCTTGGCAATCCCTCTTCAGGCACTTATAGACTGATGAGTTCCCCTCTCAGTTGTCACTTCTCAAGGCTGAACAGGCCCAGCTCTTTTAGCCTGTCCCTGTAAGAGAGATGCTCCAGTCCCTTAATCATTTTTGTTGCCCTCCACTGAACCTGCTCCAGGAGCTCTCCAGATGCAGCTTCACTAGGGTTGAGTAGAGGGTCAGGATCACCTTGCTTGACCTGCTGGCAATGCTCTTCCTAATGCACCCCAGGATACCATTGTCCTTTTTGACCCCCAGGGCACACACCCGGTTTATGGACAGCTGTTATCCACCAGGACCCCCAGGTCCTTCTTCACAGAGCTGCTTTTCATCAGTTCAGCCCTCAGCCTTTACAGGTACATAGGGTTATTCTTCAAACTTTCAGACAAATCAGTTTTTGATCTAATCCATCATGTGCCACAAAAATCACACAGACTAGCACAGACAGACCAGCAGAAATTCATGCCTTTGACTGGAGAGGAAGAACAATCTTCCCTTTCACTAAGAACTGACATTTATATAATTTTCAAGTGACATAGTCACAGTGAAGGACTTAACCAGTTTTCACTATCTCTAAATGCTACCATTCTACAACCATAGTTAAGACTTTTATGTCTAGTTCTTTTAATGACACACCACAGTTTGGCTTCTTTGAACTGAAATTACTCCCCTTTTGACCACTCCCATAAGTACTGTTCCTCTCTGCAAAAAAAAGCAGCTGCTCCATTTCCTAGAAAGAGGTTTCTATCAATGAGAATACATTATTTCAAACTCAAGTAAGGCTTTCTACTAGAAGGGTCCACATTTATTAATTCTGGGAACCCACTATCAGTGAAAGTTACAGGTTACATTGCCATAAAATAAGAACCAAATAATCTCTGAAGTACAAAGACACAAATTACGCCTGGGGAGCTTTCAGAAAGAATTGGGGAAAGCAGCAGTTGAACAGAATTCTGTTCACTTTGTTTGCTTTCAATATTAGGGAAAACAAACCAAAAAAGCAGGGCAGGCTAATGTGGTATATGAGATTCAGCTGAGCATCTGGCCATTCATACTTAAATTCTGATGAATGTCTATGCTCAAAGCTGTATCAATGTAAATAAACAAATCTAAATAGCATCTCACCACAGTTTATTATACAAAAATGGGATAAATTTTTAGAGTTTTCTTCAATATGATCAGTTCAACACAGAGGAAAAACTTGTCTCAGTTATAGTTCTCAGTTATATATTCTGGGAAATAGTTTTTTTGCTAGGTATTGATACATTAGTGTGAATACAAAATTCCAGCTCATGGCAAGTACTGTAAAAAACCATTGAAAACAACCTCCAAATAGAAATGTACTGGTGCCACCTCCTAAGATCACCTGAGTATCTTTTCACTTTATTGATAAGGAGTGTGTTAATATCAGGTAGATTGTGCTTCAGATGTGGTACCCTGAGTTTGCCTTAATTATGTCTCCTTTAAATAGAAAATCAAAATCACAAACAACTCACCTAAAAATTTCAAAAAGACTGCTTTCAGAATGTGAACTTCATACAATCAGAACTGGATTCTGTATCAACAGATCAAGTTTCTCATCAACATTAATCAGTTTCCAGTTGGAATTCATTTCCTCCGTTTTATGGTAAAACAAATTGTGATTCAAAGGGTCCCAGTGAGATGTATGTGATGCAGCCAGAGGACATGGAGTTAGACATTTTCATGAGTGAGTTTAAACTCTGATCATGCACAGTGCAAAGTCTGACAGCTCTGCTCACGATGTGTGTGCGCCAGACTATTGACAGGCTATATTGTTCTCTGTTAGTCTCAAAATCTTGCTTTGTTTCAGTATCAGCATTTTCTGCAAAGCAGAGATTTGAAGCTGAAGGATTTTTCAATCCAGCCCCTAAGAAACTGAGGAATAGTTTTCAGATGTGGTTTATTTCCCAGAGTTTTGGGTATTTGCACCAGAGCAAGGGTTTCACATCCATTCTTGGTTCTATAGTTATCATCAAGGCACAGAGGTTGATACGAACACATTTTTTCATATCCCTACCCAGTAGAAGTGGCAGATCTTCCAAACTGTGTTCCAACTACCAAGACTGTAAAATCAGGATCAGAAACTAGTCGTTGTGATGCAGTTATTCTGGGAAGATGGAGACAGAATGACTTTAGGATGAGGCCAAACAAGTTTATGAGTAAGGTTATGCTGTACAGGTGTTACAGAAGCAGTCGCCTGGATGAGGCAGCCTTATTCTCAGATGAGCCAAACTATTGTTTTTCTACACAAGATGTGAATGGTCTTTTCACAGGGGTGGAGAAAGGGGGAGTGGTACACCATTACTCTAGTAAGGCTTTTGATTATGACTCTCTGTCTCTGTAGGGATTGTTTAGTATTAGGCTACAAGGATGTGTTAGAGGAAGTTATTCAGTAGCATTTCTTGATTGCCATACTGATCAATATTTTTTCTAATGAAAGTTCTGAGGGAAAATGCCTTTCTGATTGAGTGTATGAGAGCATTGGAAGACAGGGTTAGTGTTCAAAATGACAGTAAGGTGTAGTTCCATGGAGAAACACAGAAAATATTGTATGGATTTGGGAAGAATCAGCAGTACTTACATAAAATATAGAAAGACTAGACCATATCCTTCTTCAAAGGAAAGCAAAAATCCCAGACAAGGATCATATCTCTCTTCCTCTCTCTCTCTCTCTCTCTCTCTCTCTCTCTCTCTCTGTGTGTGTGTATATATATACACATATATATATATATATATGGGATTTGTGTGTGTGAAACTTGTGAAGGAATTTTTCCGACATCCCTCAGCTGGAATATCAAGGAATTACTGAATATTTCTATCTTTTAATTATAGGCATGGAGTAAGTGGACAGAGACCAAAGGAGAACAATGAGAAGGGTAAGATGGTACAGAAAGCATTTTCTCTAGGGAGTGTTTTGAGAACTTGCTTTACTGTAGACAAGAGACAACAGAGGAAGACATTACACCTTATCCTTAAATATGTAAGAAGTTATTGCAAAGAAGAAGAGAATAAACCAGGTCCACTGGGTATTTTGTAATTGCAGGTCTTTTTCTGTAACATCCCTTATGTTTAGCATGGTCCTATCTGCTCTGTCATTTAGCAAAGATGAAAGTAATGACCAGTCCTTCACATGTTTTCAGGACAGTGCCATTGCCATGGACCTTCATTGCAGATAGTGATACTAATAAAGTTGGGTTTCACTCTATCATTTAGATTAGTTATATTAAAGCTGTGTTGTAGGGCAAAACATCCATATTTATATTGTATTTAACTTTCTATTAATAATAAATTCGTGTGAAATAGTTTTGTTATTAATATTGATCACTGTTCCAATTGAAAGCCCAGATGTCAAGGTTTCCTTTAGCATCCTCAGTTATATTTAATAGCCCTGTTGATGAGTGAGAGCCTAATGAAGGCTAACAGATGGTCTATTTAATATTGCTGTAGGGTTTGAAGCACTTGCCAAAACAGATACACAAAAGGGTTTGACAGCCCTGTAGCTGAAAAACCTTAATTACAGCTACTTCAGCTCCTAGGGGTTTTTGTGAGGCCAGCATAACAGCACAGCTTTAGGATAGGTCAGCATAGTGGGCAAAGGCTTTGTGAAGCCAGACAGTAAGTGCTGGTAAAATTATTTGCTGAACATTATTAAACTGGGCTAGATGCAGGCGGCTTAGAAAGAGAAGCCTTGACAGAGAAAGGAAAATAAGTGATGGTGCTTTCTCTGCCTCTGAGAACAGTCTGCCCTTTTTCTAAAATACCACCTCTTGAAGACTGCCATCATCTCCTGAACAAGTAGGCGGGCAGAAAGCATGGAGCCAAAGTGGAACTTTAATTATACTTGAGATATAACCGGGAGTTCCCCTTAAAATGATGTGAATTTCAGTGCACTTAATACTATTAGGGACAGCAAATTGC
The DNA here is from genome assembly GCF_003945595.2 of Pipra filicauda. NCBI lineage: Eukaryota > Metazoa > Chordata > Aves > Passeriformes > Pipridae > Pipra > Pipra filicauda. Next base: position 169,158 of record NW_024103541.1, read on the forward strand.
AACTTAGGGGGCTAAAATTTGCTGAAGTTGCAAAACTTTCTCTCTAAAGGAGTGCACAAATTTATTCAGAACAAAAGAATATACACACAACACAGAAATCTATGATTTTTAAAAACTCTTTTTATTTGTTTTTCCAAATTTCAGTGAAAAGAAGGAGCTTTCAGAGACTTTTGGTGATTTTTGCCTGGTTCTACCTGAAAAAATTGCCCCCGGTTTTCTGGCATAAATTCACACCACTTCCCAAATGAGAAAAGGCATAATTAGCAGCCACATTCTGATTTGCCTGAATTGATTTCTTGGCAATTGCTTAGAAATTGAATCAATTCCTTCAGAAAGAATAGGTGTTCTCATCACTGCCCTTACTGTCTCTGGCAGATCTGCCTGTACCTAAAGCTATTGATTCTTCTGGGTACCAGGAGGAACTAGTCTGTGGAGTTGTTCATATATAATTCCAAATATCTGATCAGTACTTGTTTCACACAGTATTTTCTAGAAAAAAAAAAGAAAATGTGAATACATGCACAGACAGAGATGTAGGCAGATTTTGAGACTTTCTGACTGTGGAAGAACAGTTTCCCCTCATCACCATGCTCTTTGCTGCACACAACAACAGAGATCAACAGGAATAAACAGTTTCATTGAGAAAATGGGGGGGGAAAACAAAACAGAAAAACAAACAGGAAGTGAGATTCCCTAAAGCTGCAAACTAACTTGGGACAACAAAATAACAACGGAATAAATTTTGCCAGTCGCTGTGGGATTAACACCCATGGATTTCATGCTTCAGTGTGATATAGAAAAATGCACAGGGGACAATCCCTTTTTTCACCACAGCTGGCTGGAGTTCCTTTTCCACATGTTGCCGTGTCTGCTGGTAGACTGTGAATTATCTCATGTAAAATCAGCTGTTTCTCATTATTCCAGACTATGCTGAAGCCTGACATTTTTATTTCTTTGTGCAAGAATCTGCATTTTTGGCTCCATCCAAACAGCAACTAGAAATGAATAGATACCAAACACTAGTCTGAAGGAGAGAATGTACTGGCCTGGGCCAGATACATAGGCAAATGAAGCAAAAATAAAGAAACAAGCTAGAATTTACAGCAATCTTGATCCAGCGACTGTTGAACTAACTGGAAAGATTCCCATTGGATTTAACGAGAATTGAATCAAGGCCTCAAAACTACCTCCCCAATGGGCAGAGAAGTGAAGTGCAATAGCAACACAACATCCTAGAAAAACATACAGTCAGGATAATAGTAACACAGGCAGCCAAATTTGAAGGTAATTGGAAGAGAATCTCTAAATACAAGGGCTGTGAAATCAGACAACTCTTTCATCCTTATATGCAGTTAAAACTTGATAAGCAATGGTTAGGTGGTGGGGATGTTTTGAAGCTAAATATATTTTTAATGTGATATGCATATTCTTTGACATATATATTTTCAGTAAATGTTCATTTGTTTAATTATTATCTATTCTGTACAGAGCTTTGGGATTTACTAAGATGAAAGAGGTTATTGTCTGTTTATTACTTTGTGAGTGACAATGCCAGGGCTGACTCCTAAACTAGTCCATCACTCATTACATAGGACCTCAAGCCATTCTAATACAGACAATATTCTTGGAAAAATCAACTTTGATGAAAATGCATATACACAAAGGATGTTCTATAATTAGGGAAGGTACAAAGCATTGAATGTGCCAGTAAAGTCAATTAAACACTAATTACTATTGGATTCAGATCTGCCATCGCATGATATATTGCTCGAGTAAAAGTATCTTCTCCACACAGAGGTGCCAAATTCACTCCTGCTGATGTTACAGATGTTTTTTTCAACTACCCCTCTGATCCTATTTGAGATAAAAATGCAAAACTTTCCCTTGTTGTAGGCAGAAGTGTGAAAAGCTCATTAGCTGATATAATCTTTATAGATAGTTTTCTTTGTGTGGTTACATGACAATCCCTCACTTTCCACAGTTCTAGGCTGTGCTAATGATTTCATACCCTCTTTTCTCAGGAGGCAGATCTTTCTGCAATGTGCAAGTGACATATGGTTAGTGTCTAGCCCTTTGCCATCATTCAGGTGATGGAGAGCTTTGGAAAACTCTTGACTTCATTTCAGTCTCGATTTGCTCCATCAGGAATTCTGCAGATGACTGTCATTCAGCTTTTTAAACATTTCCAGGAAGTTCATCACTCATTGCCACTTTTCTCCTTACCTTTCAGTGTAACAAGTTTCCATATGCTGTTTCCATATGCCATGTGGCTTTTATAAAATCTCAGGCAGTAACATCTCCTAAAGCTCAGATACCTTTGTGGTAGTTCTGTTTAGCAGCATATTCATGCGACTATGATGACAAAGTGAAAGACATCAATTCCGTGGGCTTCAGTGCATTTTGGAACAGCCTCTAACAAAGTCCAGCTTCAAAAATTTTAAGATGGGAAGAGGTCACTATGATCTCTTAGAATAATTTCTGCTTGAGCCACTTAATCTGTCCTTCATCCAGTCTCCCCAGTATTAAAACTATAAAAAATATATTTTAAATAGAATGACAAACTTGAACTTATGTTAGCACAAATATCATGTTCTTCCATCTATCAGACCTCAGCTGCTCTAAGCAGGTTCCTAACAGTAACATCCTGTTGCTGTCAACTTACTGAACCTGCCTTAAACTTGTCAGTCTGATCGATGTGAGTCTTACAGCCCTAGAACAAAAGCCAAATGGTGGCTCCATAGTGCAGATGCACAAGATGAGATGTTCAAATGTCTTTAGAGAGAGATAAAAGTCATATCCAACCATTTTCTTGAAACTGGTACTTCAATCCCTGTTCTCCCAGGTTTTACATTGCCATATCTGAATATAGCAAAAGAGTTCTCTTTCTCCATGAAGAGAAACTTTCTTTCCTCTCTTCTCCTGAAGTCTTTCTTTTTATTTCCTGCAGTATGCCTTTTAAAAGGAGACTGAGATGCTTTTTGAAACTGGTGATTACAGACTAAGGTAGCAAAACTTATATTTCTTTTCACCTTTATCTGGCTGAGAGAAAACATCTCAATTTCTCCTGAGCACTTTTATTTGTAGATGACAGTGCTCCTGCACCTCCACTGTGTGCTGTTGCTGCTCAGTGGTGAGGTGAGGGCTGTATAAACAGTTTTTGAGGAATCCCCCACAAATAACATTTGTTACTGCTCACCTTGGATGTCATGGAAACTCAAACCTTCCAGCACTGCACTAAAGTGAGCAGTCTCAGCCCAGTCACACAAGCAGCAGTACCTCATTTATTAATCATCAGAGGTGATGACTTACAAGTCCAGATGCAAAACACTATATTGAAGACAGGAGGTTAGGGTGTGCTTCCTCTAATGCTTGCTATTTCTCCTCTAACTAGTAAAACTTGAGTTGCAGTGCTTCCAGATAAAGTTTTTTTCAGTATGTTATCATTAGAAGCACTGAGCAAAGGGAAATTTTGTGATCAATATATTACTGGAAAATATTTAAATGGGGACTTTTGTTGATGTTTGCAATTCGGTTTATTATGTGGATTTTTTGCTATGAGTATTAATTCTTCTACCAGGAGGGTACTTCTAGAGATTCTCAGGTGTTTGGCCCTCATACCTTGCTTTTAGTCACATTTAAATAATTAAGTACATAAATTATGTAAACCAAATCTCTTCCTCTGTGTTATCTCATCACAGGCAGTCAAAGGAACTGTCAGTGTTCATTTCACTGTAGTAACACGAGAGTGATTGCTTTCACATATATGTGTTTACTTACTTACTCTGTTCTGAGTCCAATTTAAAAGAAAATGTGGAAGAAAATTACAGGACATACAGATAGACCAAAACCATTTATGGCTGAAACATGAAATATTTTCAGCTTTCAGGTTCTTGAAGGGTTAAGTAGGGGAATGAGAAGCCTTTTACAATTCTTTTTAGGCAGGAGATGGTTTCATGAAGAAGCAGGAAAACAATTTTATCTAAGAACAGGAAAACCAGAATTTGAAATCAAAAAACAGTGCTTAAAGCAAGAGCTCCAAATGTTCAACAGTTTATGGACCACTTTTAACAGTTGCAGTCAAATGTATTGTTAACTCAAATAGTTTACTCATTATAAAAAATTTAAATAGCTTATAAATTAAAACTGCTTATAAAGTGCTTGCTGCACTTTTAGGAGTATTCATAACATATAACTAGCACAAACTAAGCCCACACAATCTATGTGTGTCTGTATCTGCTAAAGCCTTCACTAAGTTTCCAAGAGCCATTAAAGCAGGGATAGAAACACAAACAGTTATAAACTTTAAAACCTTGTTAGTACAAAATATATTGAAAGTCTTACATGGGGAAGGAACTCAATGCCTAAAACCTGCTTAACAGAAAAATAATAATGGTAGTAATAGTAATAATAATAATAATAACAGCTTTCTGAAAATGTTTACCTTATCTATAAAACCCATTAAAAGCACTTTAAAGTCTTTCCAAAATGTATTCAGAAGTCTACAAACCAAAAGGTTAGTTATTTTCAACTTCTTTGAAAAAATGTGGCATCATTTTCTTGACAAGGCTGTAACATTAATAAGTTTAATAAGTGGTTTAAAAATAACAGTTATCAATGAATGTGTATTGTCACTCTAAAAAGTAAATTAAAAGCAATTTTATTTTAAAAATCTTTCACTTTATTATCTTTTCTTCTGCTAGTACACTAAATTATTAAGACAATGATTAAAAAGTCTATTTAAAATATGGACTGGCTAAGTGTACTTTTAAATACGTGGTGAACTTCAAAGGAAGATGGGGATTTTAGCAAGGTTTAGTTAAATTACTACAGATTCACATCCATCTCCAGACTCCTTTCTAAGTTTGTATCTGTTGCTCAGCTGTTGGGAAAGACACTCTTTAAATTCCTTTCTGAAATGAATACAGTTATTTTTACCTCCATCATTCCTATGTCAGTAGAACAAGACAAGAGCAAGCCTTCATCTGAATTAGTCCTTAATTCCTCCAGGGACATCCTATGCCAAGGTCATTATAATTTATTACCTGAACAGAACAAAGCAAGTAAACAAAGCCAAACTGGAAGTGTAAGACGTTTCCTTCCTTATTCCTATTCAAAACTCTTTCAGGATTGTGGGACACATGAATTTATTAAGAACTGTAGAGAAAGTAAGATGTGGCCTACCAGCTTATTTTGCCTGATATTTACACCATAGTTGTGTTTGATGTTTCCCACACCACCCAGGCTTCTGGTAAATGGCTAACCTCCACCTTTTCCCTTTGTGGCTAAACCACATCTAAATGCTAACACATTGACAGATGCACCCTTCACGATAGGTGCACTCTTCCCTGGGTCAGGAACTGGCTGAACGGCCGGGCTCAGAGAGTGATGGTGAATGGTGCTGCATCCAGTTGGCAGCCGATCACTGGGGGTGTTCCCCAGGGATCAGTGTTGGGCCCAATCCTGTTTAACATCTTTATTCATGATCTGGATGAAGGGATCGAGTGAACCCTCAGCAAATTTGTGGTCAACACCAAATTGTGTGGGAATGTAGATCTACTGGAGGACAGGAAGGCTCTGCAGAGGGATCTGGACAGACTGGATCGATGGGCCAAGACCAGTGGTACAAGGTTCAACAAGACCAAATGCCAGGTCCTGCACTTGGGCCACGACAAGTCCGTGCAGTGCTACAGGCTGGGGGAAGAGTGACTGGAAAGCTACCCAGCAGAAAATGACCTGTTTAGTCAACAGCATCTGAACATGAGCCAGTGTGTGCCCAGTTGAGCAAGAAGGCCAATGGCATTCCTGGTTTCTGCCAAGAATAGTGTGGCCAGCTGGACCAGGGAAGTGATGGTCCCCTTGTACTCAGCACTGGTGAGTGTCCAGTTCTGGGCCCCTCAATTCAAGAAAGATATTGAGGTGCTGGAGTGCATCCAGAGAAGGGCAACAAAGTTGGTGAAGGGTCTGGAGCACCAGTCCTATGAGGAGCAGCTGAGGGAGCTGGGAATGTTTAGCCTGGAGAAAAGGAGGATCTGGGGTGACCTTATCACTCTCTACAACTACAAGACAGGAGGTTGTAGCCAGGTGGGGGTCAACCTCTTCTCTAAGGCAACCAGTGACAGGATGAGAGGACATAGACTCAAGCTGTGCCAGGAGAGGTTCAGGATAGACATCAGGAGGAGTCTTTTCATGGAAAGGATTGTTAAACACTGGAATGAACTGCCTGGGGAGGTGGTGGAGGTCTCTGGAGGTATTCAAGAAATGGCTGGATGTGGCACTTAGTGCCATGGTCTATTTGACAGGGTGGTGATCAGTCAAAAGTTGGACTTGTTGATCTCAGAGGTCTTTTCCAACCTAATGATTCTGTAAGTTTGTGCTTATGTGATTTTCCCCTGAATCATCTCTAATCCCTACCCACTTCTTTTGCCCTGACAGGCGCATCCTCCGCATCTTTCGCAGTGTTACTACCACATTACACTCATTGCAGAGCATTTCACAGTTTAACCCCAGGCCCCTGTCATCACCATATGGTTCAAAGTGCTACTGACAAAAATTTCTTAATTTTGTCTCTTCCTGAATGCCTCTGAGTGATTTATCTTTCTCACTTGCTACCTCAACCCAGTCACTGACAGACATGTATACACACACACACACACACAAACACGTGCACAAAGTCTTGTTGACAAATTTCCCTAACTCTCCAGTATGCTTTATAGCAAATTCAAAACTGTTCCTTTTGAGAGCTGACACCACTTATCACATGCAAGTGGATGACTCTTCAGGCTCAGCAGAGACACAGGCACAGAGCTGTCCCCCACACACTACCCAAGTGCTCCAGTTTCTTTGGCATCCTTCCTCTAAAATGAAAACCTGTCTCTGTTCTTTGTGTTATTTTTGGAAAATCAGGGGGTATCTAGATTATTTACTTTTTTCTTTAAAAATTTCCTTCACAGAAACCTCTAAGATGTTTTTTTTTAAAACTGAAAAGCCATAGGGCTCAGTCACATGCCTATTCAAATATAAAGAGCACCTCCACTGACTTCCCCAATGAACAAAGCTGTTAGCAGCAGAGACTGAATCCTGATATCCCTGGGTGAATATCCCTGGCTTACCCACAGGATACATTAGGTGCCATCTGAGATACCAAGTCCTTTGTGGTCTTTTTGGTTCTTCAAACACTTAATTCTCAAAACCAGGTTCAGATTCAAACTCAAATAAAATCAGGGGAATATTTTTCATTGTTATAATGGCATTTGAATCAGGAGACAGGGCTAGAGAGTGTGTGGAAGGTCACATTGTCTGAGGTTTCCAATAGAATGATTGATATTAAAATGTCAATATGTAACACCAATCACTGTGAAACCACATCTGCTCTGCCACATTTCCCCTAGGACCTTAGAATAGAAATATATCTCAGAGTTTCAGAATTGCTCAATATTGTTTAATTCTACTGCCATTGAAACTGTTCATAAGATTTCCATTAATTTCAATAGAACAACATTAAACTCAATGTAAAAACTACATCATCCATTGTGTCAACGTGGCATGTTAATGATAATGGCTAAAAAAATTTTTAAAAGCAGTTCATCTTGCACTATTATGAAAATAAAGGAAGAAAGTACTATGAGATAGAATGCTGAAGAGATAAATGACTTTTTATCAGGGTTCAGCTAACCTTTGATCACTTTTAAAAATGAAAGTGATTTTAGGGCTGAAAAATGCTCATAATAAAAGACACTTAAAAAGCTCAATCTGCTCATCAAAAAAGATCAATAGTTGCTTAATTGCAGTGTAGAAGTGCCTCCATGCAGAGAAAATACCATATAGTAAAGGACTCGATCTATCATGGAAAAGCACAAGAACCACTGCCTTCACATTACACCAGGTAAAATCGACAGAAATTAAGTTTTGGGGTTTTATTTGCTTGGAGATTTTTTTTTTGTTTTAATAAAATGTGTTTATTAACTTTCCACATTTTAACATCTTCAGACAAGGGCTGAAGCTGTTGTCCTAAAACTGACATGATGCTCAAACACAAGTTATCAGTCTCATTAACAGGCTAACCAGGAACAGAAAGGAAAAAGGAAGAAAAAATAGTGGTTGTATGCAGAACACTAGGAATACTTAAAATTTCTAATTTCTGGAATTTCTTCCCAATTTTCCCACACTTCCAACAAAGAAAACAGAGGAAAATTGAAAGTGAGATCTAAAAAATAAAAGAGAGAAGAATGTATTCCCAATGTTAATAGGCTGAGCAGCTGAGGATCCAGACAACAACCTGCAGGAATTGAGCAAATGTTGGGGGTTTGGTTTTGCTTTGTTTTGTTTAATTCAGAAACATATATTTCATGGGACTGAGTGCAGACTCAGATCAAATGGCACTTTGAAATACAGATAATTGTTTACTTTTTAGAGAAAAAGCTTGTTGATTTTCTGTTGCTCTTTATTTTGTCCCATTCTGGTTGGACATTTTACATTACCAGTAAAATTAAACATATCCTAATATTCATTTGGATACATTCACTCTCTTACCTCAGTAGCTGTTATGTGACTTTTTAAAACTATTTAAAAAAAAATACATGCTTTTATTTGTTATTCTCCTGTTTTAGTAATACTGCCAACTATACTTTCCACTTCACATGAATTCGGGTCTATTCCAATTTTCCACTTCCCTGCCTTTAATCCCAGTGTTACAAATGGAATCCCATGCTACACTAATATCTCTTACTCACTGGCACAGAAGAGATCAATATTTCAAAATGCCATATGTTTTATAGATCAACTGCCTTGTGCATAAGAATCCAATGGCATCTGAACCATTACACAATATTTGTAAGTTACAGGAGTCCAGGATTGTGACATCTGTCTTGCACACCCTATCAGATCCTAAAATGTCTGTACTCATCTGTGAAAGGTTTTAGTATTCCTATGAAACTTAAACTAAGTTACCTAAATTCTTGATCTTCTCTCACCACAAGCCATTCTCTGTGGTCTATAGGCATGGTAGAAACTTTAATGTGAATGTTTTGCCCTTCAAAGACAATCAAAAGTCTCAAGAAACTTTTCATAAGTTTTCACAGCTGTACATCAAAAGTTAATGGAGCATTAGCACTTGCTCAAGCAGAGGTGAAGTCAGTGCAGAAAGACATATATCTGCATGTGTTTGATCACTGAGGTTAATTTTGCTAACACTTCAGCCTGATTCACCTGCAGGTACAGATTCAGGGGTTGAAGAATACATCCAGTGAAGGTATTTCGGTGTGCAGCTGCAGTGCAAGCTGCAGGTTGAGCTCTGGGGGGCAGGAACCTGAGGAAAGAGGCTCCAAAATGCTGAGCCTTTGCATTACAAAGGGCACGGGGACTTGTGGCCCAGCCATGGGACTGGGCACTCAAAGACACAGCAGGAGCCGATGACCCCCAGACTTTCCTGCACTTCAACTGTGAGGGTATAAAAGCCCTAGGTTTCCTTTGTTCAAGGCCCCTCCTCAGAGGCACCAGCAAGAGCTGTTACTTTGTTATTTAGTTATTGCACCATGGTTAAATTATTTTAAGGATTTGGATGTCTGAGACTTTGCTATGGGAAACTTGGGGTTGAACCAGTAAGGAAACCTAATCTGACTGTGTGAGTGTGGGGGATGTAGCTGCAAAGGGTTTTCAGTCCCAGCTCAGGTGGTGCAAGAGCGACTGCGAGAGTGGCTCCTGGATGGTCAGTCAGGGAAGTTTCCTTAACACAGAAACAGCCTAAGGATGAGCCACAGGAGCCACACAGACCTTGGAGGAAACCGCAGGGCATTTTGCATATCAACGCATGCTAATATTACTCCTGCATTGGTCCTTATTCCATTCCCATACCCAAGCAATAGTTCTAAAGGTGACATCATGTTTTTGTGGAACCATTTTGATTTTGACAACTTTGTGACAAAACACAGACTCGGCTTGATTTCAAAACTGGAGCTGCAGACCAGACTCATTGGGAGTGGTATTCTGTTCTGCTCTTTGGGAAGTTTTCCCAGTTTGCTGCCAGATCACCTCTCAGCTCCTCAGCACTTCCGTCGTTAGATTGCTTCAGGGTTGGCAATCCCATGAGTTCCAGGAAACAAAGCCCCCCAGGTACACTGTACCAAATCACCATTTCTGTTCCCTTTCCCACAACATCATGGTGTTAGGTCTCTCCCCAAAAAGAAGAAAAACATACCTTTATGTCTTTTCCACCAAGTACAATGACCTCAGTCTATGTCTCCTCCAAGCATGCTGGACACCGATAATGGCAACAAGTCCAAGATGAAGGGAGAAAGAGCTTAAGAGCATTTCTTGGCTTTGCACTTCACTAGTATAACACTATGTCAGTATGTCTGAATTGTCTTTGAAAAATTTCAGAACAAAACATTATTCATACATTTTTCCCAATGGAGAGAAGATTTAGAGAACAAACATATGATACATTATGCGTGCTGCTTAAGGGATCTCTGACATTCAGAGTGAGGAACAGAATAGAATAGAATAGAATAGAATAGAATAGAATCAAGGCAAAATAACTTTGACCTCTTACAAGTAATTTTAAACAAAAGAAATCATCAACTGGTAAAAACTGAATTTGGAGTGAAACTTGGGTGGTAGCTTCCAATCTGCAGAAATGGGTTTTTTTGTGTATGTAGCATTGTATCTTCACGGTGCTGTTTACATGAAAATTAGTTTAAATAGCAGCCTGAGGCCCCAGAGAAGTCTCGGAGCAAGTAATCTGGATTTAAATAATGCTGTTGTATTTCTTCGCCATATTATTGCATATTTGTATAATGAGTAGTTTTCCTCTAAGGAAATGGCCAAGATAGTATACTTGAGGGAAGCTCTTTAACGGCTATTAAAATGTGGTTATTGTAAGTTTTTAATAACAAGTTGGAAGAAGGCCCTATCAGTGAAGGTCAACTGGGAATCATAAATCAGACTTCAGATTTTATATCCACCTATAATGAGTAGTCAGAGGACATCTGGTCACACAGATTTGAGAGTAGTGTGTTTAGGCGAAGTTTGGATTCAGCCTGGTATGTCTTTGTAAACCCTTTTCTTCTACTGAATGCAGGAATGTGTAAAAAGGGAATTTTGATCTGTCAATAAGAGTCCTTCTCTCCAGGAAGAATTTCTGTCTACAGGAACAGAGAATGGAAGAATGAGGCAAAACCACTGAAAATGTTTTATTAAGTATACAAATTTGCTACAGATTTTCTCCACACACAAGCAGAGTGCTTTAAAATATCTCCATCCTTTCTTATATTCAGTAAAATTTTTTGTCCTGGTGGATATTTTTATTTATTTATCTTAATGGCTGACTGATCTAAACATTACTGCAAATAGTAGACCATAATAGTAATTCCAAAGCTCCCCCACTGTACGTTGTTTGTGTAGGGAAGTATATTTCATTTCACATAACATTTACAACTCCATGCTATAATTCTAGGAAGTCAGAAAGCTTTTAAAATTTAATGAGCAAAAATTTGATGTTTTTACAACATCCAAAATCAGTATATACCAAGCAGTTGCGTGCAGGAGATTGTCTCTTGACACTGGTTTCATTTTCTTTCCACTACACCAATAAGAATTCATCTACTCTGAAGTTAATTAAGCTGAATAGGAAAAAAGACATTTATGTGAAGCATCTCCAACATCCTAATCCATTTGCATAGATATTTTTTCTCTAAGATGCTCCCAGCTACTATATTTCATAAGCAAATTGCATGTAGAAGTTGCAGTTTTCCTACCTCTTTACAGAACGATCCTTTAAAGGAGCTCTGAAATATCTCTGTATCATACAGAAAAAATTTTCAGGCCCACTGAAGAACCCTTTTCTATGTGCTGCATTGCCTGGCAGCATTGCACTCCGAGGACATTTATGCTGGGCTGTTACACAGTTGTAAACTAGTTAATTTATCCTATCATGCTTTGTGTCCATATACAATGTCTTTTTTAATAATTTACCATCTTTGGGTACAGTAATTAGTCATATTTGGAACAAACGCCTCTCAGTATGTTTCCCTAACTGAACAGAGATCAGAAATGGACTAAGAAAGTAATGTTTTGGTGAAATGCCACTTCTTTAAGCCTGACATTTTTGTTTCAGAACATTACAGATTGGGCAAACACTGGTGGAGTCCATCTTGGAATTTCTGGGGTCAGAAACGATGAACCAGAAATCACATGGACACTCATATCCATGTGGCACGGTGCCAGCCAACAAGTCTGGAGGCATGTACATGAACAAGGAGATGAGAGATGATGCCCAGAAATATGTGGCCTCAGTTTTTAGGGAGTAATTTTTAGGAAACAGAAATAGCAGTGCACAGGATGCTGGGTGACTACTGCTAGGGAGACAGGCTAGCAGGAATCTCAGGTCTTTGCCTTACCACAAGTGCCTCTGGGAAAACCATCGCTCCTTCCCCAACAGTCGAACACAGCTAAGGTTAACCTCTATTACAAAGCACTTGAGGATCAATCGATGAGTAATGCTGCAGAAGGGGATCATCTTCTCATTCATAAGTGAGAACAAATCACTTGGTTTTCAGAGTTTCAGAAGATCTGCAGAGAGAGCAATCAATCATCCTGGCTTTAAAACCTGCAATCCAGCTTGTCTTGCAGCAACAACCATGTGTTAAAGCCCTCCAGTGTGGTGGAATGAGTTGTGGTGGATGCACTCACTCCATCATGCAATTCCCATTTTTTGAGTTTGAAACAGCAGGGAGAGGAGGGGGGAAGCACTGAGGGGCAAACTGCTTTTATTCTGCTTTGCTGCTAATGACACCCATGACAACTGCCGTGATACCCTTGCTCAGTGCTGAGGATTCTTTACATCAAAAGTGAAGTCAAAATGCCCTGCCTGACAAAGGGTAGCAAGTGATTCAGTGAGAAGTTCAGCTGTAGTCATCGTCTGTGTCTGTGGGACTGTTTCTGACTGAGGCCTTGAGTATCATCCTTTCTTTGCTAAAGAAATGCTGGAGAGTTGGCACATACTCCCAAGAGTTTCTTGCAGGCATTATCCCCAGTCATGTTGCAAAAGCACCAGGACACTTCTGTGCTCAGCCCAGCTGTGCCCTTTAGGATGCGGTCAGCTTTTCACCTCTGATGGAGAAAAAATTATTTTCCTTATTTTCCACTGAGATTGTTGGAATCATGCTCAGGGTTTCAATAGTAACTAAATATTGGAGTAACTAATTAGCATTCTCCTCTCTGTGAAAATTATATGTGTATTTTTTGCTCTTCCTCTTTGCAGCAATAATACTATATTTGAAGTCAAACACTTTGCTCAGAATAAGATATAGGAAAAGAAGGGCATGACCACCTGATTTTTAGTTATAAAAACACAGGATTACTGGAAATGCAAGACTTTCGGCACACACACTGTTCTAACACTTCAAATATGATTTATTCTTAATCAAATGTCCCTTTTAAATAAAGATAAAAAATAGTTCTGTATCATTTGAAATATTTTAACTGTGATGTAAGAATATCACTTTAAATTATGAATATTTTTTAAATATACATGATCATTGATTACAACTTTCTTTTAGAATATTGGCATTTAAAAATTTTTAAAGGTAAAAGAAAACATGGGAAAATCCCCTGCTAAATGATAACTATTTTGAGTTAACAAAATTGAAATGAAAAATTAAATAATCTTTTCCAAACAATGCAAAATGAAATATATTTGCCTGGTTCAATTATTAAAGAGAAAAATACTATTATTTTGTCAAGTTGCCGTGCTTCAATAAGCCAAGCATTTTTTTCCTGAACAATTTACAGTTTTCCAATTTATACAATTCACTCTTCTGCATTACCTTTTCCTTTTTGTTTCATTTTGCAAAACTAATTGGGAAAAAAACCCAACAAAATAAACACATTGTAACTGTACTTGACAGGTTTTCATTGCCTTCTATAGAAGCAGAGTCCTGTACATGTTAATTATCTGTAAATCAAACTAGTTCTCATTCAGGCACAGTTAAACCTCACCTAGATGCACTGTTCTTTATAGAAGCAGCTTCACTGCCTTCACAAAAAAGGCTTACATCCTCCTCCTGGGACAGCCAAGGAGCCCCACATCCCTTGGTATAGCTGACTTTTGCCACCTCCTCCCTCAGGTTTGCCTGAAGCAGAGGCAGAGCACTGAAGGAACTGAGAAATCTCCAGCTGAAATAACAGTCCTTTAGAAATCTTGTCAGATGATCATGAATGTCAACAGTCTTGCAGTGACTGATTTATCTTGCTCTCAAAATAATTGCTACCACCTCTGCCCTAGCTAAGCAGAAAGAGAGGTGATCAAAAAGAAATTTGCTTTTTTTCTGTTTGTTTGATTTCTTCAGCAAATAGCAAATTCACCAAGCAGATTTGCATTGAATAAAAACCTGTGACCACTTGAGTCCATTTCACTGGACGTAGGACAACAGGAGTGGCTTTGAGGAAGATCCAGGAGATTAGTGGTGACATTTTCAAAATTAAATATATCAACTTTTCATTCTAAACAATCCTGCTTTGTTTTGATATCTAATTCTGCTTTTAAAAGGTTAACTCTTCTTAGATGAATGCTTAACATTCTTGGTTGTTGCTCTTTAAATTGTTTACTTAGTAGCTGCTCTAAAATTGGAGGGAAAAAAAGGAAAAAATAAAGAAAAAGCAGAAAAAAGTGTTTTACTTTCTCCAAAATTAAATGCAAATTTTTATTACAAGCTTAAATGGCATCTTTTCACTCACTTTCATTAAACAGTGCAGAAAATTCTGTTATTCTCATATCGCTTTGGATACTGCTGTACTTTTCCCCAACCCCTTTGCAGTGAAGCTCAGCTCACCCCAGGGCCACAAGCTCTTTGATATTACTGGTGGTTCTTTGGTGCAAGAAAGGAGGATCTGATCCGGCATTAATGCTGCCCTTCTGTTGAAGAACAGCACAGATATTTCAGAAGTTGTAGAATACATACACCCTTGTGCATTTCGTGATGGATGTTTGTTTCTTTTCTTCTGAAAGGATAACACTTCAAATTCTGTGGTTCGTTTATTCTAATGTCCTTTAGGCAGCACCAGTTCCTTACAGACAATTTAAAATTCTTTCACACTCCAGAAATACCATAGGCAGCAGTAAGTTAGATAAGTCATTCCTAGAGTTATTAGTTGATAATGATGATAGCTTCAGTTCATCTGAAAAATTATTGCTCATAAAATTACTGTATCATAAGCAAACTGCACCTTTTACTGATTTGTTTATCCTTTCAACACTTTCAGTTTGGATAACACTCTTTTTTTATTAATATTGCTATTATTTATTTCCCCCATCAGTTCCATAAGACACTTCATAAAATATATCTTATATTTGCCAGCATTAAGAGAATTACTAACTTCCGATACAGCTGAAGCTGGATCTCTCCAAGAAGGAGAAGAAGCAAAAAAGAAACCCTGATAGCCCACTTTGGATGTCTTTGGGTATTTCCTGTAGCCCAAGTGATGGGGTGCACCTACAGTCCTGACACACCAGTATCCCAGTATGTCTGTGGGCACTCAGATACTAGGTACATGTCTAAGTCTGTGGGAAAACTTGAGCTGAGACCCTTCAAACTGACTTTGTCCCAGCAATTAGCCAGCTGTGAACTGTGTGATGGTGCCCTTACTAAGAAATGTAAAGTATGAGAAGGTGAAATCCTCAGGTCTTGCACATGTAGAATAGTTCTTGGGTTGGGCCACCACCACCTGACAGAGGGTTTGGACACCTATGTCCTGTCTTGTTGGGACAAAGAAAAACAGCAGTGATGAAGACCAACATTTAGTAGAATTACATGATTTTTAAATGAGCAAAAACTGTATATGTGCATTTGAAATCCTCTGATTTTAATCTTGCCCACCAGCTGAGTACAAAAAGCTTTTCCTGTTCAGTTACAGGAGTACAGCGGACTTCTTTTCTGACAAAAAAAAAATCTTGGGTAAATTCCCAGAGAATGCCTTCTTGGTCTTTTCAAAAACCAGCTCTCTTCTTCCCAGTGCTCTTCTGAACTCGCATATGATAACACATGCAACTGAGACAAGAGTCAATGCCTCCTTTGCACCACCAGCTGCCTTTGCACTTCTCAGGATATGGCCAGGGGAATGTCTTTTTGGTGATTCACTACTGTCCCGAGCATAGGCAGTGGTTTAGGCATAGAAAAGAAAGGTTTAGGCATAGTCACAAGGTCTTGCTACTTAGTGATGTACCCCAGGTCGGCTGAGCTATCGCAAACGATCAAATGAGTGCTCTTAAGATCTTTTATTGATTTTCAAGCTAACTCATTTTACCTTAGATTTGTGGCAGGCTTAAGCATGCACATCCACTCAGTTATGGGCAGTTACTACATCTGAGCTATCATCCTATGTATGCCTACATCCATTCAGCCTGAAAGGCTTGTCATCACTCATGCTGTATCTGCACATAGGAGACTGGGCTGTAATGGTCTGCTTTCCCCTTGATATAGTTCAGCCCAGAAATGTAAGACATAAACTACATTTAGGGGCCTGGATCAATATGCATTACTGTATAGCCCACCTCCGTCCCTGATGAGGTAAAAGGCTCAGCATGGTCAGAGAGCTGTAAATTTTCCGACGTTTCATCTGGCAATAATAAGAGCACTGCAGTGAGGAGTTGAGGGCTGGACAGCTGCTGGGATTCTCTATCACTTTTTTCACAGATATCACAGAGATAATAACTCGGCCCAGCTCTGGGGTCTCTCTTCCTAAAAGCCAGCCTAAAACACCACTTGCAATGTGCTCAGAAACTGTCATAAAAGCAGCACTGAAATGGGGAGATTCTTGCAAGTTGAGCACTGCCAGTAAGCTGCAGGGACTTGTTTTGCTCTGCAGTTTGTCTTTTCTATTGCTCTCCAGACTTCCTGTATCCTCGGTTTTTCAGGGCTCAGCCTATTTTACTGGCCAGAAGCAAGTACATTCTTGCTGGGACTCTTTTGGTACAAGAGGTGCTCAAATAAAAACCTTCATGTAATAACAAATAGTTTCAATTAAATAAAAGCAGGAACTGTGTGGCTGTGCAGAAGTGGAGTTTTTCCAAGGACAGAATGCTATTAAAAACCTTTTGTTCCTGTTTCTGAAAGCAGCTCTGTTTTGCAAACAAACCAGGAACCCTTCAGGTTTTCCAATACACAGAAATTAAAGTATCTGTCACACCTGTCATCTTTAATCTGTATCATTAAGTTGGTTGCATGGAAATATCACTTTTTAGTGGTGATGAAACTGTTTATTTGGGACCGCACTAACCCAGGGAGAAAGCCAGCTAGATTTTCCACAGATAACAGTGGCTAGCAGAAGTGAGTACAAGTAGATTATGAAAAGAAATCTAAAATTGCCAAGTCCTCAGCAACTCCATTCAAATCTCATGGTTTAAAGAAAAATTGCACTGTTTCAATGTCTGGCAATCAACAAGATTATATGGTAAGAGATGTTCCACATAAACTGTGAAATATGTTTGGAAATAATCTCCTTCCCTTCCACCTGACACTTGTGCTGCATATTCAACACACTTGACAGCTTTAGTTAATTTATTACCAAAGAGAAAGTCTGTTAAAGAGGAGGAAAATGAAGCAAATGGGAATGACCTTGGTTGCTGAAGGGGATGAAGGAAACCTTTCCCTTTGTCCCTTACTGGACAAAGGCATAAAATGTACCCTCAGCAAGTTTGTTGATACGAAACTCAGGGGAGTGGCTGATACACTTCAAAGTTGTGCTGCCAGGCAGGCAGACCTTGATAGGCCAGAGAATTAGGCAGAGAGAAACCTAATGAAGTTCAACAAGGGCAAGTATAGGGTACTGTACCTGGGGAACAAAACCCCAAGTACCAGTTTAGATTGGAGGCTGATCTACTAGAGAGCAGCTCTGCAGAGAAGGATCTGGGAGTTTTCATGGATGACAAGTTGACCATGAGTCAGAAGTGTGCCCTGGCATCCAGGAGAGCCAATGGTATCCTGGGGTGAATTGGGAAGAGTTTGGCCAGCAGGTCCTCCTGCTCTACTCGGCCTTATTGGGGCCACATCTGGAGTGCTGTGTCCAGTTTTGAGCTCCTCAGTACAAGACAAGGAGCTACTGGAGACATCCAGTGTAGGCCACAAAGATGATGATGGGTCTGGAGCATCTCTCTTATGAGGGAAGTCTGAGCCTGTTTAGTCTAGAGGAGAAAAGACTAAGAGGGGATCTCATTAACACATAAATATCTGAAAGGTAGGTGCCAAGAGAATGGTACCAAACTCTTTTCAGTGGTGCCCAGCAACAGAACGAGGAGTAATGGCCATAAACTAAAACACAAGAAGTTCCACCTCAACATGAGGAAGAACTTCTTTACATTAAGG
Organism: Pipra filicauda; assembly: GCF_003945595.2. Classification (NCBI taxonomy): domain Eukaryota; kingdom Metazoa; phylum Chordata; class Aves; order Passeriformes; family Pipridae; genus Pipra; species Pipra filicauda. The sequence continues at coordinate 187,511 of NW_024103541.1, forward strand.
GTGACAGAGCACTGGAACAGGCTGCCCAGGGAGGTCATGGAACCTCCCTAACTGGAGGCATTCCAAACCCACCTGGACACATTACTGTGTCACCTGCTCTAGGTGACCTTGCCTTGGCAGGAGGGGTGGACTGGATGATCTCCAGAGGTCCCTTCCAACCCTAATGATTCTGTGATTATGTGATAAGGGAACACAAGACAGTTTCTTGGGATTCTAAGTCTCTTCAATTCCTCTCTCTGCTGCATGCCTCTTTTGCTAACACTAGTAATCAGCCGGGAATGTAAATTCAGCAGCTTTACAGGTTGAGAAGGGCTTGACTCCCCTCTTCTCTGTTGTTCTCCTCACCTTTATCACAGTACCTCTGGCCAAATAAGACTTGCTCTTTATTCCTCTGAAGTTTAGTGTCAGTTTCTTTCATTCTTTTGAGATCTGGTCAAATCTTCCTCCTTATGAACCCTACTTCCCAGCCCTTGAAGAAAATTGCCTTTCTCAAGGCTATTTACCCTATTTAAAATTGCAAGAAAATTTCAACACTAAAACTCAGCCTAAGCTTCCTTCACAGACTGTGTGGCGAAAGCCAGGACTGCAAAACACCAAGCTGCTTGGAGAATTCAAAGAGGAAAAATATTGCATGTAAGCAGCAGCCCAGAGTAAAACTGTAAAGGGAAATCAATTTAAATGTAGAAAACAAAGAGAATGGATAACACAGACCTCATCAGCTCAGTGCCACTTATGAAACAGCTGTGTTCAAAAAGTCCTTCTTCTAGAGCTTTAACAAAAAGGTAACTTCATCAAATATCCCACTGAACACAACAAGAACAGTCAGCTCATTCAAGCATGGCCCATCCACACTGTCATATAAACCCTTTATGCTGAATTGCTGCAACTTGATACTGCACAAGTCAAGTCCCTCTGTACTCATGTCTGGTTTCACAAAGCCACTTCAAACCTCCAGTAAAACTGAAAGTTTAATGGTGAACACTACTGGGCAAGTGAAGGGAAACTTGTGGTAATAAGGTAACTTGGGAGTGAGTTCGGGGACAGCTTGAGGGGTTTTAATTCAATGCTTTTACTTGAAGAAGCAAAAACCTTGATGCAGGAAATTATCACAGGTAATAGGTGTTATTGTGTCTTTTCTAGAGAACATATAATTATTGATGCTTGTAGACTGAGTAACCAAATACAGAATTTCAGCTGATACAAATAGGACAATTTGATGCCTTCCATCTGGAAAAACAAACAAACAAGACCCCTAAATTATTTTCCCTGGTTTTTTTTCCTAAATATGCCTTCATACACTTGATTTAGTGTTTTACATTTCGTGTGATCACAGCCATATGCCATTTAATATCCATGTTTGTTGTGTGTTTTGTCTCCTCTTTATGGATCTTCTACCTGTTCTGCAAATTCACAGGCCCCTTGCAGGCGCACAGTTCACTCTATCTCACCCTGGTGTTTGCACAGAATTCCATGCCCCAAAAGCTACATTATTGAGCCTAAAGCCCTCTGCATGGGCTGAGCTGCTCTGCCCATGAGAAGCTGGGGTCGAGGGACAAACCCTCAGGCAGGACACACAGCACCAGGCTCACAGCCCAGGTGAACTGCAATGGAGAAGGGTTGAACCTGCACCCCACTGCTCATAAACCTTTGTCATTTCATGCACAAAATGACTGCATATAGGTCTTGACTGGAGCTGTGGGAAAATGTCAGGTGTTGTGCAAAGGTTGGGATGTGGAGGTTAGATACTGAAAGACTTTCAAGTCTTTCAAGGGCTGAAGTAGGGGGTAGATCTTTACCACTGTGCTGCACACAGCAGCTGAATGGACCTACCTGTGACACCTGTGAGGCTCAGTACAAGTTGCAGGAGTTTGGTTGCTATTGTAGCACCCTTTCTACTTACGGAATATCAAGTCCTGTCTCTGAAATGACCCCACTGTGCCAAGTGGAGATACTATTACAGGCTTATGTCAGCATGGACAACATCTCAACGCTGGTTATTAAAAAATGCATGAAAACTCACACTTGAAATCAAACTACGTGGAGGGGGGAATCATTCTTTGCAACTATACAGCTGTATCTTTGTCCCCTAACTCTGGAATGTTCATTACCTTTCTGTTGCTTCTCACCTCTTCCCCATCCCTGTTAAAACATGATTTTGTTCCTAATTCCTCCTCCTTCCCCACCAACATAGTCTCATCACTTCTCTGATTCATTTTGGTTTCATGCTTTGTGTCTCATGCTCAGAGGGCAACATAACTTACCTACTGCTGCTCACGTGATGGTACTTGACACCACTAATGACTGCTCTTAATTTGTCTTTCTCCTTCTCTCAGGTATGTTTGGAAAAATGTCTTTTCATATTCTCCCCAAAAACTCTTCATTCCTCCAGAAACTATATTATTGCAACTATATATATTATTAATAGTAAACTATATGTGTGTACAGACATCTGAGCCTACAGCTCCCTAACATAGTTGAGAGATATTGCAGAGTGAATAAGAAGCTGAACAGATGCTCAAACAGAACTAGGAATCCACTACAAGCGGACAGAGCAAGAGAGTGCTAAACAGAGGGGGTTTATGCCCTTCCAAAAAACAGGCTCTAGCTTTACCAGTTTGTAACTGTGATATATATTAAAACAGTAACCTATAAATTTAGGAAAACATTTACTCAGTTTCTGTGTTAATCAATAAGATAATTATGTTAATCATAAGTTTCCAGAAGTCCTATGATGTTTTTGCCTCCAGGTGACTGACATTTTGCTACCTCGTTGCTATTTCCTTCTCCAGCTTCTTGCGCCATAGTACATGACATTTAGGCAGCTCTTTGAGGCACATGAAGCTGGTTTTCAGCCACTTTGTTATGTTTGAACTCCCAGCCTTGTATTAATTTCACTCTTCATGATTAAGTAAATACCTCTTATGAGAGAAAAATTAACTAAAGCAAAGATATAATTGTTTGTCTTCATGTGGTTATTCAGTTAAAATACTCAGTTTCTGTTCATTTAAATTTGAAAGAAAATACGTTCCAGGCAGAATTCTGACTGAGCTGAAAATATTATAAATTAGGCTTTTATAATGGGGCTAATTGTGTGGTTTAATTATTAGATTATACAGGAGAATATAAAATGGGCATTTTGTTAGATGAAGGTGGTGTCATCTGTCTGCCCGAGGTTTTTTGGTAAAAACTGTAGGCTTTAAAAACACATTTTTTTCTAGTATATATAATTTTTCAAGGCTGTACAACTATAATCACTAATCATATACAATAATAATCACAACTACCCAGACATTACCTGTATATATGAATAATAAAACTCCTAAGCATGACATCAGGTTACAAATAAGGACAGCAGACATCCTACTTGCAAGGCATAAGATCCAAATATCAAGCTCATAATTTTGGCCTTTGCTGTACCTCTCATACTTTCCCAAATTACCAGAGGAGCTGTTGCAGGCCTGTATGTGGTCAAATGGTACTAATAAGCATTCCTGAATAAAAGTTGCTTCTGGATCAGATGCACTGGCTGCACTGGTACTTCACTTCCTGCAGGCACCCATCAAACCAGGTTACAACTGTGTTCAGAAACTACTGGAGGGTCAGATTTATCCCATAAACATGAAATGATAATTCTGAGAGTATTTTGGAGTGATGCATATTGGTGTCCCTTTATCTCACAATTGTTTTTTTGTTTTATTTTTGTATAACTCAATTGTTAGCGAATAAAAAACTCTTCCCTTTGGGGTTCATTTTTTCCTTTAATGGCATTCTGCTATTTAGAGATTTTTAACCATTCAGTTTTGTTATCCCAGAGAATGCATTTTTATCCTCATATTTTTTTTAGGGTTTAGGCACTTAAAACAAGGATTTTGGGGTAGCCCAAATGTAGCCATTTTAAATCCTGCTGCCTGTCTCCAATTTTAACCATTCTGAACTCCAGCCATAGAGTTTTCTTTTCCATCATTTGCAAGACTGCTATATTCTCACGGGCCCGATATTGTAAGATGCTGAGAAGCTCCAGAAAAGTACAAAATATTGCTTTTAATAATACCTTTCTTTCTAATGAATAAAATTCTAAACTGACTTGATATATGTGATACTATGTCCACTTATGACATATGAATGTGTGCATATATTAATATTAACTTTTTTTTCTTGAAAAGAGACCAGCCTTCTGCTGACTCTGAGTATTTCATTCAAGCAGCACAAATAGGGTCAAAGACAATCTCTCCTTAATTAAAGGGGGCACATAATATTGATTTAATAAAAATTTAACATTACCTAATGACAGCTAGATATTATGTTCAGAGCAGAAAGACTGCTATTTTATTGTAATCAATATGTATTTTATTAAAATCAATGTGCTACATGAACTATTCTACAGAGCCTTAATTATATCTAATCTGCCACAGTGCAGAAAAGGAGATTTTGTCATCTAGAGGTGAGATTGCTTGACAGAAGAATTTCTGCATGTACAACTCACAAGTTTCAATTTTTCTTAGAGGCCAATGAACAGGATCACTATAATTACAAGTGGTAGGTGTTTAACCCCAGCTAATTTTGGGTAGCCAAGAGCAATGAGGACCTGGAGAGAACGGAAGTATGGCCAGTATTTGCCTGACAGCTTTAAATTCAGCCCTGCTCAAACCCACGTATATCAGGAGAGAAGTTTCCATCCAGGAGAGCCCTCAGTCCCTGTGGAAGCCAACTCTGACATACTGCCCTGAAACACGACCCTCACAGAGAGCTGTCCCTGTGGTTGACACCTTCTTGGTGTCAATGTGTGCTCCAAAACCTGAGGGATGTCCCAGTTCTGCTGATATTCTCTGAAGGCCAAGGCTTCAGTAAGCCGTACTTGTACTCCTACCAGCTTCATGCTGTAAAATAAATCAATAGCTGCCTGCTTTGCTCCCTCACAGTGCCTGGAACACAGAGGTACTTCACCCACAACTGCAGCTGCTAACAGATCTTGTGTTAGTTTAAGTGAAGGAGAGACATGCTTTGGAGGGGTCAGGTAATGTCTTTTTAATAATTTGTTGTGTAACACCTGCATCTTTTACAGGACTCGCCTTTTACTGATCACAGCCTAACCCACTCTAGCATCAATGCTTCCCTTAGCAGTCCCCTAAATTACCCCAGGGCTTTGGTAAAAAGAGGTTATTCTCCTTTACTTCTTTATTGCTTTCTTTAACCTATCTCATAATTATTTTAAAGGGCATTTCTTATCCTAAAGTCTAATAGGTAAATGACCCAAATATGCTTTTGTGATTAATTTAATTTATTTATTTTTGTGCAGCTATGTTCAGAGAATAAAAGGAGTGAAAGTTGGCAACCTTGTTAACCAGTTCTATAGCTGTCTCCTTTCAGCCTTTTCATTCGGTTCTCTTCTTCATGCTTGCACAGCACTGAGAGAGAAGCAGACTGCTGCAACTTTGAGGGAAGCCTTAATATGTTGTTTTATATCCTGCACATTGTACATAGAGGAGTACCAAGCTCTCTCATCTCACTCTTCTACAGAGTGAGACAAAGATTACTTCCATTATTTCTATTGTATTTCAGGGCAGTAGTGGACAAATTTGTAACACCCAGCAGTGGCCACCACCATATGCCTTCCTTGCCTACCATATCTTCAGGGAAGCTTTTAAGAAAAAAGGAGAGGGATCCGGGATGCTGTAGTGGAAAATCGTCCAGTTCACACCTGTTTTGGGGATGGTTGTAGACAAGGTCTGAGTGAACAGAGACAAATTTCAGGATATATTGTCCAGAATGACAAAACATACTGTGTGAATCCCTGGCAAAGGTTTTCATTCTCTTTCTTTCAAGTGGCTTTTGTTTGATCATTTGGCTGTGCACAAAGGGGAGAGTGAATGAAACCTGCTGTCATAAGGAGAGTTTTGCAGAAAAAGCTCTTCTCACAGCTCTAGCTGAATCCATGGACACAATGCCATGAGATTTACAGAGTTTGTGTTCATCAGCTCGTGATTTCACCTTGAAGGCTTACTTCTAATTACTTGACATAGAAATAAGCTCTGTTTATGCCTGCCACGATCACGAAACTCAGCAAGAATTGATTTGAGTCTTCCTACCTTCACCAAGGAGAATTGAATAGTACAGAATTTTCTGAACAGGGCTGTACAAAATGCTGGGCTGAAACTATCAATAAAAATTAAGGAACAACAGAAAGGTGTTTCCATTATTCCATTTGACAAAAAAAAAATTCAATAGAAACTAACACCAGCAGTAAATTATAGCTAGAATTGTGTCCTAGATAACTTATCAAAAAAAAAAAAAAAAAGGTTGTTCTGGGTGTGAAGCCTGCCCACCCATATGCGTTTTATGCCTCATTTATCCATAACCTTTCGTGCTTTGACAAGGACAGGAAAAATCAGGATTGGACCTGTGACCTAAGATTACATCCATTTCATATTTCCACTTAAAAACACTGTGGTGTGTGGCTCCTCTGTGCTTAAAATATCCACCTGTACATGTTTTTTTAAAGAGCATATTAACTCTTTGGAATAATCACTTTCTGATCCTGGTCTTTTAACTGAAATCCTGTTACATATATATAATTTCTAAACAAGTATTTTTCTTTCACTCTAAAGCAAAGTGAAGGAAAACATTGTAGGCACAATAAAAAGAGAACACTGAAAAAAACATAATTAGTATGAATTTGCTTACCAGAAGGAACTTGAGAAGATATAGCTAAAAGACTATTATACAAGAGTTAGAAAATTAGTAATTAGGGAAAGTCTTTAACCTAATTGTGGTTTTCTTATTATTTTATTGGCACTATCATATTTTCATGGCTGAGCCAGCACACTGCTGTAGCCTTGCCTGCAGTCATTACTCAATGTTATCTTTTATTTATACCAAATTTTAAATGGGCTTGTGGTAACTCTGCAAACAAACAAGGGATACAGCCTGTGCTCCTTGGCTAAATTTTATCAGTGCTGTACTGTATACATGGATTAGATGGCACTTTCTTCAAGGTCTGCTGCAGTATCCTCAGACCCACAGAACTAGTCATAAATTTATGCTCATGAGACACAATAAATTGTTCACCTTCAGTTGCTGAACCTTATCCGGTAGCTATCTAATCACAGAGGAGCTGCTCAGCTTGTCAGCAGTTCAGCTTTGCAAGCATGTAAGGCAGCTCTTTGTGCTTTTCATACTGAGAGTGAAATCCATGCAGCTGGCCTCCTGATCCATGTTTTGCTATGCTATACCAGCTAGTTAGCAGACAATGTGGCAGGAAAGCTGTACTACTGCCTCTAAACCAAGTGCCCTGACAACAGTCTTGCCCAAATCAATCTCTTCTCCAGGTCAGTGAATAGAGAACGACTCCACACAAACTGAAACAGCTTCAACAGGAGTGATTAAAAGTACCTCCATGAGCCCTCTGATTCAAGGAACATACTCTAGAAGTCATATCATCGATACCTGAACTTAGCTTCTACAAGCAACATCATCTAGGATTTCAGACTAAGCTAAAGCAGGGTGTGATAAGGGATGGTGAGAGACATTGTATGTGATGGGATATGATTTACTGAACTCAGAATTTATGGTTGCTTTGCTTAGCAACACACCCCTGGAGGGCTCCATATATAACTTTTTATAAAAATACTGGGTTTACTGCACACCCAGAAACCAAGGATTTATGGCAGAGTATGTCAAATGATAGAAATAAAAAGTAAAGCACATTTTTAATGTTGTTTTTGGAAACAAAAGGGGTAAACTCAGTGTAACAGGAATGTAACACTTTGTACATGACAGGCAATATATATTCATGAAAAAAAATGCAAATCCTCTTAAGTTAAAATATAATTCTCAAATTTATAAGTGATTAATACACATCTTTTATTATTTATTGTTTCCCAGTCCTTTCAAAGAATTCCGTAAGGAATTCTATCTATAGCATTACATTTAATTCTACGGATAGAATTAAACTTTCTTAGATAAGTTCAGGTAACACCTAAGTGTTCCATCTTCACTGGCCTTTTAATCTTTCACAATAGTTGTTGGAGGGAAGAAAGAACTGGTCCATGCCTGGATGAGAGATTTTTCTCAGTTCAGGGTGGAGATGCTTTCTAGAGATGGAGTAATATCTCTGTATTGATGATGGAGAAGAACTGAATAATTGACTTAAACAGGATTTCTAATTTCACATGGTTGGATCACATGTGAAATTGGAGACTGAAACTCTGTGTAAAAAATTATACACAAAAGAAAAATGTCTAATAAAACTCAGACACGTACTTGTTAAAAATTGAAAAAAGATATGCATAGCAAGCATAAAGGAATAAAATAAATATGGATTAACCAGCCATTAACTAATCAAAATCTCTGAAATACCCGTTATTCATAGTGTATTTTTATTCATAATATATTGTCCAGTATTTTCTACAGAGAAGGAATTTGGTTTATCTTATTTTTGTGACTTTTTATTAGATATGAGAACATTCACACCCTAAATCCTCTGATGCACGTGTTCCCTTTCATTTCAATGGAAGACAGGCATCTAAGTAGTATTTTCCAGTTTTAAGTCTAACTACTGTGTGATCTTAAAGAAGGAAGTAGTTATTATTTTAGAATCTAGGCCCTGACTAGGGAAAGGAGTTAAGCAGATCTTTATGTTTCAGTTTATTATAAGCTGACATAGAATTTTTCCTTAAGAAAGGATATTTTTTGTATGAATGCCCCAAGATGGGTACCTGCTACTTTTCACCCCAGTTATTCATATGGGAAAAAAAATAATTTAAGAAACTAAGGTTTATCATAAAACTTAATATTTCTAGTATGCTATATAACATATTTGTGGGAATGCGATCTTGTTTCTTTTCAAATTAATAGAAAAACTACCCTACTACTAGATCAACCCAAGTTATATATTGACTTTCAGCACATTCACTTGTGAGTAATCTTAATTTCAAATTGTACTTAGGTCACTTCGCCACTTCCCTGTTGCATACATGTGGCCTGTCAAGCCCAGATGAAAAGACAAAGGGGATGTTTTGACTTGGAAAATGTCTCGCATAAAAAAAAATATTCCTTCCTTTTTTTTTTTTAAGGTGAGTGCTGAATAAACAACTTTCTGACAGTATAAGGTAATGAATTGCAAACTTGCCAAACTCCAATTATTAATCTGATATTCAGATACTTATTTCATTCCTTGTAAGAATTCTGCAGGATCAGCTCTGAAAAATTTCACTTTCTGGGAGGCTTCCATGCCAGCTCCCATTTAAAAGATCATTCTTTAATACAGTACTGCTGCAATGCCATGAGGATACAAGCACATCTAGTACACATTCAATAACTGTCAGGTGAGTGAAAGGAAAAAAATCACTGCTATATTTAATGAATGTGATACTGGCAAAGGCATCCTATTTTCAATATTCAGGTATGTTATGCAGTCTATTTAATTTAATAAAACAAGAAATTATTACAATTAAAACTTAGAAATTACATTAAACTACATTAAACCCTATTTCTCAGGATTAGAAAGCAACTTTCATACTAACCTAATAGTATACTGTCATTTCACAAATTCTTTAGTCTCATAGAAATCAGCAGTATTGCTTGGAAGGGTTATAACGCTTTCAGTCCCCCGTCTGACAACTGTTTTCCCCCACAACCCCACTTTCTCTTCTGGCACATGGGTAACTTTGGTTCAAAAAATACCATGGTAACAAATATATATAAATGGTTTTTAAATTCACAATTTTCCCACTCTGATCCCCTGTGTTTTCATGTAACTTCTATCATCAGTGAAAAGAAAGAGAGAAAGATAAGATGGGACCATCCGTTTTTGGCAGTGTTACTAAGATATGACATCCTAGATGATTGTGAAAATGTGACAGATGTGTTAATGCAGAAGAAAGAGCTTCCATGGTCAAAACACTTGCTTAGAAAGAACTGTATTTCCCAAAGGCTGCAGATATTATTTGTTAGTGTATGGGAACTGAATATTTCATTAACTTTCCCACATTTCTAGAGTATTTGAAAACTGACCTGTAGGGAAAGCTTAACCATCTAAATATTTAGCACTTGTTCAGATAGTAAGTATGGAATGGATTATGACCTGAGTTTCTAAATACATGGGACACAAAGCATGGGAAACAGCGAGGTAACATTTTCTCATTAAGATCTAGCCTCATGTCTACCAGGTATTTTGTCATGTTGGTCCTTTCTCACATTTTTCCTAGTTCTTTTTTGTAAATCAGCTAAAAATCTACACTGCTTTACTCCCTCTGCTCTACTGCTCAATGAAAGACTGTGAATACGATGCTTGATGAGAAGATAAACAGTTGCTTTTTCCTTCTTCCTGGGTTTTGGATGGGCTGAATGTCATGGGCTAATGTGGGATAACGAATAGCATATGTACCTCATCACTGCCACTGCACTTGAGGATAACTGGTGCTGTGTTAGTGATGAGCTTGCTGGCAGCTGTGTCATTGGTCACTGCTGCACAGAACAGTCCTTGCTCTCTTGCATCCTCTGTTCTGGTTTTGACTGGAAATCCTATCTAGGCTAGGATTTCCTAAAGACCTAAAACACCTAAGAGAAAGGTGGTTTTTTTTTTCTGCCCAGAGTTTATTGAAATTTAGGAATCAGAAAAATTGTCATTTTAAGGGAAGGACTAGGAGAAATATAGGTGAGAACACTAGAATAAAATATCAAGCCTTCCACTGCTTAAAATGTATGAGCCATTCACAAGTGTTACTGCAGGGGCTTTTGAGATGCAAACAGAAAGTTCTGATTTTCTCCTGCAGCAGACAATGGTCAACCTGCATAATATATACTACTAAAAGTCATTACACAACCTGGGGTGTGCAGTAAATAAGTAATAAAAAAATGTTGCTCTGCTTTTTGCTCTATAACTGCCTGCAATATAATTTATCCCTCAAGCAAAATGAAACAATCACCTACAAATCTACTCAGCTACTATGAATAATTGAAACAGCCACCAAATCTGTAGTTCAGACCCATCCTAACATTTTCCTAGAGAAAAGTAAAAAGTTTTAAGTGCCTGCATTGTATAAAATCAATAAAATCTGCTGTTCCATTTCTATACATAGGTAATTCAGAAACTTATTGCCAGCTAGCTTGCTTTATGGGAGGTACATTTTTTTTTTGACCAGGTTTTATTCCGTATTTTTTAGTATTATTGTAAAGACAGTCTCTAAAATGAGAGAGCTAGAGTAACAAAATTAGTAAAGCCAGGTCAAACAGAGAATAATCCTTGCTCTCTAGGCTGACACACTAGATATTACTTGGTGAGCAGAACTCTTTATCAAAACATTTCTCCTCTAAGGAATCCAAGAAGACTCCTTCAAAAAGGCATTTGGGTGTACTTCAAAAAGAATCGCTGGTGAGAGATGATCCCAACAAGTGTAGCTTTATGTCATACTACAAAAGGTAGTTAACATGACTGTTGTGTTGTATTTGTCTTGATTTGAAGAGAAATCCACTTAATGTTGTAAACTTTGTCATATTTCACAGTGCCTATTTACTTATGTAATCTGTTCCACTATTAGCTAGGTTTTTATGAGCATTATAACAAACACATTATATTAATCATAGCCAACAAACTCTCTCTCCTCCCCTCTATCCTATCACCAATTTTTGCTCTGGTACAGCAAAGGGTGAATATATGAGAGAGATAAAATCAGTGTCCCACTTCTTTAGGTGTGGATAACATGTAAACCTTGGCTGGCTCTGAGATCTGGTCTTGACTTAAAGAGGAATGGCCTGCCTTGCTATTGAGAGGTGTGGATCCTGTGCCTGTACAGGGGCTGGCCAGGTAATCCAATGTCTAGCTGGGGGGAGTGTGTCAACCAGCACACCGGTTGTGACCAGCATTGCAGGGTCAGCTTGTAAAATAAGGCAATTCCCCAAAGCAGGAACCTGGGGAGGTCTAAAACTTGCTACTGTTTCAGGACCTTTCTTTTCCCTTGTTTCTCCAAGCTATGTGAGGTATATATAATGAATATACAAATGGGACTTGCAGTGTCATGATGGTTGGTCAGCTCAGATCAACCATGCTTAGCAACTACCTTTGTTTTTGGTGGATGCAGAGGGAAGTCAAGGATCTGTGGCTGGCACATTTTCGATTTCTGGCAGTGGTTTTCTGCAGAAAAAAAAGTTATTTTCTAACTATTTGAGACTAGCTTCTTATCTCTTCTGCTGTTTGAGTAGTGCAAAAGGCTGTATGCCAACAAGCAATGCAGCCATATGGTTTGCTTTATACTGGAAATGTCAGCCAGAAAGACTTTAAGGATACTCATGCCTACTGTGTCACTGTCTGCCTGCTTGTACCCAGGCATGACCAAGCTGGCATTGAGGACTGCAGTAACCTGTACTATCTGACTCTGAACTGGAAGTATTCTCTGACACATCTGTAGAGCAGCTCTTCAGTGTCTTTGGCTGATGCACAGGGTAAAAAATCAGAAGAAAAGTCCTAGTCAAGACATAAGCAGGCTTTCATTACAAGGTTGAGAGACACTGGGGTTTAGATCGTAACTGCGATAAAATGAAATGCAGAACTTAGTATATGAACTCTTCAGAGAAGAGTGTATCTCCTCACTGCAGGATCATATGGATTGCACACAATTTCCTTATTCTGCTCTGTCCCAGGAGTGACCCATGCTCAGGATGTGAGGAAGCATAGTTTTTTGCATTCATATTAGATAAGATTTATATTATAATGGAGATTAAAAAAATTCCAAGCTCATTCAACCAAAGGTCAACTCCTGACCCTTTTGTAGTTTCACTGATTCCCATCTGTGTTCTCACCGTGGTTGGGATCCAGTGAGGCAACATCCATTCAAGAAGGCGGTGTGGGTGCATAAGTGTAGTTACTTCAATGGTTAGGTACACTTTCTGCATACCAAAGAGGCCCTAAACCAGAAAAGCTTTCATTGCCAGAAGTTAAAGTGCCTTTAATATTTATTATACAGTTAATATGCCTCTTCAGAAAATCCTTTGAGGGAAATACCAAAGATCAATAGAGGCCTGATGAATCCTAAACGGAGAAACTAAAAGAAGTATTTATATTTCTGTCTATGTATCTCCTAGAGATGACAGCAAATCTGCAGGCATATTATAGCAGGGGCCAAGGGTATTCTGTGGGATTAAGGGAAGAGGAAGACATTTTCAAGCACAAGAACAAAGGCTGTGCACTACTATAATTTTAATTAATATGCAAAGCATCAAACTACTCATCTGCCCTTCCAGAAACAATGTGCTCAAAGAAATAATGAATAAAATGCTAGTTTATTTATCAAAATACTCTGCATAAAATTCACCAAGAACATGACATCTGTAAAAAAATATCAAACATCTACGGCAGGAAAATTAATGACCTGTATCTTTTTCACTGTGTCAATACTAAGCTGAGTTTATTTCTTTCAGTTGCATTTAATTCTGGAAAATAACAAGAAAGGAAAAGAGAAAACCCTTGGGAGATGATCAAATTGTTAATAAAAAGTTTGAATGCACTGTATAATTACAACCCCTCAAGGAGTCAAAAATTCTCTGCTTCTTTATTTTACATGTAGAAAAAGACGCAGTGTTTGACAGCCATTTGTCATAAATTGCATTGAAATTACAGTTAATATGAAATTTCAATTATATCAATGCCATGCAGTAAGCAAGGAGTAAGGCCAAATACTATGATACTTGGCAGAGAACCATAACTATTAGTGTCCCAAATGGACCCTATACTGCTGATGCATACAGCTCACTGATAAGAATTTCTTAGTAACCCTGGATGATGAAACTTGTCACCTGCAGTATGCAAACTTCACTTAGCATTTAAAATTAGAACTCACAAATGGATTATGTCTGCACAAGGGGGTTTTGCACAATACTGTAAAGTTATCCTTGTATAATACCACAGTGAATGTGTAAGGAAAATAGAATGCATCATCCATGTTACTGGATTGCTTCTTCGATGAAATAAAGTCCTTCAAAAATGGCCATTTGCTTCCTCAACTGGTACAAATTTACCCAAATATATCAATGTAGCAGTTAAACTCTTTCAGTTTCCCTTGGCTTACATCATTTCCAAAATAACCTCTCTAGACATTTTAACTGTAAATGCTATTTAGGCATCGGAGGAATCAGCTATAGTTTGGCCTTCAGCTGGCAGCTTGAATCAGAGTATGTATGTGCCACCAAGCTGCTTGTCCCCTCTCTGTGCCTGACTGGAAACAGAAGGGTCTGCAACTTGGCAGAAAATCTTTTTTGTTAAGTTCATTATTGACTACAGTGGTTCCACTAGGCTTCCATCTGGATCCTGAATGCTTCCCAACACCACTCACTTCTATCTTAGTATTTGAAGTTAAATGTTAAATGAAATAAGCTGAAGCCTGATGGAAGAAATACCATCTCACTCCTTGAGACTATTCTACAGAGTTTATGTCGTGCCTATATTTGAATAAATACAATGTGAACAAAATTTCTCATCAACCCTTTATGACTTTGGTGTCCAATAGACTAAGATATGTTTATTTGTAAAAAGATCACACATCTCAAAGTTTCAGGGAACTTTCCCCTGAGCCCTATCATAACTGCTTGGGGTAACATCAATATTTCAGTATTAAGCAGAAGTGTTGGCCAAATTTTTTAATGTGCCCATTTCAGGAGAAGCTGGATGCTGAAATATTTCTTGTCATATAAATGCTTTGTAATGAATATATCTTGATAGAATAGTCTTTTAACTGAAGGCAGTATCTCCAAAAGAGCTGTTAAATTGGCCAGCCACCAAAAAGACAAGAAATACATATTTGTTTGTTGTTAGCTACATAATTGTTTAAAAGAGCAACAAGTTGTTAAAATCACTTAAAAAATTTACTGCATGTGCGAATGAAACTGAAATGATAATTTATACAGGATTTTTGGCACCAAAGTAAAAGTTAATTTTTCAGAACTCTGCATTTAAATGGCCTTTTGAAAACCTATCCTTTAATCATTGATTTAGATTTTCAATTTTTACCATTTTGTAAAAACTTCATGGGCTTTGCCACCTACCTCTCATATTCTACCTTTTATTCAAAACACTCTGTTTAAATTAGGAAGAATCAACAGATGATTATCTGCCCATTAAATCAAATCTCTTGGCATAGAGTAATTCTAGCTTCTTGGCAGCAGGTTATTTATACAGAAAGAAGTTGGCAATAAAGAATAGCCAACCACTACAGTTTCAGCATCTGAAATATCTGTAATAACTCTTGATATGAAATATTAAGAGATTGGATGTTTGCTTTATTTATTAAAGTACCCCTTTGCTGAGGAAATAGTCTTGAAAATTATTGTTTAATGCAGTGCATTAATTAAGTTCTAAAAATCCTGTATCCTAGATTTCATGATTTACTTATTTGGGTTGTATGATTTATGTAGCAAAAAACAGTTGGATGTCTTTCCTTCTCGTTTCATCCCAACAGTGTTTTTATTGTATTCTTCTTTCACCACATAAGCCTATAAAGTAATCCCTGTTGATTTAAAGATAATGGCAGACCTATGATTGTTCATCTAACAAAATTACTTATTTAAGGGGAAAAAATGATAAATTGCTTTGTTTGGAGTATTTGTTCTATGAATATAAAAAGTTTTAATGTAAAAATAAAGTTAACAGAGTTCTACTAGGTTTCAAAACATTTTGGAAACTCACAGACACAGTAGCAAACCAGACTTGATCATGTTGTGTTGGCTTGCATTGCAATAATCTCCTCTCATTAACAAGACACCTGGCTGTTCTTAAAGCATGAAACAAATAGTAGGCGTCTCAAATAACTAGAAATGAAGCAAAGTACTTTGTCATCAAACAGCACTGTAATGAAAGGAAAGACTGAAGGAAGAAAGTTCTGCCTTTACAATATTTACAACAGTATGGCAGAGTAACCATCTATCAACACTAGTACACATCAGCAAAAACCATTTTAATTGAAGCATAAATTGAAAGATAGAAATAATTTACAACATATAATATGTATTCTTATCAAATATTTTAGCCTTATTCCAAAACACAAAAAATACTACCTTTATAGCATGAAGAAACCCACATTTTTCCATTTTACATCTGGTGTTTAGAAACATTACCAATAGATCCCACAGAAATATCAAGTATTGTTGATTAAAATTGTTTAAGATTGAACATAAAATATAGGATTACATGGAAAGAATTTGTATCTAGTTCACTTTCTAATTAAGAGAAATTGGATAGTAGAGTTTTTCTCTAATCCTTCTTGATTGTTTGTATGATGGAATGATAATTGCCATTTGCTAAACTGCCTTCTATGGAAAGACAGATTTCACCGCTTATCTGTCTAAAAGAGAAGAAAACATTAATACCATGGCTGTCTCCCTTTGAGCACTGATCACTTCTTTTTGATCAGAAAGTGACAGAAACATTTTAGCAAATCCCTACTTGTACTCCTAGGTAACAAAAGACTGAAGACTAAAACGACCTGAGAAAGCTGTCTTTGCCAGAGCAGAGCCAAACAGGTACTAATTTGAGAAAATGTCATAATAAATTTTCAAAGCAGTCTTTAAACTCTGAAGTTTTGAATGCCAATCTTTGAAACATTTTCAGGGAGAATGCTTTCCAGATGATGTCTCATCAAAATTTCAGAAAAACAGGGACTTAAAAAAAATCCTCTGAAATCAAAGTTCATTTTGGTATATTCAGAGTTTTTCAGATTTTCTATTACTAAATCACACACTTTGTCTAAGGTGCATCACTTTTTTCAAAATCACAGACATACAGATAAAAAAACAAAAAATATTTACTCCTACTTACAATGACTGTAAATATGACACAATGAGGTTTTGGCTTAAGAGGAAGAAACCTTTGAGATTTATTTGAATTTTAATCCATCTGAAGTGACTATAATTCTGATCAAAGGAGCATAGAGGAAAAAGGTGACATAGGAAAGTGATGGATGGGGTTTGTCCCTACATTCACAGGCACTTGCAAACAGGGTTTGGAAGTTGAGGTCACAACTAATCTTAAGAAAGAACAGTGTCTATCTAGAGCAGGATCCATTTAGTATCTGAAGAGAAAGGAATTAAGAAGGGTATAATTAGAATGTTAAACTGATGGAGGTCATGCCAGCAGCAGCGCAAATAGTTTGCTTAGACCTGCAGTGAGATTGATCTCATGGTAGGTGTCAGATTAATTGCATATATTATTGAGGAGGCAGAACGCCAACATGCTTTACTCTAAATATGAGACTCTTGTCATGAGCACAAGTGTATCACAAAACTTTTATGGTTACCATAAGAAACCATCAGTCTTTCAAAAATAGAAGATGACACAAAATGAAATTATAGATTACTGGAAATAAGTAAAAGGGTTCTTGAAGAAAAAAACTGATAATTTTTTTTAATAGATTTGTCTAATTGAAAACTTGAATTTCGGTTGAGTCAATGGAGCACACAAGAAAATTTAAAAATGGAAAAAAAAGAACTCCAAATAAGAAAGCTAAGAAGGAATAGTTAGAGAAAATCAACCTGTGCACTCTCTGCTGAGATGTGATAAGGAGTCATCAGCTACATCACAGAACAGTTTGAGACTGGAATGGAAAAACAACAAGAACATACCTAGAGATGTTCAATGCCCAGTGAGAGAACTTACCAGATACTTGGAGGCAAGAATGATTTTGTAGTCAAGTAATGTTAAAAGAATATTCTAACAGGATATAAAAGACATTCTAATCACCACATCTAATTTCCAAGAGCAATAAAGCTCTAAAATGGCTCAAATGTCTTATGTATAAAAAAGGATAATTAACAATCAAATTAAAAGCTGCTATCTTGACAGATGATGTACACTAGACAATGAAAATACAGCCCATAGTTTGAATGTTGAAGGAAATTTCAGATTATTGTAAGTGTAACATTCTTTTTGTGAAACTTCGACTGATTTAAAGTTAAAATTGGTTTAACAAAGTTTTCTTGAAAGCATAGGACTTTCCTTGAATGTCTCTTTCTGTCTTCAGCTCAACTCAGCTCCTACCTGAATTTAAAAAACTAATTTTCAGAAGCAACTCTACCCAAGTCTGGATTACTGAAACTAAGACATCCTCAATCTGAATTGCACTTTCTTGCTTAAAATTAGAAAATCTGTGCTTTCTGCAGGAGGTTACAAAAAGCAGTTTTTAAACCCAGAGGTTAATGCTCTCACTGACTTAACTGGAATCAGGATCGAGTCTACAATACAGTAATAGGGGAGTGCAAGTAATTTAACATAAGAGCAACATTTCCATAGAGCAAAACAGTAGGTGCTCAAGCCCCTGCATCCACATTGTGCATTTTGGGGTGGAATGTCAAGCCAAGTTTATTGCTGTGTCTTGGAATAAAATGTTCCCACTGTGCATGTGCCATTCAAATAGCTTCAAAACATCCTTGTTTTTGACTCTCTGTCTCCATTGGTTTTGAAACACATTTGGTGATATCTGACAAAAAAGGTCTGGGTCTGTGTTTGAAAAGATCTGTGACTAGTTTCCTTTGAAGGTAACCAAGTTTGCATTCACCAAAACCATTCTGCAAACAGAATCAGGGCATCATAATGACGTTCAAGGAATTAACTTCAAAAAGTTACTATAACTCCATAACAAAACACTGATGTAGATATAGTGATATCTCTACACCAGACAAGATTTAGAATCATAGAATCATTGAATCTTTTAGGTTGGAAAAGACCCCTAAGGTCATAGAGTCCAACCACCAGCCTGATACTATCAAGTCCATCACTAAACCGTGTCCCTAAGTGTCGCATTTACACATCTTCAAAATATCTTCAGGGATGGTGACTCCATCACTTCCCTGGGCAGCCTGTTCCAATGCTTGGCAACTCTTTCAAAAATAATATCCAATCCAAACCTCCACTGGTACTACTTGAAGCCTGTCACTGGCTACCCAGGAGAAGAGATTGACCCCCATTTCGCTACACCCTCCTTTTAGGTCCCCCCTGAACCTTCTTTTCTCCAGGATAAACACCCTCAGCCATGCCTCATTTACTGGGCAAGTCGGAAGGCTGAGACACTTAAATTTATCATTGACAATAATAGTCCAGGAGGGTCAGTCTCACCTGTGCAGTCTCTGGCTAAACATACCAACAGTCTGCAGAGCTGAAGAACTGTATAATAAGGAAACTGGGGTGTCTGCCTTCAAAATGTGGGGAAAAAAATCTGAATTATAGCTAGGCAGCTATGACAGTACCCAACCTAAATTCCTTTAGAAGAAAATACTTTAATAGAAGGAACTTTATGATCAGGATAGGATGTCCCATAGGCAGGCCAATAAGACTCAATACTCTCAGGCACACAGTGTGACTCTTGGGGATGGTCCTGTACAGGGCCAGGAGTTGGACTTGTTGATCCTTGTGGGTCCCTTCCAACTCAGCATAGTCTGTGATTCTGTGAAGACGAAATAACAAGACAAAATGATGACTGAGAGTCATAATACTTTTAATAAGGCTTGTTTGTTTGTTCCTGAAAGTAGGCAATGGAGAAAAAAAATAGGAAATTTTTCTCACTTATAGTTAACCCTAAAAGTCCCATTCATTTATCCTGCAAGAAAAGTACCACTTTTGGTCAGGAGAAAAGGACAATCCTGGCTGGTGAAATGGTACCAGAAGACAGCAGGTGAAGCAACATAGGATGGAATCTTTCAGCTGAAAGACAATTATAGAATTGACAAAGGACCCAAACCAGAGACATTAGATATAGTATATTGACTACATGAAAGCTTTTGACTGGGCAGGTCATCTGAGATCATTCAACTCATGAAGCAATAAATAGTTCCTTCTAAAAGCTGGGAAAAAAGCCGTAATCAATGCCTATTAAAGATTTTAATAAAAAATTTCCAGAGGAGGAAAATTTCTATTCTCTCATATACCTATATAATTATAAGGCTTTGAAAGAGCACCACAGCTCCAAGGCTCAGTAGGCACCTGCAGGTAAGCACAGCTAACAAAACTCTCTTGTTACCACCAGCAAACTTCTGAGTGTTGCTGGATGAGTTGTTCATTGTTCTAGGGTAATAATTACCTGCTGAATGATTGCAGGATAAAGCTGAAAAATATACCACCCTGGAGACAGAACAAAATGTACAAGAATGCATTAGAAACAGCTTAAAAAGCAAGTCTTTTGGCGTTGCACAGACTATCTGTCATGGAAATCACTAGGACTCTGATGCAAAATTGACAGCTGCAATGTAAGTAGCAAATAGAACAGAACAGAATAGATAATATTTTTTTAAAGATGGCCTTGATGGCCACAGACATGCTCTGCATTTAGTCGTGTCACTTGATTAAATCCCATTTGCAACCATCCTGTTGCTGTGCTGCTACTGCACTTCTCTATGGCTCAGGGAGATTTCTCCGCCTGGCTTGAAGAGGCAGGATAATCGGCTTAACCACAGATCACTTAGAAGAGTAGAGACACATGCAAAGACTACAAGCAAAAGCTACTGTATTCCTGGATCTACAGATTTAAAATGCCTACCAGTTTTGGGGGGGCTTGTGACACTACTGCTGACAATGATACCAGAAGGGATAAACGTAGATGCCTTCTACATTTTATGCTGTATGTATAAAATCTAATTGCAAAACTCACTCTTTGCACAATGTAGTAACTCTGGAACTATTGGGTCCTAATAAGTGTCAATAACTCCTGTTTTTCCGGTAGGCTCTTCATTCTGCTGATAGCATGTTAAATAAAAATGGAGTTGTTTCCATATTTTTGAACATTTTTCAGAAGCTTCCTGTCTATAGTATTTTGTATGATTACATATTTCTTAACTTCTATTTCTTATTAGATTTCTTCTTCTCATATCTGATTTGCTTCATTTGTTTTACTTATTTATGATCCAGTATTGGTAAAATTCTGCTTTCTTTCCTTCCCAAACTGGGAAAAATTCTGAAACTTGGATTGATACTGACCCCTCTGAGAGGAAAATTTGGCTGTTTCTGTGTAGGTTAAGTATGTTTAATTGATCCACAGCTGTAGTGTGAACACACTAGGAATGAATTTTCTATACTGTTTTTGTATCTCAGCATATGGATATAATTTACAGATTTCTTCTCAAGATGTAGACAGAATTTAAGCAACTAATTTCACTAGGTATATTCCCTTAGACATTTGTAAATACTTGGAGGCTCTTTGCCAGGTTTTTGACCACCAAAGACATCTAAATATTGAAACTCTTCCACTCTCACTCTAGATGCTTGCTACGTAAGCAGAAGAGAAGGATGTTGCACGGTTCAGGTTGTGCGCTGGATTTTTTCCCATTCAACCAAAACAACTCTGCACAGAGATATAATTCTGGCTGGAACAAACAACAGAGCTTAGCTCTTACACTGGGGAAGCAATGCACCCCCTGAGGAGTCTTTAAAGCAATGTCATCTCCTGCCCCACACTGCTACAGATGGAGTTTCATCTCCCTAACTGTGGGCAGGTCAAAGGCATCGGACGTAATTTTCAAGCCTGAAATTCTCCAGTAGACTTTGTGACATGAATTTTAATATCAGAAGGTGAAAAATGGACTTATGTTCCATATATTGCAATGAATTGATGGCCTCTCACATACCAAATTATCTGCTGAGTGGCAGGAGCTGTTGTGCACAGGGGCTGCAACACCGCAGAGCAGAACCATCTTACGTTTTGCTTCTGCAGACATCTCTCTTTGTGACCTTCAAAGCCTCAATACGCTACGTGGTTATAAAAGGTTCTTAAATGGTCCTTGCTCTTGCCCACATCTTCACAAAGCTTTTATTTCAGTGCTGTGATAGGATTGCAGTTTTATCAGCCCTAGCTTTATTCCAGCAGTAACTTTTAAAGAATTATAACTAGGCTGTGTTTCCCCAGCTCCTGTAATCCTCTACCACAAAAGAATGGATATAAATGAGGTACATTATTATTATATATTACCACAAGAACCAACATTATAATTAGGTACTCTATCCACTTTGTAATCACTATGGCCTTAATTTCCAATCAAAAGCATCAAAGTCTGAAGACAGTGACCCCACTATTGAACAATTCTTTTTCATTTTCTTTGACAATGAATTTTCAAAGTTAAAACGGGGGCAAGGAGAAATGGTGTTTTATTCTAAAGCTTCTACATAATTATAGCAATTATAGAAACCTTTCATGTGCTTGGTCAGCTTTTACTGCATACGTTTAGCTGTTGGTTAGAGGTGTCTGAAAGTTATAATGCGTTTGGGGCACCAGTGTCTGTCCCACCATTATAAATACCAGCTAGGCAGACTAATGATTGCAGAGCGTAGTGGAAAAGGTTAGTAATAAATATGGAGGATGTGAGTGCATGTAACATAAAAGGAATGTAGATATCTACTTCAGCAAATTGCTGTGTGCTATTTTACCTGTATCTTTTTCTCTCTTGTTATGAGCAGTATTAAAGCAGCCCCTAAATGCCATAGTAAAGATTCAGGCTTTGTTGTACTAGATATTCAGCAAATGCAAAAGGTAGCCTTGTGCTAGGTCTGCTTCCATATTGGACCCCAAAAGTCTAGAGCACAGAAACTATCTAAGTGGAAAGGCTCTTCTGCTGTAAACTACTTCTTTGTGTAGATTGAATTATGCCCAAACACCTGACATTCTTACTTTTTCACTAGTATAACTCTGTGACAACCATCCCTGGGCTCTTCTCATTTCAGTTATGTTAACGAGAGCTGGAGAAATAGGGTCAGCTTTCTGAGTGGCAGAGAAGCACCCAAATTTCTGTGTAAATACATTGGGCAGCCAGAGTAGGTAGGATGGTGAGAAGCAGAGAAGATCAAATCTGCCACAGCCCACAGAGCAGAGGATTCCCAGCCCTGATACCAACAGAAATGCCAAGACTCACCGAAACTTTTCAGAGGGATTTTTTCTCAAATGAAAAATCCAATATATTTTCTTAAGGAAGGAAAGAAATGCAGAAAGAGAGGTTTCAGCCTGCTC
Organism: Pipra filicauda; assembly: GCF_003945595.2. Lineage (NCBI taxonomy): Eukaryota > Metazoa > Chordata > Aves > Passeriformes > Pipridae > Pipra > Pipra filicauda. The sequence goes on from NW_024103541.1 coordinate 210,478, forward strand.
TCCTCCTTGTAGGTGAGAGCAACTGAATGGAAAGGATTATGTGACTACAAAAACTGAAGCCAAAGAAACATCAGTTGGGGACTGTGAATCAGTCTAAGTTGTTCAATAAGCAGCGGAGTTCACCACTTGGTTTAAATGGCTGAGTAAGCTCTGGAGTTGCTGGATTGAGTCCTCACAGTGTTTTCAAACACAAAGGTTTTTTTGTTATCATTGTCAATATCATTTTGTTCTGAAAGGTATCTACAAATTAGACAAATGTCAAAATGCTACATATTGATGTTATCAAACTATTTCCACTGTTTTGAGTCTGGTCTCATTTTCCTTTGACTCATCTGTTTATTCATATTTTTAAGATTCTGATTTTTCAGTCTCTTTTGAGGTGGAATTTTTTTACTCTGCATGTTCTCTCAGAAAATAAAATCATTGATGCCTAGTTCTACTCAAAGCTTTTGTTTGGTAAAAGATAACATTTTGTAAACAAAATTAAAACATCATATCCTATCCAGAAAATTTTACTCATACTTGACATTGTTTAATTTTTACAAAAGCCTATGATTAGTATGAAATAAAAAGGCAATATTTTGAGACCAGATATATAATTAAGTGCTTGATATGCTAGCTTGTTCTGTCCTACAAATCCTAACTTCTTAATATTCTTAGTATTCCCTACTGATATTGTTAGCCATATATCTAGTCTTCAAGGTGGAAGCTAAGAGAGGAAGTCTTGCATGCCATTTTTGCCTACCTGTCGTATGCACTGTACCTTATTGATATTAAATCCATCCATCATGATCTTCACTTCCATTTCTCTTTTTATCTCATTCATTTTCCTCCATCATATTATAACGTCCAATCGTCTTTTCCATCATAAGTTCCGTGGCACTCAGGCATCTTGGTCTGTTTCCCTGACCTTTCATAATAACTTCCATGGTACCACTTTCCTTCATAACATTTTCTCTGTCTCTTGGGCTTTGTTAATTTTCTTAGCCTTAAAACTGGTCTCAGAAGCCTCCATGGGAGGAATGTAAAAGAAAAAAAAAGGAAAAGGTAGGAAGGAATGGCAAAAAAAAGGAAAATGTGTGGAAAAAATAAAAAGGAATGGGGAAAGGATAAAGAAAAAATAGAAATACAGATTCCAAAAACTCTCTTTACACATTTTCTCCACCAGCTTCCTTTCTGCATGCAAATCCCTCAGTTATGTAATCTAATTTCCAAATGAATTTCCCATTGCTATCCCCACCCTTGGCTATTTACTCTTTTCCTTTTATTTCAAATAGATAGTCTTTTCTCAAGTGTCTTCCAAGTATAACAATTTTTTTCCATAGCCTCAGTTTTCCAGCACTTTTGACCCAGGCAAAAGCAACCTTCTGCACAAGGTGTATGGTGTTTTCGCGGGCCACTCGGGCTGCTTGGGTGTAGGGTTGCTTGTGCAGAGGCAGGGCTGCCTTGACCCTCTTTTTAAAACCCACATCATTCAACTTAGAGGAATTTGATGGCTCTATGAGTTCCATACTATCACTATAATGATTAGTGGTGCACTGTTTCCAAAGACAGCATGTATATTGACTAATTTTTGCCGTTCCATAACATCCCCCTTTGCCAAAAATTAGAGAACAATTTAATGACAGAATAAAATGTAAAAAATAGCTAAAGATTATTTCTCCCAAGAACTTTACTCAGGTGTACTGAAAATGCCTATAAACTTTCTCACACAACAAGGAGAAGGTCTACAGGCTTTCCTATTTTTTAGATGTCTCCCATACCATCCATACTTGTGACCACAGCAGGGGGAATTGGGGCCATGGAGAGAGCAGTGGATTGTTCTCATACATATCACATTCACAGTCAAAAACTGGATCAGAAGTGACCCTTCCAAATCCATCCAGAGCGACTCAGTATTTCCTTAGTAAGTCTCAAAGCTAATAAATCTGTTAAATCTTGGGTGAATGAACATTTTATTCTCCTTTCTCATTACAAGAATATATGTGTTAATATCCATACTGTTTAAAGAGTTTTTTATCACTCTATGAATTTTTTTCCCTTTGGTAATGTTTTGGGCTTGATCCAGATGCCTTCCCAACTTGGCCTTTTTTCATACAGAGAAAGATTTACTTTCCCAAACCCAGGTACTAAATCCTTAAATGATGATTTAAGTGGAAATTTACTATCATGTTAGATCGCTATTAGAAGCATCATTCTCATTCAAAGTATCCAGGAAAGTACAACTTTAGAAATGAGCCCTGCCATTGACTAGAATTATAGACCAGTTTTGTGCTGCTATTTATAGCTGTGCAGGCTGCTGAAGTCAGGCAATTCCTTTTTATTTAATGGCTCTTTCTAAGAATTTCAGAAGTACTCACTCCTCTATGCAAACAGTTACTATTACAAAGCAGATGATGTGGGTGCATGGGAAAAGGTGCTCCTCTGTGCTGTTTGATTATTAGATATCTTTAGTGCTCATCATTTACTGGACATCAGCATCGTCCTAATGCTATGCAAATCCATGGCTTATAAAAGTATGGATCATCAGGGCTATTTTGCTGAACCTCTATGAAGATGCTCCAGGGATTCACTGAGCCTGTTATTTATCTTCTGGTGTCTTAAAAGGTCGATCGGTAGCAAATTAGTGAGTGTAAATTACATTGCAGAAGCAATAATGAATACATTCTACACTGAGACCCAATGCAACAGAGAACATCAAGGATCTTAAGGCACCAGTGGTGACGCTGGCATGGGTTTGAAAATCAAAATGCACTAATCCATAAATTTAATTGTCCCATGTGACATATAATTTTAACAGAGGTATTTACAGTGTGGACACCCATACCTATTACAGAAAACATTAAGTATATTTTGAGCCAAGACTCCCACACACACACACCCCAAATCGCTAACATTTCGTTTCAAATTCATATGCTGCTTTCTTCAAGCCTCAAGACTAGATTCAAACCACTCCTCCAAAGCAAGCAAAATGTTAGTTAATCATTTGGACCAAACATTTTATATTCGTTTGTTTTCTAAGTTTTTAACTTTTCTTTCCAGTACACCCAGCCTTTGTCCAGTGATTTATTTTTCTTTTCTACTAAATTAATTCTTTCATATATTGTAAATGTTCTGTTTAAGATCAGAAATAGAGATGTATCTGTCAGTATTCCTGTCATCAAGTGAAAACAGTGCCATCAATAAGGTCTATAGTACCCCTCAGAAAGCATACATAAATTTCACAATTACCCCTCATTTAAGCTTTTTAGCTGCTAAACAGGAACTACTAAGAAGAGAGCAATCATTTCATTTTCACACACATAGAAAAGATCAGCTATTCTGATTGTTATCTAATATGTAAGACTGATATTTTTTACAAAGTAGTTTACAGTGGGAAGATACTGTAAGTTAATAATCAGCATATATTGTGGAGCTCAGAATATTATAAGCTTAGCTTTATTTCAGGAAAAATCACTTATAACAATACAAAGTTGTCTGGTGCTAGGACACTACATAAAACTGCTGCTGACTCATTCTGGTTGACAGCAAGACCAGATGGGTCTTACCAGCTTTAACTCAAGTGAGTACTTTAACTCAAGTACTCTCCCTCAAAGGCAGAGGACATCAGGACACACAAAGTCCCAGGCCCTACAGGCAACTAGAGAGAACTAGCAAAACCAGGCTGAGAGCCAAGATGTGCCAGAACCAGAGCCATGGGGTGGAGGCACATGGTGAAGTCCCCCCACCTGTGCTCCTGGTGTCAGGCTGGACTGCCCTGGTTCCACCTGATTTCTTGTGCTCTTCACCTGTGAGGAAGATAACGTGTTTTACCTGTCATGCAGATCAATACCAGTGCTCTTATCTGTTTTCTGCTGTTAATATGCAGAGATATACCTCTGTTCTTCTGAATTATTTGCAGCAGAAATATGCTGATGCAACTTGTTTTCTGTTTTTAAAGCTTTCCTTTCCCTCTCTTTTATTTTTGTTTCTTCCCTGTTCAGTAGACCTTGTCTGGGATGAGATTTCCCTGCAATTAGAAGGGCTGGTTGAGTAAAACACTCAGTCCCACAGTAAAAGACTGATTGTACAGCTCCTCATCCAAACAAAATGTCTTTGCTAAAATCTAGACACATGCTCCTGGCCCAGAACTGTAGGAACTACTCTGCCTGTGATTTGGGTGGCCTTTTTGGTGACATTTCTGCTGGGTAATGAACGAGATGTATTCTTTTCCACTTTCACCTTTGTACCTCCTTCTATCAAAGTATTTCAAATTAATTCCCTAAGTTTTCCCATCAGTGTTGCTCTCACCTCGAATTGTATATTTTCCTTCTCGGTCTCTAGCCCATTTTTTATTATTCCTCTGATAACGAACAGAGGCTGTGATCAACAGTTTTCAATATCCAGGTATTTCCCTTCGGTTTTCAACATTGCAATATAAGATTGGGGTCAATGTCATGGTACACTATAAATTCACAGTAAGGGACTGTCTATTTAGCTATGGACTCTTTTAGATCCAACTAAGGGAAGCAGTTGCAGAAATTCAACCTCACAGCCAAGGTCACAGCGGAAAAAACTGGGAATTGAAAACTCAATTTTGGGATCCCAAGATAAAATCATGATCAATTTTCAGTAATTTAATGTTTTGCAAAACCACTCCAAGGTGATTTTAGCAATCTGTTCTCGGTGGTGGTCTCCTGGAGCCTTGTGCTATCAAATTTCACAATTCTGTTGCCAGTTATAAGGGGGTTTTTATGTGCTCTCCTAGAAACCCTCATCTTCTGAGAATGGTGATAATCTCTGATAATTTCAGCAGACACTTACAAAATAATAGTTTCTTAATTCTGGAAATGAGATGTTCAAAAAGCTGAACTTTAAGGAATCCAACACTGAAATAGAAAAAAAGCATGTGTTTATGCCAAAAGTTGCTTGGATTATTATTTCATAATAATTTTAATAATTGAGATCTGTTTTCAAATGTTTAGGATGCTAATATTGGAGCATCTTTTAAAAGCGCTGAACACTGAGACAAACTGATCATATATCACCAAAGCCAAGCTGTTACAAACCCTCAGAAATTTTAATATGAGATGGATTGTAAGCAGAAAATCATATTAGTAGTTCTCCCACACAATGCTGGTATAGATTCACCTGGAATGTCATGTTTTAGGATCATTGTGTCAAAAAATATATGAAGAATGTTCAACGGATGTCAATTATCTGAGAGAATTGGGATTGCTTAGCTTAAAGAAACCAGAAACAGGGTTTCTTTCAAGAAATCTCCAACAAGATGAAAGGATGATGATAAAAATAATCTATTTTTCATACCCATAGCCTGTGGGATAAGGAGGGAATAAGGAGCAATAGATTTGAAACTGCACCAACGCGTAGATTAAATATCAAGGAAATTGACATTAGAAAGACTAGTGAAATCCTTGACTAGATTGCTGTGGAAGTCATCAAAAATAAATCAGAAAATCATCACCAATTATATGAATATGATTCTCCTACGTTGAAAAATGGAGTTGGATCACACAAGGTTCTTCTTATTACTATTCTGCATTTTTCTATGCCTCACCTGGAAGACTTTCAAACCAATTAAAATATGTTGGAAGAGCCAGTGAAGAGGAGAAATTTCAAAAGACCTTGGCCTTCTAAGAGGGAGAAGCAAAATGTTTCCCATGCTTCAAGCACGGTGCTGGACAGAGCAGCATCCTCTGTGTATGGTAATACCAGGAGAAGAGTACCTTATGGGAGGATGTCAGCAGCACCCTTCATTATCCACTCCTCAATACTACTGTAACAGGGGGGTTTTTTATCTTTCTTTTCTTTCTCTCATATCTCCTTTTCTCAATCCTGTCTCTTTGTTTATTATTCACTATTCCCTTTGAAATGCTTTGAAACACTGAATTTCCCAAACAAGATGCTGTTCCTTCTGCTGTGTTGATCAGAAGGCCAAAGGAAAGTAAAAGAAAAACCCTGTTTTCAGACATGTCCTGCTCTCCTTGACTTCAATGGGAGTTATACATGCATTTGAAATGAAGCTGTCTTGTTTAAATAGCAAAAGTGTGTGCTGCTGTTTGTTTGCTAAGCAAAGAACCTGGAAGTGAGAAGCTGTCTGACTGCTTGTCCTCTGTAAGTTTATTGTAAGAGCAGATTTAAAAACTCAGCACCAGGGCCTGTCATGTACCAGGCATTTCAGCCACTGAAGGAAAGATATCTCCTTCATATAAAAATGTTGTGTAGTAAAGAGAATTTCAAAACACCCACATACCATCAGTTGCACTCTTGAACATTCCTCCTTCTTAAGATGAAGTAGTCTGTGCTTTATAGCAAGAGGCAAATTATGCCCTCTTTCAGTGGGTTCCTTTTGACTTTCTTGGACGTTGAAACATCAGTACACCCTTTGTGGAAAACCCTTCTTGCTCCAAAAGGATTGTGCTCTATTGAGTACTCTGTTTTAGAATACCAATAGATGTCCTCTTTTCCTCACTGCTACTGCATCTAAACACCTTCAACATGTTTATTAAATATTATTATCTGAAACCTATTTGCTTTCTACTCTTTCTCCAAAGACAGACAGGCATACACTGGAATGTTATCTACTGATTATTCAGGTTTATTCCATTGTGTTACATTGAGGTACTCTATATTCTAAATGTAGAATGGAAGATCAAAGAATGGTACTTGGTAGGGTATCAAAGTTTTGTTCCTTATTCCCATTCTAGATCTACAAGCCCCAAAGATGTATTTTCAGGCTAAGTGAAGCATTTTTTTGTGGCAGAAAAAGATGGAGGTTAGAGTAAAATGAGCTTCTATTTTCCTCTTCTATCAGCAGAGGGAAAAGTTTCCCCAACTGGTTTCTAAATACGTACAACCACATAGCTTTACATCTCACCAAAGGAAAGCTGCCAGAAACATGATCCCATTCTGTCCACAATTCCAGCTGTCCAAAAGCCTCAGGACTATCTCAATGCTAGAAGACAAAATATTTTATGTGAAGAGGTGAAACATATCAGCTCAGATTCAGAATGACAGTGGCATAGTCTCATACTTTTTGTTTGCCTGAGGTCTGGTCAGTCTCTGGTCTCTGGACTGGAGCACACACTGTGTGACTCCACAGCAAACAGTCTGAGGAAGGGTACTGAACGTGGATGTTATTTCTGGACTTTACAAGCTTTTGATTACCTTCGCTACTCAAATTATTTTTCTGTTCCTTTTTGGGTCTCCTGATCTTGTGCTTCAAAAGCCTGAAATTGTCAACCTGTTCAAATTAATAGCAGCTTTATCATCCCATTATTTCCAACATCTGGCTAGTAATGCAGAGCAATAACTATTAGGTAATAACGTCAGTTTCTGATTAGAAAAGCTAATATTGTACTAGCAATAAACTTTGTTCACGCTGCAGAAAAGATGCATCTGTCAAGAGATTTGGGAAGGACTCCACAGTACCCAAAATAAACAAGCCAAAGAAAGCATTAATATTAACACAGCTTTCATTTAAAAATGAAACTCAAACAAAACAGAAACCAAACAGAAAATTTCACATTCCCAAATTCTTCACAGCACATAATCATCTTCTACCACATTATCCCATGCAGTGACCAGCTCAGTGAGAATTAATGTGACTGTTTTGGGGAAAAGATTGTATTAATCTGGAATAGGCATTCAAATTCAGTTGTCTTAGTCCTTCGGCATGGGTTCACTGTTCTTTAATTTTTCTCTCCCCTTCTTACTTCCCATATTAAAGATATTTTCAGGTGAAAGGTGTCTGCAGAAGGAGCTTCAAGCCTGAAAGGTTTTCCAGACTTCTGAAACATCAAACATGCCCCTGTCAAACGGGCTTCTGAGGAGAGAAGGCTTTTAGTTTCTCATCCTGGATCTAGTAGGAATTATTCAGTTTTATAACCAGGTTTCCTCTGACTGCTACTGATGCTAGAAATAAAAGTAGTTTAAAATTCATGAGGGGCATCTGACTATTTTCCATTTCTAGCTGAGTACTGCATTTTGCTCTCTTCAGTCACACTCAGAACACCAGTGTGCAAAAAAACGCTGCTGAAATGAATCATTTACTCCAACTGTGATCACAACTGAAAGCTCCCCTAAACAACAGAAATTCATTGCACCAGCTCCACCAGCCTGGTGCCTCTTCAGGATCAGAGGACATGATGAGAAACAACAGGGAACTGTTACAGAGATAGGAGAATGTTAGTTAAGGGTAGCAAAACAAACTCACAGGAAAGATGCATCTGCAAAGGACTGGGTGTCCCTGGATGAGCCTCCTTGAACGTAGCACAGCTGAGAACATGAAAATCCCAAGGACTGCAAGGACTGACAAAGTTTTATTTTGCAAGTGCTGCAACTATTGTTCACATCCTAGGGAAGACCTTCTGGATGGATTTTTCAACCTGGAGGTGGTTTCTTTAGAAGAAATGACTGAAATTAAATACCTAATAAAAGGATTCCCAGGATGTAGTCAGTCATAACCCTAATCCTTATAAATCAGACTATTAAGCCAAAGATTTGATCTCTGTAACTGAGACCAACAACTGTATTGTAGAGTTGAGCTGCTTAGGTATTCTACAGCTTCTGAACACCTTTCCCTCTCCAGTATGTATTTAGAAGCTCTCTCCCGACCTCTTTTCCCTCTTCTTTAAGTTTTGAAGTGTTGGGTTTTCTCACATAGTTCTCTCATTTTGGTTGAGCACTTCCAAAGACCTTGCCCTGATTCTTCTGAGTGTCTAGTGTTGTTGAGGCAGACTTGAGGTCTCTGGTTTCAAGTTTCAGTTAGGGTTACTAGGAGCTAAAAAGCACAGGAAGCTTTTGAAATCCAATTTGGAAAAATAATATTGGAAGAAAGGATTTTGGCCACTATTAGGCTGCAGTTTTGAAAATACTGATAGTACTTGAGCAAGCACATGAGAGGCACTGAGGAAAGTCAAACCCTCAGATATTGCCTAGTACAATTCCTTAGACTGAAGAAGATATTTCACTTAAAAGAAACTCCTTCAAAGAAGGAAGATGATGGAACAGCAGGAAAAAAAAAAAACCAAACAGCAGGACACTCAATTAATTAAAATGGATTCAGAAAAGATGGCTATACATAGCTATCTTCTTGAATGCCTGCTCCCTGGAAAAACATGACAAAAATGCTCAGGCTCAAATATAGAATCTCTTGAGAATACTCAGATAAGTGATTGATTTATAATTTACTTTTAATGTGGAAAAGAGGTATAAAAAGAAATAACATATTTAGGGCCTGAACTCACACCTGCACCTTTTTGTAGAGGGAATGAGTCAGAGTAACTGTTTCAAATTCAAATGTTAGTTGAAAAGGTTTTGAAAGAGGTGGTAAAATAAATAGTAACAAATGTGTGGGACCAGATGCTACTCATGCAACAGCTTTAAGTGAAATAAAATGTAAAATATGTAGTATGTTACCAGTGTTTAAATCAGCCATAGTACCAAAGGAGTAAAAGGCAGAAAATGGGACCTAAATTTTAGAAAGAAAGCTATTGGGATTCAAAGAGCTACATGCCCGTAAACTGGACTGGGATATAAAGCAAATTACTTGAAATTACATGAAGAATAGTTAATAGACATGTGAATAAAAGTGATAAAATGAGAATGAATCCAAATGACAGATGGATGTCGTGCTTCAGTAGTGCTTCCCAGTTTGCCAGTCATGAACAATGACATGGATCACTGTTCAGAAGGTACAATGGGGCATGTGAATTTCCCAATACTTTTAACATGAAAAACGAAAGCTTGTCAGGAGAAGAAGCTGCCATGGACTACAAGACCAGGTCCCACTGTGAATAAATAACTGTGCATAGGGTTAGAAGCAAAGGGTAGGGATAAGCAGATAGTCCTCAGTAGAATCCCAAAGGGTTTAGGCTGTTCAAGCTACCCATGAATGATATGGAAAGGAAGTAAATAGTGAGGGGGTAAAGTTTTCCAATATAAAATTATTTCTTTGTGAGATGTTGCAGAAGGACCTCACAAGAGTATGTGACTGGCTACTAAAATAGGAGATGACATGCAATATTAATATATGCAAATCAATGCAGTCAAAAAAATAAACGTAAGAATAAATAGAAATGGATAAGTGCTAAATTAGCTCCAAAAAGGACCTTGAATTCACAGGGGAAAGTGCTATGAAAGTATCTTATCAGTGCTTAGGCATCAAAGCAGATGAATATTAGTGACTATGGGGAAATTAATAGAGACATCGTCACAATGATGTCTCTATTAAAGCTATAGGGTACCTTAACTTGCAAGAATATTAAGAGGAATTCTGGTCATCCCATCTCAATAAATATATTACAGAATTAAAAGCAATTTAGAGAAGAATGATCATGATTAGAGACACTGGTTAGTATCCATATGGAAGTTACACAACAAAATTAGGAGCCACTGTCCTAGGTAAAAGTGACTGTGAGAGAAATGCAATAAACAGCTATAAAAGCATTAATGGAACAGAGCTGTTGAGCAGAGAAATAGCTATTCTTTATTTCTCATACAACAGGAGCTAGAAGACATCTAATGAAAGAATCACATAGAATTAAAACAAACAATTAAGACACAGATTACATTTGGACGTGGTTTCAAAGACGAAGCGCCATAGTAAAGTAAAAGAAGAGCTATTAAATATGATATACAGATGAAATTTTTTGGTCAGAATGTCCATAAATGAGCAAAATATCAAGAGATTAAAAGTTGTATAAGTGGAAGGATCAGTGTATGTATCTTCTGCATCCTTACAGTATTTTCCTATGTATCCCTCACTGAGTGCAGAAGAAAAAATGGAGCTTCAATTTGATACAGATTGTACGTTCTTACTCTCTCCCTCTTCGGGTGCTTTCATCTGCTTTCATCCATACCCACATTAACTCTGGGGACTCTGGAGTGGGTACCTAGGTAACCTTTTCAAAGAACACACAGTCATTAAAATATTTAGCTGTATTGGGAAGTGAATTCCTCCATAAACAATGATATTGGATTTATAGGATCCCCTCATTTGTAATTATGTTACACTCACATAGTCACCATATTCCCTTACACACTGTTCCTGCCTGCACAAAATCGTACTTTACCCTCACATGTGCCCATTTTCTTCTGCATTATTCTACAAGAATTTCTATGGTAACCTTTACTGGAACTTATCCAACTCAAAAAAGCACTGTATTTTCTTTACAGAAAAGAGATTTCCCCTTGGTCACGTCACTTATTTGCCCCACAGTGGCACAGTGGGCAATTGCAGAGACAACAATAAGCAACAGGGAGTGAAAGGTAGGTGGTAATTATGTCAGCACTGCTGCCAAATATGTTCGTCAATCTACAACCCCTGATACACATCACATGTTTTAAGGAGAGGGAAACAGGCCTTGACTTATTCATCCCCATTCCACTATGCATTCACAATCACTGAATATGGACAAAACCTGTGCTTCTCTTAGTTACTGTCCAAATCTCACAAGTGGTGTGGTGTCTCACAAGACACCAACAGCTCCCATCAGATGACACTGACAAAGTTAATGTGTTTTGCATGATCTGCTCCTTTGTCAAAGCCTCTGGTCTCCTGAGCTTAGCTCAGTAGCATTGCATTACGCATAATCTCCTTAATCAGAGAACAAAAAACTAGGTTAAAAGAATGCTAAGGCAAACTCATAAATATAGGGAGATTCACAGTGCAGGCAACAGCCTTTGCTAAGGAAGCACAGCAAGTCACAGACCTCTGGAGTCTTCCTGCACCAGACATCCCCCTGTGAGATGCTTTGCTCCTTCAGGACCCTTGCAACAGTGGGAGTACTTAGGTCCTTACAACTGCTAATCACCTTCAAGGACTGGAATATGACTATGAATTTTATTGCTCTCATTACCCAGCATCACTAACCTAACATAGCTTTAATTAATTTTATATGTGGTTTGTATTACCTTGTTTTTTTATTATTTAGGAACTTTAAAATTACGTCTAGATAAGTCATTGGATACACAATATTAATATAGAAAATTATACAAAACATGATAACTATCTCTAATAAACCCAATTTGCACAACAATACTCATTTAGCCTCTCTCTCCTGCAAATGCCTAAAGTATGACACATACCTGTGACAGGAAGGAAAGTTGTCAGGAGTGTCATTGGTCATTGATGTGGCACACTCAGTTTTGCAGGACCTCTGAAGCAGAGCATCACAAATTTACAATTTACAAATCTAAATGCACATTCTGGCTTTCCATTCTTTATGATGAACAAATCCTGCAAACCTGCTTTCTTATGATCCTTGTAGTCTAGGTGTTCTCACTGTGGGAGTCACAAGGGCTATGAGTTTCTTTTTCTCAGCAAAATGTTTTAACGGTGACCTGAGAACTGTTCATGTCAGGAAAAAAAAGTAACATTAGGAAAAAAAGGATTTAAACCAGCACATAGATTATACTCACCTCCTTATAACCCTAATATCATGTCTTTAGCAAACACCCTCGGTAGACTCACACATTTCCATTTCTATGAAATGTGATCATCCTTTATTTATTTTCAATGCTGTAGACATGATCATAGTCTTTATGATTATCCCTTTATAACCTTCAAATGTTTGCTGGATGTTGACTTATACTGAGTCTTCTCATGAGCTTTTATACCTCTAGAATAAGAGTGTGGTTATTAATCCTAGTTAAACTGCAACTGATATTATTCCTGAAAGTCAATGTATTCAGTAAACTCATATATTGACAAGTCAATAAAGGTTGACACAAGTACAGTTCAATATTTTTCACTTTTGTTTCAGTTTAGATGAATTTTTGAAGAATTTCCAACATTACATTTGTTGGTCTTAGAGAGATTCTGTTACAAAAAGTCTTTTATAGGCAGGCCTATAGAAATAACATAGGACTGCTTGCCAAAATTCGGAGAAGAAAACTTAGTTAGATAAGCAAAGCTGCTGCAAGTTCCAAAGACAGACAATTTTAAAGCATCAGATTATGAGGAAACATTAAAAGGCAGAATCAACTTTAACAACAGAGAATCATTTTTATTATAGCCATAGCTCGCTATGAAACGTATTCTACACACTCACTTAAATCACAATGTTTTTTGGGGTAATTCTCAGTTATGCTAATAATGTCTTTACAGTGATAAGAAAAGGAAGCAATAAATAGACAGACAATAGATCTGCTTTAGACATTTTCTGTGAAAAAGATGTGAATAATTTGCAATTTATATTCAAATTAAGATATGAAGAGGAAATTTCTAAAATTAAGGTCAGTGAAAGGCAAATAACTACTAGATATTTTCAGACACTGTTTCAGAAGAACATGGTCCTTTACTGCAAGGTTTGTGCAGATGAGCAGTTCCACTGAGTTCAGCAGGGAATATTCATCTCCTCATCCCTCCTTGAACACACATGGACCTAGGCTTGTAGGTAGCTCTAATTTTATAAGGGTGTCTCTATTTGATTTTGTTTCATTCCCAGGGAAATAATACTGGGCTGAGAGAGTGAACTGCCTCTGGTTTATTTACTAAAACGGTAGCAGTGAAAACAAAAATAATGGGGAGGAATAGGTTAATTTTTAAACCATTTTTAATAGAATGTACCCTTTAATGAAAATATTTCCTATTTCCAATTTGCACTGGAAAAAAAAAGATTTAAATGACCTTTTTATTTTTCAGTGAAAAAGCAGCTGGTCTGGCCTGCCAAATTCAAATTGGAAGGCTACATATGATGACTCTTATTATAGCAATGTTAATATTACAAAGACATTCTTTCCTGTAAAGAATCCAGCAACAGCTGATTATGATTTTTCTGCTGAATAATATATAGGAACCAGGGAATCTGTACAAAGTTTGTTAGTATTTTGCATATGTGAAAGAAAAATTTCCATGTTCATGTCTTTTATTGTTAAGAATTTTCTGTCAAGGGTCAAAGTCAATTTTATGGTTTATCTTTTTTTTTTCCCTGCAATACCACCTGCACAAACTAGATAGTCGGATTATTTCCATTTCTTTTACCTCCTCAGAGGTTTGTGCTGCTCCACACTGGTAATATAAGAACCTCCTATTTTCCATCTCCTCCAGCCCTGGTATTCTGTATAGTTTATACTGTTTACAATTGATTTCCTGCTGATAAATCCCATGCAACCCAGTGAGCTGCCAGTCACACTACTCTGTGGCTGCCTGATGAACCTCAGCTGTTCTGTCAGGCTCAAGCAGGTGGCAGACCATAGAAGTCTGTTCCCAGAGGAAAAAAAATAGACGTTCCTAATTCTCTTAACTTGGTTAGAGTCTTACTGCGCATCGTTCAGCGGCACTTTTTTTGCTCCTCATATTCAAAAAAAATCACTCAAGAAAACCTTTCCAAGTACAATTAATCCTGCTTACTTGGATCCAGAAGCTGACAAAACAAACACAAATTTAAATATGACAGAGAAATTTAAGGTTAATGCTGGAGAGATTAACAAGTTCCCTGGTGGAAAAAAAGAGGCTTGAGAAATAACTCAGTTGCTTGCTTTTGTTACTCTGTTTTTTTCCAGACATCCTGAACAGCTTGTTTTATAATTGTCTCCCTCAGTTCTCATCTGTGGTGCAGGGACAACTGTACTCTCTTTTGCTCACTTCTTGTCTCCTAGAGAAAATACATGATTGGAATTAGAAGGTTTGTAGTGTTGTAAAATAGGATTTTATCACTAGCTTTATTCAGGCCATGGGAAAATATAAATCTTTATTTATAAGGAAATTTTCTTACAGTTATAACATTATAGGGGTGAGAAGTTTTCCAAAAATATTTGGTTTTCATAGAAAACAAATATAAGTTTTTAAAATTATAATTTAATATACTGAAAAAAATTATATTTTTTTTAATTAAAACCTCTTTATCTTAAAAAATATTTCAGTTGAAAGATTATGTTTTCACAAAGACCACAGATTGGGGAAAAGTTCAGTCATCCCTATACAAATTATTAATACTGTTAGTCAGTTTGCTAAATTAATAAGTTGAAGGAAGACTGAGAAGGATGATATTACTTATACCTGAAAAAATTATTAACAGAATCATACTCAACTAATATTCAATTTTAATGCAAAATTAAATTATGAACATGCAGAAATTTAAGCACAAGCTTAACTACTTTGCTAAACACTGATTCGAATCCAAGATCAAATGACAGCAAATATTTTTCTTAATATTTTGTGCATGGAATGAGAGACACCTGAAGGTATCTGGGAGGTTGATTATTATTTGAAATAACAGTCTATTAAAATGCAAATTAAATAAATACTACTATCTGGAAAATAAATGAGTTTTTAGCAATTGTCATCAGACCTGGATTCCACCTTCAGCCTTGCTGAGCCCTCATCAGCTGGATTCCAGCCCAGATGAAGTGGGTAGGAGAGCACAGGAACCTAATGAGAATAATTGGGAATTAGTTTAGCACACTCATACAGCTGAATTATCCAAAGATTAGTTGCCTGTTTGGAACAGACTATTCTGGGATTTATTCAGCAGAGGAGTGTGTAGGCAGAATTCCAGCATTTTAACCAAACAGGTATTTGCAATGGACTTACTAGAAAATAATTTGAATTGCATTAGAATCTCCTCAGAAAAGCCTCAAAGTCCAGCTCTTCCTTGGAAATCTCCCAGATCTTAGCCTGTGCAAGAAAACAAGGGACTGGTCTTAGTGTGTGAATCACAGCCTCTCTGTCCCTTTCATCTTTGCATTTAGATATCCTATGCTGTTGCTCAAAGCTTTGAGTGCAGCTCTGCAGAGACTGAAAAGTAGCAACTTTTCAGTCCTGAAAGTTCAAAGCAAGGTGGGAGACGTGTGCTGGGCACTGTGCTCTGGGCAGGTTTGTGTGGGGAACCCTCCTACAGCTGTGTCTGGGACAAGGAAGGTGTAGACACAGCCTCAGTGGGCTGTCAAGGAGTAGCACGTAGGTCACGCTTGCTCTTGGAGGGCACAGACCCCACCATGCCTGCAGCACCAAAAAGTTCCAGAAAGAGCTGTCTATCCTACCCTCTCCAGGAGGCTGCAGCGCTGTCTGGACAGGCACTAGGTAAAGTGACATCTTACCAAGTGCTGCAGGATGAGGTTATGAGAAAGCACTTGATGTCCCTCAGGTCCCATCAGCTCAATCCATTCAAACACCATCCCAAATACAGTTCTACTTGTGGTTTATGGTTTAACCCCAGCCAGTAACACAGAACATAGTACAGCTGCTCATTCCATCCACTCAATGGGATGGGGAGGAGAACTGGAGAAAAGGGAAAACTCATGGTTTAAGATAAGAACAGTTCAATAATTGAAATAAAATAAAATATAGCAATAATAATAATTGTAGTGAAAAGAGAGAGAGGAATAAAACCCAAGAAAGACAAGTGATGCACAGTACAATCACTCACCAGCTGCCAACTCATGCCCAGCTCATTCCAGCCCCTCCCAGCCAATTCCCCCCAGTTCATACACACTAAGCATGATGTTCTATAACCCTCTGGCCAGTTTGGGTCAGCTGTCCAGGCCAAGCTTGCTCCCAGCTTCTTGTGCACCTGCTTGCTGGCAGAGCATGGGAAACTAAAAGATCCTTGATTTAGTGTAAGCACTGCTTAGCAACAACTAAAACATCAGTGTGTTATCAGCATTATTCTCATACGAAATCCAAACCACAGCACTGTACCAGCTACTAGGAAGAAAATTAATCTACCCCAGGCAAAACAAGGACAATGTGGCACAAGAGAACATACTGAAAACACAGGTCATAGTCCAGGGAAACAGAGTACAGTCTACAGGCTGGATTGCAGAGCTCCAATGACTTCCAAATTTTGTTCATTTATCAGCTACTTCTTCATATGGATACTTTTGACTTGAATCTTTATATGTGCCCAAGATCTCGTGCATGAACTTGTATGTGTCTGAGGAAAGAACAGTCAATTCAGCCCTTGGTTCAGGTGCAGCCCTCAATTCAGGCAGAGTCCTCTGCCTCAGACCAGAGTCCTACACTTCTAACCTGGAGTGCATATGAAGAGAATAATAGCTTTCCAAAAGCTTTCAAGGGTATGTGTTTCTCTTAGACAAACGTGTCTCTAATAACATAACTAACTTGATAACTAACATAAACTAATTTTCTCTTAATAATGCATCTTCCAGCATAATAAATAAGTCCAAGGGGTAAAGAAAAGGGCTCTTCTGAGTCACTGAAATATAGCATAAGCACAGGACAAACAGCCTGGTATTACTAAATTGCAACCCTTTGCGCTCATTAAGGAAAATAGTTTCCTCTTTGCCTTGAGATAACCTAATGCAGTGGGGAAGTGGATTAGAAAACAGCCCTCTGTCTGCTGTAAACTGGTGAGCTTTACCCTCAACAGCATGGAAGTGCTAGAAAGTTGAATAATGATGAATTTTTTGACAGAGAAAAGAAAAAGCACCAAGTGCAATACACTATTATTATTACTCTTCTTGAAAAATATCACAGAAGATGAATTGTCCAGATGTTAAAGCGCAATCATGGGACTTGGGAGATAGGCTTTTTTTTTTTTTTGTGCAATACCACAGGCTCCTTGGGTGACCTTAGGAAAAACTTTCTATAAATAACATTTTACAAATTATTTAAATACTTGAAAATATCTACGTTCTGTACTTCAGACAACGAATTTCAGTATTCTGAAATTTCACTGTCAGCACCAAAGGTGCCTGCCTCTCTTCACAAAATAACAAAATTCTATAACAAAATCCTGACTTTCAGCTTTTGAATGGCACCTAAGGTAACTGAAGATAAATGCTGTAAAGATTCCCCTTGGGGTTAAAAATCCATAAGAGCACTTAGGTTGCTAGTTCATCTGTTTCTAAAATGAAGTAATCATAACATACGGCTTTAATTTTATGGAAACAAAAGTAGGGGAGGTTATATTTGCCACTGATACAGAATGTCACAGGCAGGTTGTCCTCAACCCAAATTCTGACTTAGGTGAAGCCCACATGTCCTTTTGAAGTCCTTCCTTGAAACTTCCTTCAAAGAATAAAATAATAAAAAAGGTTCTACCAAGGATGATCACAAGATTAATAAAATTAAAACATTTTAATGAGTGAGCTTTATCCAAATTAGATCAAACCTTTAAAACTAAAATAAGACTTTGGCTGGGTAGCAACTGATAGAAATAGATTCCTTCTTGAGAAGAAGCATGAGAGTAGAGCCAAAGGAAAGCAAAGAAGCCATTTTTTCACCCCCCTGGATACAGCTGGGATTAATATCTTCATCTTCTTCAAAGTGGTTATGTTGCTTATCATTTAAATTTATTGTATAACATCCTATTTTGTCCACTAGAGTCTCTGGATAGGCACCAGAGCACCACTCTGGTCCTTGGTCCCCCCCACTCTGGTACCCAACCAGTGCTCCCACCAGGCAACCACCTGGAGCTGCAGGACCTGCCCCAGCTTCACACCCAAAATAAATGTGCCTCCTCCCAGCTGTACCAAGGGGGTGAGGTGGCAGTTTGCACATGCACAGCTGTGTGTCTCAGAGACTTGGTATGAAATTTGACAGGCCTAATACAGGGAGGGCCTCCCCTGAAAGGTCTTCCCTCAAATTTTTTGGGTGGTTGGGATGAAGGAAATCTTGAGCTAATATTGACAGTTCTCTTATCTTTGCCTCATATTTTCCTTGGCAAAAAAAAAAGAGAACAATCTTTGATTCCAATACCTAATTATCTAATCATTGATAATCACTACCTTAACAGATATATTACTGTGATCACGGCCAGAAAACCAATGTTCCTCACAAGGAGAATTACAGAGAGGTGATGAAAACTCTGCTATTTCATAACTACTGCCAATAATAATCTAGCAAATCTAGTGAGTTTAAAGTGTCAGTTATATTTTCTGTCACCTTGAATCCAATAAAAAGTGAAACCATCCTCTGTGCCACAGACTTGTCTTCGTTCTTTGTCTTTGGATACAATGATACAATAGAGCCATGAACCATGACTCAGATTTCTAAATGCTATACACAAATAGGTGTTATCTGATTAGAAAGTAAAGACCAAGCACATGTCCTTAACATGAATCTGGTTCTGCTCGGTTTTCACAATACATTCACAACCCAAATGAGAGAGAAAAGTATACCTAGCAGAAAAGAGATTATGATCCCTTTACCTTGAAAATATCATTTGAATTCTAAGAGCACAAAGAAAGAGAAATTAGGCCCGGTTTTTATCTTTACCTGAGCTTGATTAGGTCATAGAAAGTTCAGGTAATACTTATGCCTCACAGCTACAATCATCACAGCGGTAGAGAAGCTAACAGAACAGAAAGAAATGAATAGAAATTAAAACTTTTTAACGAATATTCCAGCTGCCTAGTTGCAAAGAAAAAGTTCAAAATAGACTCTCTAGAAGTATATTGACACATTCTGTTCTGATTAGCATCCAAATTATGTAAGTCAGCAGCATAGACAGTGAAAAATATTACCTGAAATCACTCCTCTGCCTTAAGATGTTTTGAGAGAAAAGCTTTAATTTAAAAACCATGATGACCATGCTTTTAAGTATTTTAATTTATTATTTTCATGAATGAGATTGCATAAACAGTCTTCCCTGTATTATTTCTTTCTGAAGTGACTAAGGGTTTTTTTTGCTGCTTGTTGGTGTTTTGGTTTTTTTATTTAATAATGCCATAGCAAGGTAAGGTTGTCCAAATAGAACAAAGAGGTTCAAAAGCCAAAGTTGGTATTTGCCATTATTTGCAAAATTTCCTAGTAGTAAGTATTAGGAGGGGAGGTGCAGTGCAGGAAGGTGAAAAACTGTTGACCAAAGACATTTTGGAGTGACCTCGTTTTTCAGAAGACTGGCCATGCTAGACTCTGACTGTGGTTTTTAAAGACTCCCAAACTGGAGGTCCAAAATTAAGGAGTACAAAAATTTTAGCCCACTTTTAATGTTTCCCTTGTATCTCCAAGTCCAGATTCAGGCTCTCCAGATTCTCCCATAGCCTGTTGAACTGAAGGGCATGTCATTAGAGCATTTCATGCCCTATACAGAACCTTTTAATCTACACAAGCCATTGGGACTATTCACATTTTTGGAGAGGCCACAATTGCCCATTGCTGCTCGACCAGCTGAAAATTCAGCATAAACAAAGCACAAAAGAGAATAAGACTAACAGGTCTAGTGAGCTGTCAGCTGCAAGAAAGAGGCAAAGAACTCTTGGTTTAGAAAATCACATAGAGAGCTGGACATCACTGGTTTAGAAAGCAAGACAAGTTTTCCCAACAGCTCTCTAAAAAGACTTTACATTTACATCTGGTTTTGATGTCTCAGAATCTGATGTCTTTCCTGACTATAAATACACTTGCGCTATAAATACACTTATCTTCTCTTGTAAAATGTTTTGAAATCTTCTGATGAAAAGCACTAAATATGCAGCCTTCTATTTATGGCAAAGCTTAAGGTGAGATAATGTTCTCTACACTGAGATTTCATGGGTCTGCAGAGAGGATTGGTCTCCCATCAAAGACCTATATACATATTAGAAAAAAATCTGTCAATCCCACCACTGCTGATCAAGGCAAACCAGTAAACGAGCTAGTAGCAATCACAGTTGGGAAAAGAAAAGACAACAGCAAAATTGCAACAAAGCAATGACATTGATTCCAAGCTGGAGCATGGGTCCTCACCTCCTGAGACATTCAACATGCCGAATTGTCTTCACACTATTCTTGATTTAGCTAACCCAAATGTAGACAGAAGTGATACCAGATGAGTCAGGCACATCGTCTGGATTCAAACTCTGAGTTTGAAAGTGACAAACTCACAAAAGTCTACTTGGCTGTTTCATTTCAACAGCTAAAACAAAAGCCAAATTTCCCTTTTAGCTTTCAGACAACTTGCAGTTGAACATATTTGAAGGTTAAGGGGTTTGCTGAAGAGGTGTGCTGCTGAGATCAAACAGAAATTATCTAAGAACTCCAATTTTAACCCCCATAAAGGCAGTGAAAATGGCTAGCAGAGAAATGTAGAAAGGACTGTTACGGAAATTGCGTGCAGTGGATGCTTTCTTCCATGCACTGAAAAGCATATGCTTAGCTTTGACCAAGTAACAGTATATTCATTGCTAGCCACTGAACTTTTGGAGAGCTGCTATTCCCAAGTTATAATTGCTCAGAAGGTATCAACAAACAGAACAAGACAGACCTCATTTATTGTAAGTTTACCCTATAAATGCCTTGCTCTACATTTATGTTAGGAAATAATACCTATATGAACGTAAACCAGAAATTCTCAGTTCCATTAAGCATTTTACTCATCTACACACTAATCTATGAATAAATGGGTACAAAAGAGATGTATCTAATTAGGATGTACCATTTTCAAAGGAAGTTATCTGATCTCCATACTCCATTTAATGTATTATTCTGCAAATGTAATTCTTAGTGTGAAATCAGAAAAAAATCCTTGCCAGGGAGTGGGTGGGAGAAAGAGAAGTATGACCATGGTCAAGGCAAAATGAAATGATTAATGATCTGAGACTTAAAAAATAAAACAAGCCAAAAGGAGTATGCTGTACCATCCAACAGACAAAAGATTGCAGTTTAAGTATCTGAATAATTACTGTGTTTGGAACAAGAACACACAATGTTTGATAATCCTTTCTGAATAATTGTAATGTTTCTCCCAGAATCTGTGCCTGGTAATTGATTAGTCTGAAGGTTGCTATGGAAAACACTTAGCTTACACAGCATATAGGGTAGGGAGCAGATACAAACTAAAGTGGAGACTGGTATCTGTAAAACACTATGGGTTTTTTATATTATTTATATTATTTGTCAAAGTTATTAAGACAAGAAGAGAAAAAGAAACCACATAACTAATCCACCTCTACCTGCTGATTTCAGTGGAATTGTAAAATCAGAATTTGACTTGAGGATATTTACATCAGGATTAATAATCATTGAGTTATTAAATATGCTCTTCTCCCACCTTGAAGTGCCTGCCACCTCCTTGGGAAACAGATATTCCTTCAAGATTTTCTTTTTTACTGACACAAAGACAATCAGAGAGATGTCAAAATAGTCCTACTCTCATCTTTGTTATTGTTTATTATTGATGACGGGTAGATCCTTAGACAAGCTTTTTGATGCTAGGCGTTGTAGAAAACTGCAACAAAAATCTCTAAGATAGCAGAGGGGTGGAGACACAGTTCAAGGAAATAGTAGAATACTATCAGCTCAGTTGGGTGCAATGATGAGCATGTCTGCCACGTGGGCTGCCTGTCTGTAAGAGCTTTAAATATCACAACAAGATAACATTTACAGATGACTTCAGAGAAGGTAACAATACTCTCACTGAGGGACTCAAGGGAGACCATCATCTGGATAGAGCTGTCCCTGACTGACACCACAGAGTAAAAGGCAAGTCTGCCACAATTCATATAGACAAAGTCTCTTCACAAGACCTGACTTTGGCTTATGAATAAAGTGTGTTCAGTATTCGATTATTTTTCTCAGGTGGTTTTTGACAATCTGGAAAGGAGTTTGAAATTTTCTGGACAAGTCTCTTCTCTATTTTTTTAAACTGCCATCATTGACTTTAACCATCTCTAGTGTGTTTTTACTTCCCACTGCAGAAGCTTATGAGAATATGATGGTATCACTGGCACTGTAGACAGAACGGATCCATAAGAATACCTTCTACACTAATTCTACTTGTCTAAATTTACCTGATTAAACGCATTTTAGAAATTCCTTTTTTGAGTCTCCCCATGTAATAAAGTATAGCTAAGGAAAACGGTTAAAATCATCCAATTTTCTTGCAATTGCAATAATTCTTTCCAATGCCTTCTTGCTAGGGCAAATGGATGGGGCATCACATATCATGGAGGACAAAAAAAAAGTATATTAGAAATATCCCTAAAAATGGCAGCAGAAGATGCTCTGCAACACAACTCTTAATGAGATATTGGAAATACAAGAAACAATACCATTTTAATGATGCATAAGTAGCCAAAGCAAATCATAAAAATAAAAACTGGAAAAGGAAAGGACCACTCCATGAGCAATGGAACTATTGGTGGCAGATTTCCCATGCACTACTGTACTATGTCACTGCCTACTGCAATGACCCGCTCCTTTTGAATCCTCAGCACTTCCAAGGTCATCTCCTGAGCAATCTCATTGGACAGACTTCACAACTTCTCCTGAACACCTCTGTTTCTGTCCACACACACACGTGTGTGTTCAATAAGTCCTTACTTAGTGTCCTGATCTTTCTCTTATGGATGTGAAGCTCCACACCTTAAGACTATTTCTGAACTGGTTTTGTGTACTGGTGAGCTAGCAGGCAGATATGGTGTGATGAACTTGCTCTGCAACCATTCCCTCAACTGGAGTGAGGACGCAAGCCTATCTTCTCTGTCCATGATCAATTTTCACCAGCTGCACAATTTTCAACATCTGCATAATAATGCTAAGAAAGCCTGATGTAAGCCACTGATATATAGGTCTAAAACATATATCCAGTCCATTCTTATATTTTCATATCACCCTGCCTTCCACACAAGGACAGAAACACAGGTAATTTAAATCCATATAGGGAACAAAAATCTCTACCTCTCATTTTCAGAGGTGTCAATAGGTGCATTGGAATTGAATCCTCACTGGTTTTCCATGGATTTAGGTATATGTCATGATTTAATCCCAGCCAGCAACACAAGACCCACACAGCCATTTGCTTACTGCCTCTCCCCCCCACTGCTCCACTCCAGTGGGACAGGGGAGAGACCTGGAAGAGTAGAAATGAGAAAACCCATGGTTTGAGATAAAGACAGTTTAATAGGTAAAGCAAAACCCTCGTGTGCAAGCAAAGCAAAACAAGGAATTCATTATCACTTCCCATGGGCAGGCAGGTGTTCAGCCACTCCCAGGACAGAAGGGCTCCATCACACATAATGGTGACTTGGGAAGACAAACACCAGCATTCCAAATGTTCACCCCTTCCTTCTTCTTCCCCAGTCTTTATATGCTGAGCATGATGCCATATGGGACGGGATATTGCTGTAATCTGTTGGGGTCAGCTGTCCTAACTGCCCTCCCAACTGCCTGTGCACCCCCAGACGCCTCACTGGTGGGGTGGTGCAGGAAGCAGAAAAGACCTTGACTCTGCGCAAGAACTGCTCAGCAATAATGAAAACATCCCTGAATTATCAACACTTCCCAGCACAAATCCAAAACAGCTCCACAGTAACTACTATGAGGAAAATTATCTTTGCTCCACCCAAAACCATCACAGCATGCCAGACAATTATGTTCTGTTATAGTCTATTACTAATTTACAGAGAACACAGACTTTTCAGATGCTTCACGGTGTTATCTTATCCTATCTGCAAGAAGTAGTAAGTAGACTCCTCTCTTTTTTCAGGAAAATATATTTTTTTTCATTAATTTTATAAACAAAATCCTTAGTGGATATAAATATTTCACCTGTAGCTCTCCTCTTTACTCCCTTGTTCCTGAGAAACTTGTATTGCTTATTTTTCATGAAAGGCTTGTCAAGATGAGAAGCCATCACAGAAACATTTCCGACAACTGGCGCATTCATAATCTAATTGCTCTGGCAGGCAAGAAACTCTAAAAGTCCCTCGATGTGCCATGACAGTTTTTACATGGATCTTCACAATACTTGCCAAGCAATTTTCACAGCCTTGAAGTTTCTGTCAAGAGAAAAGAGAGAGAAATGAGAAAACTGGGGTCTTTGACCACATAAAACACAACTCAAAAATTTTTCTTCCTCCATGCTGAAATGCAAGCCTAAAATTGTTGTGTGAAAGGCACACATGGAGAGATATTTGATCTTCTGAGAATTTTGTCTTTTAAGAGCTTAACAAAAGTCATTGTGGGTTAAAGGTGTACAGTGATGTGAAGCTCTTTGAAGGTGTTATTCCCATTACAGAGGAAAAAAGAAAGCTTTTTCTGTATCACAGGAAATTTGTGGAAATTTGTATAAATTTGTATAATCTACAGACATGTTACATTTAAGTTGCCCCTTTAAGTGGTTTTCTGTTTTACCTCAATGGAACATTGATGCCTACTAAAAAAAGAGCAAAATGCTACATATAAAATGACTGTATGATATGAGGGTTATATACTGCTTATGCCTTAAACATCTTACCTGAAATTTTCTCCTCATTGTTTAATATTTTAGATCTTAATTTAGAACCAAAGAGATACTGCTAGAAAACAGTATGAAGATGAATGAATTCACTCTGCTTTTTCCCATCTCCCTTCAATTTACTTCCATATTTTAACATATTGTGCAAGATAATATTGATTTTCAAAACCACATGAAAAGGAAGTGCAAATGGAAATATTTACTGTGTTCAGGCTAGAAGCCTTCTGAAGCCCTTTTGAGAGATCTTTGTGGGTTTGAGACACTTATGGAAAAGAAATAATACCATCTGGATTAGACAACAAAACAAGCATCAAATATACCACTTTATGAGATTGAATACTAGAATCAATAGAGATGTCAACTATCTCACATTAACATCAGAGCAGATAGATTTATATGGCCACTTGATTGCTATGTTAGACTTCATCATATTAAAAGAGCTAAAGAGTTCCTGCTCCAAGACAGAAGAATGAAATCTTTCAGTGTTACTAATCACTTAGGATGGATTTTGTAAGAAAATGGCAAAAATCCACGGGTTTAATATTTTCAGCAGGAGACATCCCAAAAGATAATTCAGTCTCCCACCACAGGTATGTCTGAACAAGTAGAATGAATTTTTCCCTGGAAGGGAAGGGTTATCTATCCTCTCTCTTATCTAGATAGGGAGTGAGCAGAAAGCCTAGGCTAGATGCTGGAATTAGATGAAATTACTCCATCAAGATGTCTTTTTCCATGCAAACTCTGTTTCTGCTACTGTGAATGGAAAGTTCTTACAGTCTTACCAACAGATGCCTGTGCCCTCCTTCCTGGAACACTTCCTTTGCTAGTATTTATGCTGCATAGGAAAGCAGTGCAATGGCTCAGGAGAAGGCTTTGGAAGTGAAGAGGAACAGCAGTATGTTATCGAATATGCCTCACAAATGACTTGTGGTTTAAATGATTTAAGGATACAGGGTTGTTATTTCATTGGATGGACACATTTGGTCAAATGCCTTAACAGCACTCACGGACATTAATTCCAATTCCAAGTGGCTATTCAATTCCACGTTCACAGTCCTTGTTATTCAAGTTGCTGTGTGACTGTCAGAAGAAAACAGATTGCTGTTCATTTTAATCAGTCAGATCACAGTTTTATTGAACGTGCCTGTTTGATGTGATTGCATCTTGCGCAACTGAGCGAAATGAGACAAAAAGAGCAATTTTATATCACGTAGATAATAACAGATGCGCCCCTCAGAATTCATTATAGAAATCTGTTTTGCAGCCGTATGTTCCACTTCATCAGAAATCCTTTTGTTCTCATCAGCTTCTTCCTGTGTGAAACTACCACTTTGCATTTTGCAAGCATCGACTAATGGAATCTGATATTACCTTGTCCATATCCTTGGATGCCCTGCTAAATATTGAAAACTAAGAAGTCTAGTTTTCCATAACCTACTAAAATAGCCTGATAGTCACCTGATTGTAAAGCACCAGGCATATTTACCCTCTCTTTTACTATTTACCCCTCAAATATCACTCTCTAATAACTGAAAAAGAGAGATTTAGCAATAAACAGTTTTTAAAATATTTTATTCCCTTGGCTTTTCCTTCTGTCTCAGTCTAAGCCTTCAGGGTGAGCACAGCTCTATGAAAACTCTGCACAGCCTTGGTGTCATTTTAGTTTAAGTTCTGTTCCAATCTGTAGCCATCCAAATTCCCTTAGGACTTATATGTATGTGTATGAATCAAAATTACAGGTATCATATGCTGTTTCTTTTCCTCATAACCTTTCTTAAACACCTACGTGACTATGCTGACTAATATGTTTTTTATTGGCTTGATTCTTAGCTGATGTATATTCAAGTGGCTCCACAGATTTTAGTGGACTTATGCCAAATTACATTACTGCAATGGTTTGGCTGAAATCCTATCCCCTTTGACATCGTTGGCGAAGCTCCCATTGTCTTCAGGAAAGAAATCACTTCAATGTATATGCTTGGTACATAGATACCCTCCTCAGCAGAAGGTCGTGCAGTCAGGAGAATGTATGATGTCTTAGTTAGAAGTATAACATTCATCCTGTGAAGTCTGCTAGAGGTCAGCACTAAAACATGAATTTGTTGACTAGACAAAAGAAGGAATAAAAGCAAGGTTGGACAAACATGAATTAACTTTTGGAAAAACCATCCAAAGATATTTCAGTGTAAATCTAGTGGTGACTCAGAGCATCTCCTTACTTTTATTTGTCTTCTTTATAAAGTCACTGGCTTCCTTAAATACCTCTCTTTAGCCCTTCTGTAATCAGAAATCGTCATTTTCTCTGGGTCAAGCCTGCAGGTATATACATATGATAAAATTAGTGGATCAAGCACTGGGACCAAGACATATCTCTGCACACACCCCTCACAACTCACCCATGTAGGACCCTAACATGTTCAAGAGCACCTCATAAGTTGCCATCCTTCTTTCATATTCCCTGAGGCACTTCAACTGTTCTTCAAGGTCCTGTTTTATTCCCACATCCATATGTCTACAGTATCCACAGTATCAGGACCCTACTGAGTGATATTTCCCATCTCTCTGTGTCTCCCTCTATGACTTCTGCATGAGGTTTCTGTACCCATAAGTCTAGATCTCAGCATAGGAACTAACCTCGTAATCATCATCACCTTCGATTCGTGCTTCTGTGTGAATTCTTGCTAATGTCCTCTCTGAACAACACCTTTCTTTGTCCCAAAATCCTTTCTATTTTTCTGCTTCACCGTAAGACTCTGAGTCCATAGTACATTAGAGGCTTGATTCTTCAGCCTACATTCCTGCAGGATACCTAATAATCTTGAAGTATAGACTGGTGGTGAAGGCAACCAGCTAATTAAATCCTCTCCTGTTCTTTTTTTCAGCGCTACTAAATATCTAAAGTATAACTCTGGGCCTTCAAAATCTATCACAGCTGTTTACATCTATATGGACTAAATTTATTAAAGTGATGTTGTAGCATAGGTTTAAATAGCATCTTGCACAATCAGGTCCTGATCTGGAAAAAATTTTGAGATCAGAGAAGTAGTTTCATTCAATTAAGAAAAAAGCTGTGGGGTTCTTTTTATTTGCTTAGTTTAGTTTGAGTTGGCACTTTATTGTTGATTGGGATTTTTTACTGTTTCGTAGAAACACTCAGATCATATTTTTTCCTTTGTTTGAAATTTCCTCTTTCCTCAGTCTGAACAGCAAATCAAACAGTCAATCATTCAGACAAGACTAGCTAGCTCTTCTAAGCGCCATTGAAATACCAACAATAATAATAATAATTGATTCCCAGTCCTATTTCAGCAGAGGACATTGCATACTTAAGCTATTACCTTGTTAGACTAGAAGTATGCTAAATGATGAAGGGACTGTCTCTCTCATGTCTGTTTGAAGAGAGAAAGGGGATTTCTATTTCTTGTCAACCTGGAGAAGCCTGATAACAAGACGCTTTTTAATCTGAAAGCTAGGCTTTCATCAAGTGTAACTTTTGTGTCTTGAGAGACAGATGTTGGGATTCTGAAGCATCAGGAAAACCTTCCAGTGACAAAAAGGTGTAAATTACACTTGTATTTACAGTAAAGGGAAAGATGCAAAATGCTATGAATTATATTGCAGGCCTAATGTTGCTTTGTGTGTGACATTAATGCCATTGAAAACACATTGACATAAAAGCCTAATATAAACATTACCAGCCAAGGCTGAAATAAAGGCAGGAAGGTTATCATTGACAGTATGGATATAAATATATCAGTCTTATAATAGTATTATAAATAAAAAGGTTGTTAATTTAACAATGGCCATATATATATATTTAAGTAATGTCAGCGCTCATGCATTGCCAGCCTTTGTTTCAGCATTTATATGGGACCTCATAAAACAGTCAAACACTTCCTGTTAAGTTTTAGGGAATGATAGCACAAACCTGACCATAAACATGATTCTGCTACATAAATCAAGTCTGTACATGTGTAAATTGCATTGGTAATTTATAAATGTAAATGCAAACAGAAATAGCCTGGCCATACATCAAGACCATCAACATAATGAAAAACACATTCTGGAAATCATATCCAGCTTCTGCAGGTATGTGGTGGTAGAGCACACAAGGACAAAGAAATATTTTGTAAGTGATGCTTGCCATGCTCAGGCCTCATAGTTTTCAGGGAGAGTTATATTTAAGGCAGAAAGGCGCTGTGACCCTCCCAGGTATCCCCTAGCCCTGTTACTTCCTTAGAGAGTAGGGAGGCCTGGTACTATCAGAGTCAATTGGGAACTTATTTCCATAAGAGACTTATTTCCATGGTGCCAAACATTCATTCTACAACACATTTTTGTGAGTTCTTGCTTTTAAACAAGACCGGGGACCTTGGGACTATGGAAGCATTCAATGCTTGAGGAATTGAGAGACCGACAGTCCAAACAGACCCAGATACATAATCTGCATGGCATCATCCCTCTGATGTGCAAAAAAGTTCACAAGTGCTTTCAAAACCATGCTGAAAGCTGACAACTTCCTTCAGCTGTCTTTCCATGCTGTCTCACGTAACAACCTTTAAAAGGGATGGGGGGAAACTACATATGGACCAAAGATTTTTACTTTTATTATTGACATTTGAAAATAAGTGTGCAGGGCATCAGAGCTTCTTACCACAAACAATGCCACTGACAGACAACTTCACTCCCAGGCCTTCTGGAACCAAAAGACAGATTTCTCTCCGTTAAACCTACCCATCTGATTTTTCATACCAATTGCACAGCAGTGAAAAATGCTTGTAGCTCTGCTTAAACAGTACAGCTGACTCCGTTTTGGAAAAAGCTTCACTTATCCACCAGAGAACAGCATTTTATGGCTCTGTACAGAGAATTAAATAATTAAACAAATATTATACCACTCCCATAACTGAGGTATTAATGTTGCTTTAAGGAATATGATGTTTCCTGCCAAGAAATCATCTGTTGAATGAAATATGTGAGACTAAAATGAGGCTAAAAAGGAGACTGCAGATATGATAGCTCCAGATTGGAAGCTTCTAGGTACCATGGGAATGCTAATCAGTGTTGATCCTGACAGCTGTAGGTGTTCAGCTCCCAACAACTAGTAACACATTCTCATACCTTTTTTTTGTTTTATCTTTTCACTTTTTTCAAGGGTGAAGAGCAATCTAGAGCTACTTGCTCAGCATATTTAGAGAACAGTAAATTAAGGAGGCATAACATTTTCTCTTAGAGATTTTAAATAAGACAATGATGAATACTGGGAGAACTTGTAGCAGCTTCTACTGATCATCCATGAGAACAGTTTTTGAGACTGAAAAAAATGTTATAGGGTTTTATGCTTGTTTGATCTTTTACACTGCCTGGTTTTGTCAAGTGCAAGGGAGAGACAAACATTTGAATGCCTGGAGAAGCTCTTAAAAATTTATTTCTACTTCAGTCTCCCATAGTGTGATTAGTGTGATTCTTTGAAAAAGGATCTCCGTATATGTTAAAACATGTTTACAAAGTCAAACTTGGACAACAAGAATCCAGGACTTTAGGCACTGAAGTGTCTCACTAGAGCTCAACTGAATTCTCATTGATCCTACAGGCAAAACATAATCAGAAAGTCCATAAGGATGCAGAAGAATTGTAGTCATTTTCCTTTCCCCTTCTTTTACTCTGGATTGATGGCACTGCAGCAAGAATATGAAATTTAGATTCCAAACTGGTCAATTTTTTTAGTATCTCACCATAATTAAATCAAGATCATTTATTCTGGGCTCATGAGATTACTTCCAGTTCTATCCTTTATGATCTTTCTGCATCTTTCTTTTAATACTGTTAAAACACAGGTACCAATATTGAACTTCTGAGTAAAGTGCTCTGAGATCCTTAGATGAAATGTGTTACAAAAGAATGTTTTATTGCTGTTGCAAATCTGAGAAGACATTCAACACCTTATGCTGGACTGAGATCTCACATACGACTCCTCCATTTATTTGTGTCACCCAGTAATGATTACAAAAGAAAAAAAAAGAAGTCCCTTTCAGATTCCTCCTCTAAAACAATTTGCATTCTTTCAGCGGACTATGACATCCACTAGTTAACACAAACATAAGAAAGTTTCTTCTCCTAAACATCATTGACTGGTTATTTCCCTTTAGCATTGCTAAGATGAGGAATATCACAGGATGAAGTAATTGAAAAATCCTGTTTTGTACGGAAAGCTGAAACAGTGATTTTTCACCTCCAGTGACAAGAAGCAGACTTCTTCTCTTGGATCAGCTCACCCCAGTACCAGTGCAATCAGACAGTGGTGCTATGATGTGCTTTCACAGCTCTTTTGACTGCCTATGAATGTTGAAGCTTTTTAATGACAACATAGTTCTTTGGTTAAAATCGAATAACCAGCAGAGAAAAAAAACCTAAATAAATAAACAATCAAACAAAGAAATAAATGCAGGGCAAATAAAAACTTGGGAATATTTGCAATTTCCACCAAACTTGAGAACTGCACAAGGTACAGCTCGTAAAGAAACTTCTTGCCATCTTGTACAGTCCTAATACTGCCCATTCTCTGGTTCTCTGGTCCTGCAAACATAGATGCTCCTGCCATCTTAGGCAAGTGACTTCCAAAAGATGACCAAGCACTCTTTAAGGAGTTTGCTACAAATGCCAGCCTTCAGGATCTGTAAACTATGGCCCAACTCTGTAAAATTTATTCATGCAAAATGACTCTGAAAGTAACTCAGGGGGATATTTTCCTGTGAGCAGAAAGGTTTGAAGAAGTATCATTGATGCGTCACCTACACAGTATCACATAAGGGGGTGGGAGATAGATACTGTGTTATCTTCAAATGTTTTCTCTTTCTTCCAGTTACCAACGAAGATACAACCAGTCCTAGGAAAGGTTTGGTATTTGTGTTTTACGTGCAGTTTCTGTGAGCTGAGGTTGATAGGATTGAATTCCATGTAGATGTTTTGTTCACAGCATGCCCCTTTCTGCTCCTTGAGGCAGGACTCTGTCCTCTGTGTGAAGATCTAACCTGTCAATGGCAAAAAGAAGTTACAGACAGGAACACACAGTCAGCAATACTCAAAAGAGGTATTCACAGCACACAACTGCATATATCTAAAATCAACCTAATCACCACACAGATAAAGAATAAAGCAGGATACCCAAACCTTGGTGTTATGAATATGCTCCTTGTAGTCCTTACTAAAACATACTAAAAAGCTAAGTGAGTAAATAAACTGATATTCCGTGAATAACAAAAAAGGAAAGGAGAGGAAAGGGCCATCTTTTAAACATTTTTGTAAGCAAATGAAAAAGAGGGTATGTGGAAAAAGACTATGAGGATATGTTTCTACCAAAACAAATAGCGTATCATAACTTGTACTTCCCTTTATTTATGAAATAAATAAATAAATAAAAAGGTTATATAATATCAAATGAAGTGTGGTGGCAAAGTGTTGCAAAATTTATGCTTGGTCAAATTACAAGACCTTCTAAAAGTACCTTCACAAGTGGAGGATTAAAACTTAAACCTGTAACCCATCAACACCCTGCAGAAACTAAAATAAGATCATGCAGTCTCTGAAATAAGGATAACTCAGTTCTACCACACAGAGTTTCCACCACCTTCCATACTGTTAACTTCATAATACCAGCAATCCTGAGTGCTCATGATCATGTAATTAATAGTTTTATATCTGGCACCCCATTCCATGACTTGGACCAAAGCTAAAACCCTCAGACACCCTGCATATAAGCTGTAAGTCTGGCAATCTATTTGAAATTAAGAGACTTCATATAGCCAGATGCAGTGTTATCACATCTCTGTAAAAGATTGCTCTGCTCAGAGATGAGCTCTGTTTCCATAGGAAAATTCTTGTAGGTGAGGAGAAGGTATCACTTATGGTTATGTCCCTCTTCTAGAATATATGCATAGTTGTTACATCTTAGATTTAGTCAAATGAGATCTGCTCAGCCAAACTGTAAAGGTACAGAAATTTACTGATCTTGTTTGTGTACATGTTAAGAGGTCAAGGATAAAATCTCCTGGATCTTCAGTTTCTAAACATCCTATGAGTCTTCTAGTCAAACAGATGGATATCTTCAGGGAGACTGTTGGAAACCACCCAAAAAACTAGCAGATTCTGCAGGCTTTTTATATTAGTCTACATTAGCAGCCAAGTTTAAACCACCATTTAAGCACCAGCCTATACACCCTTAGTTAAAGCAAGTGAACTTAAAAAAGGGATTTGTGCAGTGTGAAAGTTTAGCAAGAATCAATGCCTAAGCTAGAGTCAAGACTGAAGCTTCAGTAGAGACCTACCTAACGAGTTGCTGTCCTCCAGATCTAAATTAATCCCATGAGAAATGCACATGAATAACAGACTTTGATGATCTCTGAGGCAGCTCCAATCTATCACAGGGTGCAAACTCAATAAATATGTTTTTTCTGCCTGAATTTCTTTCCTTCCCCTATCCTGGTCCCTGGAGAGTCATGTAAAGAAAAGGCAGAAAGATACTAACACTGTTAGGATGCTGTGAAAAAACAGGCAAAGGCCCAAAATGAGTTGTTTCCTCACGGGCAGTGAGCGAAGATATTAAAGAGGGCAAGGAGCAGCTCCAGATAGTAAATAAAATACTAGGAGTATAATGAACACCGCAGACTTTATAATCTGACCTTTTTTTTCATCTACAACAGTGTGGAGGGTAAAAGGTATTTATGGAGGGTGGCAGATATTTAATGCCTTAATATAACTGCACTATTAAACCACTGATAACTGAGAATTATACCTTTGTTGGTTTTTTTCTTTTTTGCTCAGCTACAAACTAATTTAGCAGTGAATGAAACCTATTAGTGTTTGAAAGATGTAAGTTAGCATACAAAATTCATTGCAAGGTGAAGGTAGTAGAGCAGAAAAGAAAGAGCACAGCTAAATTGCAGGACCTTGCAGAATTTCTCAATTCTCAAACCAGGATGGGAAATCCACCCATGACTAGACTTCTAGTCCTGTGTGTAGACATAGCCACATAAAAACATTTCACGTCCTGAGTCCAGCATCCAGCATTATTTTTCAGAGCAGAAACAGAAGAAATCTACTTTGTAAAGCAACCAAGGTGCCTATGCACAGCCCTAATGGACAGAGTAGCTGGTTGTTAAACCATTACAGCATCACCAACTTAATATAGACAGACCTTTAAGATGGAAATGGAAGAAATTCTCAATTTTGCACAGGTGAAAGGGGTGGGGTGATGTTTTTGAAATCTCACCCTGTCCCTCCCAGGATAAACACAGCAGTTGCAAGACAAGGCTAAGGTCAGTGTTTATGGCAGAAGTTTACCTCATCCAGGTCTTCAGCAAGTATAAGTTTAAATGGATATAAATCAGGTCACCTCCCTGTTCTCAAATTTTTGAGTGTTAAACTTCATTACATCCATTCTCCTTGATTTAATAGAAAATCCACAACCTGTATTTCTTCTACTTGCAGTGCAATTCAAAAGGAGCAAGGTTGGTTGGTCTGGGTTTTTTCTTTTAACTGATAAATGACAATGGTATGAGGCATCTGGGAATGTATTTACTATGAACATACTTATGCCATCACCTTGGCTTCTAAGATTTGCACTGATCTGATTTGGGGTCAGACATGAGAACAGTTTATTGCATGTTAGCAGGCTCCCTGTAGCTCTTCACTTAGCCTGCACTTCACTTCTCTAGGCCCCCTTTAACTTAAAAACAATTATATATTTGAATATTTAATCTGAATTTTAACTACTTTTGTGAATCTCAGAATTTGAAGGGAAGTGAAAAACACAAACACATCAGAGTCTTTTGAGTAATCACAAACCTAGTACATTTTTTTGGTGTGTGACTATTTACCTGTGTTTTGAGATTTTATTAACTGAATATTACAAAGTGCTTAGCAATCCCTGGATGGGAGATAGTTTATAGCACACTAAGGTGAAAAATAAATCAGAATAAGGTACAGGTATATGCCATATCTGGAGAATGGTCTCCAAAGAGGGAAAATCAGGCAGCTGATTTTTGTGTTTATAAAAGCCAGTAGGGAGTTCTGCACTAAAATCAGTGTCATGTGCAAGGAGCTCATGCAGATGGATGGGAAAGTTAGTGTGCAGATAGGTGTGGATTTACAGTCCTCCAGGTATTCTGCAATAACATGTCATGAGGGTTTTCTTAGGCTACACTGAGAATGCCTTTGTGTGCAATAGTCTAATAAACTATTTAGCACTTGTTCTCTATTAGATAGGTTTTTTGCACCAGCTGACACACCAATTTCTACACATTACCTTTTCTGTAATAATAAATCCTGTAAAAATGTCTGGATAAGCTACACTTAGGTCTCTTTATATTCACCAAATACATAGTCATGCTGGCAGTGTAAGCATATGAATCCAATTCCCCTCAGCTGTAAGCTGGAATGCTTCCCTAGAAGACAAGGCAGGTCCAGAAATTCAGATCTGCAGCAAATTTGACCTGGTTACCATGATATGGTCACCATAGCACTGCACAGTCTCTGAGCATTCTGCAGTTTTCTAGGCAAAAGGTCTGCATAGTGTGCAAATTTAAGAACTTATAGCAGTAGCTTTTTATACATCGAATGTCATGAGCAGCACAGCTGCCACCCAGGAGGAAAGGCAAAGCAGCCACAAGACATAATACTTTGCCCTAAGGTAAATCTGCCCCAGGAAATTTCACCGTGGTTCTTTTCCAGAAGGAGTTTTCCTAAGGGTAAAGGAGTTTGTGCAAAGTTATGCTAAGTCAGCTGATACCAGCCATCTGCCTAGAGGGGTCTGCAGGGCAACCCCAGTCATGCAAGTTTAATCAGCCCAAGTTCTCCAGTGGCAGCTGCAGTGCTCCAACACATTGTGCCATCCTCTGGCAGGTCAGTGTATAAAATATGCAGTTCAAGTCCAAGAGAAAAAGAGAAATCTCCAATGCTCCTTCTGGAAAACAATGTTTTATTAGGAAAAAAAAAAAAAAAAAAAAAAAAAAGAAAAAGGGGCAGAAAAAAAAAAGGGGGGCAGAAAAAAAAAGAAAATTTGGCAGCCAAAAGTGCCAAGCTAGTGGAGACACACTGTCTGCACAGCAGCTTCTCCTGGTAACAAATCTTAAAAGCTTCAACAGTGATCTGTTATTCTTACAAGACACAACAAAGCTCCCAACAGGCAGAGAACAGCAGAATTAATGGATTGGAAAGTGAGAGTCTAATGTATGAGCTTTCAAAAGTCTCTCAAGACCAGCAGCCTCATTGTGCATATCCCGTAAGTTACTGCTATTGGGTTTTGGGTGTACATGATACCATCAGTGGAAAAAAAGCACTAAGGTCAATATGGCTGCAAACTATCTCAGAGCATCTCAGTAATACTTCTATGGAAATCCTTTAACTCCAAGAGAAACAAATATTATTTACACATCAAGGGGCTTAAAAAAATACCCAAGTAAGCAAAAGTCGGCTCAGTTCAACTACTTTACAGTTAAATCATTTTTTATTGAATTCAAGTTTCATGGATCATTAGAGAGCCAGAGGCAGAATTCCAACAGCTGCTTTGACCTAATGAGTCTTCAGCAAATTGTTTTCTTAAGGATCCCATGTCTTCTTTCTGGATTCTGAAAAGAAATTATGCAAGTTCTCTTTATTTTTTCTTAAAAAAAAAAAAAAAAGCTTTTTAATTCAATGTAACTTATATCCAGTGCAACAAGCTGCTGGTAGGGTGTATTTCCTTAATCTTTCTTTCCTATGAATATAAATGTCCCGATTGCATAGAAAAGGTACTGACACCCGCATTTACTTCCTTATGACAAAATTATGCACTTTTATTTTTGTATAGTGAAAACCCACTGAAGCCAATAGCAAGCCAATAGCTTTAACCTTCCTGATTTCACAGCCTTGTGCTGCTTTGCGTCCTCAAAAACCTACAGTTATAAATCAGTGCAACCATTACTCTTAATGCCCTAATTGATATTGAAAAACAAGAGAGAGAAGTATAATCTATCAAGAACCTTATAGCTGATACAAATTTGCCTTCAAAGGGAAATATTTATTAAAAAAAAAACCATCACTTTAACAGGCAAGTAGAGAGTCAGTTGAAAGCTAATATTTTCCATACCAGAGTAGAAACATTTGACATCAAGTTCATCAAAATTCCCTCTATCATTATGGCCAGGGCATGCCAATATCTCAGCCAACATCACAGAAGGGACTGATAGGACTGGCAGCACGTCCAGCCACCCATGACTGCACAGCTCAGATGCCTGGACACTTCTTTACAGCTGGGTGCACTGGGGGTAGTGTGTGGTGCACAGCCAGAGTGAACTCTGAGTTCATAATTTGGTTTTACAGTGAGATATCTTAATTCCTCTGTTGTTGGAGGAATTACATACCCAAATACATACATACTCAAATAGCCTGTCTAATACATACCCAAATAGCCTATCCCTGTATCAGGCAGTCACCCTGAGAATAAAAAAAAAAGGCCAGACTAGGCAGAGAGCTCCTTCATCAAATGAAAATTGCCTCATGAGGACGTGACCATTACCAGTTGTCTCAGATTTACAATTGCAGGTCTTACTTTCTAATAGCCACACACAAAATTTAAAAAAAAATGTCTTTTACTTGAGTGAAGTGAAATTTTTAGGACTGGCTTGTGAAATCAATGGGGTGAAGTTTGCTTGCTTCAGAAAATGGAACAAGCAGCACAGCAAGAGACACAGCAACTTGTGTTACAGTTCATCTACTGTTAATCCAGGCATTTGGTCTGAAAAGCCAATTGGTCTTTGTAGCTCTGATTGTTGTACAGCTAGAGCTGGCAAAAATGTTTTTGTAACTAGCCCAACATTGAGGATTTGAGAGAGGCAGAAATCATTTGTCTGCAGAGTCAAATTTGGTGATCACTTCCAGTCAGGGAATCAGGAAAAAGACATTTCTGAAATAAGCCTCAATTTTCTCTGCACTGAAAGGCCAGTGGCACTCCTGGACACGCGGGCCAACCTGGCACTTGGTGTAGTCCCCATCATGGAGACTTCTGTCAACTGCCTCTCATGAAGTCCTCTGGTGGCACCTGCTTCCATGGGAGGTGAGGGAGGTTTGCCCACACTGGTCAGCTGTGCTTCATGGGCTCCACTCAGCACTCCATGTTTTGAGCTCCTGCCCTGTGGCTATGAGAGTGGCTCTGGCCATGTGGCCAACACCCGCTTGCTCTTTCAGTAATTCCTTCTCCCAGAATTTCACAGCACTTAAATGCCGCCTTCTCCACCACAGACCCCTGTCCTTTGCTCCAGACTGTTCACACCTAACCACAGGGCAGTAAGTTTTAGGAAGCAAAAGGAGACACAAGTATCAAACAAGTCTTTTTGTATTTCTACAGCCCAGAACATACTGAAACACCTAGAAAAGAAGGGTTCAGGCCTTCCTCCCCTTTCTGAGCCCCCTTCATCACAGACATCAAACTAGAGTCTCAAACTAGGGACAAGTTGCTAAAGATGGTAAAGATGAACAGAGAGAACAAACCAGCACTCACTGGTGTTTCTGAAGGGATGGACATTGGAGGGCATCATAAAGACTCCTGCTCCTCATGAGGAGTAAGGAGAGGAGCTGGGTAATGTTTTAGGACCTTGGGGCCCGGTGACCCAGGGTAAGGTGTGGGAGCAGCTTGCAGACTGTGCCCATATGAGAGCAATGAGAAGAGCGTGGGGCAAACAAGGGGAAAGCAGAGTGTCCCCAGTGCCATAATATTGTCTGGGGCTTTCCTTTGGCTGGAATTTAACCTCAGGAACAGAAGGCTGGGCCTCTCAAAGGGCCATCAGCAAACATCTGCCCTATAATCCTATAGTGTTGGCAGCCACAAGGCCACGGGAGATGGGCAGAGGGAGGGAAGCAGTGGTCTGGGACGCACATCACTGACATTAGCTGAGACAACCACTGTGTTGCCCTTCCTGCCTTATTTCACAGAAAAGTGCAGCTGTGCAGCTGTGTGTGTAGAATTTCAGAGCATCTGACCAGGTCCCGAGGGCAGCAGTGTAGCCAGGCTTCATACAAAGAGCACAGCTCAGGCTCAGTCCTCACTCAGCTACAGCCGTCCACCAAGGGGTGTGGAAGAGTTTGTCTGAGCAAGAACTAAGTTAAGGACCTTAAGATTTGTCATGTTAAATTTCAGCCTTTTGAAGTAGTTCAAAGCTGTCAGTGTCGACTGTTATTTTGGATTTAAGCTTCCTGAGGAATTGGACAAAACCCCTAAGAACTCTGTGAAAATGCTCAGCCCAAGGAGTTGTAATTCCTTCACATTTTGCACTGTGGAAAGCTTGCTGAAACTGCTTAACTACAGAAGGTTGATTGCTACGTATCTTGAATTTCAGACAAATCACAAGATGTTAAAATTGGGACTCAGTGTGATAATGATGACTCTGCCCACTTGGTTCACTATAGGCTTCAAGTACTGTAGTTATTCTCTCAGTATTAAAAGAAAAGAAGCTTTCTCCCCCGCTACTTCCCAGAAAGCAGGGCAATGAAACCTAACCAGCTTGAAACCATTGAGACTAAAATGCAAAATGATGATTTTGGCAGGGAGTGGGTATGTACAGCAAATAAAGCGCAGGAAATTAAGAGCCAAGTGGAGAAATATACATTAAGTGAAAGCCACAGTAAAGCACCTTGCTATGTAGCATATTTAGAAAAATATAAGCAGTTTAAAATTAAGGACAATTTTTTTTATTATTATTATTTCATACATATATATGTGTGTGTGTGTATGTGTGTGTGTGTGTGTATGTGAATAATCAGCAGTAATGAAAGGGGTAGGTAAATTACTTTAGTCAGAAGAATGAGGAAAAGAGAAAAAAAGCATTTAAAATACAGTCAGAGCATATAATTAATCAGAACTACTCTGATTAATAATTATTATTATTGTAGTTATTATTGATAAATGTTAGCAGTAGACTTCAATGGCTGAGCTACTAAGAATTCAGATTAACTGAAATGCATCTAATTTGCCTGCATGTAGCTGTAGCCATTTTTATTAACCAATATTTCTTCTCTAATACTGATGGTTAACATGGCTCTCTTGCTCCACATAATATGCACAGTTCCTGTTCTACTTAAAATACTGAAGGACCATAAATCTATTCTTGCCTCTGCCCCAGGCTTCACTGTTTTCTTCAGTGAAGTTAATTCTCTCTCAGTTCCTATCTTTGTCTGTGACACGGGGTAACCAGCCCTCCTAAATTCATAGAGGGGCAATCTTTATTGCTACCTGTGGTAGAAAAAAGGGGAATGCATTGCTGGGAAACCCCTCAGAAAACACCTCCAAGGAATGGGATTAAAGGAACAGACAACACAACAAGATTGAAGTGGGGCCATGAGCTCAGACTTAGAGACGATAGATATTATTTAGGCATTTTGCTGGCATGTTTCAGTCTTGCAAAAGGATGATCAGTGAAAAGGTAATTAGCTTTCCAAAATGAGAGAAGATAAACTTTGAGTAGGAGGTGGGAGATGTGTCCATTACTGCATCCTTACCAGATAGCACTGCAACAGAAGACCTGTCCTGGACAGAGGATTTTCATCTTCCTACCTTGCCCTGTTTTGAAAGCAGAGCGTAAACAGAGCCTTCTGAAATTATTCTCTCCAATTTGCAGTATATCTCTACCACAAGGCAAAGGACAGAGTTTAAGAGAGAGTTAAGTATTTTTATGGTCTCTGCCCATTTCCTTTCTGTATTCACTACTGGCCTAACCGTAGATTGGGCTCACAGCAACTGCACTGTGATGCCAGGATCATGATCCCTTTAGCTGGGTAACTCAAACAAGCACAGTTCATGGGGTCAGCATGTTCAACGGTAGGATGTGCTTGAGTGCACTGAGGCTTGGTCAAATTTGAGTGCAGCCTTTACGACGATAACAGATCAGTCCAGGCTCAAGCACGAGCTGAGAACTGGGCTGTCTCGAGGGTGTAGACAGACCTCCTCCAAGTTCTGCCTGTGCTCGAGCCACCGACACGAGCATAAAGCTTTACACAGGGCTTTGTACTAGTCTGTAACATTAAACACAGGAGTTATTCCTACCGTCAGTGCTTTCTTCAAGTAAAGGCTTCAGACTGTCAGAAGTTTAATTTGAGCATGAATTTTCTTGTAAGTAAATAACAAATGGAACCTACCTCCCCTGCTAACTGAGTAATCAATATGTAAGATAAGTTGGAAAGGTATTTTCAGATGACCAGTTATTCTCGGTGCTGTGATTCTGCATGGATTGTATATTATCTCAGCCAGATACAACATTTTCCTATATGCTATAGTTAAATCAACTCTGAGGTGTGAAATGAAACAAGACAAAACCTGTCACACTTTCGTCAAACTCTAACAAATCTGTTTTCATCCTTGGAGAGCAAAATAATCTTTTTTTTTTTTGAAAGGAAGCATTTCTAGCTCAGAACCACCTCTGTTTCTGATTACTTGTTTTGCTATGTTCTTAAGCTGCAGATGAAGAAGTAAAGTGGTACCTAGTAACTTATATTCCTTCATTATCCACATGCAAAAGTATATTATTTCCTAGATATCTCTGGATATTTATGTGCATTTTGTTTCCACTTTCAGATAAGTGTAAATGAATAAAGCTAAAATGAAGACATTTTCATTTTACCTTTATGCCAACATCCTTCTGAAAGATGTAAAAGAATCCTGCTTTCCGTCCATGGTGGTTTGTTTTCAGAATTGATTTCTTCTTGGTTTGGCTATAGAGAACACAAACCTTCCCCTAAACTGAAAATCAGTTAAGTAGACTTTGACCTATTTGTGCTTAAAGTTCTTTTATCACTGCTATGCTAAGGAGTCTTCCTCCTGCTTCAGTCAAACATAAGTTTACTCCCAGTGTAGTTATTTCAAATTGCCTGATGTTAAAATTTATGATACCAAAAAAACAACAAATCCCTTGTCAGTCTCTACTTGTCACCTAAACAGACTTTCGTCTGCTGTCAGTGAAGTCAAACAAGCAAAATATTTGCTTCCTGCAGACAGAGCCTACAGCTATTACAGACAATTCAATTTAGAATCTCCATTCCTGTCTCATCTAACTAATTCTTGAATGTGTATAGCAATGGTGTCTTGACCACATCCCTTGGAAGTGAGTCCAGCTACACAATCCTTTCTTCCAAGAACATTATTCTCATTCTCTGTTGCAAGTTCTAATCTAATTTCCTCCATTTGATCTAATTTCCTTCTGCATGCAGAATTATCATCTAGAGAAAATACAAATTTTCAGATCCAAAGAGGAGACGAAATACTCTAACAACTGACCTTATTGTGTGCAATTCTTAGTAATGTATTGAAATTATAAATTATTGGTATTTTAGAACTTGTGTTAGATTTTGGTGTCCCATTCCCATACCAAATTTCATAACCCATTCTCTGGTTTCTACCATTCACTGCTCCATGGCAGGAAGACAAATAGCTGCAAGAGAGCAAATCTCAAACATCACCCATTCTTCATATGCACCTAAAGTGTGCTTTTTCTTCAACAGTGGAAAGCTAACAGCCTATTTATCTTTAAAGACAATCCTATTATTTATATAGTATTTATCAAGTCTTCACTATATTTTGAAATACAAGGATGTTTAACTCTTCACAATGCCTGAAGTATACAAGGGAAAATGATTACAAAGGCAACTTCAATGCATAACAACCAACATTTCTGATAATTTTTTTCCTAGAATAAATAAATTCAATAAGTATCCATCAGACAATATCGTCTAATTTTGTTTTGGTTGGATTGATTTATATAACAAGAGGAGGAGCAGCTGGATGACTTTTTAGATTCTCCCTCCAAAAGAGAAAGCAATTGAATCTGGAACTTTTGCTCAAAGGTCTGTGTCTATCAATCATCAGTTCCTATTTCTCATTGCCTAACTGTGCAATGACTGCCCAATTAGTG
The DNA here is from genome assembly GCF_003945595.2 of Pipra filicauda. Taxonomy (NCBI): domain Eukaryota; kingdom Metazoa; phylum Chordata; class Aves; order Passeriformes; family Pipridae; genus Pipra; species Pipra filicauda. The sequence goes on from NW_024103541.1 coordinate 253,538, forward strand.
GAGGCCTAACAGCTTCTGAGCAAGAAACCATGATTAGTACAGGACCATGGTTTTACCTCTACTCCTCTCTGAGCCCTACCCTAATAATCAATAAATTGCAAACCACTAAAAGTATCACACATGAGTCTTAGCAGGACACATAATTTATGTTATGTAGTAGACTCTCATCTTCGGTGTTGGAATATCATTCTTCACCCATCCCAACTACAAGCATCTCTATATCATGCCTACTCTTTCCATCTGTGCAACCAAATTTTACCCCCTGAGCACAGATAATCAAGTCTCCAGCTGTGGTGGGAGAAAAACCACAGTGACAGACCACAAATGGAAGTGATACAATGGTAGAAGAGGGCAACAAAAGAGGCAAAGAAACTTGCATTACAGTGCATAAAATCAAACTGGCATCAGATGGACCAGTCTAGTCAAATTATGCCAGATGACGGCATGCTCCAACAGAGATCTACATCAAAGGTGGCAATTAGCCAAGCTAGCCATGTTGGTTCTTCTCATAAACCTGTAGTAATATCAGCTGACTTGGAGCTTTAAAGGCACATCCTGGTTCATCTTATTTTTTGGAAACAAGACCAAAAAAAAAAGGGAAAAAAATGAAAGAGTGATAATGATCTTCAGTCTAGACTTTTGCAGACAGGTCTCTCATCCCACAGTAAAATAATCTAGGAAAGTGTAAGAGAGAAATAAGGGCCCAAATCACCTTAGCTATAATAATCTGTATATGTTAATCAGAAGAATGAAACAAGGGCTACAGCTACCATCTAAAGTTCATTACTGTGCTATAATGTCACCTGGAACAAGTTGTTTATTTCAGGGCTACAGCCAGGGCTAACACTGGGGAACTAATCAAGGACTTCTAAACCTAACTGCCTATCTCTGTGGATACATTAATATCTATAAATATGACAGTACTCAACACAGTACCTCTGTGAATTGCAGGATATCATCTATTATACCTTGACCAATAATAGTTCACACAGGATTATGGGGAGTTATTGCCAGTACGTTGCTCTCTGGTCTAGTTTACCCAGAATTGTTATAACAAAGTAAGCAGAATTTAGGAGATGTGGATCCTCACTGTTTTGCATTCTTACTGCATTTTTTATTCAAGGAACTCAAAGTGTACATTGCTTAACTAATTCAACCTTACAATGCCCTGGAGATGTAGGCAAGCAAGTTTAGGTAAATTTTAAGGTGGAAAAACAAAATCTAATATTTTTCCCAAAGAAGTTAATTACAGTCTTTTCCAAGTAAAATCTGGCTCAGAGGGGGATAGGAGATGGAACCTACACATACATTTCAGCACTCATTGACTTTGGAAGAGTATGGACAATTTACACCAGCTGCGGATATAACCCTCCAAATCCTTAACACTAATTGTCAAATACCATGAAACAACCTCTTCCTAACAAGCAAAAAAATGGAAAGTCTAGCAAGCCATTTTCTATGCCTTTGTTAGATGAAAGTGTTGGCAGAATCATCTTGCTCGACAGACTCACACTTTGGAGCAAAATGGTCAGAGAAATATTTAATTTCTCACTTCTTTTCTCTTGCCAAAAGCAAACACATCATAGAATACCTGAGTTTCCTGCAAATGACTAAATTTGTCTTTTTTATTGTGCAGCTGAGATATGGTGTGACGTATTCTACTGCAGAGGCAAGTGAGGTACCAGCATTTTTTTCTTTATTCTCCTCCAAATAGCTGATCTATGGTACAAACATCCATGTCACAGGAATGAAAGAAACACATGCTATTGCTTTACCCTTTACATGTATTGTGCCTGCACAGGTTAGAGGAGCCAAACGAGAAAGATAGAGAGTTGTTTCATGTAATGAAAAATCCTGATAAATATATTGGGCAAAAATATCTTTTGAACGTATCCCATCTGGTTCTCTAAGATAATATTGTAACCTGTAGTGCTGAGAGGCCCTGTCAGTTGGAAAGATACTATTAAATAGAGCAAAACAGTAAGGCCTATTTCCTTCAGTAATAAAAACAAAAACAAGTTTCACCTTTTCTGAGTACTTTGGGTACTTCAGCACGTGTTATTTTGGGGAATTTTTGCAATGTGTCATTGTGTTGAACAGAAAATTGAGAGGCTGTCATTTCCGTCACAAACGCATCATTTTGCTGAAGGAAAATAGAGAACCTGGATGTAACGCTATGCAACAGCTTTCTTGTGTATTAGTGTCTAACCTGACAAACCCTTAGTGGCTCACAAAACTTTAAAGATGACAGTTCAGGAAAATGACCCCTGCCAGGTACAGTATAGTGAGGAAAAATCTGTGAGGACATTTGGTTTTACAAGCCAGGGATATCTACTAAGGCTGTCCCTGAAAGTGAACAGGTGTCTTGCTATGTTTTAATTTTATTACCCTCTTTTCTGTAATCCCTCTCCTATTTCAACCTGAGCATGTAGACCAGGAGAGTTGAAAAATGGGATAGTACTGTTAAGCAGTCATCAGATGACCTTCAACATACCTTCCTGCTTTTCAATATACAGTGCTACACTGGGAGGAAAAAACTGCTTTTACCTTCTCTTTGTCCAGTGGGTTTCATCCTCTCTTTTAAGTGGGGAACTTGAACAGACTGATTTATCCATCTCCACACTGAGTTATTATATTCCATTTTTCCTAGACCTGGATAAAATTTGGATTTTAATATGGCATAAGCAGCTAGTGGCTTGTGAAGAGTTAAATACTTTCCAAACCCTTAGGTAATGTGTGACTAGACAAACACCTCATGTTTGTTGAAGTGAAACATTATTCTGCAACTTCTCAAAGTCATGGGTGATTTTCTACACTGTCAGTCTAAGCCAGGCTTTAATATGATAAAGAGCTCTGAAACTGCACTCCTATCACAGGTTGAACACACTACCAAAATGATTTTGATCCACTTCTCCTATCTCATAAACAGCTGGCATTTGGCATGGCTGAGTGGATGGAGACATTTCTGAACTGACTTTAATGACCTCGTAGTACATCTGCAATAGATGAAACTTAGCAGTTAATCATGATTGAAGCTGGCACCTGAAACAAAATTCTCACCTCAGCTTTATGTTATGGTTGCAGCAATATCTTCTAGAGATATAATTTGGAAGCATTTCTGCTCTAATCTCAAAGGAGTACTGGCACTATAAAATAATTGCTTTGGATAAATGGATTTACAAATAGTCTGCACTGTATTTGGATAGTTCAGGTTCCCTGTTCCTGTTTGTGTTTTCCTGAGAAGCTCAACTTAAAGCTTTACAGGTGGCCTTTCTCCCAGTACTGTTTTTTTGATTTTGATTGTATCAGAGAGATCAAATTGTACTAATTGCACTTTTTTTTTTTAAAAAAAAGGGTCCATTTGTTCCTCTGGCTCCTTCAAAGCCACAGGCTAACTGATATCCAGGACTTTTTGGCCTATTTCAGCAGCAAAATTCACTGTTCCCCTTGATGCTGTCATCCCAACCAGTTCAAGCTCCCAGTTCAGGCTCACTTACTGAGTCTCCTGGACAGGCATCAGGGCTGCACAAGGTGACTCTCAGCAGCTGAAACTGTTGAATTAGAATAGTATCACTGCAAAGGGCCAGGGATACAGAGGGCTGGTGGTACCCTGTGCCACTTATTTTGTCTTTTGACCTGAAAGACAGTGACTTTTCTAGGTAATTTTTTTTTCTAAATGCATTTATTTTTACAAACAGATTTAAGAATATTTCTTCAAATTATATTATTTCTAATAACATCTACACCAAATTCAAAGCATAGCCCAGACAATATATATATACATATTTTCAGAGATTAGGTTTCATTGTTGCTTTACCTGATATTAAACCTGTCATATTAGGAGGTCTTTCAAACATTTCCCATGTGTAGTGGTCCATTTGCAACTTAGGAAGCAATAGTCTATCCTTATTGCTATGATAACTCTACTAAGATAAACTCTACATTGCACAAACTGATGAACACTTTATAAATGTTCGTATTACAGACATAAAATCGCTTTGTCGTTGTTGGAGAAGTCTCTGTCATTTACCATCATCATTTACCACTTTCCAGAAATTTGTTCAGAAATATCCTTTGCAATTTTAAGACTTGTGATTACCATTATCTCATTTTAGATAACTCAGCTTGTGAATTCATTTTGGCTTCTTTACAGCCATTTTGAAATACCAGGATCATACTCTGCCTATAAAGAAACCTCCTCACTTAAACATATTTTCAACTTATTCACTATGCTGGATGCACATGGCATGTTTTTGGGAAAAGAATGTATGTTGTTTTCATAGTAATTTTAGCCTCTTTTTCATTTTTTTTCCAAAAATGTGATATACCCTCAAAGTAGTTTGTGACATTTTGAAAAATACCAACTATTTCGTGATGGCATTAAAAAATATTTCTCTCCTTCGAAAAGGCAAAAAAGAACCACAAAAACTAGCTGAGGGATGGAAAAACCTTCAGAGTAAAAAGAAGTTTAAAACTTCAATCTAATTATTTAAGCAAAGGGGAGAAGGTAACTTGATAAACTGTGCTTTCACTGTCAGAAAATACTGGATACCTAAAAGGCTTTTATGTTAATGGAGGAATACATAAGACAAACTCATAGCTGGAAGAAGAAATGAGAGAAATTCACATGGGAGAGAGGTACATTTTTAAGAGTAAGACCAAATAACTTTCATAAGGATGAAAGTATTTGCCTCCGAATATCTCCACATCAGACCTGTGTGCCTTACTGGTTTGTAGGTTTGGTTTATTTTTGGTATCTAAAAATTACACTTCAATCACATGTTACTGAGCTCAACACAGATGCCCCCAAATCAAAGCTAACAGCCTGTGATAGATCCACCCAAATGACCACATTTTCTCTTTTTCGTTTACATTCTGTGAACAGATAATAATTTGACTTGAATATTTTTCTTTTAGGAAATTTAGACTACACAAAAGCATCATAAATGTAATCAAGTACCAAAAAAATGAATAAGCTGTAGAAACAAAGTCTGGCATCAGTAGATTCAGACCAATGGAGCAAGATAAGCAGGAAGAATGACTTTGTCATTCGGAACTACAAATGGGAAAGGCTTTAACTGGCATTGCCAAAATGAAGGAATATATAGGTCTCTGACAGCATTTGGTTCTCATGGCAGATGACGGCAGAACCTGATGGATGCTATACCCAAGAGCATTTGGTCTTAGAACTGTAGTTCTTCCTTCAAAATTAAACCATATATCTGTTATTTTTTTCTATCTGTCATGCAAATGTTCATTTATAAAAAGGAGGTAAAACAAAGGGAATAGAAGAGCTTGCATGCCTTGTTGCTGGGCAGTCTGAAACAGAGCCCTGGGTACTCTGAATCTTTGCAGAATCATCAGAAATGTGGCAGAAGGACAAAGCAGAACAATCCCTATCTGAACTGTTGATTACGCTGGCGACAATTGCTTTTATATTTCATTGATATAATGGTTTGCATTTGCCTCTCAGCTAGACACTCACAAAAACAATTACAATTAAGCTTAGAATACAGATTGTTTCACCATTAGATGGGAATGGGACTGGAATCAAATATTGCTCATGTCATGCTTTCTGGGGGGTCTTGTTTTCTCCATTCCCATTGTGGAAAACATGTATGTATTTGGAATTCGAGTGCAGGGAGAGGCAAGAAAGGAAGTAAAATCTGGGCATCAGCCTAAACAAAGCAGCAGACAGTGGGCCAAAAGCTAGATCTCCCTACAAAGAAAGGACTAAACACCGCAGAGAAAAAGTAGAGAGGAAAATGACCTTGTGAAAGAAAAAAAACAGACTTCTGGGCTGCAGAAACAGCAAAAGAATGGGCAACAACCTGCACAAGTTTCCTTTGGAAAAAATACTTCCTAATCAAAGCAGAAAAAAACCATAAAGTGTGTTTCAAAGGAGACTTTCAACACCATCTCAGCTGCCAAAAGCTAACAATAGTTTATCTGCAAGGCAATAAAACAAAGGGACACTTCCATCTCTAGCGTTAGCTGATTGGAGAAGTTACCAACCTGCTTCTGTTATCAGTCACTCAATTTGTGAAAGTGACAGCAGAGATCTGTGTGGTGGATGGAAAGTTTCTTGACTGACGGATGGCAGCTTGCTGTCTTTATTCAGCTTGCTTTAAAAATACATGTGCATATATATACATATACTTACATGTGTGTGTATATATATATATACATATATATATATCTATGCGTGTGTGTACGTGTGATGAGTAACAAGACCCAGTTAAAGAACATTACCAGCTGACAAATCAGGTACTCATAAATAGCTTGTTTCAGTACAAAGTTTGTCTGCTCAGAAACATTCACATGGATTTGAAACACGCGGGTTCAAGTGTCTGTCAGAGTTTTCCTGTGTGACCTTGGGTAAAATTCCAAGAGAGAAATTCAGGGGACTAAACCAGGCCTGTAAAGCCATTTGAGATGCCCTAGTGGATGTGGCACATCTACATAGGGTTTTCACAAATGATGAGGGACTTAAGAGAGCCATGTTACTACAGAGTGATTGCTGGAGGCCAGGTAAGAATACCTTAGAGTGCCTGAAATGAAATTAGACACCTGTTTCCATATCCCTCCTCATTCAACTCTGTGCTTCAGCAGCACATTGCTCCGACCTCTACCAACAATTTTCTCACCAACAATTCACAATAATCACCATATTTTGTGATACCATTCAGCCATGATAGTGCTGTAGGAGTCTTAGTGAACATGAATTCCTTTACTTTTTTCTTTTCTTTTTTTTTTCTTCAAGATGACCTGTCTGTTAAAAAACTTGCTTGCATATATACAGGAAAATGAGATTTTGATCTGCTGACCATTAATTGTTTGTAAGCAAATGCCACAGTACTGGTCAGAATTTTGCTTCACTGTTTCCTATTGCCTTATCACATGTGGTCAGGTCTTGTTAAAAGAAAGAAAAATGTGTGGGAGGAAAGCTTCCTAGTGTCAAACTGAAAACTGATCTCTAAAGCCAGAATTTTTTTTTCATATTCAGATTAGCAAAGTACCCACAAAAGAATGGTAGGATGAAGTCTACATTTAAATTCCTTCTAAAGCAAGATTCAGTTTTCCTTTATTTATCATGCCATAGATAAAGTATTACTCTTTTTTTGGTGCTATGTCTACAATGCCCCCACCTGATTGCAACAATCTCACAGCAGCCCTTCCTTATGAATCACCTCAGAAGAAGATAATATAATATCTGGTTTTGGGCTCCTGAAACACAGCTGCAGCCTTCTGGAGAATCCACACCAGCAGAGCTAACAAACTGAGATCAGTCCAGCTAAAAATGTATTTTTTTAAAGAACAAATGAATAGGGTATGATAATTTATTTTTCTTGGTGCAACAGCTTGGTGAGAACATCCAGGAAAAAAATAAAGCAAGCAGGGAATGCTAAGTGGATTATTAAAGTTCATGCTAACAGAAATGTATCAAGTTGCAAATGGTAAAGGAGAGAGAGACTGTCAAAGACATCCATGCAGAAAGCTTCACTGAGGGCAGCAAAGCCATGAGGAGAGCAGGAGCGTTTAGGCTTCGCTGACTGTCTGGGCACTTCCACAAACCCAGTTCATTCTGGCTGTTCTCCTATGCCTCTCCTACGCCTCTCCTACATCTAAAGCCAGTTGGAGGTCACACTGATTATTCTCGTACATTGTGAGGTTTTGAAACCAATGAATTTACCAGTTAAGAAAGCCATAATGTGAGGAGGAAGATTCTCTGACAACAAACTTTGCAAGTTAAATGGTCAGAAGAACATAAATCAGGAGGAAGCCCAGTCAAAACCTTGTTCTCTGTCCAGAAGTAAATCGCAAAATGCCAATTGGCATTGGGATGCAGTGGTCTTCTAGAAAATACAGCTTTGGTGACTACACAGAGGCAGGTATGTGTCAGCTATTTCAGAAGGGCTGTATGTCAACAGGAGTGACCCAAAGAGCAGTTTTTCCTTTATAATATGTCAGAAGCAGATACCTAGTCAAGGAAAATCTGTAAATAAGAAAAGGAGATAGAATCATGCCAGGTGGCAACCAATTGCACAGACAATGTGTTTGATTTATGCCAATTTAAAAGAGCAGTGTTTGGACTCCAAGTTAAAATTATGTACCATTATGACAAATATTTTTATTGCAAAACAGCACTGTCCTTATCATTTTCAGATTCAGTTATTCAGATTGTCTCTCTCTCTCTTTTTCACAGAAGGCTATAATTTGCTGCTACTCTTATCCTGCTGAAATTCAGCCCTGCTGTATTCAGTGGGTGTTTGCCTGCCTCTTCGAACACTGGCTTTAGCACAGATGTTTGCTGGAATTATTGGCTTGAATGTAGTTTTGTTGACTTATTGTAATTACACTGGCAATTCTCACTGGATGCAAGATATTGTCTTCAAGTATGATAAGATTTTTCTCCCAGCAGCCTCCTGTAAGAACATTCCCACAGTCTGGAAAGAGGTGATCTGTTTCTAAGAAAGGAAATTATCATTTATCTCTCCTTACAAGGAAAGAAGACATTGGGTTTTTGGCTAAAAACACGCTGGAACTCAAAGCAAGCAGCCTCTGCCAGTACACCAGGGGCAAGAATATTAATACCTTTGGCCTTGTTTCAGCAGAGGACTGAAGCAAGTTACACATGCAGAGAAAGTCAATGCCTCCTCTGAGCTGATGTTGAGTTTAGCCCAATGTTTGCTTTTCACACAGCTGAATGGGAGAAGACTCCAAAAGTATAAACTTGCCTGTAGTGCTGCATATTTCTGAAAAGCCTGAGCATTGTGTAAAGCTCGCAAGGAAAGGAGCTCATGGATGTCATGTTATGCATTTGATTTACAGATGAAATAACAAATAAAGGGATAATTTCCGGTGAGAGTTGAATGGCGGTTTTTTCGCCAACTTTGTAAGATATCTCTTGGGTCATATTTGAAGTTTCTGGATTCCATTATAATTGTCTTCATTGAAATATATTTGTTATTCTTAGGCCTAGCCTAATGAATTATCCAAATCCTTCTGAATGTGTTTGCTCTGCTCCTTACTATTCATACTTTGTTCCCATTTATTATCTTCTACAGTGAAAATCTAGATCTCAAATGCCTCGTCCGAGTCACTGATCTAAGCCCATCATCTTTGTAGCAAATCAAACATATATCAGAATTAATAGTCAAAATCATTTACTATATGCTGTACTTCATTCTTCTGTTTGCTAACTTTTGGATTTACACATACAGCAATGGTTTGAATTTCCTAGCCTGAGAAACTGCAGATGTGCAGCAAACCTGAAGCTGACAGACAGTGAGATGTTGCCATACCTCCTCAGGAATGGCCTGGGATCAAAACCTGCCTCTGGAGGGTAAAAGCCTGTATCAAAATTTTATAGTAAGGGTGTATTTTCATGCAAGTCAGAGTTTACAGATCAGGTAACCAGTTCTGAAATATACCTGCCAATCTGAATTGTCTTCCACATGTTATTTTCTCATGTGGAAATATGTGAAATGATTGATAATAAGAAAATTTTTGAAAATCCTCAGCCCTTTTCTCTCTTCCAATTTGAAACTGAATTGAAATGGTGATCTGATTGTAAAGTGCTGGAATAGAAATACAAGGATGAAAATTCAATATCTTGCTCAGTTACACTTTTGGTGTGTGACTTTGAATAAGTCACTTAACCTATGCTTTGCCTCATTTCTCTGTATGGATAATAAACCTGGTCTATCTGTAAAACAAGAAAAAAGATTAAAAGTTAAAATGAACTAATGACAGAGTTAGGTCGATACTCTGCATCTGAGGAGGCCACTACAGTAACAAAGTCACCAGCCAGCCAGACTGGTTTGCAGGAACATTCTCAGGGCAAGACTTAAGGCCAGAAAGGGGGGAACCCCAGGTATTTCTTGCTGTGGACATACCTGCAGTACAGATGTTTTCTGACTCAGCCATCTGCCTAAGTCTCCTCTTGCAACACTCAGACAAGGCTGGGAGAGGAGATCCAGAAACCTTTCCTGAAAGGGCCCTGGGATTCAACACGGACACAGAATAAAAACAACCTGAATTCACAGCTTCTACCAAGGTATGTTGAATGTGCAAATGTAGTTCTCAAGAGTATCCTAAGGTTGACGCATCTCAAAGGATCAGGTTCTCCATATCTGCTGAGAATCAAGAAGTTTGGAGAGTTTGTGACATGACTTTGCCACCAAATGGCTTCTAGCTTCCTGTTGATCAAAGCCGCAATTAGACCAGACACACAAAATACTTTCTGTACCAATAAAAAAACCCTCTGCTTCTCATGCAATGCCATTTTCATGCCACTTTAAATGCAATTCCAGTTTGTTTCTTGCTTCAAGGACTACCCTTCTATTCTAGAGAAGTTACACAAAAAAAAATGCAGAGCAAATTGTCAATTAGGGCTAAGAGAAGGAAGAAAACAGTCCTTGGTGCCATTTCACAACCTTCATTCTCATAAAATGCAGTTGTCACTTTTAGTCACTGCCTTTCCCATAAGTCTGTGTTAAATATTAACGCTCAGGTACAGTCTACCTGATTTGTGTCTGAAATACAAGGGCTTGCAGCAAGAAAACCTCAGAAAATGGTAGTAAATGAGCTATAAATAGAGGTCATAGAAAAATTCACATGAAAAACATGTCAGGCATTCTCTAGAATAAAACGGAATGTTCTTTTTTTTCATCCTTTCATTTGAAGTTAGTTCTGCTTTGCACTGGGGAAGTGAGGATTGGAACTAGCTGACCTACAAAAGTCCTTTCCAAACAAATTATTCTACACTTTTATGATTTGCAACTTTGCTATTAATTTTTTTAAATTAAAACATCCTGTGTGAGTGAACACAGCTACCAAGTTATTTCACCAACTCAGGCTATAGCTGCCTAATACTATACTTTGTCAAACATAACAATATACAAGTACAGCTGGTGAAAGTTATTCTGTGTTCCTGCTTGCACTATATGTGATATAGCAGATAAAATCACATGAAGTCTGTAATGAGATTTGTCTCCATTATTCTTCAGGGTAGTCGTCAGATTTTTTAAGCTATTTCTCTCCTGGTATATCTTTTGTTCCTGCAATTTATTACAATTTTATATCATTATTTTGTTTTGTGGATGTTTCATCAAAGAACCTCTCTGTGTCATCTCCTTTTCTCCATATGAAATGCCTGAATGATAGTTATCTATTTGTGCTCATTTTGCTCTTTACTCCTGCTCTAAATCTTCTCTTCTTTGTTTTACTGTATCCTAGTTGTTTGCAAGAAGTTAATAACCTATCTTAAACACCAAGGATACTCTCTCTAGCAAAATTAAGTCACTTGATATGACATCTTCCAAACAGAAAGCATGACTATGTGCCAAAATATCACTGAAAAAGAAGGGTGCCTCGATATCTGCCTCTTACTTGCACTTTTAAAATCTGCCCTCAGAGGCTTGGGAGCATTATAAGGTCTGGTGTAGTTGCATCTATAGAGTGCACTGAGCATAAGGTCTACGTAATTCATATTCATAATTTTATTTTTCAAATCCTAAGCATACAAGTCTTGTTTAAAACTGGCAGACTTTCTACCTCCAACATGCAAAGAAGATATATTTTCTTTTCAAGTGTTGGCGCTGTCATTTACTAACGTAAGACTGTGTGTGATGCTTTGTCAGTCATTCTCTTTTACTTGAGGTGCTGGGAAAAAAACAGCTTGAGGATGAAAAAGTTGTGATCAAACTCTCTGTGACCTGCAGGTTCATTATATTGGTGCTAAAGAGTTTTAAAGGGGAATATGGAATCATTAGCTCCTCTTGAAATATGTGGCCTTTGCACATTTATAGTAAACCTAACAAAACATTAAAGCTTCACACAGACTCGAGCCTCAAAGGACTTCTGCAGTCCTTTTGTTAATAACAGTATTGCTATTGAACACCACTCCAGTTAGTGGGTAGAGAAGAGAAGGCAATATGTGCTCCTGCAGACAGCATGGAAAAGAAGAGCAGGTTAGATTAGGGGAAAAAAAAGGAACAAAAAAAAAAGAAAAAAAAAATAAGAAAGGAAACAAGTCTTCTAACACATCTAGTATTGTTCTTGTTCCAACAGGCAAATGTGCAGAATCAACTTCCTGGATGGGGAAGCTGTGGCTTCACAAGGATAATCCATGCTCAGGTCACAGTTATGACATTCAGTGTAAAAGAAAGTTGGAAAGCAAATGCTACAGTGACAATGATCACAGCCTTTCACCTGCATCTGCACCTGCATCTTTAATTTCCCTACCAGTGTCACCTTTGCATGATACTGTGGTCCTGCAACAACAGCATGGCTGAAGGGCAATTAACTCCACCGGACTCTAATTGAATTGCAAGGAGTGGGAGTGTGAAAGGAGCCTGACAACCAAGATGCCATCACCACAACATCGGATCCAAACCCCTATGATCATTAACCTCCACTCTGTCCCCCAGATCACCACAGACAACAAAGTGTTTCAGGCTTCCAGGTCCCCCAGAAGCACTATTAACATCATAAACATCAGCACACTGAGCCATCAGACTGACAGCAGTTTCCCAGCAGAAAAGGAAACCTAATGTATGTTGACATATGACGGGCACAGGAGCAGTGGTGCAGCCCTTTGAGGATCACACATGCCGTTTTCTCCCTTTCAGAAATGTTGAAACAACAGACTACCCTTGCCCAAAATGGACAAGTTTAAGCCAAATGCTGTCAGGTCCTCTTATCATTGATAATGCTTGACAGGGTTGAGCTTTGTTTGATCTTTTTTTAGTCTTCTTGTGCAAATGAAAATGGCACTTTTTTTTCCTAGTTCTTTTTTTCCACTCCATACTGCACACATCTGGTCTAAATGGGCAAAGGGGTACCAGTCTCTGCATGAAATACCAGGAACACAGACATGTAGGTAAGACTTTGTAGAATTTCTGGGTGCTTTTTAATTTCTACTTAAGACAAGGAGCAAACCCCAGAGCAAAATAAAATTCTGTGTGGGCATCCTCAGATCAGGCATGAAATATTCACACTAATGGTAGCAACCTGCTGCTGGATTTTGGAGGGTTAGTTTATTTATTTATTTCCTTATTTGTTCTGATTTTTTTAATACAGTTAATTAGGTCTACCAAAGACAAAACTTAACTTGCTTACCTGTAGAAGCCTTATCCTCTATTCTACAAGCATTTTTATTTTGTTCCTATTACTCTTCGTTAGAATTCAAGCTGTTCTCCTGAGATGGTGGAAGCAAGTTAGCCTGACAGGCACTAAAATGTTTGCAGACTCCTAAGCACTCATGTCCTGAAATAGTTGTCACCAAAAGCAATTTTAGAGGCAAGTGGATGCCTAAAAATAACCTTTTTAATATATTAAAAAAAAATAATGACTTTTTTTTATAGGAGTTGAAATGGTCACAGTTGGAAACCACATTATGTCTCAACTATAACTCAAGTCTGAAGTTGAGCCAAAGTGAAAGCCTGACTGCCAAAGTACTATTAAATAGTAGGATGACATGGAAAAAACTTTACAAAATTTTTCATGGCAAATGCTGTACTTCTCATGAGATCAGGTTGCTACTTTCTCTTTTCTGTACTAAAAACACCAAAATGAAAATTATCACAGATGAAGAACCAAAAATAATGTCTTTCCACTGATCAAATCTGTTGTTGATGTTATCTTTTACCATCTAAACAAATGAAGCACCAGGAAAATACTTGGGAAACATGATTAATTTCTATTGGTAGTTCTCTGTCTGATCCTTAGGTAACTTTCATTTAGCCTTTAAGGCAGTCAATTGTGATTTCACACGTTCCACCTAAGGCACGTACGTATACATCCATCATCAGAGGACCCTGTGAAGAATCTACCTGCTTGGTTTTTCTTCCTCAGACCTAAACTATTTGGATGATTTGGTAAAGCACTGAACATTTTTAAATGGTGATTTAACTCTATGGTTCTCCACCAAATTAAGTTTATCTTTCACTTCTAGAATGTTTCATCTACATAGATCACAAGTGCTTTAGAACTTTGACTGTCACTCACTGTGTGTGCTCAGAGTCCGAGGCAGCAGGTCCATGCAGAAGCAGTGGGATATTTCAGCTGTTAGCACAATGGAAGTACTAACAGTAGCAGAACCATGATAACAGCTGCAATTTCTGACAGCTAGAGAAGAGAGCCAGAACCGATGAGGATGAAGGCCAGTCTTCTTTTGTGACTGACTCCTACAGGATCAGAAAATTCCTTGGTCAGGCAAATGTTTGGGTAACCTTGGCCTGGTACCTTTTGTAATAGAGAAAATTAAGAAAGAGAAATAAAGGTGGGTTTGGTAGCTGAGGTTATAAAAATGTAACAAAAATTAGAATTGTTCTTGGTGGTATTGTCCTGTGGAAAGTGACAACCAGGTATCTCAGGTCTGGTCATTCTTCTTTCACGTATTGACATTTTTGTCTGTCTCAGCTGTTTGGACACACAGCAATAAGCATCAGGGCTGAATGATTGGAGCTCCCTTTTTCAGAACTCACCTGGTGAAGAGCACAAAAAAGCACATGATGAACCTTTGTGCTCTCCCACCTTGAAGGAAAGCCAGGCCTGAGTCAGGCAGTGTGGATTACTACCAGTCATAACGACATCAAATTGTTTGGTTTGTGGTTGGTTAGTTTTTTTAATTGAGTAGAATCTGGGGAGAGATGACTTCAGACTGAAGACCTTGTGTCTGAGAGCCTGTTCATAAAGTGGATCTCCAAAGGGTAATAAGCAACCTTTGTGGAGGGCCTGACAATGGAAGCACCCTGGATGTGTCTTCAACATGAACTTCTATAAAAAACAGTTCTGGCCAAAAAGAAAATGTGAGCTCAGCAAAGTCCACATTTGTAGCTCCCTTGCAAAGAAATAACAGGAAGGAAGAAACAAGTGGCAGGTACAGAAAACCTACGTGGAATTGGCAGAAGGACTTTATAGGACTGGAGCCAAAATCCTTGGACATTAACACCCTGCTGATTTAATGTTCAGTCAATTGCTCTAATAAGCAGTGACCTTCAAATGGTTGCTTAGTTTCTCTCCATAAGCAACGTGCGCCGCTCCCTGCCTCCCTTGTCTCTCTGTAAGGTGCTGCAATACTGTTTAGGTTGGAAAATAATGTTTGGGATTGGAACTCTCAGAATTATTCTGACCTTGCATAAGCCTGGTTCCTTCAGAATTAGATGAGTTCCTAAGGCTGCTCATAATTTGCAAGGCCACTCTTATTTAAAACCCATCTGTCTCATTTATAGGAGAAATGCTATTGCAAATTTAATGATTGTGTGCACTTTTTCTTATATTACTCAATCTTATAGTCAGCCTAAGAACATAAGCCTGGAAGGAAGGACTGAAGTGATTTTAAAAAAATTTCTTCGGTGGGGAGAACAGACACAGATTTTCTTTTGTCACACAACAGCTTACAATTTTTCACAAACAACTAAGCTCAGGTCCTTAAAAGTGCAAAGTGCCTCACTGTGCTATATACAAAATGCCTACATACTTTGGGGCAGCTGGGTTTAAGTCCCTCAAGCTGTTCCTCACCTATAAAATAAGTTAATAACATCTTGCCACTTCAGCAGAGTGATGTGGGATTGTATCAACTCACTGGTAGCCAGAAGCAGTTCATTACTGCCCTCAGGTGTGAAACCAGCTGCAGGCACAAAGCCACTGCTATAAAAGATGCTGCTGGAGCAACAATACCGTGTATGAGACTGACAGCCTGTGGGGGCTCTTAGGTGGATGGGAAGACTGGCAATGTAGGCAGGCAGAAGGGGCAGAAGTAGTTGGGGAAACTTGTGAGGGTTCTTTCTATATCAGGTTTCTAGGTCAGAGCAGGGTCTAGAAAATGAGCAAGGAGTATCAGGGTTTGTTTTGAGTCAAGGGAGTGTTAATACTAAGCATGCAGTTCAGGAGTTTAGACCAAAAGCTAAGTGGTTCTGCTATCTCTCTACTGTTTCTTTTTTCTTGGCACAAAACGCCAGGTTGCACTATGCCTTACCCACAAACAAGTGTCCTACATGCAGGTGAAGCTCTCTGACAGATGGTTTCAGTTGCAAAAGTATTTTCGTCTTAGTTTAGGCCCTTCACAAAAATAACTGCCTGCCTTCATTTTTCCTACAGTCATCTCAGAAAGGATTGTTTTCTCTTTTGGTTTAAAAAAAATTACAAGAATGGTTAAGGTTCTTATAAAGAGCCTCTATGGGAGTTTGAAGCACTCACAGACAGAACAGAACATCTCAGCTTAAAAGCTGCTACAACTAACTTTACGTTCTCCCTATACATACATTATGCTTCTGGACTGAGCTAATGATCACTGTAGCTTGGAGTTGAAAAAAAGCAAAGTAATATCATTAAGTTAGTGGACATAAAACTGTTCAGCAACTAGAGGAATTCTTCCTGCCTTTGAAGAATAAGACGCAGGGATATCCGGGCTACCAGCAATCCCTGAAGCAAGTGATATCCTTTCTTTGCCAACTATTGCTGTAGCTCCTTTGTCTCAACTACAGTTGATTGAAACATTGCCTGAAAGTCTCTGCTTTACTCTTACCCTTCAGAAAGAAGTGAAAAGATATGACAGCAACTGAAATGCAGTCATTTGAAGTTTATAGCTTCAGCGTAGTAGGATCTGAAGTTGATAATGCAACTCTTTTGGAAAAAAAAAAATTTTAAACAGTAAAATTACATGTTAATCAGTACATTCCTCTCTTAAAAAGCAAGCTTGGTATTTTGCCAGTTAATCAGTTGTGTTCACTAGGAAGGTTCTAGCAAATGCTTTTGCTGCAGCACAGCACCTGTTCAAAAGAATCATTTTCATGGAAATCTAGCAATCTAAAAAGCATTTCCATGTTGGGAATGTTTCTTTCCTTCAGTAGGAGAACTCAGAATGAAAATTTGGGGACTGATCCCATAATAAGTAGGAGACTACAGCCTTTCACCTTCTTTTCCCCCAAGGTGAAGATGGTAGAGAGGTGTTCTGGCTCTTCAAACTCAGGAACTCAAACCTGAGACCCCCATGTCTCAAAGGAGAGGGGTTTATTCATGCGCTCTCTAGCTTTTATTCAAATACTTTCTTCCCTACCTCTTCCATCAAAACAGCTGTGAAGCACTTTTTAAGAAAGTTTTTCCTCTACCATGCAACAAGAGGAACACAAATTGATATGCTTTCATGTGGAGTATTTTTCCTCAGCAAGTCCCTAAAAAAGATGCCTGCAACTGTGCCATTTCCTATGGCAATCAGGTCTGGAGGTAAATGCCTTCCTATGCTCATTAAAATCTTAAGGGAAGAAAATCCCCATTCTTCATAGAATGGTTTAGGTTAGAAAAGACCTTTAAGGCCATTGAGTCTAACCCTAAGCCCAGCACTGCTAAGTCCACCACTAAACCATGTCCCTAAGTACCACATCTACACATCTTTGAAATACTTCCAGGTATGGAAAACCCACTGCCTTCTTGGGCAGGCTGTTCCAAAGCTTCACAACCCTTTCTGTGAAGAAATTTTTCCTAATATCCAATCTAAGCCTCCCCTGATGCAACTTAAGGCCATTTCCTCTCATCCTGTCACTTCTTACCTGGAAAAAGAGACTGAGCCCCACACCTGGCTCCTCCTTTCAGGTAGCTGTAGAGAGCTGTATGGTCTCCACTGGTTCTTCTTTTCTCCAGGCTAAACACCCCTAGCTCCCTCAGCTGCCCTCATAAGACTTCATCCAGCCTCTTTCCCAGCTCCACTGCTCTTCTCTGGGCTTGCTCCAGCACCTAATTGTCTTTCTCACAGTGAGGGGCCCAAATCCTGAACACAGGATTTGGGGTGTGGCCTCATGAGTGCCAAGTAGAAAGGGATGAATACTTCCCTAGTAGAAGAATTTCATTTTTTCCTGTGGTGAAAGGCTTTTCTAGTCAGCGCTGGGATAAAACCAAGCTTCCATAAGCTCAGCGGTGCTAGAAAAAAGTTGTGCTCTTTTTTCCCAGCTGTGAAGCACATAAAAGCGGGGCTACACTGTTAACTGTTTCAAAAACCCACTAAAAAAAATTATTGTGGACTTGATCAGAGAAAGTCCCTCCTGGCAGCAAGTACTGAAAAACACAAGCATCCTTATTAACTTTTTTCCTCAACCATACAGTCAGTCCCTCCTTTTGGGGAGAGATATTGATGTCAATTCTTTCACTGCCAAGAAATTATGGTTATTCAGTGAGCTGAGATGGGTCTTTTAAGCCACCCGATTAGGTAATCTACTAATAAGCAGGAGATTTTTAATGCTGTCACTCACCAGTAACAATAGGTCAGTTGCTGTGTACCTGTATTGGCACTTCATCGAAAGGAAATTCTGTTTGGGGAAGAAAAAGGTTTTGAATGGATGGTGCTTTTTTTGATGGCATTACACGGCCTGTGCGTGTCAGAAAGATGGAATAAAACCTGGGCCCCAGGCTGAGTCTGTTCAGCTCTGATAAAGTGGCTGCTGACCTTTAGTGCAAGAGGGAGTTAAGTTGCTCATAGTCTACAGGAGCAGAAGATGGATCCCTGGCTGTTCTCCAGCCCAGGATGTATGTGTGGCCATGAGCAGTAGCCTGCCTCTTCCAGCTAAGTGAGGTGCAAATCTCAGGGTGGAAGACAGTAAACAAATCCCCATTATAGACCCATTCCACAACAGCATTTCATGATGTCTCTGCAGTCCATCAGCAGATATATGTTATGGATAAAAAAGGGACAAATGGTTTCTCATAGGAAATACAAATTGTTTTAATTGGAGTGTTCTAGTGCTTGAATTGTAGATAATTAAAATTTAAGGAGTCTCTCAGAAAAAAAATCTGTCTAGTTTAGGGTCTTGCATTACATAATGATGAGAAATTCTAAATCAAACATGGGATGCAGAAGTCTTAGTGAAGCCTTATAGCAGAAAAACCTGAACCATTTCTCATCAGTGTAATATTTATATCACATGGAAAGTAAAGATCTATTAATTTATTCAGGGGATAAAAATTAAAATATGGCTAATTTGTTATATCCATGGATAAAATCTGAGCCCCACTGATACTGCAAAGAATTTTGTCATTGACTTGAAAAGGAGTGGAATGCCAAGCATTTTAAATATACATACAAGCTCGTTTAAGCAAATAAGGCAATTATTTATCATTCATATTCAGAGAATAAACTTGCCAGTTAGCTCTCTGTAATATTTGTTGCTATTACACTTATACATAATTTATTGCCAAATTTGTTTACATGCACTGTGTTTGAAAATGAAGCAGCATGAGAGCAAAGAACATTATAGTTTGCCTACTAAAGAAAAGAACAGAGTGTGAGGAGGCTTCTTTATTCCTGCTGTATTAAAAGTGATAAGTTAAATATGGGGACTGAAATGCCTTTCCAGACTTGCATAATAAATATAATATTCATCAATCCTCCTAGCTAAATATTGATCATTAACTCCCACATTAAAGACCAGTCTGTGCTCACTTACTCCATAGGCAGGAGTCTGTGGGTGGAAGGAGTAGTTTGTGAAAAGTTTGTGCACTTTTTCTCTTGCAACTGCTTTCTTGTGCTGATAGATGAAAAGACCAGAGGGACAGAAATTCCCCTCAAATGCATTCTTCCTAAGAACTGCTAAGTTATAAGACATTCCCAAAGAGGTGGAGTAATACATAGATACGTCCTTGCTGTGAAGCTTTTGCAGCATGAAGTGGTTCTGTCAGCTCGGCCAGACATCTCACTGAGAGGGCCCAACTGGAAGACTGCACTTTTGGCTCCAGAGTTTTCCCAAAAGAAGAAACTTTTCCATTAAAAACTGCTTTCATGTCTTTCTGTGTGTACTATAACCAAAAAATATAAAAGTGTACTGAGTTGTTCAGCATCGCAGTACCAAAGAGGGAGAAATGTTTAGAGCAGCACGTTTGCTTCTTCTGTAAACTGAGCATGGAAGAAAATCAGTGCCTCTCTTATGTGGTGATCACATACAAATCTGTGCACCACAGGAGGCACAGATGGGGGTACAGCCAGAGAATTCAGGGAAAATTTTGTCTTTCATTGAGGTCAATAAACATTTCTTACAGGCAAAGGAAATCAACTTGCAAAGAAACAAGTCCCTTGAAACAATATTTCCCCTTCGGCAACTGCAGCCTAGCACACACTGCCTTTTTCATAGATGAGCTTAAAGAAACAAGCACTGGAAAGGAAGCTGGGCAGAAGCACACAATTGTGCTTCTTTGGCCACAAATGGCCAAAACACACAATTTTCTCTATCTGTTGGCCCATCAGTGAAAATGAAGGCTGTACTTCTCTCAGAAGGGTCGTGTACTGTTTAATTAGGTAATGTCAGGACAGTGCTCTGATCATATAAACGCCATCTAAATGCTAAATGACTAATTCCTTACATCCAGCGCTGCAGTGGGAGGCAACAGGGTATCCCTTTGATCTCCTTTGCAAGCATCCAGCCCAAACTGCTGTTCTGACATCCCTAGATAAGTATTCAGGCCCAGTTACTCAACCTCTGAAACACATCCCATTTTTTTGGCATGTCAACCCTCCCGCCCATCTGTCTGCATGGCCTCATGCTCTCTTGAAGCATCCTGTATTCATGTAAGGAGCTCTCAAGTGCCGAGAGGAGGGAGAGGTGAGTGTGCACAGCCAGCAGTGCTTTCCCTTTGAGATCACTTTGTAAGGTGACACAGCCTTTCCTCAATGTGTTTGTGTGGTGGTCAGTCTCTCTGTAGCACCTGACTGGCAGTTTCCAGCAGAAATATGTTCCCATGGTCATGTCTTCTCTAAGAATTAGGAGCAATAATGACTTACAGGCAAAAGCCTTTTTTTTTGTCAAAATCTGCACCATTAGGGCCCACTTTGCAATTTAACTGGTCTCATTTCCATTTGAGCAAAGAGCCAGGACAGCCTTTTCAGTTGTGTCACTGCAATACCCCCATGAAAAGCCACTGCCACCTAAGTAGGAGAGATTCAGTTATCAGATGAACCATCTGAGAGCTCCTTTGACTGAATGGACTTCAAGGATTGTCAGGCAAAATTAAATGTGCCAAGGTTCAGATTTATTGTGCAGCATTGTTTCAGCACAAGAAAATAATCCACGCAGGCATGGCATGGATTTCCGTCTTCCTCCATCAGTGGGATGACACTGCAGTCTTGAGGCTGCTGCTGCCCTTGAGCTTTACAGGCAATCTGTGCCTCAGGCACCAAATACAGTCCCTGGATCAGTGCCCAGAGATAAGGCAGCCAGGGGCCATTGTGGTAATGGTAGAGTTGAAGAAAAATGTAGATTAAATAAACCCAGACATAAAACCAAATAGTTGCTTTCTCTGCGGTCCTTAATCCAGAGATGACTCCAGTGAGCAGAGATGACAGTGTGCACCAGTTGGATATTTCTGGCCTGACTGCTGTTTGTTTTCATGTTCCCCCTTCCCCTCGTTCCAGGCAAGGCCAAAAGAAGGATGCCCAGAAGCTCAGAGGGAAGATGGCCAGTCAAGTGTGATCCAAGCTGGATGAAGGAAGCACTGGGGATCAGCAGAAATTACTGCAGATGCTTTGCAGGATTTATTTCCCTGATCAAAATACTGGAATGTTCAAACTGGGAAAATATTCATAGTTCAACTATTTCTAACAAGAATAACCAGCACCATAAACACATGGCCATCAGCATGAGATACCATAGCCAGCTCAGGTAATTCCCTCATGTCACCTCTGATCTTCAGCAATTGTTTTATGAGTTTGGAGAACTGGGAATGGTGTGACTCTTGCAAATACAATTTTTTTTCCCCAGTCTAATGATTTTGCCAAGAAAAACTGGACAATCTGAAGCAAAATATTTTCATAAGGATTAGGAAAAAAAGGATGATGGTGATTTTAGGAATAGCTTTCAGCCATGCAAGAGAATAGCTTTCAGCCATTCCCACAGCTGGAGTACTGGGCACCATCAGCCTGTGTCAGTGTGGAAAGGAAACATCATGAAGATCCCAAGCATTGCTGAGTCCTTGTGAACTGACTGTTTTTCTGCATCTGGGCTTAAACAAGAGTGAAATGAGTCCTAATAATCTTTCTGGAATCATAAATCTGTTTTACTCTAATTTTCTGTTCAGAAAAGCAATAAAATGTAGCCCAATGGTTTAAAATAGATAAACCACATCTCACTGGTGCAAAATCATTATAATGCCTGACCATAAATTCTTGCACCAGTCTAAGCTGTTTAATGAACTTGAGTACTTAAATTTAATATCAGCTCAGCTTAATCTCAGGTGATATTAATCACTAATTAATACTTTTTGGGGGTTTTGTTCATGCAGAAAGTATCACAGCTCTAATTACCACTTGTTTGATAATGTGCCTTTATCTCTATTTTAATGGGGCTACCAGTTTATTTAGATGCAAACATCTAAGGATTTTTACATCCCCAAGAGCAATTGCTCTCTTAAATACTTTAGGTGATACAGTTACTTTAAAGCAATAAGCAGTGCAAGAGGAGCTAGCACGAAATTACATTATATCTCCAGAGCTTTGTAGTTATATAAGAACTCTTGGCTTATTCTGTTAATTAGGGGAATATGTTTACTGTGGGGTTTTGAGGTTATTAATTATTTTTA
Source organism: Pipra filicauda (assembly GCF_003945595.2). Taxonomy (NCBI): domain Eukaryota; kingdom Metazoa; phylum Chordata; class Aves; order Passeriformes; family Pipridae; genus Pipra; species Pipra filicauda. The sequence continues at coordinate 276,101 of NW_024103541.1, forward strand.
TTAGTTTAAAATTTTTTACCTGTCATGTGTATAAACTATTTCTATTATTAACTCAATCCAGAAGTGTATGGTATTTTATGCATTCCTATCTTAACAAAGCGATGAGTGAAATACAAGAGGAAGGAGATTCAGTCAGTCAGATGCCACCCCAAGTTCCAATGCTGTAAGTATATACATATATTTTTTAATATATATATGTATGTATATACTAGCCGTACTCATGAAGCATGAGAAAAAATGAACATTTTATGCCACAGATTTGCTACACTAACTCTAGCAATTTTCCAGTGTAGGCTTATTTTTGAAATACTAATATTTCCAGCCCATGTTATTTTTTAAGTGTCCCTATAATATAGAACATAGTACTAATTAGAAGTTTCCAAATATCAAAGGAAAAAACCCTCTACTTATACTTCCTGAAGCTGGATGGAGGATAGTATAATGCACAGTTAGGTAAGGTTTATTCTTGTGTTTAAAGGACTAGGACACAGCTTTCTCTCTTATTTCCCATGATTTCAATTTCCATGATTTTTGACAAAAAATTAACTGTTTTAATTTTTAACTCAAAAATCTTTTAATCTCCTGTAAAATGAATAATATGTATATATAAATGATTACTGTGCAAAATCCATACTATTTAGTCATTTAACTCTCCCTTTCTCAGTGTGAGTAGGTCAGGTGCAAAAGTACTTTGCTTCAGAAAGGTGTCTGAAAATTAATTTATTAACATTCATTAGGCACTGGTAATGAAATGTAAGAGCAAAGTACAAAGAATTGCTATTTTCCCTCTTTACATTCATCAGACTAAATTAGATTAATCAGATTGGAAATGGTAATAAAATATTAGAGCTTGTTCTTATCTCTCTGCTTTCTCCCATTGGTTATAAATGAGTACACTGGAATATTACCTGCTGCTGTCAGGCATCAACATGTGAGGTATCAGCATGTGAACTACCGTCTCATTTCAAGCCCAAAAATGCTTATGGAAAGATCTTATTTTCTCACTAGGCTCCACTGCTGGGCAGTAAAAGAGAAGGAACAACTGTAAAACAGAGGCATTTCCATTTTTCTTCCTTTTTCTTTTTTTTTCCCTGTGAAATCAGTGGCTGGGGAATTTCTAAATTCTTTCATAATAACCAATCCTTTTTTCCCTTCAGCCACACGCCTGACAAGTAAAACCTACATCCCAACTTGCCTTGCCTTTTGCTGTGCAGAAGGGTGGGCAGCATCATTCATCCTGCTGTGGTGTGGCTGCTGGGCAGCACTGTGCTGACACTGCTGTGACCTGCAACTTTTCTCTCTCATCTTGAGGGGTGGCATCACCTTGACTAATGTGCTGTGAAACTGTGGTTCAATCCTGCTTCTCACCTCTGCCTTCAAGTGCAGAGGAAGATGACACTGCATCCAGAAATGAACTTGATCTTTAATACCTTAAGAGAGGTGGGTGTCATGTGAGGTCTGAATTTAATTTTTTAATTTGACCCATCTCTGCTCAAAAGAACACACAGCAGTGAGAGCTTTCTCTCTGCCTTAACATTTGGCCCTGTGTGGTTCTCTTTTTTTTTTTACACACCCTGTTTTTATCACCTGTCTAAAGTGATTCCCAACCAGCTTTTCAGTTTTGTGAAGAGGCTTTTTCATAGACCTTTTTTTCATTAAAATGTGTTGAAACAGTTTAGATGGGGTTTAATCATAGTTTCCTTCCTTTCTGTCAAAGATGAGCACAGAAGAGAAGCATTATTTACCAGCTGTTTTCATCAGGCCCTTTAACTGACGATAGGACAGAGGCATGTGAAGGCACACAGGGCACAACTCGAAGAGCTAAATGTACCTCCAGGGCCCCAGAAACTCAATGGAGACAGACAGGAGTCTTCAAGGTGAATGCACAAGACTGCAGCCTATGCAGTACCCAGAGGCAGCAAACAGGCTGCATTCATCCAGAGAACAAAAATCAGTTGCACAGCCAAGTCTATCTTAGATCATGGTATATTTAGAACCAGCATTTTTTCCTTCAAGTGCCATAAAAAAAAAATTTAAGTTTAGTTTTTCCTTGAGGCCTACAGCTTTATCAGCACTTCCCTAACTGCTTTCTCTCTTCATTTTGTATACATAGCAAGGAAAATTAGGTAAAATCCTTATTCTTGAATTCTCTCTCCATGAGTATTTCCTTGAGGTATTCTTTCTAATGTTGGTGTTCCTACCTCCAATCAGGTAACTCAGGAGACATCTGGCCACACTTCAGGACTCTCCAGACCTGTGGCACTGCCTTAATTTCTGCACCCCATGCTCTTTGTCTTTCCATCACATCTCTCTTCTGAAAGAGAAACTCTGTCAATCACAGACTTTCACAGAAAGCTGGTTCCTTCCTGAGCACCACTGACTTTCAGTGAGCCCAGGCTCTCGCACTTTGGGCAGTCCATAAATTTTGTACTTTTAAAATGTTTGGTCCTCCCCTTCCTTTTCTTTTAACCTCTCACAGCAGGCATGAAACTCTGTGAGATGGTCAGCAGGAGGACTGAGTTCATGAAAGCAGAAAGAAAGGAGTAACAACTCAAGTATTCCTCTATCTGGGATGGAATCCCTTGAAGATGCAAAAAACCAATATTCACTTTGTGACAACTTTTAGTGTGGAGGTTTTTTTCATCTTCACATACTCTTCATGCTTCCCAGAGCCCTGTTTTCTTATAAGAATCATTGAAGTCAGGTTTGCTCTTTGGTCTGTGCCTAAATTGAGATCCAAAAGTCTCGAAGTAAGCATTCTGAGTAAGAGCTGTAACTTCAGTCTGCCAGGTTGAAGTGAGGTGAAGTGAGCAGATCTCATTCTTGGAAAAGATAAATACATTTTCTACCCACAACAAGTCATGAATTTAATTCATTTCCACAACACGTTGCAAATACATTTGTGAAGTCAGAAAGAAAAAAATCATTTTCATTCACCATCCCTGGAGGTTTATAAGATGAGACTGGATGTGGCACTTAGTGCCATGGTCTAGTAACCACGGCAGTCTTGTATCAAGGGTTGGACTTGATCATCTCGGAGGTCTTTTCCAACCTGATTGATTCTATGATTCTATGATATTCTCCCTACCCTCCTCCCCCCCCAAAAAATGTAGATTAAAAACTAATTTTTCATCACCTCTTAGGGAGTGAGAATTTCATCTTTTAAGAAAAGTTTTCTTTACAACTTCAGAATACATAATCTTCAAAACTTAGGAAAATATTTTATTTCAAAGATCTTTCAAGTAAGAACTCGAATATTTGAATTTCTGGCAATAAAGAATCTTGTTATTTAAACATCTTGCTCATCTGGAACAAATTAGATCAACTATAGAAGACAGCAGAGTTAATAGTTTAACCAACCCATTCCTAAGGCCAAAAGTCTGTTATAGTCATTAAAATTCACAGTGCACAGTGAAAGTTGGAGAAATTCATGCTGTGATTATTTTATATTAAGCCTATACATTTAGGATGACATAGGACCATTTTTAAAACAAAACTTTCCAACCAGATTTGAAGTTCTACCAAAGAACTTCTTCTACCAAAGAATAAAAACTTTTTTAATCTAAAGACTTCCAGTAATAAAGAGGTCAAAAGGCAAATTATACTGTTGTCTCACTCCTGGTTCAAGAAACTTGCAAGTTCATCAAGCCTCAGTTTTTAGTTGCTACCTCTTGCTGCTAAATTATAGCCAGCTGCTCTCAAACTTCCTTCTCCCCCAGAGATGAGAGAGGTTGTGGTCCAATGGGATCTTCCCCCTGCAGAACCCTCATTCATCCTGTGACATGACAGGAGAGCAGAAACTCAGGATGTTATAGATGCCATAAACAGGAGCAATGCTGCTTCCCTACTCTGTCACATCCAAGTTCCAGCTAGTCAGGGGCTCTCAGTTCCCTGGAGACTGTTGTGACAAGAGCTCAAACTTCATATTCCATGTCCCTTGAGCAAATAATCATAATGCGACCATCTCACATGTTTTGAAACACTGTCTATTCCTCTTCCTGATGTAGAAAGGGTCTGCTACTGAGTTCAAGTCAGCCTTACTTTGGGGAGTGAGGTCTTCAGGAAAAAATGCTAGCATGAATGCAAAACTGGAACAAAATTAATATTAATCTTTCCCAGTTTCCCATTTCTTCATGTGTGTCCTCATTTCTGTATGTGGGCTCTCCTGTATTGTTTTTTGAAACAGCATTTTCTAATTCTAAAGCAAACAGACTTGGGGCTAAGTGTTGGATCATTGTCTCCCATAAACTTTTCATTTGTACATTGTGCCCTCTAGAAACTGAGCCTTGGAAGTCCCAGACATTGATTTTTTTTTTTGTCTGTGTAATGTGTGTTGCATCCTATTATAGTAACAAAGGACACATATTTGCTTTTATCTGCACTATAGAGTCAAAACACCACTGTTCATTGTGATGAGCACAGTCAGCAATGGTCTCCTGCCAATTCTCCTCCTCCAGATTCATATTCATTTGTTAGGTCTAATTAAAGACCCATCGTACAAAGAAGCTCAGGGCTGCTTTACATTCAAGCTTCTCTGCTTTTGACTGATAGTACACCTTTTGTATGCAACATTCTAGGTTTGTGTAGAAATGTCTTATAATGACAGATTGCTTTTAACTTGCTGGCTACTGTCCATTTAATTTTCATTATACATTTCATCATATACTTCAGAGAGAATTTGCTAAAGGTTTGCAACATCCCAAATTTACAATGGGATTTGGGTGCTCTAGGGATGGATGGCAGAAGCCTGGTCTCTTCCGTCAAATTATCCTACAGTGACTTTAAAGTAGTTGTGGAGCCTGAGTAAATGAAACTCATGTAAAAGATAATACATGAGTTCTTCTTAGCAGTTCTCTTCTTCTTTTCTTCTCCACTATTCCACAAGAGAATTCCGAAGAGGACTATACATTGTATACGAATTTGGAAATTAGGCATGACAGTCATACTTGAAGACCAACCTGGGTTCTTTCCAGGTATGTAATGCTCTGGAGATTCAGTTAAAAGCCTTGTTGGGACACTTCTGTCTTGCTTTCTCTGAAAATCTGATCATGGTCAAGGCAGCCTAGAAACTTGTCATCTTTCAGTTCTGCATTGGCCACAGGCATCAGAAATAGCCCTGACCATAGTGCTGGAGTGTTACAGGTCCAACACCTGTTTCTCAAAGAGGTTTTCTTCTCTTGGAACTACATCTTTAAAAAATCAGTGCAGTGGAAAAGGGAATCTAAATCTATTGCTTAAGATTTTCCATTTTTATTTAATCGTATACTCAATGAGCCTCACCTCAAAGAGCAGGTAGAATGTACCTCTGAGACATCAAGGGAAAAGGGAGGGATTTTTAAGTCTTTCAAAGAAAAATAACATCTCTTTGTAAAATTTGGGTGCAGTTATCAAGCACTGCATTCAACTCCATTTCCCCAGTACCGTGATACCAGTAAGAAATTGTAGGAATTGGAAAGGACTGATGAAATGCTTTGGAAGGGCTGAGAGTAGGAAGAAAGTGGGTTTTCAGGAAGAGAGCATGTGTTTGTATTTCGGCTGCTCCAGTTTTCATTCTGCATCTCAGTTTAACCTGCTGATGAATGTGTGAGTTTATGTTAAGATAGTAGACTGCAAACTGAACAGCTGAAGAATAGGTGTAAATTCCCCTCTGCTGGATCTGTCACAATAGTAGCAAACTCCAACATGGGGTAGGGCAATAAGTTCTTCCACCCTGATTCCAAGATTCAAAAGAGTATTTGTTTCATGTTAAACCTCTTGCGGGATATCCACAAAGCCAAAGAGTGGGTCCTCCTTGGAGCAGTGCTGGAAAAAGGAAGAAAAAAGATTAATTTTTTTTTAAATGTTTGCAATATTGTAGTAATCTTATTGATAAGGACAGACCTTTGCCTGTAAGGTAAATCAGAGTTGAGGTCTGATCACAAAGCCACAGACGTTACACCCCTTTCTAAGGATAGCCACTTAACATAGCTGAACAGCAACAGGCCCCCATCTTCCCAGTAAAACATTCATACAGTGGTGAGAATAGTATTGATCCATGTGTTATATTAAGACTGCACAACACCATGCCTGTGTACCACATGTACTTGTCTGGAACTTTGTGGCAGGTGCTTAAATAAAGAGCATTGACCTGGCATTGGAAAGCAGGGCAGATGTGCACCACCAGAAACTCTGTTTCCTCTGCTTACTAAATAGTGTAAGTGTAGTTATTTCCTAACGTTCCTGGGGAACACACTTCTGCTTCATCTTTTTTTTTTTTTTTTTAGCAGCTGATTAAAGAGTTGAAAGGAAATACATCTGTTTAGGAAAAGATAGGTTTATTCCCACTACAGGTTTTGCACCAGACTAAGCCCAGTTTATATTTTTCAGTGGATCAGTCCTAAAATTTCTCATTCCAAGAAGAGTGTTTCACCCAGGCAGTCTTTTCTGTATGGGCCCGGACATCAGTATGAAGGATTTGAAGCTTTTAAACCTTAAAGATAAAGCTATTTTAGTTTTAAAGGTTTCAGATCCTCCTCTTATTTCACTTAGAAAGACATTAGGTATTATTTTATGGGGATTCTTTTTTGAAAGAACTACCACCAGTGCCACTTTGTTCCACAGAGGCCACCAGTGTCTGCTCATTAATTTTGTTGATAAGTGTTAAATACATGGCTGACTCTGAAGCAAGAATCTTAAACTAACCAAGACAATCAGTTCTTGCTCATGATAATGTCAGCTTGACTATAAACCCACTTGATTTATAAAGATTTCAGTTGTGCAGCTGAATTAAAAAAGTAGCACACTCAGTGCCTGCCGTCCATACTGTAAATAAAGCAGACTATAATCACTATGATAAGAAAACACTTTTCATGCCCAAATGCCATATTTTCCACTAATTTATTTTTTGGTACCTCTTGTGACTTATCTCATCAATAAGTTATAAGCCAGACAAGTTAATCCAAGACATTTAAAAAAATTTCATTTTTTTTTTTACAGGAATAAATGTTTTTACAGTGACCCTTACTTTCTACCAGGAACCCGCACTGTTATGAGCCTATCTACAAGGTGACTGTAAAGTAAAGTGCACTGAACTTTGTTGTGTCTACTAGTTTGTGCCCTCAGAAACCCAGGTTCAGCTCCTGATTCTGCAACAGGTTTCCCAGGAGAGCCAGATTTGAAACTAAACCCACTGACTTCCAGAAGAGTGTTCAGCGCTGGAATATTGATTCTTTTTCTCTCCTTTTTTTGAGCTAAGACTTCTTTAAGTATTTTATATCAAGTGGAACAATTTCTAATGATCTAATATTCACTAAAGGAATGAGACACTATAGTCTAATACCTGCCTTCCTGAGAGGAAGGAAGACTCCAGCACAAAATCTCTAGTATGTAAACCTTTAATTATTTTAAATAAGGCAGAAGAACTTTTGAGTAGGTGGGACTAGGAACACATCCAAGATAATTCTCTCACCTAAGTATTATGCTAGGAAGTGCCTGGCCCTCACAGAAACTGGCAAAGTGAGTGTCTTGCTTCCTCTGTACTGTGAATGGGGAAGGAAAAGACAAAATTCTTGCCAGCTCATGAATTCAGTATTTGCCCAGAAGAAAATTGTTCAGTTAAGAACAGCAGAAGTGTCATTATGGCCAAATCCAAAGTCTTGTTATCTATTTTGTAAATCTCTATATCTAGAGACTGTGGAGACAGTCATATAGAGAGACATACGGAGAGAAAGAAGGGAGCTGGAATACGGCACCATAGCCTTGGATCTTGCTGTGTGGGAAGTTGACTTTGGAAAACTTAAGGCAGAGGCAGAGATGTTCAGTGCACCACACCCCTTCAACTGGCCAGTGATCTTGTTGAAGGTTTCCAATGTACTATAAACAAACTAAATATATTCCCAATATGTATTAGATGAAGACAAGTTACAAAAGCAAAGACTGCTGTTGAAAGCAAGAAAATGCAACCAAAGACAAGCAATGGGGTTAAAGCTGCTTTTACCAATGACATGGTGAAAGCCTCTGGACTCCTCTAGCTTATGGTGTTGCTGATAATGGCATCTCTTCTTCAGCAATGGAGACAAATGGGTGCAAAACATTGTTGGAGAGGAGAATCAGTCCCTAAAATTATGCACAGAAGGTGCATATAAAAAATATGAGGAGAGGAACCCTACAAATAAAAGTGGTCTACCCTCAAAAGACACATTTTTAAAGCAATTGTCCAACTGCTTTATGTCCCCCTGAGAAGGAATGAATTTTGTCTGCTCAGATTTCAGGAAATAAATACAATACAAACCATATTTACTTTGACATGTTGAAAATTACAAGCATCAAGGGTCCTGCCTCTGAGCTGTGTTTTCGCAAAGCTTGACATTTTTTAAGTTTCAAGCAAGCATTGATGGAGAACTAAAGTGGAACTCATGAAATCTCGGATGAATGTGAATGGAAAACTAGCTGGATTTCAATCAGCTCTATCAACCACCTCTTCAGTTCCCAGCAGAAAAGGAGTCTGAGAAGATAAGCATTTCACTAGCAGTATTTTTATTTTCATCATGATAACTCTCAGCTTCCTCAGTTTCAACAGTATTAAAGTGGTAAGAAAGTCTTTAGAATGTAAAGCTGTCCACAACTTGATTGTTTCCTGTCATTTTCGCTTTCATCAAAATGAAAACAAAGCATTATTTGGAGCTTGAAATATATACGCTTAAAATAAAAGAACTTTGCTTGGAAATGTCATGTTGAAGTGTTTAGTGTGAGGCTTTTTGTTGTCTCTAAAGTCCCCTTCCATAGTGCATCGTGCCTGAGCTGTTTCAGTAGTGCACCAATTTTGAGGAAAATAAAATGCCAATGGAATGGAGATGTTTCAACACTGTAATCTTCTTCAGATGCTGTAACTTAAAACATTAGAAAAAAGGTATCAAATGCCAAATATTTTCTACAGGGAATTTTAAATCTCTGTCTTCATGCTCCTAGAAGACAAAACTCAGAGTCCGTACTCTTGTTTAGCTTTATCAACTAGATTCTGTCTCTTCTTCCAAGTATTTGAAATTAAAGCCTTTATATTCATGTTGGAAAAAGATTTTCCCAGTGTATGATTTTTTTTTCTTTTTACAATATTTCTTCTGCCTCAGCACTTAATAAAAGCTTCACAATGTTGTCCATACAGAAAGCGTGACCAGAATACCATGATAAACAGGATAGTCTATTGGGTTGTAAAGGATCTCAGTTCAAATTCTTTCTCTACATGATCCTGTCTTGGGACTTGAACTTCGATTTTTATCTCTTGAGCAGTACCAGTTACCTTGCAGGCTACTTAAGACATCATGCTTTTTCTGTGTGGAACAAAAGTAGCATTTATCCAGGAAAATCTTGGATAAGTGTATCCACATGATCTTAATTATGGTTCCTTGCAATTTGGCTGTGCAAGTCTGCTGCTGCACTGAAAGACAAAGAAATAGTGTTACCCAGCCCCGACTGGATCGTCACACAGTTATCAGATAAGATCAACATAGAAACTTCAATGCCTGTTTTCCTTCAGCGTTCCCTTTACTGCAGCACACAGTAACTTACAATCCAGAGAATGAAAAGTGATGTCAAAGGGATTAGGTATCTAAATCATTTTCTCAACCTAGTTTTCAGCATCAGCCCGTATCACCTTCAATTTTTGGCATGTGCATGCTCCCCTTATTGTCCTGTGATTTCAGCCAGCAGCAGAGAAGGCAGCGTGAAGTCTTGCCCCTCTCCCTCCAGCCTGATCACTTGCTTTCTGTAAGCGGGCAGGAAAACAGTCACAGGTTGCTGCTTTCCAAACTCGTGCTTTCTGCATAAACCCCATGACAGAAGAAAGCCCAAGGGCAGAGTCTACCTCATTCCTGCAGTTTAGGTGCTTTTTCATTCCTTGGGTGATTCTTGTTTTCATGAATCATTTTTCCTTTCCTTAGACTAGAAGAGAGGAGGTTAAAGAAGGAAAGATTATTTTAATCTGCTGGCAGTAAACCCCTTCAGTCAAGTCAATTATAACAGTTGCACCAACCTGTGGAGTAAGTCAAACAAACATGAAAGAGAACATGCAGCCAAGATAAAACAGGAACCAGAAGATGCACTTGTCTTCAGTTTCATAATCATGTGCTTTGATTTTACTTTCTTTGCAGGCATTTTAAGTTTTCTAAGCAGCTGTGCTCACATATTCTGACAGCTCTGCCAATTCTACCAACTCAGTGATATCTTTTTGAAACTCTGAACACCAAGGTGAGCAGACCTGAGCACCTACAACTTCTTTTAAAAGTATCCAGAGCCGTTAGTTTACTGTGTAACAGATATGCACATAAAATAGTGCTTATTTATTAATGTAGCCTATATATATAAACATGTACACATGTATGCATGTGTGCATACACACACAGACAAATATAGATATTTAGTTTCTTTGAAGAGAATTAGTCTACAAATGCAAGGATGGTCCTTGCCCAAAGTACAGAGAAAAAGATGCAGTTTATCCTGGGAAAAAAGAAAAATATTCTCATGGCATCGAAACAGAAAATTCAGTCACTTGTTTGTAAGAGTTTGTACCATCTGCTATTTCCAAAACACAAAATGTACCAGAACAAACCAAAGACTTATTACTTGTGTGACAGTAGTGTTAGCTACACAAAATAGACATTTATATCTCAATAGCTATCTTGGTGCCATAGCTGAGCTTAGACAACAGCCCAATTGGTATATTTTCATGTACTGAATTAAAGAAATCCTACAGGTATGTAAGAAAAGCATAATTTTCATATCAATACCTAAACTGGCCTTCTCAGCACTAAGGATTTCAACAGCAAAACTGTCAACATAAAAGCATCAAACCCCAGCAACAGTCAGTGGGAGTAAACACAGGTACCAGGTACTGTCTTGTCTTCTGGTGTCTTATCATAGTTGCATGATGCAAAAATTCTGGTGAAATGGCACAAGACTGTTGTCTTAAATTCACTGCATTAGACCTGTTCCCTTACTGTTTAGTCCATTTTATGTGTCCATGAAGTAGATGAGGGTTTCTGAAACAAGCATGCTGGGTTGACTTTGTAGTCAAGCAATATTTAGTCAGTATAATTAATGGAGTTTAGAGTACATTTATCCATAGATGTCTGATTAAAAATAAATTCCCACTTGCCTCTGCAGGCTGTGATGACCAGTTCTCTGCAGAGACAAAAGGGATCCTTATACGACTAATATGGGCACATACTCTTGGTTAGAAGAAGCCCCCCTGTGTCTTGCTGATGTTATAAAATGAACAATGCACATGCATATCATCTACTCCATGCTTTGGCAGGCCATATCTATTCAGATTCACAAAATATATCAGCCATATAAGCATCTGTTCTGCTCATACCCGAAATATTTAAGTTGTAATTAAGGTTAAATGTTTTACATTTGCAGTAGTGATGATTTGAGGCCCCTGGTGCTAAAATGAGAATAGGAGAGGGAAATCTGTCTACTCTTCAATGTTCTCTACTCTCACACTGTATTGTATCTCTCATCATTTTTGTAAGCACTTCTCCAGCTTGTATTGTGAGCACAACACTTATTTACTCGTGGAGCTGCAAGGAATAGGTTAGATAATCCCCTGGATAAATGCTTCTAGATGAAAAAGAATTTAAATCTCTCTGACAAGAGGGGGAGAAAGATTATTTGTGGTTTTGATGGCCAGGATGCAGTGATTTGTTCTGCTGCAGAGAAAGAAAAAATAAATATGGCTTGTCCTGTAAATTTTGTTTCATACTTGTACTAAATTCAAAGTCTTCTTGCAAAAAATGCACCAAAGTAGTGGAATGAGAAGTTTAATAAATACAGTGGTCTAAAGGAAATAATACAGCAATGTTTAATTAATATCTGTAATGCTTCAGAGTCAACACAATTCCTTTTTTCCCCTTTGCTGTGAGAAGATAGGACTTTTTTACCATAACTTACTCCAGACTCCTATATCAGTAAACAGCAGCAGAGAAATGTATCTGCTGAAAGAAAGCTCAGCATTATGCAAAGAATGATAAACTTCTCAGAAGGTGTTTACAAATGCATTCAGTGAAACAGAATTTTAATGAATTGTGCCACATAATCTTGCAGTTAATGAGCTGTAAAAGCCTTTGTCAATTATAGTGACTCAAAACTAACTCTTTTGGATTCCAGATCAATAATGGAACTCCTTTTGCACATTTTTATTTTTTAAAGGAAAATTGAGATCTAAGAAAAACAAAAGGTGTCTTTGTCATATTAAACATCTCAGAAATATCCCTCGTTATTATAACAGAGCTATCTATATTCTTGTTATTTGTAAAATCATCTCTCAGCTGCATTAAAACAAACAAGCTCTCTGAGATCAAATGGCACCAGTATTGTAAAATGCCAGTGGCAAAACCAGAAAAGACTAATGACTTCAGTAATAACTAGGAATTTTTTACCCAAAGTTATATTAAGTTCAACCATTGTGCATAACCTCTTAGAAAACAAAAAATATCCTTGTTTGTGTGTGCTATACACCATAATTGCTCTGATGTTAGAAAGTAGACACCTAAAAACTCTCTGAAAGACTGGTTAATCTGTTTGTGTCTTATTTTAAGTGAAGGATCTGCATATATTGGGGTTTTTTTCAGGTGAGATCACTATTCCTGCCTAGGAGCACGACATTATAACACATCAGACCTGCCACAGTTGCCAGGGACAATTTAATATTGTGCCCGAATAGTTCCTGTGACTCTCTATCCATCTGGTAAAATATTCTTTAAAAAAAACCAAAAGTTTGGCTCAATATTTTAATGTCTTCAAAATCTAAAGGAGATGAGACCAGCATTTATCAAAGAAAAATATGGAAGACAGTTTTATTGCCTCTGATCTCCAATTTATTATGTGACTTTTTCCCAGTATGATCCCACTTTTTCCTTCTCTAAAGATTTTTTTTCTCTTACTCATGCCTCAGTGTGGAGGATCCGTTAACAGAGGAACCACATAAAAAGTAATTTCAAGGAAAAGCCTTATAAAATGTGAAAAATTAAAGCTGTGCTCAGATCCCATTAAGAAAAGAAATTGCCTTGAGGCATCCACTAAATATGTGAAATCCATTTCTGCTGAAGGGCTTCAGAGTTTATTTCTCTCTTACAAGTGCAATTTCACAGCGCAAGTTGAACGTTTAAACAAACCGAAGCAGGATCTTTTCCCAGTTAGCACCTCTTTTCCTTGATTGCTACCAGGTCACCAAGTGCAAATTTACATGAGAATCCAAGATTAAATAAATCTCAGCTAAGAGGCTTTAAGGGCATCTCCACTTGGGAAGACTGTAAACCAGGAAATACTCTCAGTATGGAGGGTTTACTGTTCTTATTAGTAGTATTTATTTTGCTCAGCTTTATGCAGAAAGCTAGAGAAGGCTGTAGGCTTAACATCTCCTTTCCTTACGTGGGTAGTTTAAGCTCCCTGATAGCCCAGCTCCCCCTGACCTTCTGTTTCTGGTGCTGGAACCTCACATATTTCTAGTACAGCACCTAGTACAGCATCTCCACAACCCCACACACAAGATGAAAGGAGCAGAAAGGATCCAAAGAGGAGCAGCCACCAAGGAGGATGTCTTGTCCCTGCTGAAATCCACCACTGCCAGCTGCTTATTTCCCCCTGTACCATGGCGAGGTGCATCTGCCATGCACTTTGAGGACACTAGCCTAGCTCAGAGGGGCTGTGAGGAGGTGGAAGCCCTTGAGCTTTCCTGCTGGAGAGAAGCTCTTTATCCAGACAGCAATGCACTAGCTACTTAGGCTCCTTGATTGAAACATCCTGCTCTAAACAATGTGCTAGTGACCCTGCATTGACTTCAGGACATTACTCCATAAAAATCCAGCGTATCTTAGGATGGGAGAGCAGGTGTAAAATTACAGTTTTCTCCTCTTCCAGACATGAGATCTTGCTGTCTGTTGAGGAAATGTACTTTGCCATCTCCTCAGCTGCAGTTTACTGTCTAGCAGCTGAGGGTCTTTCTCCTTGCCCAAAACAATGTTGCATGCCCACCCATCCCTGCTGCCCTGAGACAACAGACCCAGTCTGGTGGTAGCTGCCAGAGCTCTCTTCATCATTTTGCTTCATCCTGCAGAATGAAAGATACCTTCCATGCTGCAAAAGACTTCAGTGGTGAGAACTAACAAGCTGTCTGAATGGACTCCAAAAATCATAAGTGGAAATTTAACTGTACAAAATACCCAGAGAGGAAGAAGTGAGTTTTCCCCATGTAGTTTTCTTGCCTAGTCATAATTTCAAGGTAATATCTGGAGAGGAGAAATAGCATCTCTGAAGGGTATTGGGGACACTCTTTTAATGTAACAAGGAAAATGACTGCAAGCCTGATGAAAATTCAAAAGATTTCTAATCCAGCTAAGATATATGAAAGAGCCCCCTACCCTCTGGCATATTTATTTTTGGTTGCTATTTCTCAAATGGAAATATATGATAATATTTAAGCCCATTGGCACAAAGTCTGTCCTTCAGGAGCTATATGCCAGCCCCCCAGAGTTTACGGTAATGTGAACTAATTTTTGCAGGGTCTAGATCATGGGTGTTGCCTCTTACCACCCTGCTTCCAATTCAAACACCTGGAAAAGACTCTTCCTTTCACAGTTTAAAGTAAACTGGGGAGAGAAAGCTTTTTTAGATATAATAGTATTGTTTTTATAAAACGAATAGGTTAGTTCTGGAAGTGCAATACCACCAAATCAAAGCGACAATAAGTGACAACAAATTATCAGAATTATCAGTTCTTCTTATAATTCCTTTGCAATATGTGTACTTGGCTAATATAGTCCCTCTTTGCAGCTTCTGAACACCTAATTACAATGTGGTTCTTTCTACGCAATTTTTCAATTTCCTTCTTGCTGTAAGTACTGGACCTTTCCTGACAGTCCTCTAGTTTCTGAATTTCACACATATTTTTTGGACCCGAATATTTTATAATGTACATGAAACTGAACAAATACCTATATTCTTACACTGCCTGCTGAACATTTACTTTTTAACTCAAGCTGCTTCTCTGTTCCTTCACCATTCTACTTAACAGAAAATGCCAGTAATTGTTAGGCATATTTTCTATTATAAGAAAAATTTTAAGGTCTCAATAACACATCTAAAAATATAGCACAGCTCTGTAAAATTGCAGATTTTACATCTACAGATTTACATATATATTTACATATACAGATTTATATCACCATTACTGACTACTTGATCCTTTTTTTGGTAAGATGAATAAATATACTCATTGGGTTTTCTGTATAAAATTACTTCTAAACCAATAAAAGAGGTACATTTTAATTAAGCCAAAGTAAAATATATCTGAGAGAGACCCACATTTTGACACCAGTTACAGATGAGCAATCCTATCAAAGGATATTGAATTCCACTGATGGTACAGAGCAAAGGTTCTTCCCCTGTAATTACACATTAGAAATTATGTTTGTTGAAAAATCTAAACTGAGAGCTGGCACAACACCTGAAATTCAGCTTCAGTAGAAGACTTGAATGCTCTAGTATTTAAGGTAGTCACCCAGGACTTGAGGTTTCCAGCTTCAAACCTTTATTTCCTCATCGGTTTCTGCTGTGTGATCTTCATTGAATCATTTAATGACAGTCTCTTTGAGGTGTTGCAGAATTCAACACCTGCTGTTTTCAGGGGAAGTTAAGATCTGAAAGACCTAAGACATTGTCTCTCCATGCCTCAGTTGCCCAGCTGTGAAACAGAAGAGTACAGGGATAAGAGCCTTATCTGCTCAGGTATTACAGTCATGAAAGCTCATATGCATTGCATTTAAATTCTGTTCTCGTTTTACTGAAGTATATATAAGCATTTAATACTTGGAAGAGCTTCTTAGGACTTTGATAATTTCTGAAGTTTTATTTCTTTAATGTTTTCTATTCTGCTTTTCAATGAAGCATTAATTAGAGCAGAAAAATACCTTACTTTTTGACCAAATGGATTAATTTCTCTCTTCTGTTGTAAAGATTGAAATGGTTGAGATGGACTGTTACTTGTAGCTCTTTACCTGGAAAGATTTCCTGACAGTGTTAGGTGGTAATGGTCACTCTTCTTCATGACTTTAAGTATTCTTTTTTCAAAATCCTTCTCTCTTCACTCAGCATCATTTTATGAGTTTTATATCTGTTGCACTGCCTTTTTTTTTGCATCTTTGACTCCTCTGCTTTTCCCACCACCCAACTCTCTTTAGGTTTCAGACATGGATGCAAGGAATTTGGACTAGAATAGATGGTACAATTGCTGCAAACAAATGGCTAAGACTTTTGCTGGTAGCCTAAAGAAAATCTCACATATGGAATTTTCATTAATTTTTAACACAGAAGAGAATAAAAATGCACAGGAGCAGCCTTTTTTGCATAATCAGATCAGCCTCCTCTCTTTCACAACTGCTCGTGCTGTGCTGTCATCCCTACCCTCACCCCCACTCCGTGCCCTCACCTCCTTGTTGATCTTCTCTTGCATTCCACTGCAAATCCTCTCCTTTATGTGAGCATCTCTCTATCATGGCCTTTCTCAGGCAACATTATGCACAGTGGACTCCTCCTGTCATCCCTTCCTACTCAGTAAAATCACACCACACTCCTCTTGACAGCCTTCACTGTCAGGTTTAGTTGTCTTGCCAATAAAGCAAGACATCTCCAAATTGAATCCTTCCTGGCAGCACTCCCTTTAAGGATAATAATTAGGAGCCTGAACTTCAGAGGTAAAATCAGTGAATTAAAGGAAAAAAGCTTTGGTCAGCCTGCTGTACAAGGGAATGCTGCTGTGCCTCCATCCCACAGAAAACAAACTTGGAATAGCTCCTCTTTTCACAGTAGCCACATGTTAAATTAATAATAACACTTAATAATAACAATATAAATAAATAATAACAATATAGTCATAGTAATAAAGCAACTATGTATCTAGATAGAATCATTGACATAAAGCCATTGTTGTATCTGTAGACTGGGTGCATTTCCCTGACCCACAACACTGACAGAATGCAGGAAATGAACTAAGTTGTGACTACACCTCAGTTCATTACTTATTCTTCACTCCTTCCATATCCTCTTGGGACATGTAGTTTTTGGCCCTGATGAGAAAGTCCCTTGGACACTCTTTACACCTTTTTTTTTTTTTTTGAGAAAATCCCCTAAGTATGTCTTTCAGATGCCACCATAACAAGCATGTCTCAGCACAGGGTCAGCATTGTTGGTGTACCTGATAGAAAATTTGTTTACTTTTATTTGTAAGAGATAAGTACAACAACTTATCTCTTTGGAAGTCAACTTGCTCACACAAAAAATAGACTAACATGAGTAACATACATTATATGAAGAGTCGTCTTTCGGAGGGAATTTGACCATTTAAAAGGGAACATGCTCAGAATGGTAATCCTTCAAAACTGGTGCAGTACAAAATGGAAGAACATTTGATCCCTCTGTGCTAGAAAGCCCATGTACCCAAGGGGACCTATTACAGGTGAGCATTAATTGATGAAAATCTGGGAGCTGCAGAAGCTGTTTGCTGAAAAGATGGCTGATTTGCATAGGCACATTGCTTAAGCACTTTGTAAATTACATTAATTAGTTATTTTACTATTTAAATTACCTTTAATTATTCTTGCATGCAAAACTTTGCAGAGGGTGCATCATCCTATTTGTTTGTACCAGAAAGCATCCATCAGTTGAATAGGAACAAAGCTAATGAAAGAAAAGCAGGACATTTCTCTTCCACTTTCTTCTTGTCTTTTCTAGCCTGACAGCTTAAAAAAAATCTTTTCCTCATTTTCTTTCAGAACTCCTAATGTGACTTGTCTCAATATTACCAAGTTGATTATGATTATTATTCTTTATGAGATAGAAATTCTCTCAGCCCGGGTGATCTTTCTGATGTCTTTAAATATACCCTCTAATTTTCACAGTTTTACTGTTTTACAGATATCTCTGTAGTTGTCAAAATTCAGCTGTGTGACACCGCACCCACAAATAGAAAGGCGCTACAGAACATATAAGTAAAACTGGGAATAGGGAAAGATGGAATGAAAGTTCTTCTGCAGTTTAGAGGTCAAAAAAATAAAAGACAACAACATCCAATAATTTCACTGCAACAGTCACCAAAGAAATAATGCCAGGTCTCTGAAATGCCAAGACTAAATAATTATACCATGTCTATCACGGTGAGACTGGGCTCACTAAGCATTTCTAGATGCTACTGTTTTTCAGCAACAATAGACTTCCAAACACAAAAGTAAGTAAGATTTTTATTGTGCTACAATAGAAAAGATTTGAAAGTATCCAGAAACTAGAGGCAATGTAACTCTTAACTCAATAATAACACTTCAGCTATGTTACTGCCATATTAAGGGCAGTGTAAGCTCTCAACAATTCATTACTTTTTTACCATAATTATTCTCTATTTAAAACTCATCTTTGACTTTGTGTCATTTTGAAACTCGTGGTCATGCCCACAACTTAATTGGCCGTATTCCTGTCCTTTTCTTGCTTGCCTAAGTCTAGTTTTAAAAATTCTTTGTCTTCTGCTTCTTCCTTCCTTAGGAGAAGATTATGACCTCCTTACTCTCTTTGTGTAAATATTGTGCTTCACGGTCTTCTTGCCCTGCACCATATTTTGGGATGATCATATCTTCTAAAACAAATTAAACTACAGTACTGTGCCACGTTTATCAGACATATTAGAACAACCTAGATTTCATTCCGACAGTGTTAGTTGTGGGTCTTTATCCAACATCTCCATCTACAGATGACCTGAATGCCAAATATCTAGAGACTGATCAATTAACACACATAACAGCTAAAAAATAAAAATTGTACATATGTCCCCAGGTTCCAGGAGGCTCCCAGTGTCCCTTTCTCACATGAAGAACTTGTTGTGCCTATATTTATGGAGAGAATCAAAGCTAGATATCCAGAAAGGGTGACAACTTTATTTGACATAGCTGCTTTCTTCTTCTGTCTACTCTGTCACAGAAAGCTGCTTCTCTCTATGTTCAAAGTCTTTCCTCACTTATCTCTTTCCTATTGAGTCTCTCCTTCCCTCTCAAAATATAATTTCCAGCTTCCAACCAGCTCCTAATGCTACTGCTCCATAGCTGCTTGTTCAATGATGACACCAGCACTTTCATGTTTCCTCTCAGGTGGTGTCTCAGGCTTTGAAGCAGTTCTCTGAAAATATCCCCCAATTCACATATTGGTTCTCCTTCAGTTCTTGCCTTTTGCACAAATCTCAAGGAAGTTTTGTAAACAAAAGCAAGTATACAGATCCCTGCAGTACTGGTCCATCGTTCCTTGCTGCTATACTGTTATCTATCACACACAATAATGAAAATTTATAAACGGTCTTTCAACTAAGAGGTTTGGGGCCCAACTCCATTTCCATAAAAGTCACTGGTAGAGGTTTGCCTCATTCTCTATATTAGTAACTATAATTCTTCGTGGGATTTTCAGAGAGAAAATTCCTCCTCCTATAACTTTCAGGAATACATGCTATTAGAAATTAACATTATATGTATTACATGAGGACCCTCGCAGATGCAAGAACTCTGTTGTACTGTGGGGCATATATTACCACACACTTAAAGATAGTTTCAGTCCCAAATGACTTCAGACCTTGCTTTTCTATCCCACAATTTTATTGCCTGAAGGTCCTCAGCCGCACATATGCCTCCAAACTCTCACTGGGACTATCTGAAGGAGCAGAGTCTGTTAGGACCCAGGTTCAGCAGCCTCAGGCCTATGATTTGCTGGGTTTTCCTCAATGCTGAATGGAAATAGTGAAGCATGAGAAATGCCAGGGGTTTTAAAACTAATTGAAGGCTCTTAATTGAAATGAGCAAAGACAACTTATTCATTCATCCATATTTTACCAGAAAAATTAACTGAACACAGAATTAATTTATGACACTTTGTTTACATTTAAATATAAATTAATATGAAAAATGAGTGACATGTTGGGGAAACATGAAGGGAAAAAAAATCTGTATGGGAAAATATAACTTCCTGCCAAGAATATATTAGTGCAATTTCAACATCAGATAATAATCTGATTATTTTCGGAATACAGGAAGGTTCTGAACACATTTCCTTCTGTGTTGTTAACTAAATCATAAATATTTTTGTGCATGTGCATGTGTTCGTTAACATGCTTGTGGTTTTCACAAAGTTTAAAGTGGCCTAATTTGGAAGTGTTTTCTAATGGCTATTCCACCACATCCACATGGTTGGAGGGTGAAGGTGTTGGGAGCTTTTAGCAACATGAAACATGATGAAGGACTGATTACAAACTGGTAAGAAAGGCAATGGCTGTTCTTTCAGATTCACATTTTACAACTGCAGAATGAATAAACAGAAAGAGGCTGAAAGCTTCAGGGTCAGAGGGGAAGTTGGTAGCAAAGGTAATCCTCCTCTGTCTAGACTCTCTAAATCCCAATCTATTGCCTCTTAATTCTTGTTATTTAGCATAAGGTTGCAGAGAACTGCTTTCATGTTGGAAATGCCTCCAAGCACCATCACAAATTGTACCAATTCCCATCCTCACTCTGCCCTACTCAGGGTTTTGCTGTTGGTAACTACTGGAAAAATTTTGCCTACTGCTCAAAGGCAGCAGTTCACGTTTCCTCATTTTGACTAATTCCACTTTTTCTCAGGATAGATTTTCTTAAGGTTATGGTAGATATTAGTTGGAAATAGTTATAGTGATGGCTGGGGTGGGGGAACAGAAAAAGAAAGAAAAAAAGACACTGAATAAACACAGCACAACTGGATTGATTTCAGGGTAAAATCTTCCAATGTCATAATCTCTTGCTTAGTTCTAATACAGCATCTCTTGCAACTACAGAAGTCTGAATTTGGTGCTTTGTTGGTAGCATGGATTCTAAAAAAATACGTTGGAGTCCTGTTCTTCATCACCATCCCTGAAAGTATTCCCACTTTGAGGGTGTAAATGGCATGTGCTCGTCAGAGTCAGCTACCTGCCACTGTTCTTAGCAGATTTTGACAGAGAATACTGAACACTGAACAGCAAGCTTGATCCTTTGATGACAAACAATAGATGAGCAAATTAAATCTTCTGGAGAAGAATTCCGGTTAAATTCAATCAGCAGTTGAGGGGATGGTTCAGTTAGTTGATTGGTTTGCTTTGGACAGGGAAAACAGTTTAAAACTCAGTTGAGTTTTATCAGCTTAGCAAAAATAAAGTCTATGGTACTTGAATATATTTCTCACCATCTAATTTACAGTGGATTATTCTAAGAGCTACACATCTGTATTGTGGCACTTTCAGAAGTATGAAGTTGAAAGATTGGAGCAGAGGTTTATGAATTCATTTTGAAAATAGGAATTTGGGTGACAGTTTGAATGATATTCTTCATAAATATATTTAAGTTTGGAAAGCCAAAGGTGTCAAAAAGCAAAACCATGTGAAATGTATTCACTAAAATCCACATATACAACAAGGGAAAGGTTTCATGGCACTTGGAGTGTTTGGTAGCAGCCACAAATGCTGGAGACATACATCTGTATGAGAAGAAGAGACCAGAGCTGCCTACCCCAACATCAGTGAAGATTCAGCTGTTTCCTCATCACCCTGTATCTCTCCCAGTCAAGAAGAGGGACTGGCTTTCTGCCAGGGATGTGCTTATTGGTGCTGAACTGATGGTTGTCTTCTTTCCACCTTTTCCACTAGATGGCTGCTGATTTTAAAAGAGCTTTGTCTCCTGCCTCAGTTTCTCTGACTCTGATAAGGAGGTAATAAACTTAATTTCCCTAATTGCTAATTTCATGCTTATTTGCCTTGAAATCTTCAGCCAGTAAGAACTGTTAGAGTTCAGTGCTGTTATTTCTGCACTGAATACATGAAGGTAGCCCTCTGCTATGCAGTGTTATTCACTGTTTCACCATTTATAACAGATGTACAGCCAACCAAACTTTAAGGTTTCTGATATAAAGAACCCAGAATTGACCCAGAGTATTTCTTACTAGAAGTTAACAACCAACAAATCAATTTGGGATAGGTGAAAGAATATGGTTTTTTGAAATTAATTCCAAACCTATTTGAAATGCTTGTTGCTTGAATAGAATTTAATTTCATTTTTAGTTTGGCTTGTTTTGTTTACCTTCTAAAAGATAAACAGTGTCTAATCTGAATTATGTGTTTAAGCACTTTGCCCAATAAAAGGCTAAGCATGCATTTAAATGCTTTCCTGAAATGCATGCATTTAAATGCTTTCCTGAAATGCAGCCTCCAATTTTTTCTCAATATCTACATTTAACCTCTTTCCTTCTACAAGATTGAGATTTTTTCTTTTTTTTTTTTTAATTTCATGTATCTAAAACTCCATTTTAAACTGTATCCCTTTTAACAGGTAATTCAAATTTATTTTTCTCTTTCTTGAAAAGTGAGTTTTTGCAGCCTCTGCCATAAAGCAAATGACAAGCTTGACTCTAAGCTACAGAGCAACTAGTTCCATTCAATACCAATAATTAGTCAGAGGTGTCTTGGACAGCATGACCAAATAAAAGCTATGCTCAAAGAAATCCCAGTTCTCCTAATTTCAGGACTTTGATAGAGTCTTTGCTCTCGAAGGCTAAAATAAATAAATAAACGAGGCCAAGGAATTCATTTGAAATATTAATTAAAATGCAAATTAAATCCAGATTGCATGGGCTTTAAAAACTGCTCTCTGAAGTTTCCATGAATATAAAGCATGTGACAAGCTACTGTTTTAAATGATCTGCATAAACATACATTGTTGAAAAACTGCTTGACTTGAAAATAACCTTACCAACACCATGAACTGCGAATAATGAGGGGAAATCTTCAGCAGCAACAGCTTTCATTACTGACAGCCCTGTTTGTCAGGCTCTGTAGCATGGCGGGAGGGAAGGCGATGTGACGTGCCCTGGCCCACTACCACTCCTGCCCATCTGTGGTGGTGGCCGGCTGCCGGCATTCCAGGCGGCACGCCAGCTCCGGCGGGATGTGGCGTGCCAAGGTGAAACAGCTCTGTGAGAGCCGGTGGTGCATAACCACTGCCAGCCAGTGAGGCAGGACGGCCCGTCCCCCTGGCACCACACCCCCAGCATGTGCAACCATGCCAGCCATGCTCAGGCATCACAGATTCCTTCCCATCCAAAGTAACCAAAAGCACAAAACACCTAATTCTTCCCTTCATCACTAACAAGTGCCTTTTTCTGCGAAGTCTCTCTTTGACTCAGTGCTGCAGATGAATTGCTGTAAGAGAAAGGCAAAAGAAATAAGGGCACCACCTTAAACAGAGACTAACCCAGGCATCTGGAAATCCTCCCTCCAAATATTGTCTTAATGTAAAATGATGGTGTTGGCAGATTACAATTTCTGTTTAATTTGCTTTCCAGTTCTCCCCACTCCCAAAAGCAAGCCTTATGTCTACTGGGAAAGGGTTTGTTTTACTTCTGACCAGTAGACTTCCTCTAGTTTGCCTGGGCAACTACTTCTGACCCTCTGCCAAGCAATATAACCCGGTTAACCAGCCCCGGGAGCGGGCTGTGGGATGGCCGAGGCTCTGCTGAAATGGGCTATGGCCAAGTCACACCACTGAGCAGCACAACCTCAAGGCACTTTATGAGGAAGATAAATGGCATTCAGGATACGATATAAACAAAGAATCTGAGTACCTCCCCACCGTCTTGGGAACACCAGACTCTCTGGAAGAAGCTTGTACAGCATGAACATGATGAAAGTGTCCATAACGAAGAGGAAGATTCTGCTTTAAGAGCTCCAGTGGAGCCATAGTAAATAATGCATAGGGCCACATGTTGAATGACAAAGCTAATAAAAAATATCAAACATCTGCATGTCCTCTGAGCCTCATCCATCCTGCTTGCCAAATAGGCAGGTGCTCAGAGAAATAAGAGAATCTAACTATGAACAAAAAGCACTAGTAGCTGAGTTCAGGTTACAAGGCTGCCCCTCTCCGGTATTTCCTAATCTCTAAATGCAGGACTTTGTAATGAAAAAAATTTAATGTGAGTTTGAGGTGTGGCAGTTAATATACGAAGTTTATGCTGCCCCACTAGGGAGAGCTTCTAGGAACAGAAGTTTAATACAATCTAGTTTCTGTACCTGGAAAAGTTGACCTCCCAGCATTTTGTCAGCCATTGAAACCATTGGTGTCCTTGGCCATTTCTTCATAGCTGTAAGCTGTACCAAGACTAATTAATGCTGTTGAAAGATCTGGCTCAGTGGGAAACACCATCTAAATGTGATGATCTTGCCTTTAATTT
The DNA here is from genome assembly GCF_003945595.2 of Pipra filicauda. NCBI lineage: Eukaryota > Metazoa > Chordata > Aves > Passeriformes > Pipridae > Pipra > Pipra filicauda. Next base: position 300,386 of record NW_024103541.1, read on the forward strand.
CTGAGCAGACTTGCTTAAAACAAAGTGAGGTATCTTGGCACAGAAGAACCCTTTGTTTTCAGAGCTATCAGTATTTTTTCACTTAATTGAAAATAAAATTTCCCCAGAGTGCTGGAGTCTGCTCTTAATGCATGTGCGCAGCTCTAATTAATGTTAATTATTTGCATTCACCAAGGGGAGAAGCCTATTACTTCGGGTGCCTACGTGGAATATGTTACTTTAGCCCTTCATGTGACTCCAAGTGGTACACTCAAATGGAAAGATGCAGCTCTCTCAAAATCCAAGTGTCTAGTGCCTGAAGGTAATCCAGACTGAGTGTAGGACAGGATGTACTACACCACAAATAGGCTTCCTGCACCACACAAAGTCTGACTCACAGAGCTTGCACACACAGCAGCACAGAGATCGCTGCTAGCTGATTTTCCCTCTGCACATTTGGGCAGGGGAAGCATTTCATCGGATGCTTGCACGTGCATAGCCAAATGGGCCATGAGCCCCAGTACCACACTGCCTCAGCACAAACAACAAACAAGCACTGCTCAGGCTGGGACCACACAACAGGTCAGCGCTAGATCCAGAAACAAAGCCCAGATCTCTGGAGATCTAAGCTCAAGTTTTATCTACTCAGCTACACTTAATTTTGTGACAAGGTTGAAGTCTCCAAGGGATGTTTCTTTCAGAGCACCACCGAAATAATAAAGCAGGACAGATTTATTCCAGTTGAGGAATGTGGTCCAAACACTTTCGTTGTAAATAAACTGCAAAACCTGGACATCTTCCATGCTCTGCACCACACATACAAGTTCATCCAAATTCGGCAACCTTGCCAGCATCTTTCTAGATGGTTACTCTTTAACTAGGGCTTTATTGGATGGCTGTAACTGAATTTGCTGCAGCTGCGTGATCCTGGTTTGCTTTTGGAACGGAGCAAGCTGTGAGAGGAAGTGCCAAGTGGGAGCCCACCTGCCAGGCAGCCACTGTAGCTAGAAAGGACCAGTCTGAATGTGCAAAATCTGGCAGGTGGCAAAGATGTGCTGTTTATTTTTCCTAATGACAAAATTAGCACATTGATAATAATCAAACAGAGCTGTGTGCAATGGGGGTTTATTTAATTAACAAATGTCCTTTTTCAGGTATGAGCAGGACGCAGGCACTGTGCTCATCCGTGCAAGCTGTCACTCACGTCCCTGGTAAGCTCATATGCAAAGTGTCTTCAGCTTCCTTTGTCTGGGTTTGCTCTGGAGAGGAGGTGGTTCCTACTTGCCTTTTTTAATCACGTATTCTCTTTCTGCAGAATGTTATATTCTTGCTCACATCCAAGAACACAGATCACATCTAATAGAATAGATTGCTTTGAAAAGCACAGTGGAAAAGGCTTTCTTCCAATATGTGCCCACAAAGTAGTGTTGGGAATGCTACCTCCTGCTACTTTTAACTATAGTACATCTTCGTATCTCACAACTGCCTGATTGAAATTGGCTTTTTCTTATCATCTGTGGCTTTAATATTTAATAGATAGAAACATCTTACTCCTTGACTACCTTTATGTAATACAGCAGCTTCACAGGCATGATCATGCCTTTTGCTAGCATCCAGCTCTAGAGACCCACCTAGTAGCAGAAGTCAATAGTGGTGATTACAACTGTTCTTCTGTGCTTTTATTGAAGGAGTTGGTGCAGCTGCTCAGAGTTGCATCGGCCTGCCTGTGCCATATATGCAAGAGGGAAGTTGGTCAACAGACGTGACAGAAAAGATTTTTCTGTTGTATATTGTCCTTCAGAAAGAAGGTAAGTGAGGAAGAACAGCAGTAGACATTTTATACAAAAGTCAGTTCAAACAGTAGCAGTTGTTTTCAAGTTACCCCTGCTCAAGGGACATCAGCACACTGAAATTTCTTACAACAGAGTCATAAATTTCTGTCTCCAACAGCTTCCATATAAAAAAAAACTAGGAGGAGAATGTTCAAGATATAAAACTCAGGTTTATATTTTACTTATTAGTGATTTGTTCTAAAGAAAGATCCTAGCCTCAAACTTGACAAATATGCCACGAATTTGTCCAAGACAAGGATATTCAAGTGTTAAGTTTTCACTCATTCTTCAATGGAGATAAGGTCCAGATAAGGTTTATTTCAAACCTCATGGCTGGTTTGAAATAAACTTTTAGATTTCCTTTGCTTCAACTTTGAATTTTCCTCATTCTGTCTTCTTCTGCTTTTTTACTATTTTTATCAGCACTGAAATCTATTCTAGGCAAGTCCAGGTAGCCCTAATCAGTGCTCAAGAGTTTTCAGGGTAGTCAGTACCACGTAACCAGTGATGAGGTAACACTAATAGTCCTTCAGTAAGGGTAGTTGTGTAACCTAGGCTTGAATCTCTCTAGCTAGCCTGGCTAATTTGGAGTTGGTAAAAGATGGAAGCAGATTTAAGAAAAGAAATTAAAAGGATGCTAACCATATATCAGCTCAGGAGAGGAATATTCCTACCAGGGCCTCTAGGAGTGTTTAAAGAGGTTTGTGGGATTGTAGGAAGCCTAGCACAGCAGTCATGGTTGAGAAGGGAGCACCTCATCAGATAAATAGCTACAAGCAGAGTCACTAAGCACCTTCATGATGCTGGGACAGAGACAGAGTCAATGAGATGAGATGAGTCAGTAGGATGTGACAGGAAAGCAGAGGAGGATGTGAATAGATTAACATTGCAACCAAGGCTTGTATATTCATCATTGTAACTATTCATTGAAGGATCAAAGAGCTGCAGGTAAAAGGCCAGAAAAGAAGGGATTATAGTTATCCAGGTGCATGTGACAAGATTACACTGGAAAACTGCAGAGTAGGATTTTGAGAAGTGTGGATAGGAGCTAAAAAGGTAGGATCAAAGCTGAAAACCATTCTCATGTAGAGCCAGAGAAATTTGGAAACCAGAGTTTGTGATAACAAAAAAGAATAAAGTGCTGGAGTCCAAAAATAAATTGAATTTGACCAGAAGAAGACAAGAACACAGGGATTGAATGGAGAGCAGGGATCAGGAGCAGGTTGTGTGGCTGAAGACAATAGAAATAGGAGATGAGTTAATTCTCAAAATGAATAGAGCGGTGCCTTTTTAAAAGGGGCTAAATACAAAGAAGAGGGATGTTAAGGATCGAGTTAGCAATAGAGAAAGGAAAAGAACATCGAGGCAAAAGCTTCTAAAAATAATAATGTAATTAGTGATGTTGGCATAGTAAGTACCAAAGTAATAAAATCATTCTTTGCCGCATTTGGAGGTAAAGGAAATGTTGCTGAGGCTGGAGAGACTTGCTTTTTCTTTCATATGTGATTTTTAAAAATTCATGCAATGTCCATTATCAGCAATCAAGTTTGGAGCAAAGGAATAGGGAAGGTGAAGGAAAAAAGAGACATCCAGAACTATGCATTTAACCAATTTTGTTGTTCCATTTGTTGTGGAAGAAACTTTATAATAAAAATCTGAAATTACACATGCATATATACACGTATATAACTTTTAATTCAAAGCACTGAAAATAGTAAATCCTCCTAGAGATGGATATCATGGGCTTTGTTTAAGGCATAATCTCTATTCCTTTTGAGTTTATGGAGCAAGAAGAGCTGTTGAAATTGAGTGAAAGCAGCAGACAGAGTCTTTAATCAATCTCAAAAGCTGTTTATTGCAAGTATACTATAAAGCAATAGAGATTAATGTCGGTTTCTATAAATCACAGCAAAAAGCATCTTCTCTTTCACTGCCAGAGGTGTAAATATCATCCCTTTTTTCTCAGATTTTGCTGTAACATGCTGACTGCAGAGGTCCTTCAGGGGAAGAGAACAGAAGCACAGTGTCATGTGCTTCTAAAACAAGTAAATTTAAAAACAACTTGTATATTTATTTACAGAACTGGAAACTGCTGGAAGTTTTAGGCACCTAGTTTCTGCTGAGCAGCTTTTGAAAATGTCAACCCATCTACAGAAGAGAACTGCCAATTAACTGCAGCTACCAGTGGGGCAGGAACCAGGCACAGCGAGCAGCAAATTGTCTTTCCAGTGCACATCCCACAGGTTCCAGGCAGCGAATACAACAGACATATCACCATTTTCTTTCCTTGTGAAAATAGTGGTTGGGCATTTGGTATTACTACCTGAAAAAAAATTTATAAAAAATTCCTGGGGCATATTCAAAAAAATGTCTCCATGTGGCTTCAAGCCTATTTCATGTTCATTTATGGTCTTATACTGTAAGAAATGGATTTAGAGCAGAGAGAACAGAAAGCCATGGGACAGCTTGTGTTGCAAAACTAAGATGCAAAATGGAAAGTTACTGCCATGTAAGAGAGCCAACACAATAGCTGGGCTTTCCCACCGCTCCCGTCAGTCCTGCTCTCCCATAGTTAGCTGTTGGTTGAACACCTCTACCAACAACTCATAAGAAAACTTCAATAGCTGCCCCTTTATTTCTACCCTGATCCATATGAACTGAAAAGCATCTTATGCAGCTCCACAAACTACCTACCCAGAGAAATATCCTGCATTTGTAATGAGATGGCCAAACCTTCTTCTACCAACTGTGAAGAGAGATTCTCCCTCCTCCAGGAGGAAAATCACAATGTTTAAGCTAGGCTGCTCCTCTGAATAACTCTCCAGAGCAATCTTTCCATATACAGTGATTGTACAGGGGGTGGATTGAAATGATCCTCTTGGGTTAGGCACTTAAAATTTCTGGAGCACTTCAGGGTAAATGTTGTGATTGCACAGCAGTGGGCACACAGTTTGATCTTAAGGAAGATCAAAGTAGAAGATAAGCTCATTCATCTAAAAAGTAGGGACCAGTGTCAGACAAAATACTGCATTGTATTCTCCCAAGTGAGCCTTGGGAGAAAGTATCTCATCTGAGGTCTCCACATACCAAGTGGAACTTTGCAAAAGGCCATGACGGGTTGAAGCAAGACACAAATGCTGAGACCTTGGCAAAATGTTCAGAAAAAACATCATCATACTGAAATGTCTCACAAGATGCTAGCAGAAAAATTCACAAACTACCCTATGCTGAACATAAAGTTTTGCATAGGCTGAGACTAAGAAAAATGTATTTGTATGTTCATCTCATTTCCTGAGCCCAAAGGCAGAATAGTGAAGTAAGATTCAGTCATTGCATTTGGATGAGGTTCCTACAAATTCCCCACTGATATATCTGAATCATTTTTTCTGTTATCATTCTTGTTAAATAGCTGAGATGTTTGAATGGAATATTCATTGGGATTCAACATCAAGGAAAATATCACATGGATTAAATTCCAGTTTCAGAACAACTTAAAACTGCCACAATGTCTTACTAAGTCCCACACCAAAGTGCAAAGCAATGATAAAGTGCTAGACTATCCAGACTGAACTCAGAGATTTTTGCTTACTGACTTTTGATAAAAACTTTCAAGGAAAGAATATATTCATTCCAAAAGCATTTAATAAATGTTAAGATACTAGCTCTGTCTTAGTTAATTAAACTTAAGGAACATGGAAGTGGATAAAAGTTCATTAAATAGGTACAGGCTGATGGTGAATTGGAATACTAATTGAGCTTTTATGTGCAACAAAAGAGATACAAATGGAAATGCACTGTTATTCTAGTGAATGCCTCACATAAAAGGCCCCAATGGAGCAGAGAATGCACAAAGAAAATTGGATTGTAAAATCTCTGAGATAAAGATCAGTTCTATGAAACACGATGCCCCATTGCTTGCTTTTCTATTTTGAGAAGATTCTTTTAATAATGCCAACAAATGATGCAGTGACTGCTATAGGTGCATTTGAAAGGTTCACAGTCAGATTTAGAAATGAGGCAGTTAGATTCAGGGTTTCCAAAATAGAAGTTGATGTGATGGGACCTTCATTTATTTAATGGTATGTTTGAGTATCACTGGCTTAAAGAGCATGAAACCTTAGATTAGAAAGAGTCATATATTCCAATGCTGTTCTTAAACTTTTGGAGTGTAGTGGTTATTTAGTTTGGAAAACCTTTCCCCAGTACAATTTGTAGCATAACCCTGAAATGCATGTGAACTATTCAAGCTTAGAGAGAAGAAATGGGGCTGGGCTGGAATGAATACACAAAAAATTTTTCTGAAGGTTGGAGGACACAACTGAATCATGTGCTTCTCCCTGGTTTTCCTCCTCCAGTAACAATAACTGCCTTGCATCTCCAAGCCAGCTTCTGAGATGCTCCTTGGGGCTGCAGCTGACTTTTTACTAGCAATAGCAGTGGTACTAACATACTTCCTTGAAACACCAAAAAGAAAGTATGGGTACAACATTTCCCACACCTTTTGGAACCCAGCTTATCTCAGAGCATTGGTAGCCAGTGAAGAAAATTCTGGAATGGCAATAGGAAATGCTAAGAATCTACACTGAGAAGGGCTGAATTTCGGGGCATTTTTCCCTGCGTGAAGTAAATGTTCATTGTAGGGTGAATAATCACTTTTAAATGTACTTTGTTTTAATTATGTGTTGAACCAGAGCTGTTCATATATTAACCTCCATATAGAATTCTCCAAATATTGTTATGTGGTCACATCAGATGTAATTTGAACTGCTCCCAGAGTTCACAAGATATTGAATCTGGACTTATGTCCTCTAAGTCCAGACAGAACAGTCTCTATGCATGTAAATTACCATTAAAAACTCCATTGATCTATTTGAGTTTTTCAGCTATTTTGTAAGATAATTTTGACTGCACACAGACATCTCCAGACAGCCTAATTTCATCTATGTCCCTGTGGCTTCAGGGGTGTCTAGCCAGGAGAAATCATTAGGCACAGAGAATCTGGTGGGATTTCAGATGTTAGGGAAATGTTTGTAAATGTAGGGAGTGCCCTGTCCTGGAGTGGACTCCCCGGGAAAGGGAGAGTTCATTATTGAAGGTTTTAAGAGGCAGCTGGTAGGAACACCGTAAGTATACATCCTTGCTTTGGGAGAGGGAGGAACTAGATGACCTTTCATCTGCCTTTCAACCATATAAGATCATCATTATACAGTCACAGTAATTTCTGTCAAAATAGCTTCAGGGTACCTCACAATACAGAAAAAATTAAATTCTGGTGTAAACATGAATCCTGTCAAGTCCAATTTAAAATACATGTAGACTTGGCATTCCTGTTATAAAAATATAATAGACCTAAAATTGCTATGCCTAATTATTTAGGGGGTTTTATAGATTATTCTTAAACTTCCATGTCATATAGAAAGAGCCATAAAAAATTCAACTACTCTAGAGCCACATATTCAAAAATGAAAAACACTTCTTATAGGGACCATGTTTCAATCACACACCAACATGACAGAAATGTAGGGAGACTGCCATGATCCTTGGTAGGTCAAGACAGATGAGATCATATCCACATGTGAACTGAAAACCTGATCCAGGGTGTGCACTGAATCATGAGTTTCTCACTGCAACCAAGATTGCCCGCAGTCTTCAGCCTGTGCTAGTCACAGATGATGGGCTAAAGAGCAATCCAAACAAAATGCAGACATTTTCATGTCTCAGTAATTTGTTTATCTACAAAAATAAACTCATGTGTTTGTTTTTTGGTTGGTCCCCTCCAGTAATTCCAGTTTAGAACAGGCCTTGATTTTTCCATCTCCTATAGGTAGTGATACTCACCTGAGTGAAATCATCTTGCCTGTAATACCAATCAACACAAAGGAGAAAGGGGAGAAGGAAATTATATCTCAGTATGCTCTGGCACTGTTAATTTTCATTACTTGGTAAAAACCAAATACTACAGACACAGCCTCAACTGAGCTGTGAAGGTTATTTGATTTCTTCATGTTCTGCTGATGGTTTACCATCTGTTGTCCTGATAACAATGCTAAAGGGAGTATTCACACTACTGAAATGCCCCCTGGTAGCACATCTCTCCCCATGTGTTTCTCCAGTATGGCTCTTTCTCTCCATATCTTCTCTCTCATACCATCTCTAAGTTAACATTCTTCCATTTACTTTGATAATCCTGATGTCTTTTTAATCGTATTTATTTTCACCACACCAGAATTCATATAACCTCCGGCTGTGATCTTATCAGCTCCCTGGGGAAAGTATTCCTGCAACTGCCTATTGAGGAGTTCTCCCCTCTATTCTCCAAAGAAGCCAGTCACTGTTAGAGACAGAACACAGGATTAGGCAGATCACTGCTTTGATCCAGCTGGCAAATCTCTCTTGAAGCAATTGAAGTTGGCTTTGGGTAGTGATTAAATGAGGCACCACTAGAGAAAATCCAAAGTGTTGCAGGAAGCCTTATTTGATACAGAATGGCTTTCTTTCTGAATCAGCAATGCCCAAGCAAATTCATGTTACTTTGCTGCTTCAAAAGCTAGGCAACTAAAGGAGCAACAGAAAGACTCTCATACCCCTGCCAATACAGACATGCTACTTCACTGTACTGCTGTGTCCAAGGTAAGACTTTCAGTGTGTTTGTGGCTTAGTGCCCCAAATGTGGTATGCTGCCTTGTAGCATGATGCTGTGTTTGATGCTGTCACCCTTTCTCCCCAGGTTACTTGCTGTTTTCTCCAGCTGCTTTTTAATGGAAAGCTTTCATCTCATCAGATCATGAGGACTGAAAAAGACACACCTATGGCTCTGAAGTAGAAACTGTCTCTCCATTTCCAAGCCTCTCATGCAGCACTGATTCCAGAGTCACTATTTCTTTGCATTTGCAGGGAGGTTTGTCCAGCTCCATTCTGCCCCTTGCCTTCTCCAGTCACTCATGCTTAGCTCAACTTTGTACATGCCTCTCTGCTCACCTAGCCTGAAGGAGTTTGGGCGAGATCCCTGAAAGCACAGCTTTTCTTTGTGGCAAGGCCAAGGAAAAACAGCAGTGCCCAAGAAAATGACAGAATAAATTATTAAAAGCTACAGCTATCAGTCTAAGAGTTTTCACTTATAAATAAAGTCTTACTGGCTTCAATGGATGCAGGATCGAGATCTTAAAGTGCATAAATGGATACACAGTCAAAGCAAGTAAAACAATCCTTTATTTTTATTGAGGTAGAAATAAGGCAAAAAAGAAGGAAAAAAACCTGGAATTTCAGCAGTCATTTTTTATAGAAATTGATTGTAGAGGATGAGAGGGTTGATATAAGCAATTAACTCATATTTCAACAGATCAACAAAACAACGGATTATTTCTCTTCATTTACACATCCTTTGCTCTGAGTTTTTGGGGAAGCTTTGCAAACATCCTTCTGTAGTTCCATCCTGAGACAGGCTCCACACAGGGAGCTGCCCACATCACAGTTTTTAGGAGGCGTGGGGGTTTTCCTGAACTGCTGCAGGTAGCAATGCAGGAGAATTCAGTTTTAAAAGGCCCAAGAGGTTTGCAGTTAATTATTGGCTTTCAAGATTTTCAGAGAAATGCAGCTGCTGGAATGATCTAGGCCAATCTCCCCCCTCACCCTTTTGCCCTTCTTTTGACCTTGTGGTGACACTGTCTCTGCTGAGGATTTTGGAATGAAGTCAAGTAACTAATGAATGCACCAGGCTGCTCCTTTACAGGACTTTGCATCTGGTCTGGGAGTTACAGTTATTAACTCCTCTGGCAGTCCATCATTTAATTTACCTGCTACTCACTCCTTTTGAGCATCCAGAGGATAATTCAGTCCACAAGAGCCCTGCTATAGCTGGTATGCAGGAAATCATTGTCCTATTCCCAATTTATCTAATGTAATCACTTCATTGCCTTCCTATAAGAGCTCTATCCCATCAAGAAGCTTTGGAATAATGTAAAGACATTAGAGATTAGAATTTATCGATCCTGAAGTTCATAAATTTAATGAAAATCATGATTCTCCAAAGAAACTTAATCTTCATTTGTTCTGTCAGTGGAAGTGTCATGAATTAGTTTATGATTCATTAACCCATTGCCTACTGCTACTTTTTCCATATTCAGCTTTTCAGGAAAAGGAAAGATACATTGTGTGCACTTATATACAGTGCTTTTTCTTAGCTGCTGTACTAGAGACACCAACTGATAGTCTCTGGTTGTAAAGTGAGAATGGAATGTGGTTTCTCTTACTGACTTCAGCTCCCTCAACTGCTCCTCACATGACTTACTCTCCAGACCCTTCCCCACCTCCACTGCCCTTCTGTGGACTCACTCCAGCACCTCACTGTCTTTCCTGTAGGGAGGGACCCAAAACTTAATAAAAATTCTATCTAGCATCAAGGGATGCTAGTAGTTTCTGCTACTCCCTGTGTAGAAAGATAATTTGACTTTTTTTTTTGCCAGAAGTTCAGCACCTCTAGCTGCTGCTTTCATCCCTAACCCTGGCATGAACCCTTCCAGTTAAGAGTGGGTTTTCAGCTAAGCAGCACTGGCACCAGATACTGCACAGTTAAGCTATATAGAATGTATAGGAAAATGAAGATACTCATGCTCAAGTCTTCTTCAGCCTAATAGTATGTTCTCCAAGTAACTGTGTATTTCTGTCCCACCACACACTGCACTTCACAGATCTTTCCTGTTTTGGATGCCTGTTATTTTGTCCACCTGATAAAAACTTGTGATGAAATCCATAGTCTTTTGGACATATTGAGAAAAATTCATGATCAAGGGGAGGAAAAAAAAAAACCAAAACAACTTACCCAGGAAGTGTGGAGAAGAATTGTAAAATCTCTGACATTTCTTCCAGAAGTGTTATATTTCACACTGTGGGATTTTTTTAAAAGAAAAAGAGAATCCACATAGGCAAAGTGGCTATGTGAGGCTGTTCAGATCTGCTCTGCAGCTCTCAGAAGTCAATGGAATTCTACTCATTGATTTCAAGAAACTTTAATGCCCACCTTTGATCTCCACTTACCCCTTCTCAGCTCACAAGGCTTTTTCCCAGCACTGATGTAAATAATGCAATGCAAACTTGACTTTGACCTTCTTTTGTCCTACATTTATTTTGCTACTCAAGAATACTCCTTTCTCTGGTCTCATGAACAGCAACCACATTTAGATTCTAATATCAGGACAACCTTCGGTTTTGGAGAGGAAACAGAATATCTGGGAGAATATCACAGCCAGAGTTATCTGTGTTTAAATACCTCACCCCCCAGACCCATTGCCAGCTGTGACAGTGCTGCTGCCAGTCCCTACACAAAAGGAACTTGCAGTGTGATGCACTGCTTGGGCTTGGGCATGACTAGATGAGGGGAAGGCTGTGGATGTGGATCTGAACTTCAGCAAAGCCTTTGACACCATCTGCCACAGCATGCTCCTGAAAAAGCCGGCAGCCCACAGCTTGGACAGAGGCGCTCTGTGCTGGGTCAGGAACTGGCTGGAGAGCCGGGCCCAGAGAGTGGTGGTGAACGGGGCTGTGTCCAGCTGGCGGCCGGTCACTAGTGGTGTCCCCCAGGGATCAGTGTTGGGCCCAGTCCTGTTTAACATCGTTATTGATGATCTGGATGAGGGGATTGAGTCCATCAGCAGCAAATTTGCAGATGACACTAAGTTGGGGGGAGTGTCAATCTGCTGGAGGGTAGGAGGGCTCTGCAGAGGGACCTGGACAGGCTGGATAAATGGGCTGAATCCAATGGGATGACGTTTAACAAGACCAAGTGCTGGATCCTGCACTTTGGCCACAACAAACCTGTGCAGCACTATAGACTGGGGACAGAGTGGCTGGAGAGCAGCCAGGCAGAGAGGGACCTGGGAGTACTGACTGACAGCAGGTGGAACATGAGCCAGCAGTATGCCCAGGTGGCCAAGAAGGCCAATGGCATCCTGGCCTGTATCAGGGATAGTGTGGCCAGCAGGACCAGGGAAGTGATTCTTCCCCTGTGCTTGGCACTGGTCAGGCTGCACCTCGACTACTGTGTCCAGTTCTGGGCCCCTCAATTTAGGAAGGACACTGAGGTGCTGGAGAGTGTCCAAAGAAGGGCAAAGAGGCTGGTTAAGGGATTGGAGCACAGGCTTTATGAAGAGAAGCTGAGGGAACTGGAACTGTTTAGCCTGGAGAAGAGGAGGCTCAGGGGAGACCTTATCGCTCTCTACAACTACCTGAGAGGAGGCTGGAGAGAGGTTGGGGTCGGTCTCCTCTCTCAGGCAACCAGCAGTCGGATAAGAGAGCACAATCTTAAGCTGTGCCAGGGGAGGTTTAGGCTAGACATTAGAAAGAAATTCTTTACAGAGAGAGTGATCAGACATTGGAATGGGCTGCCCAGGTAGGTGATGGAGTCACTGTCCCTGGAGATATTTAAGAAGAAACTGGCTATGGCACTTAGTACCATTGTCTAGTTGACAGGGTAGTGTTGGCTCTTGGGTTGGACTCGATGATCTCAGAGGTCTTTTCCAACCTGGTTGATTCTGTGATTCTGTGTGACTTCAGGCAGCAGCAAGAGGTTGTTCTGCTTCTTGACAATGTAAAACTGTTGTTTTCCTCATGAGCAGAGCTGGAAGATCATGGAAGAAGGGCAGCCTGTCTCCTCCCTAGGCAAGCATGCCAAGGGAAGTAACAACCATGAAACAAAAGATGTGACAAATGCCCTCTTTCATTATCTCACTACTATTCTCGATTAAGCATCCTCTCACGGGAATGATCTTTCCGATTAAAACCACAAGCAGAAAATAAGAAAGATGAAAATGGCTGAAAGTCTTGGGGGAAAAAAATAAGTATCTTGAGTTATCAGTCAATAGAGAAACTACTTTCTGTGTATATTTTAACAGAATTAGCAAAGGTAAATGCTTCTGGGAGGTCCATTTACTGTACTGGGTCACTTAAGAATCACAAGAGTACCTTTAGAATTTAGCTTTTGCTTCAGAAATTCACCCTAAAAATTCTTCTGTAAAGGAAAGGTACATGGTTGACTGCACTTTTTCTCACTTTCTTGCTTTCTCTCTCTCCCTACATAGCTATATGGCCAATAGCCCTTAGCAATTTTTCTTTAAAATTCTGCCCATAGCAAAGTTAAGATGCAGGCACAAGGCCCCAGGCTCTCTACACTCATAAGCATTTCAGCTTCAGTATCCTTCTTCTAAATTGCTGTCCTAGAAGCAAGGAGTGAAAACAGCCAACATTTCAGCTACTTCTTATGCAGACTAACCACATGCTTCTGCCTGTACCTTTTTTAGAAAATATAATCTCTGCTCAGTAAGAGCTTAAACTGAAGAATCCATGCCAACAGTGTGCCCTCATTACTTCAATACCAGGTTCACTCGTAACAATAATGACCATGCACTTATTTTTCAGGTCCATGCAGGGACACAAGCAGAAATAGCTAGCCATGTCTGCAGCAAGCCAAACAGCAGGAGACAGTGGATAAGTGCCCAAGGGATTTCTTGATATATTTGGGACTGGGAGGGTCCAAAGAGCATCTCAAAGATTTGGGTGCTTTCTGAGCCCGTTTCATTCAGTCCTGGCTAATGTTGCTGCCAGTGCTTGGGAAGGAATATTAAATCTAAGGATGGCATAGCCATGAATAAATATCCAACAAAAAACTGACCATCATGACCATAATCTTGAGAAGAACACTAAGCACGACACCAGAAGTGTCAGAGGTATCCTGGTTAGTGCTGCACCACGCTGTATAACTGGATATGAGTTAATGGATAAAGTTACAGCAAGTATGCTCAAGAAGTCATAGCATTTCAGGGGTTTGACTTTTATTTCAGAGTAATCGTATTTGTTTCTCACTGTGAGGGGCTTCTTGTGACAGCTTGCCACACCGATTTTTAGTACACTTCAGGACTGATTGTTTTTACTATAACATCTCTTTACAGGGCTCTGTCAGCGCAAAGCCACTTATGCTGAGGATTTTCTGGCTAGGGAGTAGTAAATTGTCTTGCTGCAAAGAGAGATTAGCCTTTGCCTATAGTCTGGAGGAAGGCTTACAGATCTATGTGTTGCTTTATGCATTTCTTTAACAATGAGTTAGACTGAGCATCAAAAATAGCCAGAGTCTGAACAACAGCTGCACTAATTTCTGTGACCATGGTTTTGTGCAAAAAATGTAGATCCAAGGAGCAAGAAAAGAAGGCCTTTGTGACTGCAGACCCTGAACAAGGCTCAAATGAGAAACTCAGCATGCTCTCAAAACTGTAGTTCGTTTTACCTGTCTGAGAGTAGTTACCTGAGATTGGGAATGTACATGGCAGTCTATGTCCAGTCTTTAAAGCATTTCTTATAATCAAACACAATAATTTCAGTATTTCCATAACATAATTACGCTTTCCTGAGGATATTTCCAAACACCAGAGAACCTCTGGAGAAAATCTCAACTGTACAAGTTGACTAACTGGATAAGTTAGTTCAAATCTTGCCAAAAGCTCAGATCCTGAAAAGCTGTATTAATAGCACTGGAAAATGATGTCATCAGCACCTCAGTTCACATCTCCTTAGAATGTCCTCCAAAAGCTGTCACAGTTCCTGCACTGAATCTTGCAGTTCTCACCTGCCAAAAGTCATGAGGGTTGATCAGCAAGATAGGATGAGTCCAAAGGGAAAAATGAAAATATAACAGTCGATCTTAAAGTGGAAGTATGCAATGGAGGAGAGATAACTTATGCTGGGAGAAAAACCAAGTCTTAAAAATTGCTCAGCATGCCTAGGACCACCATTGTCCATACCAGCAACAACTGAGAGACTTGGTGGTAGCTTTGTGTGTTCACCTTTTCTGGTAGACATGTAACTAAATGATGTTCATCTATGAGAAACAATGTAGAGATAATGTAATTATCCTGCCATTGTGACTTACTAAAGATCCCGTTGACCCAAAGGTCACTGTAATTTCTCAAGCACAGATAACCTGGTATCAATCCATGGTGGGAAAATAATTTTCATATATGTATATATATATATGTATGTATGTGTATATATATATGGCCTTTACTTACTGTAAAAATAAGGCACAATGATCTGATCAGACCTCACTGCCTCAGCATAGGCAGCCTGACTTCATAAAAGCACATTAAATCACTGCTGCTAGGACTATGAATAACAGCTTATGGGAGTCCTCACAAAAGTCCTATGACCATTTAAAATGAGTTAAGAACTGTGTGTACGCTATTCTCTTTCCTGCAAGAAAAACTTTTAATTTATAAGAGTGGTTCATTGTTCAATACCCATTGTGTTTTCTTCATTAACTCCAATGTTTGCCTGATTTCATTTTTCCACCAAAGGGGAAAAATATATTGAGCTGTCAGTGATGTTATCTATGAAGAGAGGCTGCAGATTTCATATATTGAATCTCAGCTTTACAAATAGTCAAGTAATGGGAAAGGCTTTTGTAATAAAACACAGGTAAAAATAAGCTTGCAAAAATCAAAGGGAAAAGAAAAGTCTAAATTGTTTATGTAATCAGTTATACTCCCCTGAGTTGTTGATCTGTCTCTTCCTTTTGAAATTTTCTTTTATATTTTCCAGAGTTGGTAAATCAGCATTTGAAAACAACAGCATAAAAATAGTTGCTTCACAGATATTGTCGTCTAGTTCTCGCCCACGTGAGAGGAAGCTCAAGTGTGCACACACATGCACATACTCTTTGGTCTAGTTTATTAATGGGAAAACTGAAGTAGGAACTGGGCAACAACAGTGTTTGGTTAAGATCATAGAGAGGGAAAGGAGGTTTCCATGAAAAACTGGGGTTGGTCATTTCATTTGATGCCGATCCATTTTACAGGGGCAACCTGCAACGCAAAAGAAAGGAGGTATGGTTGCAGACAGACTAGGAGTGAGAAGAGACTGGATTCATTTCCACGAAAATGGCAATTGAACAAGTTTGAGCGACTGGGAGAACTCTGAGGCTAGGGAAAAGGTGGGGCACCCTAAGAGGTTGGAGGAATCTCAAAAGACTTGGAAATGTATCATTATGGAGGGACTAGCAAAAACAGTTGAGAGGATAAAGAGGATTAAGATGACCAGAAGGTCTGAAATGTGGCCAAAAAGACATTTGAGACTTTGGGAATAGCCATTTCAGCACAATAAAAATGGAAATACTGAATTTACAAAAATGAACCACTTAGATGGAAATAACTGAGACAGAAATCAGGCAGTGACAGGAGCTGGAGGAAGCGTGGGGGTGAGATTGACAAGGGGCTTTGTGGAGAATGGCCATTGAGTAAAATATTTCCTATAGTGACATGACAAAGAGGCATAAAAAGAATTAAGGAACACAAGTGGAGGTGTTGAACACAGTGGGAATGGGAGGAATAATAGACTAGTTCAGTGACCAATCCACAGGTGACTTTGGAGCCTGTGGCACTTCAATAACTTCAGGTCATATCATAAATTACTTTGACATATTAAATTTTAACACAAGACACTCAGGAACACAGTCTCACTTAAGACAATGCAAAATGTGTTCCTGTGTTGGGCAGGTGCTTTCCAAATTCCCTCCCAAATGTCTTCAACTCTTGGGATAAATGTTGATACACACCACAAAAAGAGTACAAACTGAAATATTTATATTACAGGTCTGCCTGCCAAACTGTATAGAGAATCAATACAAAAATAGATGAAATTGCATTTACTTATATGCCCCATGTATTTGTTTCACCTCCCCAGCAGTCTTGTCTTCTCTCTAATTCTGTGTTTCCTTTCTCTTAAATCTAATATTCTTTGCAGCAGTTCAGCTCTAGATGCTACTGATTTTTGTTTGTTTGCTTGTTTGTTTAGTGAATAATCATCCAAAACCTCTAGAGCATATCCTGTTCTAATCTAATGTGAAATGTTAAAAGCTGCTTACCAGCAAATTAGCTCTTGCCAAATTATGTGCACACCAGATCCTACAAGTCAAATAAAATTAAACTGAAGTTTGGTTTCCACTTTGGTAGAGATAACTTAGAAACTGGCCCTGGGGCACACAGTCAACTAACTGGCTGTCTGGCTTAATAGCACAAAGCACATACTGTAATTATGCCCATCATTTACTCTTAACCACTCACTGTTGCAAAATGCACACTTCAGAGATGTTTACCTGCGTTTTCAGGGGTAAAGTACAGGAGGAAATCCTACTGCTCTGACAGAACTGCAAGTCACAGCTTACAGCACACCACTTTTCAGGAATATACTTGAAGTGTTTGGCAGCTAAACATCATAGCAGTTGACCGAGTTTCAACACGAAGGACAATAACCCCAGAGCTCTCCTGCCTCCCCAAGCTTTGCTTCTTAACTTCATTCGGAGTATCCTATTTATTTGCACATCAGTGTGTTAGAACAAAACCTTGTAAGGAATTCGTGGTTCAGACATTGCCTGGTAAAGGAGATTTATTTGCTGCTTTTATCACACGCTTTATTCCAAAGTCTTGTGTTACTCTGTCTCACAAACGCGGCCTTTGTCATGGGAATGCATAAGGAGAAAGAATTGTTCCAGCATCAAAGGGTAAAACCCCACCTCTGCTGAAATCAAGGGCCATTTTCCATAGACCCCTTGCAGCCTGTACAAATTAAATGCAGGGAGAAATGTAATGGGACAGTTTAGAAAAGGGAGTTTCCTCATGTTGAGAAGCAGTCTGCCTGTTTATTACCATTCGCTCCAGACCAGAAACCTTCCACAGGGGGACAAGAAATTAGAGCTCATAATATGTGAGAGAAAGATGAAGAGCAGGACACTGCAGCATTTTGTTATTAGTGGTGCCTAGCAGCCCATAAACTCACCCTTCTTGATATCACTACCCGAGTGCAAGCAGTTTCTCTGATCCGAATGTCACTGAGCTCGGTGGAACCTTTCAGTTACCACCAGCATGTGTAGTAGTAACACAAGCATTTCTGTAATTTATGCAGGTTTTGTAGAACAAGTGAGTGCCACTAATCAGCCAAGGTGATTTCACAAGGACAAAGCAAATCCATGTGACATGCCTTTTCAAAGAACCAGTGTGTTATCCGTAAAAAATTCTTCAATTATTTCTAATGGCTTGAGTTCCTTCAAACTAGATTGTCAAAATATGCCTAAAATGCACGTGTAAGGCTGAAGCTACTCATAAATCATAATGAATATTTTCAGCTGGGAAAAAAAATTAAAAGTGAAAAAAATTGTAATTATAAGGGGTTTTTTTCCTTGGATTTTTAGATAATGTATTTTGATTTTTAAAATTACAGAGGAGAGTTTCAGAATAGAAGAGGCTTCATTTAAGGTACACCTGAAGGGATTTTTTTTTTAATAATTTATGAGAGAAAGATATTAATTCAGATTAACTAAATTTTAATGTGCATTTTTTTCAGTTGGTTTGGTTTTGTTTTGTTTTTTCTTTGGCCAGGGGTCCATGAGCTTTACTGCTTGGATCCTAGGAGAAATGCCATTTTATAAACAATGTGTTACCAGAACATGTGCCTAATAAAACAATGTGGCTTCATGATATACTTTTAAGACTGCTAGGCTTGTCAGTGATTAATTCAGCCTCTCTGAAGTGGAATGCAAAGCAGAATATCAAGGAAGATAGATAGTAATCAATCAATATTGTAAATCACCACTAAAATCCACAGACAGCATAAATGTAGAGTAACAGAAACACTTTTATATGGAATTCATGTCAAAGCAGTACTGTTCAAGCACCCTGGGGTTCAATTATATCTACGGTGGTTCTATATAGGATTAGTCTCTCATCTCTGGGAGGCTGGAGAGAAGGGGAGAGGAGAAGGAGAATGTCACCCAGAACTGCAAAATCTTGAATGAAAAATGTAGGTGTGAGCATTCTTTCTGGAACTTTAAAGTGAGTTTAATTCAAATGAAACTATCCAATAAATAATACCTTGCAGCTGACTTTGAAATGTTTGCACCAGTGCTACTGAATTCTACAGCTGCAAACTTTCATTCTCATCATAAATGACATGTTATAATTATATTTTTTACAGGGTTCTCTATATATGATGATTTATATTTTTTAATTTCTCTTTCATTAAAAGCCTTTTTCTTCCTTGGGAAGATAAGGTGATCTGAAAAATGCACACTGGCTTTTTCAGTGACCCTGTTTTTTTGGCGTGACAATGCCAATAATAAAAACTAATTTCCTCCTCTGATTTCCTCCTGTGTACAAAAGAAAGATTGCTTCTGCCTGTGCTTGAAAGCTATTGGGAATACAAAGGCCATCAAACAACTGGTCTAAAACATATGCATATTTTTTCATCTTCTCTTTAAGAGCTCACTTTTTAATCCATTAACAATCTGAAACAGCAAACCAAGTCACGGATGGTTTAGGTTCCCCTATCGTGGTATATCACTGCTATAATTGATTGCCAGTTAACTTGTGTTAGCCAGCCAGTTCAGTAAGCCACAAACATTCATCTTTGGGAATAAATGTTTGCAGACTGCCTATACTAGCATTTACAAATGCATTATCTAACCACAGTTAATTCCAGCCATCCTTTAACAAAATTAAATCTAGTATAGAGAAGAGCTTTGTTATTACTTCTCCTTGTACATCTGCTTCTTGGGTTGTTTAGATGGGTTATTTGTTACTGACAGTATTGCATTACAGACTCTCATGTTGAGGCTTCCCTGGAGCTGGTCTTGTCTGTCTCTCCTCCTTGGCAGTTTTTTTTGGCTGCCATGACTGCATTTTTCTCTGTGATACCTCTCGAGAGCCCTTCCCGAGCCCACGTGTGGGTCATCTGTCTAGCACAAGTCTTCGTTTTGCCAGTAGGGTGGTCTGCTCCTCTTCATGGGGTCCACACATTGATGCACATCAGCAGCAGGGAGAGGGTTGTGGAAGTATGTGATGTCCTGTTTTTATACTTCTAAATGTACCTCTCCAAACTGAGGGTTAAGGAAGGGCATGCAGACACAAGAGATGGTTCTTTCCCCAGACAAATTATCCAATGTCCGCCTAACATGGCAGGAAGGTGAGGGAGAAAAGACACAAAACATATTCTGTGCTCCTCAGTTTTTGTTGTTGAAGGAAGATAGGAAAATGGGAGAGATAAAGGAAGTAGTAGGGTAATGGTAGGAAACCATCGTGAAAAAAATGAAGAAAGAGAAGGTAAGTCAGGATGGTGACCAAGTGCATATTCCAGTAAATCTGAGAAATGGTACTCATGCTTTTGGTGCCATCTTCCAAGGCTATAGAGTGTTGAGAGAAGTAGTAATACGTAGTAGTAATATGTAGCAGTAATATGTGGTAGCGAAAAGGTAGTAATAAGTAGTCTTATGTGGCCCAAGAAGAGGTTTCTATCCCAAGCTCACTGTGAGTATACCAAAGAAGCTGTGCTTTAAAGCCAAGACACATTTACACTGAGCCTCTGTGGGAAAGGAGAAGTTATAAAAAGCAGCACTGTACAAGAAGGCATCTTTAGGAATGAGCAAAGTTGATCCAGTCATTCGGAGAGAGGTTGCAAGCCAGGCTTGTACCTTTGTAAACACATTGTTTGAATGTGTTTACAACCCCAAAAGCAGAATTTGGCTTCCTTTCACTAAAATGCCTCCAGAAGGCCCCAGGGCTGCTTAGGTAGGGGCATAAATGGTTTGTGATGCTGAGGGTCCTCCTGACAAATTGCCAGGAGGCTGAGTCATGCTTAATTTGCATATAAATTGCAACCATTTTTATCAAATATAAATGCACACAATCGTAATAGAGCATTTGCTTATTCTTTCTTCTCCTTTGAGAGATGAATACAAATTGTTTGCCTTTAAGTTTAATATTAAATAGCTGCACCACCTCAACACTGCAGAAAATGGAGGAGGGGGAGAAGAAATTGGCAGTGGAACCTAATTTAGGACCTTGGCAAACCAGATCTGGACAAGAAAGGATTTAGTGGATACCTGCATGAACCATTTGATACCTCCAGACAAACCAAAGGTGAATAAATTCAAGCTAAGGGACCTGCCAGGTTAGTCTGACAACTGCCAAAAAGTTCAGACCAAATGCAAAACTTAATTGTACCAGAGATTCATATTGAACTCAAGTTTGATTACGCCAGCAATTAGGGCTCCTACAGTTCTGGATTGAAAGGTTCAAGCTTTTTTCCCAAGGGAAAATTCTGGTAGTGGGGATGTTGGCTCTGTTAATATCACTAGACTTGCAGTCACAGTTTTAGGTAATGGGTCCAACACATTGCTGAAGACACTAAATTACACTGTCCCAGATTCCCAAAAAGGCCACTTGCCCTGACCTTCTCCTGTCCTTCCTGCACTTGCTGACTGGGGTTTGCACAACGTGAGGGCATTAATGTCTAACATTTTTACCACTGTTCAGAACTGATTTCATTCACAATGTAAACACTGTGTCTGCTATTAGCTAAACTATATAGTCTTTGGGGTTTAGTCTTCTTTATGTTTTACAGTGACACATGTTAAGAATATTGCTGTTAGCTTCTAATCATACATAGTGATGATAATCCCTTCTTATAAAGTGCACAGGGCTGTGAAGAGCCAGAAAGAAAACCAGCTGACATGAGGCCAGCAGCAAGAAATCACCATTATAAGGCCCGAGGGAAGGATGCTAATGGGTAGCACTTGGAGGCCTGTAAAGGGAGTGAGGGAGAAGGCACTACAGCTAGGATGTATTCATGAGCCTAGGACAGAGAAAGTTTTCATTTGTGCGTAGAAAACCTGCAATTAGCTGAATGCACATTGGCAGCAACAAAGATTCTCTCTGTGAAGTGGATGAACTTGTAAGACCTCATCTTTGCCTCCTCCGACTGTCACAGGGCAGCCAGCAGAAAAGTTTTCCTTTTTGCTACTCTCTGTTTTCTTCCACTGTTTGGAAGAAGCTCTTTGTCTCTTTTCCTTTAGCTTACAGTTAACATTTCCTTCTCCCCTGTTATCTCTATGTGTGGTTTCTTATTCTTCACAGCCAGTGCTGCAAAGATACCAAGGACTAAATCTGGCTATGAGCAGTGTGTCCTAGCAAACTCTGCCAAATTGCACTAATAGCTTCCCAGGTTTCTGAAAAGCCTGTCAGTTTTTTTCCACTGGCTACAATGGAAGAAACTGCAGACAAATTGCTACCAGTACAGTATGTAAAGGATGAATCTGTGTACGCAGAGCTCTAGAGAGACCATCATCTACTGAAGTGCCTTTCCCCATCCTCCTCCCACAAAACAGTGATCAAAAGAAGAAGAAATTCAAGTTCCATGATCTAATCATTATCTCCCTCATTGTTACCTCCAAACCTAGCAATGTGGTGAAATCAAATGTTCACACAGTCAACCAGCTTGAAGTGCAGACAATGCCAAAGTAGAGTCTCACATGCAAATTTCTTTGACAACTTCTAAATACCTAAGGATATTAATAGCATAGAAACTGTCTGCCTTCTTTCCCAGACTACCATATCAGTTGTCACAGCTGGGGATTTGGTAAAAGGGACATGTGTTTTCTGGATAACATAAAATTTAAAATGTCTCTTGGAGGACTTTCTTTGAACCTGCTTTGTAGCCTTTAGTTCATTTCTTGCTTATTGTACAGCAATTTACATCAAAAACTAGTAGTCAAAGATGAGTCTTTCTGTGATTTACATGCTTCTGGCAGTGCAACAGAGCTTCAGTATATGAATGAGAATAAAGTCAGGTATTTCAAGCACCTGCCTGAGAATCAGTATTGCAGGAGTGTTTCTAGCTGTGGCTTAGTTTCACTAGGGAGAAATAAATGCCATAGGCAAAAGAAGGTGAGACAAAAACACCAGGAAGGGAGAAAGTTCGCTGCTCTCCTCTCTCCAAAATTGTGGAGTTTAATATCCTCTGAACACCATGCAGTGTTGCTTGTTACACATTTATACATTGAATAGTCTTGGTCTTTGTTATCACTGTATACAGCATGACTAAGTGGTACTCTACACCTCAAGGAGTAGTGATCAATACATACAGCCAACAGTCCGACTTTTCATCATTCCAGAGTTGCTCCCTAAAAAGTTTAGACATTTATAATTGCAACTTGTTGCTACGTGAACAGTAAATTAGTGCTAAGGTTAGGAAAGAAAGTTTCTGCAGTTATTTACTGCAGAAAGGTCATTCCTTCAAAAGAGGTCTTCTGTCATGCATCTGTCCTAGGACAATTTGTTACATTCAATTTGTACATTCCTAAATTATGTCAACAGTTGCAGAGCTTATTAAAAAAAATTTAAACCCAGCAGCAAAAACATTAATTATACAAAATGTCTAAATGGAGAATTGAACTGGAAGTCTTATCAAGAGAAAAAAAATGAATCTTTAACTACAAGTAAGTTAAACTGTGTGTGTCAAGAACTGGAAAGTACCCAACAGGCAAAAGAAAATCCCTGAGAAGGACTCTTTTTGGCCTGGCTTTATCTTCTTTCCTGGTCTCTGTGACAAGGCTGACCTGCCTCCCCCGTTGAATTGTTCACTGACACATGTGAGGAGGAGGCAGAGGATCTTGTATTGACCCCAAACATCACCAGTTACAAGGATACTTTCATCCTCAGGCAGCATTGCTGAGGTTGATTATGCATTTTATCCACAACTGTAAAGTCTCCGGGCAAGAACAAGCCTGAAGCCCCATCAGCTGTGGGCTGTGACAGGAACCACAGGCAAGAGGGCTCTTGCAAACCTGTGCTCTCTTACCCTGCGAGTGACCCCACTGCTATGCCTTGTCCTCATCAGTCCCCCTTTGGGGACCTTTACTCTCAAGGTATTTACACTGGGGGGTCATAAGGGTCCTCTGCTGTGTCTGACACCTTTCTTGAGTGGCTTTTCTCAGTGAAGGGAGCCCTTTCATCCTCAGGATCCAGTATAGGCAGGTAGATGGACCTGAACTCCCACTCTTAACGCTGATAAAACCTCCAGGGTCCTTCTGTTTCACCTTTCCACCCTTGGGTACATCAGTATGAGATGAGCCCTCACTGAGTTTCTTACCCCAGCGCTGGAATATTGAGTCCAGTGGAATCAATAGATACCAGCTGGCTGTGAGCACCAACCATCCACACATACACACACGCTCTTTTCCTTTCTGGGGAATGAGAAATGCTACTCTATCTTGTTGTTCAAACTAAACAATATCCCAGGCACTAATCCCATTTCTTAATGACACCAATATAATCTCATACTACTTTATCATCTGGGGATTTGACACTGTAACATTTTTATTTTATTCTTAGCTAAGTCTAGAAAAAATTAAGCCTTTCTTACTGTACATTTGTGAAATATTTCTTAATCCTAAAAGAATATGAGAACCTCTTTTTCTCCATAGTCTATAGTGCATAAATATTTTAAGTAAGTAGACTGGAAGATATCGGTAAAGCTTCAGTAAAAATTCATTCAGATCACAAATATTTTTAATGGTACGGTGGGAATTAATGATTACTAAAATAGTTTTATTTTTTAAAATAATTTTAGAGGTGTTAACAATACAAAATAATTATGAATGTTAAATCAATACGAAATTGGTGTACTTATAATAATTGTTTTCCTTCTGAGAGCTATAAGTTTTGACTGTTATTCTAAAGTTTAGAGAATCTGATTCTTTTAAGCAAATATCCTCCATGTGATACAATATTTCAGATAGAGCTTTTTGATAGCTTTGGGTTTTGAGTATTAACACACATCCCTAGTAAACAACTAAAGACGAAAGGTTGAACTTAGCAAATGCTCTAGTGAGAAGATGGCACGTTTTCCCTCACAGACACGTGATAAGAAACGCTGTTTGACCAATTAAGCAAGCAGCATGCAAAAATAAAATCTTCACAGCCTAATCCAAAACTTGCTGCAGTCAATAGAAACAGACCTATTAACATCAAAGACGTTTAGATCATCTCTCTACTGAATAAGTGCTTATATTACTGGAATGGTTAGGGACAAATGGAATGAGTCGTTACTGGTAAGACAGCAATTCAGCCATCTCCTTTGTTATTCTTGCAGGATGCATTACCTTTGGTTGCATGGATGTGAAGAGGCACAAAGGCTTCTCAAAGACTCAGGATAAGTACTGTTTGGTTTCTTCTCTTTTCCTTCCCATGAAAATGAGTGAGGATACTCTCATGCGATATAACAAGGCCATGAGTTTTCATACTCGCTATTTAGAAAAAGCCTCAGATGGCATTTTTAACTCCAGAAATAAACATGTACCGAACTTTTTTTGGACAGAAGAAAAGAGAAGACATGTTTTTCCATTATGCACACACCGTATTAGAGAGCAGGCCACAGTCACACCATCTCACTTTAATGTGCCAGTGACAGGTCGTGGCTGCTTCTGTTGCTCATGGAGAAATCTAACTTGGGCGTAGGGAGTTGTACAATGCCAGGCTCCACTAGTGACATAGCAAATATTCCTGAAGTCAGACGGTGTGAATATCCATTTACATGTACATCCATCCACAACACTGTAAGCTTGCTTTCAGCACACCACAAAAAAGTTCTCAAAAGCCCTCCACAGTACAAAAGCACTACCTTTTGCAAAAAAACCCCAAACACATTTTAGCTTTGCTGCACTTTTTTAAACACAACTCCCGCAGTTATCTTCTTTGGTTAGTCTATTTTTTGTTGCTCCCTTATCTAAAATGTTTGACCATGACTGTGAGTTGCTTACCAGATCACAGGTCTGTGCTCTTCTTCAGCCACAGGTACATGAAGCAGTAGTCTTGTCTTTGCCTAGCTTCTGTTACCACCAAAATCGACAAAATTGCTCTGACTTATTGTAGTAAGAGTTTATTGACTTCCTAAGAAAGATACTCTCCACCTTGTGCTTGACTCAGTGCATTAAGCCATTAAATTGAAAAAAAAAGTGAACGGTGTTTCCCTTGAAAAAGAAAATTGAAAGACCATTTTCAAAAAAGCAGAGGAAAGGTCCCTTAATGGACTTAGACTGCATTAAACCTGCTATAAAATACCATACAGCTTATTATATTACTCCTGTCATTTTTATTGAATAAGCAAAAAAATACCCCCCAAAAAAACCTCTAAAACTTCTTAAAATCTATTTTAATATTGCCTGAGTTAACATTTAAGCAGTTTCTGGTGTTTCTATCTGTTTTCCTTCCTTTCTTTTAAAATTATTTTTGTATTACTATTTTTTATGTCAGAAGCAACAGTTTCCACATAAGGTGATGGCCAGATAGGTTAGAGATTTTCAGTCAATTATCCCATGACACATCAAAGAAGTAAAATATTACAAATCACTTCAGTGCCATTGATATTAGTAGCAGCAGAGACTTTAAACTGCATGAGTCAGCATTACACTAGCTGAAAGATCACACCTTCGATATTTCATGTACCCCAGCAGTAACAAAAGCCATTAAGTAATCATGTGGCAGGTTTTGGGGTCTTTTTAAGAGTGACCTGGCAGGAGCTGGAGACCAGTCGAAAGTTTACATCTGGGAGAGGCCATAATTGCTTTGAGGCCAACACACAAACACTTATGCCCAGCACAAAATAAAGTGTAAGGGTTCCTTTTTGCTTGGAGCCAGACTGATTCAGTACATAGATTTGGGGGGATGATTGCTTGGATTGTCTCTCAATGCTCCATTCAACTTTTAATAGCAGGTATAAAAATTTTATCTGATTTTCTACTTTACTCTTTTGAAATATTAACCATTGATAAATTATTAAGCTAAATATAAAGTGGTACAAATGTACATAGATTTCATAAAGAGGTCTGCTCAGAAGGACAGACCTGGGAACTGCTTCTGCCACCCGAACAGGCCAGAAAGCAGCTCCTCTTCTCTTTTTTATTTTTTTCACATGTCTGTTGGCCCAGGTATTTCCAAGGTAGTTACATGTTAAACTGTCAATTTTTCTCAAAAGTTTAATAGTAATGGACCCCAAGAAGTCCATTCACCCACCCTAAAGCAGTTTCAGTGCATTTTTGCTTTGAACCAGCCTATATTCAACCATGCTGATCTTAAGAGACCCCAGCAGTAAAGACTATGAGACCTCCCCTAATTGTTAGTCTATAATAATTTTTGTCCCTGGAGGTCTAACTGACATACATCCCTGATGGACCTGGCAGCATGACACTTTCTGCTTTATGCACATGTAGAAAAAAAATTGAAATGAAATACAGTGGCTATTCTTGTGCCTTCATCTTCACTCTCTTTTCCTTCTGACTACCCAAGTCAGGTTATGCCCCCATAGGTCATACCTTTAAAAACTCTGGTCATTCTCTGTCCACTTTCCTGGGCTCCCTTTAACTGGTCCATTTGTTGCTGGAGGGAGGTGAAACCGTGTTATCACAGCAATGTGGCTCCCATGGTGAACTGCCTCCCACAGTGGGTCCAGTCTCCCCAGAAAATGAAATCCTACATGGGAGCCTGGCCATGAGACACAAGGAGAAACAAGATGGATGGGAATTGCAACTCCTGAGCACTGTCCTGGCAAAGCAAAATGTTGACATTTCATGATTTGGGAGATGTTTCTTCATTGTTCCCTGAAATGCCAAAAATTATACTACAAAAGGGGAGGAAAAATCCTATTTTATAGTCATCCCAATATTAAAAAAATCAGGAAAAGACAGAAAGAGTAAATATTGTCCCAGCTCTTAGAGAGAACTGTGTGCACCAGGGAGCTAAATTTGCAGCCCAGTCAGACACTGTTTGTATTAGGGACTTCAAAGAGATGCTGTGTAAGTCATTTGAGGAAGACTCTAAATGCCACTGTGGGTATTGTTTGTCCTTACATAATTCCAGTACCTTTAGCACTACAAAGAAAAATGTAAAATCTGGCCTTAAGTATTTGGAACATGGTGAATTACCCTGGATATTAGCTCTATTAAGTTACCATGAAAATATAAGCTTTAACAAAAGTAATTAGCACTCATGCCTTGTTTTACATTGGCAATATACTCTGTGGATAAGAGAATAACAGTGGTGTTAAAGTCATGCACTTTGTGCTTTTTCAGACCCTTCAGGTTAAAGGGTTCAGAATAATGAAAGAAAACCCAGGTGCAATTTGCTACTGCTCTTTTGCTGAATATCAAATCCTTGCAGGCTTAACTCTTTCCTCTACTTGCTAGATTCCCTACGTGTTTGCAATTTCAAGTTGCCACAAGATTATTTGTAGCACCTATGCATTTGTTTGCTTGGCTTCAAGAATTATGGGAAGTGTTAAATATGAAAAAGTGTGAATACAGATCAAGAAACTGGTAGCAGGAATTTATCTAGATTTCTTTCCCCATTCTTAAAATGGTATTTCTTGCTTTGAGCCCAGAGGAGGATGGATCACTGCATGTTAATGGGGACATGCTTTCACCCCTATCTTTTGCATAGATTTTTTTTTTCTACTTTCCCTGCTAAGAAAAGTAAGATGCAGAGCTGCTGCTCTTCCCCACAGCTTGCCATAGATCATCCCTTTTTTTTGTGGCAGGACATCTAGTTTGAAAGCTTGGTTATAATGACAAAAATGTTCCTATATAACTGATTCCTGGGCTAATTAAACAAAGATACAACTGGGCTGTGAAGTGGCTGATGAGAATCCAAAGCCAAATCTGAGTTATCTGAGTATAACCTTTGGAAACATGACTTACCCTTTCTGCTGTACAACACTGCAAAATTACTTCTTGAGTCAGTACTCATCTTTACTGCTTCAGCTCAGCTGAACTCCCTAAGAGGAAAACAAAAATACAAGATTACTCAGAGCTCAAAATTTTCCCTGAGGAGGATATCAGATAATAACAGCATCAGCCAAAATAATCTCGAACCTTTTAGCATCAAAAAAAATATTTCATTGATCACCATATAATATATCACATTTTCTGACACATGTAAATTTAAATGAAAGCGAGTTATCTTCACTGTTCTCTCAACTTAAAAATAAACATTTCATGAGTGATCTATATATGCACCATATATATATTCATGTTTTGTTTCACTGGAAGCAAGATAATTTTATTAACTGTTTACACAAAGGAAGGAATTTTCTTGTTGATGCATCAGTATCCTGGGAAGCTTCCTCCCAGAAGTCAATAATGACCCTGTGTTGGGAAAAGCATGGACATTCATTGGGTAAGAAAATCAACAGTCTCCAGAAAATCCTCCAAGAAGGATTTTATAAAACACAAAATTCTTGAAAGGGATATAAACCCACAAACCCACACACCTCAGGCTTTAACACAGCCTCTAACTACCAGAGGTTAGAGCAGCTCTTGTGGGCAACCTTCTCCATAATTAAATACTGTGGGGTTTCCTGCACTGTGTTTGCAGATTGCATCAGCCATTGCTGAATTTATGAACAATCTGGGAAAACAGTCTTCTCTGGCAATACTAACTTTACAATAGAAATTGTCACCCTTCGCAAAAGTAGAGGTATATTTAACTGGGATGTCAAAATTAATTCTAATACACTTAAAACAATCATGATGGTTTGATAACTCTCTTAGCATTGTGTGCTAAGTTTGCTTGCAAAGATGCAATACTTGAGGTAATCCATCTGACTTCTGTAACAGGAGAGAAGGTAGACCCAGTTCTGTCTCAGTACTAACATTCAAAATACACCATTTCTCGTATTTATATGAGTGTGGAGAGTGCACCATATCAGGGTGCACATTAGGTAGGAAGTCATGTGTATTTTTTTTTTCCCTGCATTACATCCCTGGTCTGACATCCCTGGATATGCTCTTTTCCATCACCATGACATGCTATGTTAAAGTAATGCACTGTAAGTGAAGCAAGTGTTGCCACAAGGAAATCTTTCATAAAATCACGTCAATGGGAACTAACACATTCCATTCAGACCAATCTCCCTGATGGAAAAGGGTGCTTTGAATTAGCAGAGATTGTCTAGCTCAACGGATAATTTATCAGTGCCACCAGCTGATCTCTAGAAAAGGCTTAAAAATAACAAAAGACAACTAATCCAAAAAAAAAAATATTGAAGATGTGTTTCAAAAGCTCATTGGTGCTTCTCGTATTAAAAAGCTTACCCTGGTGCATCCATCGATGGCTTAAACTATTCTTCACATCATTTGCATGAAGAAGCTTACAGCTCTCCCCAGACAGAGAGCGGATTACAAATGTTCGTAAGTCAATAGCCTTCACATTTTAAAGTATTTGCTCATTAAAGGCTACTTTAAAAAGTTCAGAATCAAAACCTTGCTATTCCTGTTTGACAAGAAAACCTTGACAGTTCCCTAATTCTCAGTGTAAAAATGATGCTTTACATTTCTTCAACAGTTTCCCTCTTAGGATCTCCAGGTGGTTTGGATAATTAGCATAATTCTAATATGTATCCCTACAAACATCCCTCCGCAATACAGAATTCTTTACACCACATTCTTGCTAGAAGAGGTCACAAAGCTAGCATGCACAGGCAATCAATTCAGTGCTTGGATTCCTACTCATGTGAAGGGTTTTTTGATAGATTACTGATGGATTTGATAGATTGTTTGGTATTGTTAGGGCTGAAGGACCTTCCATGGGCACATTGGCTGACTTTCACAACAGTAAAGGATTTTTCCCAGTGAATCTCTAATCTCATAAGCCCATGGATATGGCCTCAAGATTCAGCCTTTCTGCATGCATTTGCACGCAGGTGTTGTTAGCTCAGATTTCAAAGGAGGAAAAGGAAGTGTGATCATACTGTCTATCCAGTCCATAGTGCGACTTTGCAACAAGCACCTCTGAATCTATGAAGAATTCTAAGCAATTTTGACATAGCAAAAGAGACCTCACAGATAGTCCAATAAATTTTATGGAAAAAAAAAATTGTAGGTCTCAGCACTCAGTCTATTACTGTGGCAGAACTCTAGAGATGTAAGACACAAATCCACAACAGACTGTCTTCATTAGCCAGGATGCTCATGGACCAGGCTATTATACTGGGACAGATAAAGGAATTCAAATTCCAACACAGACAGGGAGAAATACGTAGGACTAATAGTACAATAACATTGAAGCAATTGTACCTTTATCTTAATTCTCACTAGAGGCTGTAGCACAATGATTATTCCATATTAACGAAAATAAAAGTATTTAACAAATATAGTAAAAACTCAGAGTGCAAATATACTGTTGCAGAGTCAGAGGCAACACTTAGTTTTACTGACTTGCAAGCCATAGTTATAACCAAAAGTTCACCCTCTTGTCTAATGAGGAGTGACAGGTTGGTTTGGAAAACAGAAAAAAAACATATTTAATAAAACTATTGGGCCCAATCCAAATAACAAATAATAGATAAAAATCAGACAGCCTGGTGGGGCAGGGGAGAACTTGCATCTGTTTTATAGGCAATGATTTTCTTTTATTGACTCTGCCTAACTGAAACATGCTGGTTTTGTGGGATTACTAAACTGAATAAGAACAGGAAGAGAAAATAATGACATTCTGGTAAGAAGCCTCTATGCGTGAGATTTACAGTAGTCTTTGTACCATATAGATGACTTAACAGAACATACAACATTAGTTTTCAAAATCCTTATTGTTTCTCAAATGAACTCACTGGTGGGTTGATTTTTCTGCAGATTTCTTCCTAAATATTAAAATCTAGAGGAAAAAAATAGAAATGAAAGTGAAAAATTATCCCTTTCTTGTATCTATGGAAGAGCTAAATGTAGTTTCAAGCTCTCCTACAGACCACTACCCAGAATATTTTTACCAGTTCATTGTTTCACTGGCCAGGGACATGCTTTTCTACTGCAAGAGTAAATCAATATCATTTTATAAATTGTATCAGTGTAAAAGTTCTTTGTAGCTAGGTACTGTATTGCTCTTTCAGGACAGATATAAGATCTATTACTATAGATGCCCCAATACAGATATACACGACTCTACTCTTATGGTGCTGTACCATTTTTATTGTACTAGAGTTTTGAAAGCTTCATTTTTTTGTGCTATAAAAAGATCTTCTAATATTATTTAATACTTCTGAGTCAGATCTTTCCCTCTTTTCTCCCACTTAGAGGGAAGAAGAGTCTAATTTTCTTCCACCCACTCCATGTCTTACTTGTCTAAATATGTAATTCCTTTAGGTCAGAGTCTTTTACTTAAAGTGAGCTTGTATGAGCTTGTATATACATATCCTCTGTGCTGAGCATCCTGGTACAGTGACAACTGCTGAGGAAAAGCTGGTGAAGGGATATAATGGCCTCCACCCCATTTAACATCTTCAAAGCAGTTTGGAAGTAAAGTAAGAGATGCACCTTGGATTAATCACATGGTCATGGGCTCAAAGTAAAATTTACTGAGTGAAACATGAATGTCTGAGAGAAACACACAAAGAAATAGTAGATAACTTTAATGGAAATTAGTGTATTACTTCGATCTTATTTAATTAGGGCTGCTTAGGATTATTATAATAGAAAAATTAATACTAGGAAAAACCTTAAGCATAGTCTAGCTATATCTAAACAGACATAGGATATGGATAAAGAGATATGGATAAAGATATGGATATAGATTAGACCCAGATGATAGATATATAGATAGAATAGGAAGAACATTTCTAAGTGTTGGAAGCTCAAATACTGGGATAAAGTTGTGAGTCTCAGGTCTCCACCTGTGGCACAGGGAGCCATCACACTGAAGTCCAGTAGGGCAGCCTCCAGATGTCAGTCGAGCTTCAAGAAAAGTCAGGTAAAATGCATCAGCTGCTGTTCTACCTTAACTTCCTAACACTGGCATAAGTGACTTGTAGCACTTGCATAGCTGGGGATATGAAAGCAGGAATGAGACTCCTGACTGGCTCAGTGACAGAGTTTGCCTGCTTTGGAGGACTGTTAATTATTATCCTCTTAACTAAGTCACCCTCGTGTACAGCTTATCAGCCCAGGTAAGTAGACAGGCTGTTGAGAGAAGAAACTGTCTTTACTTCTCACTTTGACCTTCATTTAACAATTTCTTCTTTAAAAACTTAGCCCTAATGTTTATGGTATTTATCCTATTTAATAGTTGATTGAACACCACCTAATCTTTTGGTGTTGGCCTAATCCATCCATACTACAGATTTTTTTTTTTACTGTTGCCAATACCGAACTGTCTGTATTTATCACAGCCATCCTCACTACATCTTCTAAGAAAGCCACAACAATCAAGTAAACATTCTGATTTGCTGCATCCCAGGATAACAAGAAATGCTTTGTTCTGACAGTATGATTTTAAGGTATTTTGAGCCCTGCCACAAATTCAAGTCAGAGGGGCACTAACTGTGATAGTTCTCTGCCTTACAGGGGAGCAGCATGAGCTGCTCACAGCATTAAGGTGGGCTTTCAGTGGTGACAGACTACTTCTACCTGCCCTGAATGTTTCTCTCAGGATTTTTCACACTCATCCAGGCTCTGTTCCCCACAGGGCTGGGGAGTAGTTTGGCCAGGCACACACGGTGCAGGATTTAGCCTGGCACCTCAATGGGCCTGAAGAAACCATCTTCCCAGAGGCAATAGCACACAGGGACTATCCACCAGAGAGGGGGTCTGTGCTGCCATCAGTGGTTCTCAGCCAGTTTCCAACTGGTCCTCAGCTCATTTTGGTGTTTCCCAATTTCTCATAAAATTTTCCCCACAATTCAGAAAGGTACCAAGGAACATACCAGTGAATCACTAGAGGGCCCGTGCCAATTTACCCACCCTGGACTTGCCATCCCAACTCCATGTCAATGTTCAGGGGCTGGGAAGGGCCAGAGGGGTGGGAGGACATAAAGAAGGGAATAATGGGGTGGAGTTTTCTTATCCTGGGCAGGAATTCACCTCTCCCTTACAGGGACATCAAGTCTGAGACTCAGACCTGCTCCAGGAGCTCTTCTATATGGTCTCACTTTATGAATAAATCAAACAAATGTGTAAACTCTGCTAGCAAAATTACACTCATCAAAACATTCATAAAGCCACATATAATTGCACACAAATCTGAAGACTTATAAAATTACAGCCTAAACCACTTTCCAAAGTTCTCTTTAATTGGCACAAGGTGTTGAATTATGCAGAACAGATCTCAATAGAGATTTTTTTTTTTTAATATAAAGTTAATTACTTTATCTTAGTTTGCATGAGGAAGCACAATACCTTTTGCACTGACTCTTTGTATCAGACACGGCTAGTATCCATGTTACTCTGTTCATGTAATAAAAATCAAATTGCATCAATTCCTTAACAAAGCACAGCAGAGGCTTCTCTTAATAGAATCCTTATTAGAGAATCAGATACAGCTATCTCCAAAGAAAGGATTTTTAAAAGGTACTGGGATTTGTCTGTAGTTTATTAGATAAAGCAAAACTGGAATTAGCTGCTGGGAGATGTCGGGTTGGAATAAGAACTGCTGGGTGGAAGCAGAGGCAATTAGGATACCCTTCGCTGTTGACATGATTCAATGGAAATTTTTTTATTTTATGAGCCAGGATGAAGAGGTGAGAGAGGTAGAAGTGCTGCCAGTAGACATATTTTAACTCTTCCATTGCATTCTGAAGAGATCTCCTCCCTCACACCCATTTCATCCCCAGGCAAGGCCAGTGTTGCAAAACAAAACCCATTCTACTCCATAGCCACTCCTGAAGCCTCAGCACAGGAAATAGGGAAACTGGGGGCTCTGGGGATTCTGCTGTGATAGGATTTGGCTTAACCTCCTTCCCATGCCCCAAAACTGCAAACATCTTAATAGGCCAAATCTGGGTTTGAGAATTTGTGAGGAAGCAAGTGACTTTTTGCATGCCTTTGTTTTTGTGGAGAACAGTTTGCAGAGGCTTATCCCTAGCCTGAATGCTATTCAGTTTGAGCCCTGAAGCAGGAAGATTGATAGCCCTTGTCATTTGCTCCCAGCCAGCATAAGTGCCGTTATCTTAGCAAAGCACACCCCATTGCTATCGGACTCCTCTGGAGAACAATTAGCAGCTGAAATAAGGATTGCAGGGCACTGGCAGCAGGGCTGCAGTCAGGCTGAGGAACGGACCATGTGTACTTCTAAGAGCTGCTCTCTGCAGCTCCCCAAGTCATGGCTGGGGACTCTGGTGGAAGCAGGAGTTGGCAGGGTATTTAGAGGAGGCTGTCAACGCTAGCCAACCAGCAACCACTGCAAACTCTTCCTGGCAACTTCAGTGCTTCAGGGATTAAGGTTTTGGAAATTCCAGTTTGTGACATTTTAAATTACTGGTGCCAGACCCCTCAGTCACCACTGCTTGTAGTATTCTTTGCCATTGCCTTTAATTTGTCAGTCCACAGTGGCCATGCAGAGTTCATTGTACACTCCAAGCTCATGTCCAAACTGATGCTGATGGTAAAGTGCCAGGCAGCAGCAAGGAGCCCAGGGTTATCCTCCTTCCTGCCACATGCTCTTGCTCCAGCACTCCAGAGCTGCTGAAGTAGGAAAAGTGAAATCACTTCTAAAACATATCCTGCCTCTTCAGAGTTTTATTCTCTCTCCTGGCATGCTGCTGTATAAAAGGTTTTACAGACCAGGACTTCAAAATCAAACAAATTTTCTCCTTTCCTCTCTGGCTGCAGTGCTTTAGAAGTGCATAGACAACACCTGCAATACAGAAGAGGTTAAAGATTCAACAAGAAGCTGTGTGAGGTTTTCAAGATTTGGAGAGGAAAGGGACAGCCACAGGAAAGGAGTAGGAGCAAAGGCACCACTTGCCAAAGCTGAGGGTATTTTGAAACTGCTGTGGAGCTGGATAGGAGTGCACCAGGGAGAAATGGCAGAAAGTTACGCATAGCCATCTCTCCCTTCTTCCTTGTCTTCCTTCTCCAGATAGGAAAAAAAGACTGCTTGGGGATCTACCAAAACCGAAGCAGGAGCAGCTACTGGTATCTAACTGTGACAGCATCAGAGATATGCCGAGGTTGATGCTGAACTTGCAACTGCGTCAACTGCCAGATTCCAAAAAAAGCAGGCAGGATGCAGTCAGCAGCACTTTCTGTATTCGTTCCCTCTGACATGAGGTGTCTAACTGAGCTGTCACCCTCACGCCCTGCTGCCATCAGCAGGCACAGATGGGACCTTCCACAGAGCGGTGGTGTCTTGTGTGGGCTGAGTCACACTCCAGAGGATCCTAATTTCTGAAACTCTTCTGGATGCTACAGTCTGTGACTCTGCCCCTATCTCAGATTCTGAACAAAAAATCTGTAGTAGTGGGTTCAAAGATACAGGTCTAACTACCCATCTTAACTATAAATCACCTGCTTAAAATTAAACATGTCCTCTTTTGAGCTGCATGTGCTGCTTTTTAAGTAAAAAGCTACCTGTAATAATTTTAACAAGCATTAGCTGTTAAATATGAGCATTATTAAGCACGCTTTAAAATGTCCCAGAAGACAGCAGCTCCAGTTTCAACCCCTTCTCCGCGTGCATTGCTGGGACAGGGCATCTGGTCCTGCCCTCTGAATTTTTGTTTCCCACCTACCTCAGGCAAGAGCCAGGAAAAAGTGTAAAGTGCTTGTCTCCAGCTTGCAGAGGCATTTGAAGATGAGGCAAGTTTAAGTGGAGTTGGGCATCCCATGGGGTGAACTTTTCCTGGCAGCCAAAGAAATGATATTGAGCACTATCATTCTCTGCTGTACACATCTTTGCCTGACCTTATCCTGCATGCATCCCCTTTGACTTACTTCTGTAAAGAGCCTAATAGATTTTCTTCAGCTTGAGGCAGAGCAAACCTCTGTTGGATTGAAATAATGTAGAAGTATTAGAAAAGATTGGTGCTGGGAATTTTTTTCCCCTCTTTCCCTTGCTGCACGATAGGAAGAAAATATATGACCTAAATCTGCCAAGCACCTTCAAAGGGAAGGAAGAAACACATGTGGAAAAGCATTAGAAGGCCACCCAGTTCCCTTTAATTATAATGAGAATGCCAACATTGCTAAATGAATAGAAAATAAACGGAATAAGTATTAAATGATTATGGTTTCCTTCACATATTTCTTTTCATCTATTCGCCAGCAGATAGTTTTACAACACAAATAAATCTTTTCAGATGTAAACAAGTCTCCAGCACACAGCGCTGCGGTTGGTGATGGAGCTGCTGAGTGTGTGGGAAACTGCGATCTCCAGCACCCCCTGCAGCACTCTGGCCAAAGGACGGGCTGGAGCCCGCAGCAAAGGGGGCCACAAATCCAGCTCTGGTGTGGAATCTCTGTGAGATTTAAAACAGTAAAATGCACTTGCACGCAGGGTTTAATACTACGAGTTTCTTACTGTCTCTTGGTTTCATCCACGCATGGAAGGAGAACTTGTTTTGAAATCACTAAGATTTGTGGAGTGGGAAATGCACTTTCTGTGTGATCCCATTTTCCCCAGTGGGGCCGTTCAGCTTCCGGCAGCCACAGCGTGAGTGGCCTGTGGGAGAGGCCATAGCTCTGCAAGGAGAGAGAAAGTTTGCAAACCCCTAATATTTGGGAAGAAAAAAACTTCTAGAGTTTTTAAGAAACCTGAAGCTCTTCCCAAGGTTGGATGCAGAGAGACTATCACATTGCTTTCCACTGATCTGCCTCCTCCCTGTACTGGAGATGCTGCTACAGCCCCCAGCCCTGACTGGCT
This sequence comes from Pipra filicauda, assembly GCF_003945595.2. NCBI lineage: Eukaryota > Metazoa > Chordata > Aves > Passeriformes > Pipridae > Pipra > Pipra filicauda. Next base: position 337,683 of record NW_024103541.1, read on the forward strand.
CTATAGGGTGGACCAAAAAAAATATAGTTACACTCTTAAGCTCTTGAATTTCCCAATTTAATCCTGGACGTGTTGACCAAGTGGCTTTCCATTTCACCTCCACTCATCCAGCATCCACCTGCCTACCTAATTGAAATGCAGTAACAATGTAAGACAGGAATCATAACACTTTTAAGTTCACTAAAATTATCTCAGTTGGTTAGAGCATAGTGCTAATAGCACCAAGGTTGTGGGTTTGATCCCCATATGGGCCATTCACTTAAGAAGTGGACTCAGCGATCTTTGTGGGTCCCTTCCAACTCAGAATATTCTGTTAAAATAAGTTACTAGCCAAGGTCTGTCACACAACACCAGGTAGCCTGTGCAGAAAAATGTCAGTGTGGCGACTGTCCTCAGTGCAAAAGTGTGTAACCCACAAAGTGTGCAGAGCTGCACTGCTTTGTACCACTCAGGCTGTTTCGCCCTGACGCCCAGCAGAGATGCTCCACAGCTTCGTTTGTGCCCCTCTAGGAGCAGGACGACCTGGTTGCAGAGATGCTGGCTGACAGTGAGCCCCTGTATTTTGCTGAAGTGCAAACATGAACTTTGACCTATTTGCCTCAGAATCAGGATGGTCTGAGTTTGCTTTTTCCAAGCATAAGCGAAAAGAAAATTCACAAATTGTTCTTTTTTTTGCCAGACTGCTTCCCAGGCAGGTTTTGAGCAGAGCTAATTTGACTCACCCCCACGGGCCTCCCGTGTGACAATTAAGCAACCAGACCCCTCCCATATGTGGGCTGTTTCACACTGCTCAGACATACATAGAGGAAGAGGTCTGTTCATATTGCATTTATAGCCTCCTCTGCATCCCTGTGCTTCTGACTGCCTTGTGGCCCCCTCCAGCTGCCCGCAGTCTCCAGCCCTTCCCTCCTGCCCCTTCGATTAAGCACCTAGTGTGACTTTTCTCCTCTGCCCTGTCCTCTTGTCAAGTCACCCTCCCGTGGAGCAGCTGCTGTTAGAGCAGATGTAAAACGGTTCAGTAACACTCGTTAATATTAGCACTGACACCAGCACAGAGAGGAAATAAATTCTTTTCTGAGGGAGAAGCACAAATTACTTAATGCAGCAGATCAGAGCTGCATCCGTGACACTGCTAGAAGAGAGCTGGTTTACTATCTCCTTGAATATAACACATGCAGAAAGCAGAGTAACTTGCCCACCAGCAGCGAGGGTACAGCCTGCCCCAGCACATCCTGCACAACCTGGCCTTGCAGGACTCTGGCCATTAATCTAGAATCTGCTTGTCAGTCCATAAAAAGCTGCCTCCAAGGGCCTTTTCCATGACATTACAGCAGTAACTAGCACCAGCGCAGAGGTGTTGAAATGGGGGGGCTGCTTGCTGGTGTTTAAGCAGGCACAGGTCACAGGTCATGATGTAGGCTGGCAAGCAGCACCCAAGTATGATCATTCCCCTCCATTTATACTTTGGCATAAGCCATGCAACAGTCTGTCTGGTCAGTGGGAGGAGCAGAAGGGTTTGCAGTGGATAAGGAAGCTGGATGGAGTATTGCGAGCTGACTTGGGAAGGTCTCAGCCTCCTCCTGGCTCAAAGAAGAGCTTCTCAGGGCTATGTGCCTTGCTTGGCAGCCAAATCCTGCTTGTGTTCTTTACCATGAGATCTTCATCTCCAAGACCTGCTATGCCAAAGGGATGCAGGGGTGGAGCTGTTGTGCAGAGTTCAGGGAGTCTGAAACACTTCTGTCTTCAGGAATGTCCTGTCCTCTGCTGTTCCAGGACACCTCTACCCCAGCGAGATGGCTTTACTCTGCCCTGAATGACTTCACCAAGGCAGTAGTTTGGCTGATGATGTATGGTGGCCTTGAGTTGAGGGGAATCACATATCATTCCCATGTTCTGTGCAGTGAACCAGGTTTTCTGTGTGTACCAGCCCTAGTAGCAGATTTTCACCTGCCTCTGAAATCTCAGGTACAAGAGGGATTCCACACAGATGGGATGACCTAGTATGCAAATGATTATGTTCCTGACCTGGAAACTCCTCTTGTTTCTCCTTTGTTCTGCATTTGGGATGAAAATAATGAAAGCATTTCAGCAGAGTCAGTACCACCTACCCTGGTGGGAAATACCTTTAAAGGGTCCCTTTTGCTGGTGCTGCAAGCCTGAAGACAGCTCAGGAAATAAAGAATCTTGGTCAAATTCAGGAACTGCACCCACTGCCACCACAAATAACTGGCGTATTGTCCGAGTAGTTCTAATGGAAATCTTGGCTAGTAGTGGGAGTGTTGATCTGTTAATCACCAGAGCACGCACCAGGCCGCAATTGTTAGATGATTCTGTGGACAATTTCTGCTCAAGTTATAGGTCGATGCTGCGTGTGCAACATTGAGTAGTATATTCAGGTAGAAAGGAAATAATGAATTCAACACAAAGAAGCAAGAAACTAAACTGTTTAGATAACCTTAGGCTTTTTCTGCTAAAAAAATCAATACAGTTAGCTTGGAAACTACCCATATTGTCAGCAGAGTGAGGCTACAAAGCCACAAAGAAACCAATGCAAGTGACCAAAACAGTTTCATTTCCTTTTTTTTTTTTCTTATTTTTTAAATAATTCTAAGTGTTTCAGTGTAGTTTGCACCTATCTCTTAAGGTACCTTTGCCTGTGAAGTTTAATCTTATTTTCATCTCAAATGTTGGCTCACAGTCCCCCGCATCCGAAATGCTACAGCCCTGTGAGTTGCCATCTCTTTTGATGCTATCTGTAATTAGACCGTAGAAAACCTGGCATGGAAAAGACTGTGTCAACTTGCGGTTTCCCAGCATGGGTAGTTTATTCTCTGTATTCCATTCACAGGTTTCATGTCCTTACCCTGACAGCCAACATGGGTGCTAATTAGCAGCTACACTCCTCCTGGCAGGTTGTGTGGGCACCCTTCAAGGAGCACTTGACATGAATTTAATTCGTATCATGGATTAACTCCTTTGTTATTAGCATTGCAAAAATACCATCCAGGTAGCTCTCGGACCCCAGCGCATGGAAGAGGGAAAAGCACTCCCAGCAGTGTAGAAAATGTAATTAGGTGTGAGGGCATTAATAGGCCTCAATGACCATGACCAGCCTCACCTGGGGACCTACAGCCACACCCTTCTCCTGGGTCTGAGTGCTCCATTTAAGCACATACCAGGAGTTTCAGCCCTTCCCCAAGCTATGCTGTGGATGTATTTGTTCTAAGCCCTGCTGTAGAGCCTGTGTTCAGACTTGGCTCAGTGCTGTAGATAGCTTTTTTCCAGCCCTGTCTTACTGACTGTGTGTGGACCCACGCTGTGGCCTTGTCTCTGTCTTCTTTTGCTCTTGTGCAGATTCCTTCCATGGCCTCTGGACTTATGTATTGCCTTTCTTTATCTGGGACTGTTGATAGACCCCACTAATGCTGTGGTCTTTCTCAGCTCCCAGCTTGCATTCTGTTGCCTTCTACTCTTGCTGCTCCCTGATAGCAAAACAGAGAGAAGTAGGGAGGAAGGAATGACTAAAACATCACAAGGAACACTGGAGAAGCTGCCACAAAGGAGAGAGCAAGGAAAAAACCTATCCTTCTGTGCCAGCAGCAAGGAAGAGATGTATTTGGCAGTCTTCATTGCACAGGATGGGCAGGAGGAAATTGTGGAACTACCTGCGGCTTTCGTATCCCTTAGGTAAGCATCCCAGCAGAAGAAAGGATGTCCACACCTACCTCTTACTCCAGCAGACAGTTGGATGCAGTCAGGGCTAGCCAAGGACAGCAGTGGGTTGTGCTGTGGATCCATCTTTGATTCTTGTCTAACTATGCAGGAGAGTCCCAGGCAAGAGCTTTGAAACACCTGATCTAGGGGTCCATCTCTGGGTGTATCCAGGGCCACTTTTGCAGTGAGAGTGCTAACAGCAGTTTAGATGATTTAATATCTCATTCTGCCTAGCCTGAGAGACTAGGAACGTGCTCCTGGTTTCCTTGGAGTCATTCCTGCCTGCCTGGTAGAAGGCTGCACTGTGTTATCTTTAGCAGTATAGGTATGCCCTTAAGGTTGTGATGGCATTCAGAAATAATTCTGATTAATGGAGGAGGAAAAACACCAGAGCAAGGAGTTTTTTTTGAAGTAAATAACAAAGTATTCTAATATTTGGAGGCAGTTTGTTCCCTGGGTGTTTTAAAGCTTATGCTGCAGAGAGATGCCACTTGCTGCAGATTTTGTTTCTTTTTTTTTTTTTTTTTTTTTTTTATCTTGGGATGGGATTAAAGACAGAAGTAGTCAGTAAAATAAGTATCTACAGACACTGAAGAGTCAGGAAACAGTGATATCACCTCCCTTTGCATACTTTTTGTGCCAAATGACTACCAGTGCTTGTCAGCCTTGCCGAGTATCAGGGACTGTAGCAGACTGTATGCTTCAGACATACGGAGAGCCAGCTGGGCTGCCCCATAAGGCAGTGCCTTTCTTCAGAGCTGCTGAGCCATCTACATACCCCAGCATGAATAGCGGGTTTTGAAAGCCAAGCTGGAGCCCCCCCTAACAAAGCCCGGAGAAGGGAGTTCAAATCCCCCGCGGGGGTTTCTCAGGCTCATCTTGCTGTGTTGCCAACCCGGAGCCTGCACAGAGTTGCAGGTGGAATGCTGTGTGAAACAGCTCTGCATGCTGGGGGGAGTAAAACTTGAGACTTTTACTGAGCAAAAAACCTTATATTTCCCCATAGGGGACCAGGGATGTGCATGCTGAGGTGTTGGATGATGATGTCATCTATAAAACTCTCATGCAAAGAGGTGTTTCTCTGTAAAGAATGAAGTGATTCTAAACAATGGGAGATTAATCACTCCTCCTCCCTTTTCCTCCCACTTACCTCGTGGTTCATTAGGTCTCAGGAAGGTTTTAATTCTATGTATACATGACAAAAATTGACAAGCGTTTCACCTGACTGGCGACTAGGTCATGTTAAGATCTGTATCACAATCAACACCCATTAGTCCAAAACAGCAGAAACAATGCATCCTTCTGGGAAAGGAGGATATTTATCAAGTTAGGAGGCTTTTATGGAAGATTATCTTACAGCTGTATATACAGGTCTTCCTTGCTTCCACTTGAAAACTGGTGTTCCTTGGCATCCCTCTGACTTGAGTGATCTCAGCTTTATGTCCCGAACTGCTTCCTTCAAGGAGAATTTCCATCACAGCTTTCGGGTGAGAATTTCAAAATGAGTTGATCCAAACTGAGGTGATTGGTGTTGAAATAATGTCTCACTCCAGTTCAAAGCCCCCGAGGCTGGCCTGGAGTGGGTTTACTCCAATCTGGGCACGCTTTGTGCCTGGAGTTATTTACTGTGAAACTATTAGGGACTGGACCTTCCCATGCAGAGCAAGAGGCTGTGATTCACCCTCAGTCATATATTGATCAGATTTTAATTCTTTTTCATGGCAAATGCTCCTGATGATCTATTTCTGTCAAAAAGAGATTGGGTGGTGGCTGCTTTTTATGGGTTAACTGTTAAATTCTTTTATTCATCTGCTGGTGCTTCAAGTGATGCTCATCTGTACAGAGAACTGGGAAAATAATATGGGATTTAAGGGATCAAATCAACTGAAGTAAAAATCAAGACTAGGGAAGAAACAGATTTGATTTAAAATTTTGAACTAAGATAAAACTTAAAGACTGGAAACGTGGAAGAAGGAAAGCAGGGAAAATACTCAAGTACAATCTTTCTCTATTTCTTAACTGGTGTGTTTTAAAAATACAAATGGGGGGGTTCAAAATTTTAAGCTTCTGGTTTTTTATGCTATTGATAACTAAAGTTAGAACTAGCTTAGAACATAAAAATCTTTAAATGGAGTAAAGTAGTTTATAATGAATGGGGTTTTTTTTGGTTTGTTTTTTTTTTTTTTTTTTTTTTTTTGCAAAAGACTATCTGTTCTTTCCTCCCAGTTTACCCAAACAGGCATCAAAACTCAGCCTTTCCTCTGCAGATTAAACTAACTAGAAGCAATATTTCACTCTGCCTATTCCAAAGGTGATTCCACTAGTAACAGCTTCCATGGGGGGGTGTAGTGAATTTTAAACACTCCATCCTCTTTCTGTGAAAGATGCTGTTGAAATGTATTACAAGCTGTTATCAAGTTTACAAAAAAGATTCACTCTGAAGTTACGGTATTTTATGCCAACTTTCAGCTTAGACTAAACTTTTATAGACAGGATATAAACTCCTGAATATAGGGTCTTTGTAATAGAAAACTTGTCTGACTATAGGGTCAGGAGGAGCAATGGTATAATGCAATTTATAGCCTGCTCAGCTTGGATTTACACTTCATCTCAGTACAATATCAGGAGCAGATGTTACAATGACAGTCCATCCTTTTTTGTTGCTGTGTAAAAACAACACATAATATGGTCCTAAAACAGAACTGCTGTTTTCTTAATGGGAGAGCAGGGTAACTCATGTTTCCCAAAAGTATTTTTACAAGCATAGCCTTTGCAACAGCAACACCTCGGATACCCTCAAGCCCCATCAAATACAGTGCCATTGACAGTAAATCCTCTGATTTTAACCTGTGGAATTAGAGACTAGAAGCACAAGAAAATCAAAGGTTGAGCTCTCTTGAGACAGAGATCAAGCTATGGGGGCTCAAGAAGGTGTTGGGAAGGGGAAGCCTATTTTAGAGATTAGAGACGGGGCATTTGCCATGGATGGGACCACTGAGGTTGGAAAGGGAGTAGTCTGGTCCAACATCCTGCTCAAAGCAGGGCCAGCAGAGGAATAAAGTCAGTTTTTATTATTGGAGCATGCAAATAAGTTATACCTCTGTTAAACTGCAAGAACATTGCGGTGCCTGCTCAGTGCCCAAATCAACCAATTCAGGCAGATATGTCACCCTAATGCTACCTGAATAGAGAACTTTTCCCTGGATCACAGTACAACGTGCATGTAACAGATAAATTGTCTCCTTGCAACCTTCCACCCACTTTCTTTTTACTTTGCTAGTAGAACAAAAATGAACAGTTGCTTTAAGGCAACTGCTTTAAGGCAATTTAGTAATTATAAAACCACTTTGTTTTAAACCTCGGATGTTGTGTATGGGCTCCTTTGGGAAAAACTAATAAATATTAAAGGTTGAATCCAGTCTGGCATAGTTTGTCCTGTGAAAGATCACTGGAACCAGATGGTTTTTTGTTCTGTGCTTGTGCAGAGTCTGCTGTGGGGAGGGAGAATTCAAACACAGAGCTCCCAGGCATTACTGGAAATCAAATAATGATATCAGGAAAGTCTCCCAGTAATTTTTCAAGAACTGGTTTTATGAGATTACTGACTACAGAAAATCATGCATGTAATTATTTGTGTCTTTATTTTTTGTTGCTGTCTGTCTTAAAGTCTACAAGGTTGAGGGAAGACCAGTCTCCTTGCACCACATCTTTGTGGCTCTGTAGATCCTTTCCAGCCTTTGGAACTATATCTCTTGCCATCTACCCTCTTATAACTCTGAGGAGAGGACAGTGTTGGTAATATTAGCAAAGAAATGCAGTGTAGGGTGAGACTGAAGCTTTCTAGCAATTCAGCTGGTGCCCACTGTTGTGGTATCATGAACTATATAGTTTCAGGTGGCAGAGAAAACAATGAGATATTTTGAATACATTCTACTCTCTTTGGTTAGCCCCGACTGCAAGAAATGCTGTGAACTATCAGTGAACCCTGTTTGAAAGTTAATGCCTGTCATTTCATGCTTTTGGGCAGGTTCCCTGGTGTTTCCTAATGGTGCTCCTGGACTTGAAGATGCTGGATAATCTATGCACTGAAAAGGGCACTGATGGTGTCTGTTAGAGTAGGTCAGTGAGTGAAAGCACTGAAGGGAGAAGTTCAGACTGTGGTAAGAGAAGGAGACTGAAAATATGCCATGGTTTAGTATGCTGTTATATGCCAGTGTGTACAAGAAGGAACACGCTGGGCATGACTTCGGTGTGTGCAAGAGTCAGCAGAGCCATTCAGAGAGGGGTTCAATTGAACATATCCTGGCTATATTGTCAGTGAAATTTAACTTACAAGCTCTGCACAACTAAAACTCCAAAACACTGATGTCTTCTAATTCTCAAATGGACACCCAGACTAGCCTTTTGTTATTTGATAAGTCCATGCATTGTACGTTTCTGTCCTTGAAAAGTATTTCACAGGAAAAACCTGTCTGATGCCATTTTGGTGTGTCCGGGTTGCACATGCATAGACATGATTTTCAAGATATTTCTTAGAATTTTCTAAGTTTTCTAAGCATTAACTACAGGGGAAGCAAGGACCATAAATGGTTATAATAAGATTTTCTCCTGACTCTATGTAATGGATTGTTGGTCATAAACCAAAACAGCAGAATGGATCTTTATGACATCTATGACACTGTCTAGTAAGCTGGGTGCTAAAGGACAGACCAGAAGCTCTGTTTTTCCCTGTCAGTTCCCCTCACTTTGCTGTTTTCCTTCTCCACAACTAGTCTGCTTCCAACCTGACTTCTTACCAAGTCCTCTATGTATGCACAGTTTGTCACTCCATGATAATCTTGATGGAGGCATCAAGGAGATATCAGAATGAAAAAAAAAAAAGAAGTAGGATGAGTGGTTAGAAAATTTCTGGAGGATGGGATGACAGGGTGAATCTCACAGGCAGGAATTTTTTTCCCCTCCATAATCCTGGGTAACCCAGGACTTTCAATTAGGGCAGATGTGCTTTTTGTTTTCACACATCAATTTTTCATTGGCCTTGTATCAATCATTCACTGGCTTGTGCAAATAACTTCTCCCAAACAATAGTCTCCTGTCAGAAATAGGCACTGTCATCTGCAAACCTGTTTGAATATTTCACTGTTACCAGATGATGCTTTTTGTTGAGGGTTTGTTGTGTATTTTTGGATGACATGGCAATATAATCCCTGTACTCCTTGCCTTAATGAAGCTGGAAGGCCAAGGTAAAGCCAGACAGTGACTGGGGCTGTATCCTAGAAACCTTTTCTCTGTAGTCTATGCAGGGAGGAACAAAGGTAGCTGCAAACAGGGAAACAGGGAGCCCTTGTTCACTGCTTGTTTGGCTCCAGTCTGGTCAGATTCAACCCAGCTGATGCCAAGAGTGGCCAGAGCAATGTCGAGGTCATCCTCAATAGCCAGACATTCAGCAGACAGTGGCGGGAGCACTTACAGATGTGATATATAAGAGTCTTGTTTTTATCTGAAAACATTTCAAATCCTCCTGCCTGCTCCCTTGGAAGTTTGGGAGATTCACTAATTAATACATGTCACAGGCAGGTACTGATAATTCTTCTTGGCCTTCACTTAAGCAGTATACTCTGATCCCATTAACTAGAAGGGCTCAGCACAAGGTCAATCTACTGGTGTGGTGTGGAGAGGGGCTTCTGGTTCTTGGCTGGCATTGTCAAACTTGGCTAGCTGGTTTCATAAAACCAACTTATACACATACAAAACTTACTTTGGATACCTATTCTTTCAGGAAAATATTAATTCATAGGTTACAGTTCAAGAAGTTTTCAGATTACTTATTTTCTGAAGGTGCTATTGAAAGCTCTATGTGCATTGTCCCTCAGAGGCCAGATTGGCCTGAGTCTAGGTCAGCCTGAATGAGAAGGGCTTATGTGGGGAGAAGCAAAGCATATAACTGAGGGGTGTCCTGGTGAAAACTGACCTACCCAACAACTTCTGAAAGGAAGGTGTAGTGGTTTGAACCTTGTTTTCCCCAGAGACTAAGAGAAGTGGTAGACCCCAAGGGGTGGAAACCCCTGGAAGTTTTGAAGTTCTGCCCAATGGACGCTCCTGCAGAAATGTAAACATATCACAACCAGACCAGAAAAGAAGAGTTGTAGTTTTGGTTGTTGTAGGAGAGGTGGCCATGTTGTAGAGCCACGAGGAAGGGGCTCTGAGCCCCTTGGGGCCTCTGGCCCCCTCCCAGCCCCTGGCTGGGGGGCTGCAGGGACCTGGAACAGCATAAAGCTGGGCTAGGTGCCTGTAGTTATGCCGGGAGATGTTTTCTCCATGGGCACAGAGCAGCAGCCGACGCTGACCAGAGAAACGGTGGCAGAGAGCCAGAGATAAGACCTGAACTGAAGGAGCAGAGAAGCAACATGCAGCACCAGAGAAAAGACTCCTGGAAGGAGAGCCGAGGAAAGGAGAGCCAGCAACTGAGAGCTACAGAGTTCTTGGGGGTAAGACTGTACCACACTCCCCCAAAACTCCCTTGAGATCCCTCTTGGCGAAGAGGGACATGGACTCCTATTTTGGAGAGCAGTTTTAGACATGCAGCACCGGAGAGAGAGGAGCTGAGAAGCTCGGAGCGTCCCGCAGCTGGACCGGGACGGCCAGATGGAATGTGGGGGGGGCGACCTTGGCTTCCCCCCCCCTTGCACTGCTGCCATGGTGGCAGCCTGAGAGACAGGGCACAGAGGCCCTGCAAGGAGCTTGAATCTCCTGGAGATACCAGACCGTCACGAAGACCCCCCTGTGTCTTCGTGATATGACGTGGTGATACGACCTTGTCTGGGGTTACGAAGACCACGGAAGACCCCTCGGTTGTGAGGCGATGGGGCCGGGGGAGCTTGAATACCTCCCTCGTGGATGCTGGCAGAAATCCAGCTATCAGCTGCTGCATGAGAGAAGAAGAAACCTGCTGCCTCAGAAGATGCTGCTGTTCAGAGACTGGAAGGGATCTGTCCTTCTTTCCCTCCTGGACTTTTATTTGGAGGGGAGAAGAGATCTGATCCATTGTAAATACATATGTCATGGTAGAGATAGTTTGTGATCATGTGTATAATGTGATATGGTATTTATTTGTACAGTCATTGTAATATATTCCCTTTCCCCCACTTTGAGTCTGGTGTGTTTTGTCTGGAAAAACCCATCTCACATTAGGTTGAGATGTGGGAGGGGGAATGGAGCTAGGGAATTGGATGTTGGGGCTATCTCAAACCATGACAGAAGGGCTGGCCAGCTGTGGGAAACTGCAGTAAGTTGGCTGATCTGAGTACTTGAAAACTAGATCTACACAGAAAGTACATCACTGATGCAATAAACAGTAAATGCCTGTGAACTGGGATTACTCATGCCTGGTTTGGACAGTATAGTGTTTACTCAGTAAAGAAAACATGGTACTTGTAATGGAAGTGCATCTCTGATAAGGTCACCAATGAGTTTTTATTCCTAACAAAACAGATATGACCATTACTTTCTCTGATGGTAAATAGCTTCTGCAGGAACAGTGCTTACTTGACCCATGTCTTTTCAAAAGTGCATCAATAGATTAAAACTACAAATTAACACCATGTTCCTATGTTCCTGTGGTCTCAGATTTCCCCCTCAATATACACACAATAGCTCCTGCAAATGTATATTGAACTTTTTGTCTTTGTGCTCTCTCACCAGGTTTCTAAGTGCTATGTTCTAACAGTAGAACAGACTTTGAAATCAATCGCTGAAATGTAGTTCAGTTTATGGTTCATAAAGGGCTTTGGGAAACCATTTTGTATAGAAAGTGTAATATAAATATAGGCACCATATTCATTCCCTTTTCTTAGTTTTGAAATTATCCTATTAAGCTGGCAAACCTGTCAAATATGTAACTTAACTTACTGAAGCCCTACCTACCAAGAGGCACTTAAGTGGATGCTTAAAATTAAGCATGTGATTTAATCCTGCCTTACACAGCTCTTAAACACAGGCATAAGTCTCACTGGAGTCAAGGCAAGCACATTAAAGCTAAGTGTATGCCAAGCACTTTGTTAAATCAAGACCTAACTCTGGTTATTTTCATATCCCCTCCTAATTCTGAGAAACAACAAGCATGCTGCAAGAGGCAATGACATCTCAACTTCTGTCCCCATTAAATAAGTTAAAAAATCATGAATCCTAAAGCAATTGCATTGCCATCATACTACTTTTCTTGTATGATTAATCCAGAGTTTGATATGTCTTTCTATAGGACTAATATCTTAACAGCAAGGTAATAGGTAGTATGACATTTAATCTCTTTGATTAAATTCCATACTAAAAATGTCCCATAAATAAAAGAAACAATTGAGGCAATCATAAATTATCTTCAGTGTTGCAAAGTGATGGATTTAGTGGTTACAGAGGGTAAAATCTCATGAGCTTATTAAAAGCTATAAGGGTTTTTTCCTTGCACAGCCCTAAAAGACGCTGTGGCCTACGGCAGGTTTTCTCACATTGCTTTCATTTAATCAGCTGAAACCTTAAGAGGAAATAGGACATGCTGTATATATATGCCCATTTCATTTTTCAGTAGAGATGACCAGATCCAAATAGGGTTCTTAGGTCTTAGGTGCTTTCTGTGGGCTCAGTACTATGTTCCTAATGGAAGAGAGTGTGTTTTTTGGTTAATAGCCAGAATCAAATTCTTTCAAGGTCTGAGTCCACTTTTCATCTCTGGCACTGACCTCCACTGTGACTTTGGGCAAGTCACAGAAAGCCAAATTTTCAAGAGCTCGGTATCAACCACCAGAGCCAGCTCAAAATGTATCCCACAGCCATACTGCCAAATTAATATGGTTTGGATGCAGCCCAGCAAACTGTGCTCTTCTGAGTAGTTGCCTAAATGCATCTACAAGGGAGCTGCTTATCCGAGTCTCTCTGAAAACCCACATGCAGGTGTAGGTCCCAAACCTTTCAAGGCTCCACTGTACTACTGAAATGCACCGGAAGGATTCATTTCACCCTTTCCAAAATGAGCAAGAAGTTGTACCCAGGGCTTCACTTAGTGTAAAGTGATATCATTTTCCTATTCAATTAGAAAATCCTTTTTATTGCAGCTTTTACTCTTCTGTTGAACTGTAGCAGGTAGAAAAGTTAAGTGACAAGGTCAATAAAGAGGACAAGACTTTCATCCAAGTTGCTGGGGATTTCAAGGGCCATCATAAGAACTTTACTAGTTCCTGAAATCTGTGCTGTCCCTTTGACTCCTTGCAACAAACTGCCACAGCCATGAAACCCGTCCTCCAACAAGGACACAGATGCACAGGCTGCACTGTACCTCTACTGAGCTGCATTGTCCCCAAGGTTAAGGATGGACAAGAGGCTGCTATACTGTCTGACAGTGCTAAGGAGAAAAAAAAAAAAGCTAGCCCATTCATGAGATTAAGGATTCAAATTAAAGGCTTTCTGTAAAGATGCATTTTTAATATAAAAGGCTGCCAGCAGAGAAGTCTCCCATGGTGCAGTTTGTAGGATCTTGTAAGAGTTTAGCAAGATTAAGTTAATGTAAATTCCTTGAGAAGTATCTGCACAACCCACAATGAGGTTTTGCTGCACATTTCACCAGATTAAATGTTGCATTTCAGTATTAAACATTGTTCAAGTACCCATGAAAACAACAGAGCTGACAGTGCCAGGAGCACCACATTTCCTACTGGGGAACGATGGTGGGAAGCCTTATTCCACAGGGCATGGGTATTCTGCAAGGATAGGCATGAGTGGTTTTGCTGTAGGTCTTTGCCATCAGCAGAGAACAAGAAACTCCTACTTTAACCTTGTCAAAAATAAAAAGAGATAGAGAGAGAAAGAAAAAAGTTGCCCATACTGACCAAGAAATTTCTCTCATTTCTGTCTGAAGAGCTGCCTTCAGCCTCTGTCCCTTAAATTGTGAGAGCCCTGTTTTAGCAAAGATTCATGGAGGGCAGGAGCTTGATGACAGACCCTGATAAATCAATCAGATCTTGGATTGCTTTTTTAAAACTTCAGCCTGTTTTCCTGAAATCTGTTATTAAGCATGCCCTGTTCTGACCAGTTCCTTTCACAACGACCTCCAACATTGTTTTGCTGGAGAAGCTATAAAAGGATAATGGGCACAGTGCCAGGGACCTTTAAAAAAATGCCTTGCAAGTAAACAGGCTATAGAGGATGGCAAGGCCTCCAGACAGTGCAAGAGACATCACAGTGGCCTAGGACTGTGTCAAAAACACCTGTTTGTGGAGATCTGATAATGCTTTGGGTGGATTAGAAGTGAATGCATCCCAAAGGGATCAAAAAGGGAGGAAAAATCACAACTTAGCTTCCCTGTGCTTTGTTTCTTTGGGTACCACCATATTGTAACTGGTTTATCACAGACTAGGCCAGTGCGAGTCTGGATTACTGCAGAAACTTCACAGCAAGCCTCTAGAAATGTGGATTCTTCCTACAACCCTGCCAAACACTTCTATCACATGTAGGTCTGAGAGTCCCAGGCTGCAGCTGGGGATGGAGATATGTTTTGTATTTGGTAATGTTAATCTTTTTTACCTATTCTTACAAACTGAAGCAATGTGTGTAATGTAGGATGTCTATTTTATCATCTTCACTCTGTTTACTTGCAGCCTGAGTTCAAAAGTCCTACCATTTAGGGTTCTTTGAAATGCCCCAGGGTGTCTAAGACATCCTTGTGGGCCTGGAAGATGTGACCCAGGATGCAAGGCTACCCAAATCCTTCAGAAGTGGCATGTGGAGCGCAGGAGGGTGGTAAACTAGGAGATCTCCAGTGACACTTTAGGCACTTGAATCCTATTCTTACTGACTGCAGGGAGGGCTCGGACACCTAGCACACATCTGGAGACTTGCATGTAGAAACCAAATGCAGGTGCCTCCCTCTGGGAGGCTGAATCATTTGTCCCCACACAAGCTCCCCATTAGTCCCACCTGTGCTTTTTCAGGTATGTTGCCAAGCTCCTAGCAGACACTGAGCTCCTTGAGAGCATTAATATTCCTGGGAAACCCATGAAACTCATCAAGCAGGGAAAAAAGTCTCATTGAAACTTGGGAAGCAAACTCTTGATTTTGAAATTTGTAATTACATTTTAGTTTACTATGAAAGCTACCTCAAAATACAAATTCAGAAGTTGGCCTATAGGAATATTTTTTAGATTTTCACACACGCAAAAAAAAAGAAACACTTTTCATTATGACTGAATTTGATTCAAACTCAATTGTCCATGGGGAGGGGAAATTCATATTTTTTACCACCTCCTTTGATATTTAGGCTGATTGTGCTCCAGGCAACAACTAATAGGATTTAGGGGGAACTGGTAGCTACCAGGGCAATTTCAGAAGTTTGTGACATGACCTGAAGAAATGATTGATTTGCACAATCCCTTGACAAGGAAGATATGTCGTGTACAAGGAAGAAAGCAGCCTGGCATCTGAGGTCAATTGACCAATGTTCCCACAGTGCAGAGATGGGGTAGGCTTAGCTGTGCAGAGCAAATGAAGCAGTTTCTTTAACAACAGGCAATCAGCCCTGTCTTCTTTGAAGCCAAGGGAATTCTTCCATTGTTTTCAATGTGTTCTGATTTATATGGTAAGGAAAGTACCCATCTCAGGCAATTGAGTGCAGTTGCTCAATTCAGACTAAAGTTAAACATGTCTGACTGCTTGGAAGGTAAGAGTTTAGAGTAGAGTGAGCCGGAGGAAGAAAAAATTTGATGCAACTAAGCCTTGAATTCTTTTGTTTGTTTGTTTTATTGTTGTTGTTCTTTTCTATTTGCATTACCTGTAGTTCCTTTTCTCCAAATAGACCATCATTTGCTGGTAATCATGAATTGCAGCTGTACGTGTAGTCCTTGCAGCAAATGCAGTATTCCTTTTCCATTACTCACTTTCACTCTCCCTGTGTACCTCTTATATTTTCATGCCATATGTGTCCAGTTTTATGCCCACATGCACTTTTAACAAGTGAATTTCCAAAGTTTGTGTGGATGAGTATTTACAGGAGCTTCCTTGTTTACCCTTACTCTTTGTACATCTATTTGAGCCTGGTGCCCAAGAGGGGCCGAGAGCATCAGCATTCACAAACATCACTGGCAAATGAAACTGCTCAGCATCACCTTTTTTTCCCCAAAGTTTTGTTTCTGAAACATATTTCATCCAAGAAAACTGCTGTAGTCATAAGGACTATCACTACGGTCAACCTGAAGCAGAGGGTTAGTGCTTTAGCATGTAGACTGAGCTTGTATTGGTATTTAGGGTTGGGTTAGAGCTTATTCTTTCTGGGGTTTTAGGGCTTTTTCTTTTTCTTTCCTAAAGTACTGCAGAGGTGTATCTCAGCTCTTAAGTACTGAAGAGTTGTTCAGAGTATCAGCCTGCATATTTATTTGCTTTTTCTTCTAGAAGCCCTTTAATTTAGTTGTAGCAGATTTAGAAAATGAGCTGTAAAACAGAAATCAGAACAGGGAGTTTGGCATTGTTGGCAGTGTCCTGCTTGAGCTGGAGGCTTGAAGAATGGGTGAAAGCTCTGGATATGCTGCCACATACATCATGCAACAACTAAGCAGAACAAGAATTCAAAAGAGGGATTGAGCTAGAGAGAAAGCGATTTACTGGATGTATTTCAGTGGACCAGGATATAGGATTTGATAACATCCTGGGATTGACCCCAACAGTGTAGACAGCCTTGAGGACAAACAGTATTTCTGTTATATGTTTGCAAATACCCTGGAGCAGTAGGCTCTAGTCACAGCCAAGGGGGTTTTTAGGGTTGACAATACATATTGATAATACTTGGCATTTATCTGCCAAGCTGAGAATTACTGGTGCTGGACTCTTTGTCTGTTTAGTTAATGAGAGAACAGAAGTAACACAATCTGATTTCCCCAGCCATTCACACCTTTTCAATGAAGCCTGAGCTTCTAATGCTCCTGGTCCCACTGCTGTGTAGGCTTTCTTTAAGCTATCAAGTTCATATGATAAATAGGTTTGAGGAAATCTCTTCATTTCAGCGGATCCCATGAGCAAAAGATGTAGGGCTGAATAGATGAAATAAAGTATTAGTTCTGAGTTATTTACTCAGCTCCACTTGTTTGTTCTCATTTACTTCCTCTTTACATAAACTAGATCATTCATCTTCTCTTCCTTCCTTAAAAGATATTTCAAAAGTTTTTTTAAGCACTTTGCACACATCAAATGCTGTTAGATACTACCATCATACTGCTGTTTGAGAAGTCTACAAATAATATTGTATGCATTGAAGTAAATAAACCGCTTCAGCTTTGCTAACTTCTTTAGCATCACTGTCAGAGATATTGGACTAATTCATCTAATTATTAACTTTTGTGGAATTATAATCCTCTTCAAATTTATCCCTCAGTACTATCAAATTTTATGTGAGGTCAACATTTTGCCATGAGACTTTGAAATGTAAATTCAATGAAAAACATGGTTTTGCAAGCATTTTGAAAGGCTTTGGATTTGATGGCAAAAGGGCCCAAGAATCAGAAAGTGAGGATGACTGGAAATTGAAAGGGAAACTACACAGAATCAAACTTCTGCTTTTTTGCTTCAGTTGCTGCAGTCCACCCTCCATGTGATAGAGGTGTCACCTGAGTAACAGTGGCCCACATCCCAAACCAGGCTTAATCACCTAGGATTCAAGTCTAACATAAAGATATTTACTTAGAGGTTTAAAGACCATTCTAACATGGAGATCTAATGGTATCCAGTGCACATGGACTATACCTTACTGTTCCCCTTACGTGTTGCCTTGAATACATTTATGGACTAGGATCTCCACTTTTGGGGGGTTGTAGGAAGATGTTATCAGACTAATGTATTAGTCTATTTATAGACTGCACTTAGACATTTGTATCTATCAGATACTGTACGGACCTGACATGATAGAGTTAATTCTATATGGAGCCACAGAAAAGTCGAGTTTATTTTCATTCCTTTTTTTGTCCAAGTGTTGACAAACTCACATTTTCTTAACTGTATAGCATTTCTAGTTGTCCTATTTGCACATATATTACATTTCAGGAGCATTTTAAAATTTAAAGCAACACCTTTAATGTTACAGTAATACTATTTTCTCCTTTTGATGCTAATTTTTTATTTTCCATATATCTGCCATTCTGTTTTCTGGATGGATTAGAATTGACAGTATCTAAAATACCTTGAAAAATATGTTTCCCAATAAATCTTTGTAGCTAAAAGTAGGAATAACCAGTGATATAAAAGAGCCAATTTTACAGTTAGACTTGATGAGTATCTATTCACATTAATACATACCAGCCTTCTGTATGAGGTACCCAAAGCTTTCTCAAGTACAACAGCCTTTCCTTAGACTTTTTCCCATTCCCACAGCATGAAAACAGATCAGTTGCTCGTTTCAAAAGAGCCGATCCTAGATAAGCATAGTTGCCTTATTTCAGTCTCCAGTTATAAAATGTTAAATGTCTCTGTGGGACTTGAGGTCAATCAGGTTTAATTTTTTAAGAACCAAATCCTGAAGTATCTCCAGTGTGGCATTCCTTCAGTCAGGTAGCCTTAAATCTCTTCCTTACTCCTCATGCTTTGCAAAATAAGACACTTTTGTTCTTACATAATTATCTGGCAGAAAGATTCAGGAAAAAAAGTGGGGGGGGAAAGACACTTTAGAAGTCTGAGCAGTGAATTGTTTGAGTCTTTACATCAGTTCCCTTTAACTGCTCTGTGGTTAACTTCCCAAGTTGCTTTCAGTGACTAATTCTGGATGTTAGTTTAATGGGTCACAGTTACTGATTGGATCGTAAATACAGCAATCCCATCACTGATGCTTAAAAAAATCCTCGGAGCTATTCAAGAGGAAGCTAAAACTCAGCACAGCAACACAACATAGTGTGTTTCCCTTGGCTTTCCCTTACCGAGAGAGCCTTTCCTGACCTTGCTGCATTTTCCCTATGCTGAAAAGGGTGGTTATTCCCTCAGGAAATCCAGATGTTATAATATCTTAAGACAAATTCTATTTCCCTTTTTTTTATCAGAAGGAAGGGGGAGCAGGACTGAGGCTATCAGTGCAGGTCATTGGAATGACCTAGAATTGTTTTAGAATCATGAACTCATCAGTTTTGCCAGATGTCAGTGACATTTCTGTTGTATGGCAGTCTGGTACATTGGCCTGAATTGCTAGGGGAAGAGGCTATATGAGAGCAACTTCAGTATTGGAGTGCTTTATTGAAGTCTTTGAGGGGTAACTAAGAAGCTATTTACATTGACCTTTACAGCACTGGCCTGAGGCTCACAACAACATGGTAACATTCATTGCCAGTAAAGCTCTGAAGAGATATTTCACACTGCAGGAGGTGGGAAGGAGGCATACTGTTACAGCAATGGCCTGAACGATTTCCAGGTACAGAGATTTAGTGTGCACCAGTATCTGGGGGCTGTTTTCAGCCCTACTTGTACACCTTGCTCCTTCTCTGACTAGGTGCCAGATTGCCATGTGCTGCAATGGAGACATCTGCTTATTTAAACTTTTAAGATTGATGTTGCAGACCCTTGCCATATCTCACAGCCTCCAGGACTAGGGTGAACAATTTTATGGTAAGGAAAGGAAGCATAAAGATAGGACTGAGGGCAACTGAACCCTTCTTGCAGGCAGAAAGCAGAGACCCAACTTCCAAAGTGAGCAGAAGATCAGATCTAGGGATGTGTCAGAATAGAGCCTGACTAACTGCAGGCAAGTACATACCATGAATCAGGTCCTGAAAATCATGAGATTTTAAAATATGATTGGGTATTTTTATTTGCTTAATGGTTCTGACAGGCCTCCTGTTGAGCTAACACAGAAAATAAGCCTGCAGTGTCAAAGAAAATGGTGGTCCTTTCTAACCCACCAACAAGGTCATCTTGTACGGGAAGTTCACCCCTTTTTCCTGCTAAGATCACCAAATGATTATCCTTTCTTGGATTCTCTCTGGCAGGTGGGTGTTTTCTGTTCCTCCTTTGCTCTTTCTATGTCACCAAAACTTTCTAGAAATGACGGTCAATATGGTCTGGGGAGACAAATGAAAGAACTTCCCCTGCCTGTGGGATTTTCTTTGGTAGCCAGAGCACAGCACTCTCATACTAATTTTCGTTTTATTCCAGGGAGTCTGTTCTGGGAGAGGCATAGAAGGAGAGAAAAAACCTTTACCCATGTGGGTGGGAAGGAAGGAAATGTACTGAGCTGGACCTCTGTGGTTGGTCCTTGGAGTCCTGTTGCTGCATATGTAGACCTGAAAAGCCCACTTGTTCCTTCACTTGGTGGGGCCGTAGTAAATCCATGGGAGGCCTCTGGAGATGTGGAAATTGGACTAGATTGCCCCCTTGCTTGCCAAGACATCAGCTTTCCACCAGAGCTTTTCCCTTCCAAGCAGAGCCCTCCTGAGCCTGTCCCTGGGGGATCGTCACTCCAAGACACAATTATTTGTACACATAGTGCCTTGGCTGGCATTTCTGTGTTTTAAATTGTTTTGCCAATTCCAGCCATACAAAAACCACACAAGTAGTTTCTGAAAGCAAATCCCTTCTGGCTTCCTTTCATTTGCATTTTACTTTGACTTGTAACTTTTATTGTATTTGATCACATTCTTGCAGCTACTTTTTACAGCTGTAAAAATGAACTTTAAAAATAAGCGAAAATTGAAGCTTTTTTGGCTCAAGAGTGGGGGCTTTAAAATAAAGGTGTTTCAAGACACAAAATCCAGAATGTGAGTAGTACCAGCTGAGCTGGATATCTAATGCTCTTTCTCTCTCACTATGGGTTTGCTCAGGAGCATTCATTGTATCAATTACTTGAATTTAAATTTTACCTTAAAAAAATGTGAATTTTTAAATGAAACATAATTTCCAGGGACAGGTCTATGGCATGTGTCAGAAAGGACAAACCAGAATGTGTATATTTTTACCATATTTACTGTTCTTAGAGCTTTCTAGGGAGGAAAAAAGTCCTTGCCTTTCCTACCAAAGGTAGTTTTCACTCTGTGTGCAGACAGACATTGGAGACATGCAGTGTAAAAGAAGTATGCTATCCATTTACTGTAACTGTATTTAAAGCTTTCTTATCAATACAAAATTGTAGGATGTTTTCCCATTTCAGAATCTGAGCCAGCCACATTAGCTTTCAGAGAGATTCAGATGAGTTTTCATCCCTTTTAATAGAATGAAAACTTGAGTATGATGTGAGGGGCTCAAGAACTTAAAATTAGTTCATTGTACTTTGGATGAAGCAAATTTCAGATTCAGGATGTGGCTACAATTCCAATATAGCTTGACAAAATTTTTCATCTGAACAGAAATGTAAGACTAAAAGGAAATTCCTGGATGACAAAGTTTAGTCCCCTGCTAATACCTGCATGATACAATAAAAAAAAAATAACTTTAAAGAGACTCTTATTAAAAATTAGATTGGTGCTTAGTAAAAAGGAAAAGACTGAAAGCTTTTAGGTACTGGCATAGATAGACAGACAAGCCTTAAAACAGGAAAAAACAGCCTTAGTGATCTTGTGTGTGAAAACAAGATCACAGAAGTATTGAAGGAGAGCAAGGTGAGCAGATCAGTCGCATGCCCAGCAGAAGCAGATAGGAGCTTCTGCTCTCTTTTATACTAACTGGAGAGGAATACAGGAGGTGGTATAGGGAAAGACTGTCTGCAGGGATAAAGCATCCTGTAAACCTTGTAATTCTATGCCTCCTGTGAAGTATGCCAGAACGGCAGCAGAAGCAGCACAACCCAGAATTGATTGACACTTTGCCAAGGAAAGGCGCAAGCACAGCAATGAAAGGGTTGCCATCCATTCCTCACAGCTCAAATGTCACACAGAGATAAAGGTTACCATGAGTAACAAGTCTCATTTCCCAGGGAGAGAGCGTGCAGCACCACGGCTCTTCACATATGAAAAGTGGTAGTGGAGCAGTGAGCTGGGTACACACAAGGGCTTTGAGATTAGCAGCAACAACAGAGTTGACTTCCCTGCTGTCACAGTGCCAGTTGCAGAAGTTGCATGCTGTTCCTAACTGGTCTCTCAGTAAATCTTGAGGAACATGGAAGATTTTTGAATCTTTGAATACTTTTTGAAAAATGATGCACCTACAAACAGCAGCCCTTGCTATGTCACTTCATGGTGCCTTGATCATGCATCAGGACCAAAAATAGTAGAGGCTTTGCTTTGGGGCTAGGAAAGTTTCTGAAGTCATAAGTGTGGTAACTGTGTGGTCATCAGAGCTCCAGTTTTCCTCAGAATTTGCCTCAATCCCTTGTACCTGCCTAATTAGATTGAAATTATTAATAAACCATTGATTCTGACTCCCAATTTAACTCCCTGCTGCAAGATGAGTCCTTCACAAATAGTATGAAGAAGGAGAAGAGACACTTCATTTAATGTTAGAAGCTCCAGAAATGGATTGTTACACTAGGCAGAACAAACAGTCCTGAATTTTACTTAGTATTAAATATTTCACCTTGACCATCTTAAAATAATTCTTAACTTGCTAACTATTAGCCAGCAAGGTCATCTTTATGTGCAGATCTTGTCTCTAAGAAGTCAGGAACACTGACCGTGATGTGGTCATCTTAGGACTAGTGGGGAGGTAGTGAAATTACTCTTCTTGTGTTGTTGCCTGATGCCTAGATGTAAATCTGGTTGATGACAGATGCCCTCTGTCTTTGCTCTCCACAAGGTTAAAAAAAAAAAATCCATGAGTAAAAGCAAGAGCATTTGACAACTTCCTGGTTGAATGTTCTACATCTGTTGCTAGTTGTATTCCAATCACTAGCTTGAAGAGCCACTAGCTTTTAGCTTTCCGTAAGAATGTGGTGGTTTTGGCTGGGATAGAGGTAATTTAGTAATAGAGTTAATAGTAACTACTATGGGCCTGTGTTCTTGGTTTGTGCTGCAAGCAGTGTTGATATTTCAGGGATGTTTCAGCTATTGCTAAGCAGAGCTTAGGCAGAGTCAAGGCCTTTTCTGCTCTTCACCCCACCCCACCAGCAAGGAAGGAGGCTGTACACAGCTGGGAGAGTACACAGCCAGGACAGCTGAGTCCAACTGACCACAGAGATATCCCATCCCATATGGTGACATGCTCAGCACGCAAAGCTAGGGCATGAAAGAAGTGGGGGATGTTCAGCATGATGACATTCGTCTTCTCAAGTCACCGTTACATGCGATGGAGCCCAGCTTTCCTGGGGATGGCCAAACACCTGTCAGTCCATAGGAAGTGGAGAAGGAATTTCTTGTTTTGCTGTGCTTGTGTGTTTGGCTTTTGCTTTACCTAATAAACTGTCAACTCAGTAGCTATCTCACTTTTCCAGTTCTGTCTCCCATCCCACTGTGGTGCTTAGTTACCAACAGCGGTTAAAACCATGAAAAATACCCACCCTTCATTCCCTTCTTCCTTCTGCCTTTTTGTCTGTCTATGTATTAATAGAATGATAGGATTAGTGTAATGCTTGATTGACTGCTGGTTGTCAATCAAACCTTGCTGCTTTAACCACCAGTCATCTGGGTAGCAAATTCTCTCATAAGTAGGAGGTGTAACAATTCAGCCTCCAAGCATTTGTCCTTATGGAAGAGGGGACAAAATTGTTACTTCTGATTGAAATCCTACTTTTAAATCCAGAATATTCCTGTTGGCCACTTGTGATGTGCAGTACATAGCAGCCAATGCTCCCCACCTCTCCAACAGGCTTAGTGGTATTCTTCCTTTCCCAGTTAGGAAGATTGAATTTCTTTCTGGTTTTTATTAGCTTTATCCCCTCAGTAGCCTAATAAACTCTGCAGCTGAAGCAGGGGAGGGAAGCAGGCTGTTTTCTCTGCCTTTGCTGCTCGGCAGGAGGCTGCAGTCGCATTCCTGTGTGTGTTGTGCCATCGTGCGGTGATGCTGCCGCACTGCCAGCGGCTCCGCATCCCTGGGACCTGCGCTGATCCCAGCCCGGCCAAACAGCTAATCACTCATCAGTAGTGCCTTCGAGCCCGCCTGCAGCCCTGAGAGCGGCTGCAGCCTCCAAAGCTTCCCATAGACCGCCGCATTAAAAGCTAGGGGCCAAGGAAGAATTGCTTGAAGGAGGACTTGTGCCTGTTCTGAGTCCCAGAGGAAGCAAAAACACCAAATGGGGATTCATTTTTGTTCTACAGAGCTGTCTTGATTTGGGAAAGAAACAAGGAAGCTGTATTGTTTTTTAAATATTCATTACCACTGTCAGTGATCAGCTTTTGTCAGGTCCATTGACAGCTTTCAGGGGTGTAGGGCAATATTCTGCACAGTCTCATATGCTCTGGCTCATGCTAAGTTCTGGAAAACTTCATCTACTGATTCTTACTGTTTAAGTAATGGCAATGTTAGTGAGGATAAAGACTGTAGAAAATATGTGTCTAGTGGCATTCTAAGATATTTTTTGAATTGCATCATGTTTTCCAGTAGACTCCACCAGGGAATAATCTCATAGACTTGAACCTGCACAGTTTGTCTCGGTTTTCTGTAGAAGTGAAGTTTGCAGGACTGCAAATATCTCTACCATTATTTCCTTCAGTCTGAATTTGTTTGACACACTAGGAGTTTCAAAGAGATGAAATTCCCATACATTTTGCAAAAATAAGAAAAGATCAGAGAGAGTCTAGTAGAGCTTTTACCCAGAATAAAGAGTGGAGCATAAACTGACCCTTGATTAGACATCAAAGTATGCACTTGGGAAAGCAGCTGGAAGACATAAGTCCACAGAATCACCATCTCCTTTTGATGTGCTACTTGCAAAATGACATGTTATTCTTCCCTATGCATGCTAGAGCATAGGAACATAAGACGAAGCAACATAAAGTGAACATCACAGGTGGTTCTCACATTGGTGCAATTTCCTAAGTCATTTTATAAGGTCATGACAATGCTCTGAAATTGTTAAAATGGCATCTGGGCTGCCTTTTTGATCTACAGGATTCCGTTATCATTCCTTTTACAGTTTATTGTAGCAAGAAAGCACAGACCCTGAAAATCTATAATCCAATATTTGTTTCTCAGGAATATTTATAATCTTATAAACATACAAAGAAGGAACTCTTCCAGACAATTAATTTGTACTATAAAATTATTTTGTGTAAGGCTAAATACAGATATCCATGTTCCTAATGAAGAACAGTCTTCTGAGTGAGTTGCCACAGTCAAGCCAGCGAAACAATTTTAGAACAAAATTACCTATTACCTATAGGTAGTAGGGAAATTTTTAAATCAATTCAGAAAAAAAAATCGAAAAACAAGAGCCTAAAGAAACCCATATACCAGAAAGAGGTGACACATTACCAAAAGATGGAAAAGGAGCCAACTGTATCAAATCATTCTGCATTGCTTTGATTGCTCTTTATTTATATTCAACTCTTTTGAACCATTGGTTTGTGAGCCATGATATAACAGCAAGAATGTGCCCATACTATATGCAAGCGAAAATATGTTATAACTATACAGCCATACCCATTCCTCTTGGTTCCTTTCAACTCTTCCTTACTGCAAGAATTGTCCTTATGAAGTTTTTCTTAGAGTCTCTGTTCTCTCTTTATTTTTCCAAGTGACAAGGGGCTAAGGTTTTCATGCCAAATAGCAATTCAATCAAATCCATCTTAACTACTTTTCACTTTTGTTTTATTTCATCTTCTCAATTTCATCTGCCTTTGGCTCCCTGAAACAATTCAGTTTAGCTTGAAGATTTTTTCTTATTATTAATACAATGGCTCATTAGATTAATCTCTGCTTAAAATTCATGTCCTTCTCTCTCACCTCTGAGAGACAACCACTGAAAAGCAGCCTCCTCTGATGTGTATTTACTGGCTGCTGAAGGTCACTTTCTGAAAAACCCATTTCCTTCCCCAAAAGTGTAAAGATTCAGGGTGGATGGATGATAATCCATATCCTGTCCTCCTCCTTGATAGCTTGTTATTTTAGGATTGAGGGTTTGGGATTTTTTTAATCAAAGGAGATTTAGAAATGCTTGCAGGAATTCAGTGTTTGTTATTCAAACTCTGTGTGCCACTGTGTCTTGACAAAGCAGCTGTGCTCTGAAAATGATGACATTTCTACCCCCCTGGGCTAGAAAAGGAAACTTCTGTCCAGGCTCCAAAGATCTCTAGTGACATTAAAAGAGATTTTCATGAAGTGAAAGGCAAACACCATTAAAAGCTGTAATTTTTGCTCTTAAGAAATTATGCATATTTAACCAGCTGTCTTTGAACTCATGCCACCTACGTAAAAAACAAACAGCTTTTTTGAGAATTTGAGGATTATTTTACATGAGAATTTAATTTGTTTAAAAGGAAATGAATATGGATGAGGATATTTGAATAGGTTCAGTGTGTTTGTCAGTCACAATTGCCAAACCGGGAGTAATCTTGGTGATTAGTAAGGGTAGTGATAAAAAAATACGCTTGTATCCAATATGCCTCCTGATTGGCAGTTTATTGCTCTTAGAGGACCAGATGTCAAAAGCCATATGCTAATATTCAGCACAGAACAATCCTCTGGTTTATGCTTTAAAATGCACCATCATCATATGTTAATATTCAGCACAGAACAATCCTCTGGTTTATGCTGTAAAATGCACCATCGTTGTCACTGCTGAGCAGTGAGGGAACAGCAGCCCTGAAAAGACAAGAGCCCTTTCAGGCAAAAGGAGCATTTGCTGCAGCAGTTGGCAGAGGGGGAGTGGGGCTGCTGGGGCCGTTTCAGGCTCTGCTGCTGAATCCTGGCATCTTATGGCGACAATCAGGGACAGGGACATGCAATATTTTACCCAAACTGCACTACATACTTATTTAAACTAGGAATTATTTTCTCTTTATACAGCATCTGGCATAGTGTGGTTCTGCCTCATTACAGGAGGTGCAGCAATGGAGTTACTAAATCAAAATTAAAAGTGCATTACATGAGAAGTGCATTAAAAAAAAAAAAAGTGGATATTAATGACTTAAAATGTCTTGTGTTTATATAGGATTTGAGTTCACAATCTTCCTGAGCTGGGGAAGTTTACATTTTACTGGAATTATGAGTTTTGAATACAGAATTAACAATGAAAAACAAAATCTCTATTAACTTGTTTTTTTAAAGGTGGTAGTACAAGCAAAAAGAAAAAAAATATGGAGGGGAAAATATGCTCTCGAACTATTCACTGACATAAAAACAAAGCCAACTTCTGCCTGCTGTTAAACCTTCCAGCCCCAAAAATCAAAGTGATATGAGGTTAGACTGAAGGCAACACTAGGATCAGTTTATTCTGGTACAATTTTCCATGCGCCACATATATTAATCGTAACAATTACAAGTAATGTAAGCCATAATGCCGAGGAATGAATTGACAAAGCCCATCAGCATTTGCTTTCCACCTGATCAGACCAAAGGGGCAGCAATGGGCAGGTTTCTCTCACTACAAACCAGGCTGTAGCAATGCAGAGAACTAACAAGATTTCCAGTTTCCAGCCACTGCCAGCAATAAGCAAATCCACCAAGCTGTTATTAAAGGCAATGGTGTTCTGCAACACACTGCTGCAATTTCCTTAGGATTATTGCAAAGTTTCAAGTCCTTCTGATTTGATAGTTTCTGAAGAAAAACTTCTCTTTCAAAGATCAGTTGAGTTGAACTGCATTCACAGTAGCTGTTCTTAAAGGTTGTTATCCTAATTTTACATCCCATTCTCTTGTACAGAGACTGAAATGAGCACAATTTTGTACTTGCATAATTTCATCTCCAAATGCATCTACAGCAATAGTATAAATAGAAAGTGTCTCTTTGATTCATCTCCATTCTAGGCTCTGTTTTGATGTAAGATGAGAATAAAAGTCTTACACAAAAGATCAAATGAGGTTTTTTTTAAGGAGAATACTTGGGTTTCAGTGTGTTGAAGCTTGAATTTCAAACTTTTGGGAAGTTGGTCTGGAGTACATTTAAATTGCAGGAGAAGATACACAGTGATAGTCCTGCTCTTGTACAGATGTACATTTGGCATAATCTTCCCCTTCACTGTAGGGCTCTGCCTCTGAAAGGGAACTGACAATATGCTCTGGGTAAAGGAAATATTAATCCAGGCCTTATGCTATTCCACTCTCTTTTTTTTTTTTCTCAAAGCAGCAATATAGTGAGGTCATGTGCTTGTCCATAATGCTTCTCTCATTTGCACCATCTAATGAAATTCTTCTCCTGAGTTGTGTAATCCCACACTAATTAAAGAGGGCTTAATAGACCACTACATCTCCATTAGCATCACCTTGTGTTCCTCTTGGGGGATGTCATACACAGGGAGGACTTCACAGAAAGGAGCTCTATGGGGGCAAACAATCTTCAGGAGGCAAATGGCCCTGTGTATCTGTAGGAGACAGTGTTTGAGGACAAAGGTGCATGTTATATGCTCATAATTCTTAGTACATAGATTATGCTTGTCTTATTATTGTTTTTCCCTTTTTGTTTTTAGCTTTGTTGGGAGGTAACATTGGCAGAACATGTCAGAAGGCCCTGGGCTTTAGAGGATGCTGTTGAAGCAAGAGGCTTCAACAGCCTTTGGTTTGCTATTGGGGTTGCTATTGGGCTGAGGTAAAAAAGACTTATAATAGCATCTGCAGGAAGTGTATGTACTCCTGGACAAAGATGAGTGCCCCTTTTTATAGTAAGATAAAGAAAAATTGCAGACAGTTCTATCAGGGAATGCTGTTCAGGTGGAGGTATTTTACAGGACTTTGAGCCAGAGCTGTTTTAGAGCTTGTCAGCTGGGAAATGCAGGCAGAGTTGGTATGTAAATGCTGCACCCCAGACTACTGATGTGCCCTGTAACACCTTAGCTTTAACGTACTTCTTGAGAGCTTGTTTAATATTTCACTAAAAGCTTTGACAAGGTGAAACTTCATTAAATTTCAGAAAGACTCGCCTGCTGTCTTAAGCTGGTGAGCAGAATGTGCTCTGGGATGCTGAGATGATTTGTAAAAGCTGGTCTTGTGCTGCTTGAATTTTCCCAATGTTTTTCAGTCTGGTAGTTTTATTAACTGCTTTTCTAGTACTGTATTATAAATCCATTAATTGATTTGGTTCTAGCTGTAATATTGACTTGATGAGTGGTGTTTCACAGTCCTGGTTTTTAAGAATAGTAATTAAAAAGTTGATTGAAAAGACTAAAAAATTTACAGCGGTTTGTTTACAGGCAGTCAAACTTTTGTAAAGGATCTAGGCTAAAAAAGGTTTTTTTTAATAAGTAGAACCACTTGTACTTTGTTCTTTTGTTTTACAAAAGGGGGAGAAAAATCAGCCAGGATGAAACTTCATAATGCTTTCTCTGTCACATAAACAATAAATGCTGAAGCCTTGTCCTATGTATTACTAGTCCCTTAAAATTATTTATGATTAGGACAAGATCTACATGGACACAGATATTTTTCTCATGTACTTTGGCAAGGTGATCAAAATCAATGACTTAAAAAGTCCAGAGCATTGTATCTCAGAAGAGCCATGTCCCTGAAAGAGGTTTACAAAGTCACTTACAATTTTGCCGTGAATCATAACTGATTAGCTGCTTTAAACACCAAAATATTTATAAGAATCTAGCTGAAAATCATGAGCTGTCAAGATCTAAAGGGCTGTGGGACTTCTGAATTGTCCTAGATTGGATCAAACTTTTTTAAGAGGTAGGAATACAGGAAACTATAACTGCACACAGATCATTATCTCTAGAGATTTTAATTAATTTCTGCCTGCTAAAAATCACTTGACTTTGGACTTAACAAAGATGAAACTTTCCTTTCATTTGTTACAACACCATATATTCTGCAGTGTTAGCACTAATATAATAGACGTGTTTTGTTTTTTCAGCATATACTCTAGGAGGTCATCTAATTTTAAAGTTTCTGATGACTCCAAACATAATGATTCTGGGGAGAAAAATCTCTCAAGTTTGGGTCAATGAATCTTACCAAGTAATACAGATGCTACAAGTCACAGTCTTCTAAGCCCTTAATTTAAAATTCTTTTGAAGCTCATATTTTATGTCTGAGTCACCTTGCTAGCAGGTGCACTTGGTGGAGGGAAGATGGTGCTCTCAGGGGGGTTATTTGTTAAGCTGACTTAGAATGACCCTGGTATGGCTGAGACTTTCTATATTTATTTGAAACCCCATTCTTTATCCTGGCTCAACCCACAGATAAACCCAGAGCATATTTGATCATAAGAAGGCTGACTTGTGTCACTTTGGGGAGCCCAAAGATTACTTTTTCAGAGGGAACTGGGGAATCCCTCTTGCTGGAAGAGGGTCTGGGCAGGACACCACCTCCAGATGCTCCAGGGATGCCCAGGCTCCTGTGTGAAACAGCAGCGAGTGAAGACAAATGACTCTGGGCAGGGCAGATGCTGAGGTTTGCCTGCTTTCATAATGTGGCTTTTGCAACTGAAAACAGCATTCTGGTGTTCTGAGGAATGCCTGCCCAGGGTAAAACTGCAAGTGTGCCTGGATATTGCTAGGCCTGCCTTCTGAATGGGTTGTTCTCAAAAATCAACTTAGGCTGGACAGGATGTGGTCTCACCATTTTCCTGACACCCTGGTGGATTTTCACCTCAAGGATGTATTTCCTGATCCTAACATCACTTGTTGTGGGGTCTTTTGAAAAGCAACTGTCATCTTGGCCTATTTTGTGTCCTCTCTCAGTTGCAGAGGAGAAGCAGATGGAAGCTTTGGGCTTCTTCGCTTTTTAGATATAGTATGTTAAGAACATAATGGCTTCTGTAGCCAAGAGTGGCTCCTAGCCAGGCCAGAGGACAAAACATTTGTTTGCACCATATGTGAGCCAAGTGCTAAGCTTTAAGAAATGTCCAACACCTCAAAGTAGGGGTGTATGAAGACTTTGTAATCTGTGAGAAAGGTGTGGTAAGATGTTCAGCTGCAGGT
Source organism: Pipra filicauda (assembly GCF_003945595.2). Taxonomy (NCBI): domain Eukaryota; kingdom Metazoa; phylum Chordata; class Aves; order Passeriformes; family Pipridae; genus Pipra; species Pipra filicauda. The sequence continues at coordinate 368,348 of NW_024103541.1, forward strand.
AGGGCCTGTATGTAAGAGGAGGTTGTGAGAGCAGGCTGCTATAGGTGGCTCTTCTGTGCTTGCTTCTCCCCAGGTACTACACAGAGACCCATGGCAAATTAGGGCAGCACTTCAGTCCCTCTCTTCTTACGTATATTTAGATCCAAATGTGTCAGAAACTCAAACCCTTTCTATTTTCTTCTTTTTCTGAATTTATCAGTTGGCCTCCTACTCTGTGTATCCTAATTGTGACAGCAATTTTTTAAAATTGGAGGAAGAAGTACAGAGTTTATCAGCTCATTCATTTTGATTTCCCCAAAGTATTACTGTAGACAATATTTTCCCAATCATAGCCCTTCAGAGGCTAAAGAAAAGTTAGAAGCATAGAAATATCACTCAACTGAGCTCAACTGAATTACTTGTGCTAAAATAGCCCCATGCTCCTGCAGGCTATTGTGAATCATTACACTTGCAGCTTTAATTTAGAAGTGCAAGTACTTTATTCATCTCTCAAGCCCTGCAAAGTTGTTTCTAAGGCAATTCCTGCAGCTTTTGGACAGTCCGAATTGACCCAGACTCAGAGCAGTCTTGAAATCCTTTACAGGTCCCCTCGACATCTGCTGCTCCCAAAATGACTGGAGTGGCCATCTGTCATTTTTAAGCCTTCAAATGTCAGGCAGAATGAAAACAATGGGGAGAAGGCTGTTAACTCTTCCCAGCTGTATCTGTTGTCTGAGTGAAAAATGACCTTTTCTTACTTTCCTTATCTGTGGTGTCCTTGGACTCCCTGTTCTGCTGGCTCTTCTGCCTCTCAGCTGTCCCAGGTGTGCTCACCTGGAGCAGAGTTGCCTGCTCCTCTTCCTAGATTCTTCTCCCCTCTTAAGGGAAGAATAGGGAGCTGAGTAGACAAGGGATTAAATTTTAGTGCTTTCTGATGCCAGAAGTTTTCTCTAGCTCCAGATAGGCTGTTTCCATCCTGGCTGAGAAGTGCTTGAATGTGAAGCACTCACACATTAGGTGGTGCTAAACTCTAATAAATGCAAGCAAAGTGATCTCTGGAGGTGGTACCCATCTCACTTGCTGCCACTTGGCAAGGCTCCACACTCATCTTCATGCTCTGAATGTTGTTGCCCTGCACAGCTCTGATAGCCAGTTCAGAGGTTTGCCAGTTTGCAATTAAAACTTGCCATCAAATAATTCTAGATAAAAACTTTCCTGAGTACTTGTTTTCTTTTTCAAAAAACTACACCAAATATTATCATTATATTATATTATATTATATTAGGAACCTGAACTTAATGTTTTGGGACTTTTCTGTTCCTCGCTACATCTCTGTTGCATCTGAGGGGCAACATAATAGTGAATCTGCAGTTGGGTATCTGGTAGAGCTTGAGACCATTCTGCAGAGTACGAGGAAGATGTCCATGGTTTTCCCTGTACGCTGCTGAGCACAATTTTTTCATGCTCTGCACACAGCTACAGGCTGCATGAAAGGTGGTGGGATGCAGTGAGAGTCTGTCGTTGCAGACACCTATCAGCGTTTGCTGTTAAAACATTTAAAAAACACAGAAACGTTCCTTTGAGTTCTTTTGCGTGGGGGAGGCTTTGAGTTAGGAGATCAGGACATTACAGGATAATCGTGGACAATATTAGAAATGAAGGCATGTAAAATAGCTGAAGAGGTGCTTTGAAACAAGCTGTCGAGTAATGAATAATCACAGAGAACTTAAATGAGACTCATAGTACAGCCTTTTGTTTCTTAAGGCAACCTACCTCTCTTGGACTTCTTTTCCTCTCTGAGAACAAAAGGCAGAATCAATAAGCCAGTCAATGAGACTACTGGAAACCACTTTGAAGTTTGTGATGAAAGAGAATTTTCCTTCCTGTTTGAATTGCAGATTCCTTAACACAAAACATGGCCGGATCACTTCCACCTCAACAAATCCGATTGAGGAGCCTAAGCTCTCATCCCACCCTACCACCCAACCCTCCTGAGTACCACTCCACCAAATGAGTTCAGTCAGCTGCAGTCTGGACTGCAGACAGTGCTTTTCAAAGTAGGAGCTGAATCTATTGTTTCACCATCACAGCTCTCAGGGAGTGTTGCAGTGGCTATTTTAAAGATGTTATATATTACGGGGGGGGGGGGGGGGGGGGGGAGGGAGATGTTTCTCTAAGCTCTTTAGCCTTTTGGTTTTTGCTTTTAGTTTGTGTTCATGGGTCGAGAGAGCTGCAATAGCACTATAATCATTAACAGGGAAATAAGTGTTAAGTTGCACATAAATTAGCACTTGATAGTCCCAAACAGTTAATGAACTACTGGTTAGAAACCGGTTGGGGGAAAAAATGCTTAATTCCAAAAAGTGAACAAGTTTGAGTGCTAAGAATCATATCAGTCTTACTTTTTAAATACCTTAAATATACCTTTTAAATATATAACAGGGTGAAGCTGGATTTCTTGACTTTCTAGCTCATACCTGCAGGACAGCACCACTTTGATTCTGGCAGCCAGAGGATGTTTGCTCACTATTTGACTCCTACTTTACAGACACAGTTTCTCTTATGCAACTTCAGAACTGCTTGGTGGCAGGGCACCAATGGAAGTAACTAGTGTACAGTTATCCAGGGACTGTTACATTTTAATCTTATGATGCTTCTTATTCTTTGCTGCCATTAGGAGCTAGTAACCTTGACAGAGATATGGGTGGTCTTTATTAGTCCTGCAACAAAAGATTGTCCTTGACCAGGGCAGCTCTCTTTCCAAACTACCCCAGACAGAGATGGCTTCTGTGCTCTACATGTTTGCAGCACCTGGCAATTTCCTTTCCATTGAATCTCCTTAATATTGTCATCAATTAATATTTTACCCCATTCAAAGATAAGACCTGAAACATTAGGATAGCAAGTTCCAGACAGATTAGTAACTGGCAAAGCAGAATTTATGTAAGCTTCCTTAACCAGAAAAATTACCTTTCTAACACTGGATGGTTCACAACCTTTTCTTGCATCTTACTGCACAGTCACTCAGCCTTCAGTTGGTTGGCTTTCAAACCGCCAGGGTCTGCTTTCTGTCTGCAATGGTTTGTGCTGCTCATCTGGTGGGACCCAGGAGACCTGTCCACATCCCACCAGGCAGCTCCCTGTAGGTCCTGTTGGGTCCTTCTATTAATCTCCCTTTTAGAGGGGAAATGAAGAATGACAAACCTTGGTGCCTCATCTTACTAGTGGTAAGTGGGATCTGGGATGAACAGCATTTTAGAGCTCAAGAGAAGTCATCTCCACCTTCCCTTAGCCTCTCCCAAACACATTTCAAAAGACCCAGGTATGCCACTGGCTTCAGTTGAAGACTTTTAGTGTCCCTGTCACTGTTTCACTGCTCATAGAAATCCCTCCCAGTCATTTCTGAAGGAAGCTTACCCAATAGAAGTGCTTTCCTACTGCAAGTTGTGTTAAGCACTGGGGTTCCTTCTGAGTTAAGGTAAAGCTGCAGGGAGACATCTTGAAGTGAAGGGTGGGGAAGAAAAGGTTAACCAGCTGACTGCAAAACCATTCCCTTTAACGGAAGACAGGGAGGTATGCTGCATTTTTTATAGCTTGGGACACAAAAGTTCACAGTATGTGGCATGGATGCAGAGTAAATATTTCATGAGTCTCCTGACAGACTTCTCCCTGAGAGGAAGGAGCTGGCATGGCCATGGCAGCCCAAGTGCTTGCAGCAGCAGTCCATGAAGCCTCTGGTAGCTAAGGCAGCTTTCTCAGAACCTGAGGATCTTCCCTCTTGGACTTCTATTGCTCTTTGTTAAATAAAACTTGGGCCCCTTCTTCTCAGAGGGTGCGGTGCATCCAGCATACACTGCACTGGACATCGGAGCCTGACAGTACTGACGATGTGTTTGATGGCAGCTCTGGTGGTTGAGAACCGGCCTGTCCTGTACTTGTGAACACATGAATGCTCTGTCCGACAATGCTCTTATTTTAGCAGCATTGTTGCAAATGCCCTATGGGCTAGAGAGATCTCTCTCTGGAAAAAAAAATGTCGTTTTCAACCTAATTTCGACATGGTTAGCAGAGTTTGCAAACACAATAATAACCTTGGGAAAACTGTTTCTATGAGAGAAGAACCTTTGGTTTAGTCTACAACTGTTATTATTCTATCTCTTATGCTTATCTCAGCTCTATGGCAGCAGGACAGATTGCAGAGAAGTTTGTTACAGCTTGCAGTGAAAACAGATGGTGCAACAAAGGAGTCAAAAACAGGGGTAAGAAAATAGAGGATATATATCCCTAAGATACTTTGGCCAATTCTTTAAAAAATGTCAAGCATCAGCTTTCTGGCATCTAATACAGATGTCAGATGGGGTTTTTTTCAGTAATTAAGTAAATTACTCCACATTCTTCTACAAAATCCCTTTGCTTCAGTTACCAGAGAACAACAAGGCATCTTTTACCCCAGGTGTTGCAAGTTCTAAGGCACTTCTATAGTCCCACCACCAAAAGTTGCTGAAAAAATATCCTTCCCCTCATAACAGCATAGTGATCCTTACCATTTATAAATGATGATACTCTTCAATCAAAGCAAACCAAGGAATTCATTCACCACTTCCCATGAGCAGGCAGGTATCAGGTATCCCCAGAAAAGTCAGGCTTCATCATGCATTACAGTGACTTGGGAAAACAAATGCCATCACACTGAACTTTCCCCCCTTCCTTCTCCCCACAGCTTTATATGCTGAGCATGTTGCCATATGATCTGGGATATCCCTGTGGTCAGTTGGGGTCATCTGTTCCAGCGGTGTCCCCTTCTAGCTTCTTACTGGTGAGGTAAGGAGCAGAAAAGGCCTTGACTGTTTAAGCACTGCTCAACAGTGATGCAAGAAGTGTTGAAAGGTGTTTAAGAGGCATCTGGATCTGGCGTTGGGAGATATGGTTTAGTGCTTTAGAAGTTACAGTGATAGTGCTGGGTTGATGGTTGGATATTTGATCTTAAAGGTCTCTTCCAACTTTGATTATTCTATGATTCTATGAAAACATCCATGAATTATCAACACTGCTTGCAGCACACATCAAAACCATAGCCCTATTCCAGCTACTGTAAAGAAAATTAACTCTATCCCAGCCAAAACCAGCAGAGTCTTCAGTATCACACTGAATAAACTGAAAGGTTAAGCTGGCCAGAGCACCAAAGCTAGCATGAAGAAACAAGTCCGGGAGCATGGAAGAACAAGGGTTGTGATGTTCACTCTGCCTGGCACAGGGACCAGCTTGTATCATTTATTCTGTACAGAACTTGAGAAGTATCTTAGTGTGCACGTCTGGAGGTCAGTGGTGCCACTGCTGCGTGTGTGAACACTTGTGTGAACATTTTGCTACTTGGTCGGGCCCCAGGCATCTCCAATGACCGCTAAAACCTAATTATTGTCCTGGCCTCCTGGCGTGGGGATCTGCCCTGTGCCGGCAGCCGCCCACAAACTGCTGCAGGCAGCAGCGTGTGCTGTTACAGGACTCTCCACTTCGTGTCCTCGCTTGCCTGCTTTTTGGATCAGCTAGGAAAAGGGAGGGCTCAAATTTCAGGAAGGACAGTGGCTGAAAAGCAAGAAGGACTAGGTACTCGCGTTTTTTACGACAGGAATTAATCTGAAAAATTCAGTCCTCTCCAGGCTCTGACTGAGCACCTTGGGATTGCAGCATCTTTGCTGATGCCTCTTGGGTTTGAATGGCTTCAAGATGGGACCCGCACTTTGTAGACATTGTAATCCACATTCAGGGGCTTGCCTTAGCTCCTCGAAGCCTGTGAAGCATGGCAGACTGACCAGGGGGCCTGATACAGAATTGAAAATCCCCAGGAATCCCTCTTGATCCAAAGAGCATGCCTGTCTCATCATGGATAAGCAAGTGTGAATGCTTTCACACCATATCTGCTAATGAGTTACTGGACAGACTGTATTGGTCTTGTTTTGAGTCCTGATTCTGTAAAGCATCAGTGTGTGCTTCATGCTAGAGGTAATTCTTTCCTTGCATGTTCACTGATAACTAAATGGTTCAACTGGGAAAGCTCACATAGATCCCTGTGTCTGTTTCAGGCTGGAGAAAAAACCTGACTGAGTTTTCACAACTGTCCCTGTTAAGCATCTAACTTTATATTTCAACTAGCTCATTAATAAAATCTTATTCCCTATTTGTCTAAAGCTTTCAAGAATAAGGTCTGTGCAAACTAACTCATTCATTGCAATCATCTGCACATCACAGGCGACTTAATGCCATGTGGAATTGCACTTCACACTTCCTCTTTGCCCAATTCTTCGAATCTGAAATGGGTCTATTCATAACAGAAATTATTTTAATAAATGTAATGAAAGAATTTATTACTAATTTGATAACTTCATTATGGTAACTATTGCTCAGCTTAAGGAAATAACTTTGCAGCATTTATATTATGCAAACAAGGAGTGCACAGAACAATGTACCTGCTCCAAAAGTTTTCACCAGCTTGGACAGAGGAGGATTGAACCATGTTGCAGAGCAGCCCTGGGCTTTGCCATACCAATTACTTCAGGAATCTTTCTTTTCTGTCCTTGGGAGATTGGAGCCCTGGGAGCTTTAATTCTGTAGCTGGTAGAAGACAAAAACCTATTTCAAAACTGAAGTCTTTTGTGAAGGAACAACATTATATTTCAAATGATTCTACTTTTAGCAAGTTCCCCCACTTTAAGGTCAAAACCTGTGAGTTTTTTTCAGATATTTTCTCACACAAAAGTACAAATGGGAGAAAATCCAGCCCTTCCACCAGGGATTTGTTCCAATGATAAAAACTATTTTGCCTTATTTCTTTTGTGAAACTTTTCTAGCTTAAGTTTGCAGCAAATCGTTCAAGCAATGCCATGCACTGCGAGGGTAAACTCCCAAGGGATAAAATTTCCTGTTAATGGCAAATATTCATGGGATCAATTCATGAGTGAGACTTTAACCCAGTAATTCCACCAACAGTTTAGTAGCATAATAAGAGGATTATCTCCATCAGCTCTCATTCCTGTTCCCCAAACTCATTCCTCATCAGTCCAAAGTCTTCTAATTATTTTCTAGGACTTCTGACTTTTGTCCAATTCAGCATTAACTTAAACAATTGTCTCTGACAACATTTCAGGTCTATTTAAATCCAGCATAATTCAGTCTTTCTCTTCTGCTATGTAATTCTTGATTCCTTTTCTTTGTCCAGACAAATATCAGGACACAGGCCTCCAACCTGATCCCTTTTCTTATGAATTGTTAGGATCCAGTTTGTGGGCATTGGGAGGTGGGTGGCAGAACAAGTTTTGTGTGCAAGATCAGGACCAGAGCTGAAAAAACAAGACCATATATTTCTCCAGGGTGTAGACCAAAAGCAACTGGAAGGTTTGGGCTGTCACTGGTGTATTAGGTGGGAAATACCCACTACATTTAACTAGGTAAATCTCTTACAGCAGAGCCTGATATTCATGGCACCAGAGAGAGAACTTCATCAATGGGCCAATTTTCTGTGTAGCTGTAAATAACACTGTACATCTTTGCAGAAAACGCACTGAGAGAACTGATTCTATTTGGGTGACTTGTACTGAAGGAATAATGCTATTTCAAAAATAACCATTATTGGCTTTAGTTTGATGTGGAATACAATAAAGACTAGGCCAAATTATGCAGGGTTACTATAATTATTTTGAAAGCTCAGCATGGAAAAATTTGTAACAGCTCATGTGCTCCCATCAGGAATCGTTTCAATTTTACCCTCATGAACAGTTGTTCATTCATTGCTGATTGCAACAACCTTTTAATCAAGAAAACAGGCTGGATATTTTACTCCAGCTGGTAACAGGGATTGAGGGAAATGGTGACATTAATTTTACAAGCTGAATTTGAGAACCAGATTTCTTCAAAGAATACTTGCTAAATAGAAAGAAGTGGCTTTAAAGCTGCTTTAAAAGGAAAAACAGTGCCAAATTCAGCCTTTAGGCAGTGTGTTGCAAATGTTCTTGGGCCCATAAAGCAGCAACGAGAAGGTCTGTGTCAGTCAGACTACAGAGGGAGCTTTTCCCCATTGCTCTTCATGTAGCAGCAATGGGCAGCAGCTCTGGTTTGCTTCACCAGCAACAAATTATAAATCACTAAATGCATGAGCCAACACACAACAGAACAGCTGGAAGCAAGGATTTTCCCTTCCGTTTTCCTCGCCGCTCCAATTAGCTCATGCAGCGCTTGCTTACTCTTCAGTGTCCAAACCCAGCATCTAACTGAGTACCTTAAAGGCTAGTGTTATCTGACAACAAAAAGGTGGACAGACTCTGCAGCTGGCTTCCCAGAGAGGTAGATGTAGGGAAGGGATAAGATAACAAGTCTTTTCTCTGTTTGCTTCAAGTCCCACATCCCTTGCAGGTTACTCACCATCACAGGTGTCAGGAAAGCACCTTTCACTCTTTTCCCATTCTTAATGTGAAAGAGGGGACAAAGACAGACAGGAGGATCTCTTTAATATTTGTTGTTGTCAACTTTTGTGGTTTTTTTACTCCTGGAAAACGTTGAGGTTAAAATTCTTGGAGGTAGCTAGTGAAAGCATGAGAATTCTGGATGAAACCTGCTTTGAGGTTTCCCCCAAAGCATACACACACGCTTTTTCAACAGAAAATGGTATTTCTGGAGGAAATAACTTCTCTGACCACTGTTTGATCAGCTCTAGGACTATCACTGTTGCCTCTTCTGGAATGTTAGTAGGGACTGGGAAACTTGAACCTATTCAAATTGATCTCTTCATCTTTCTCATTCATTTGTGTATTGAGATTATTCCATAATGATAAAATGTTTGGATTTGTCATACGGAATCAAGCAGCTTTGATATGCCATACTTTACCCTACCCAATAGGGTAGGGTATAGTAGAGGGAATATAGATTGACCTCTGTCATGGTGATATTTTCCTTATCTTTTTAGCAGCATGAAAACTGGCAAGTAAATCTTCTATAGAAGCTCCCAGCACAAAAATGAAACTGAAATATTTAATCCCCATGGAAACAGCTTATCATGGATGGAGGATTTCCCCCAAAATCAGATTGTGAGCTTCCAAGAACACATCCTGAAAACGGTGATTTCACATCAAAGCTGAAAAGGCAAGAGGGAGGAGGAGAGAGGAGATTTTGGGGAGAAGGGGGAACCTGGCTGCTGGTGTTTACCCAGCCTGTGCAGTCCCTCCCTCTGAGGTCTAACTTCTGTGATTTTAGTGTACATGTAAGCACTTCCATAGATTTTAAGCACTACGGGGAGAAGTGCCATTGTTAGGTATTTAATCTGAACGTAAAGAGGATCATCTTTCTTCCTTTAAAATCTAAATCCCTTGTTAGCTTAGTTTCTTAAGAGGGGAATACAATCAGATGGTTTTTTTTCCCCAATACGATTGAGAGTCAGGCTTCTTTTTTGTCTTCACTCCCAAAGAAAAGTACAAGTTACAAAGGAATGCTTACTTTTATTTGTAGCTTTTTTCTGATCACTGAAGTACACGTGGTGTGTCAGCTCCTGAAATCCCTTTATTCTGTGTCTGAGTCTGAACTCTTCCAAGTATTTTATTTTCAGTCTACTGTGTCGCTTTCTGCTTTCCTCAGAGGTTTTCCTTCTAATTGCAGCATTTTAAAACTGAGTACCCACATACCATCACACATCAACATCAGCTTTTCTTAAGTCTTAGATTTTCCACTCCTGTTAGTGGATCTCCACTTCTAGGCAATGATCAATGCACTTGATTGCTTATGCCATCTTCCAGCAGTGACAGAAGGGAAAATCTCTCATTAATAGCCCAGACCACTTTCCACAATCCATGGTTGAACTAGGTCCCCCTGTCCCTGTGACAGGGATTTATTTTCTTTCTGCAAGTGACTGTATTGTCCTCATAGTCTTTTATGATAAGTTCTTAAATGTTTCAAGTATGGCACTTGGACTGCTCTTTTCTGTGGCTTCCCTGCTAAAGAAACACTGCTCAGGCACTCAAGTTATGTAACTGCTTTGCACAGCTGAGGGGGAACAGATGGGTGGGTCCCAGCTAGTAGCCCACTTCAGAACCTTTTATTGCTAGTCTTGCTGATTTGGATCTTGGCTGAGGCCTGTGTAAAAACTGACATTACCTGACAGCTGGTTTTGAAATGAACTGGCAGTTTTTATTTTCTAAAGGTACATGGTTGATATGGAATACTGGAAATTTTGGGCAAACGCTTTCAACAGAGAAGAGGCCAAGGATGGAATTAACACGTAATCTGAATTACCGCAGCATGCTGAAGCATCTTTTTAGCTCAAATTAACCTCTTGTCAGTGCAAACCACCTCCATGTACTCAAACCATTTACATTATTCCTTTGGAATTCAGACTGTTGCATAATTCAAAAGATAATGTCCTCAGATATAAAGACCTGTGCGAGCAACATCATCCTGTATCCAAATGGATTTTGGAGCGGAAATATGCAGAGGGTGAAGTGGAACCTCAACACTGCAAGCAGCTTTCCATGCATCCATGCAACTGTATTCAAGCAGAGCCTCTTAAAGCATTAGCAGCCTTCTTCAGCTGCAGGCTTCCACTGAAACCTGAGACCATCAGCTTTGCTTCTTATAAAGAGGTACTTGCGAAAATGTTTGGCCTTCCATAAACACCACCCTCTCCTGGTGAGTGAGGGGATGGGGGGTGAAGGGCTTAGTCCTTCTTCACTAAGGCATCATATCATTGATTTCCTTCAGAAAATAAATAGTCCACTTTTACTGAAACTTGGCAGCAAGCAGAAGAAGTATGAAGAGTAGCACAGTCCCAGCAGCATCCCCATAAGGTCTCCATGTGGTGCATGGATGCTGGTCAAGCAGTGACTCTTCAGGCTGAAATTATTAGTCTGCCTTTGAAGCTGTTCCAAACTCAGTTCCTCTTCAGGAAGCACTGAAGAAGGAGCAAACTTGTACCAACCATGATGGCAATTTTAGTGACTTTCCATTTCAAGACAGTCGTTTTTTGAGTAAAGAGTTTCAGATTGTTTGTGACCTGATCTAATGCCTGCCAGATTCACTGAGCTGCAAGTAGGTTGTCTTCTTAAATTTGCTTTGTTTGAAGCTTTTCCATCAACTGTCTGTAAAACAATGGAGCAAAGAGCCTTTTTTTTCCCATTTCCCAGTGAGGCTTGATTTACTGATGTTGGTAAAACAGATGGTAGGTTATGCTTGGGGATTTCAAAGGTCTGCAGTTCTGTCTAGTCTAAGTACCCTGACTTCAGCAAAGCTATGAACTAGATGAATATCTCCATCTTGTGCTAGTAACTCCTTACTAATCTTATTAAATCCCTTCCAGACCCAGATCAATATCTGAAATGCACTCTGTCCTGTAATTAATCTGATGAGCCATGCTAGTCTTGTTTACAAGTCCCTTCAAATTTTTCTTTAGAGAATTTTATTTTAAAATTAAACTGGTTTAGCAGAAGCAGGGTCATGATCTCTGTTTCTTGGTAGCTTTTTCATGCCCTTATTAAATCTTCTGTACTGAGTGCATTCAGTAATTCAATGATTCTCCTGGTGAATAGAATTTGATACCAGGGTCTTAAAGACCCTGCAGAGGGTCAGGTCTGGCAGTTTGATGACTTGTGTGTGAAAGGCATCAGTCAGACCAGCCTGACCAATTTGTGGATTTTTTCATCAAGACAAAAATGTGTGATGAAGCATGTGGAACTACATGAGTTAGAGCAGTGTCAGCACTCCTGTCTCCTACCTCACACAGTCACGTGTCCTAACCAATACTTGGTCTGCTTCAGCTCCTGAGAGTAGAGTCCACCTCTTGGTGAGGATGGTTTTCTGACACCTGGCTCTTTAGGAGCAAAGGGCTCTTCAGCAATCAGTGATGAACTACTAATCAGTGATTAGTGCTACTAATTGGCGAGGGCATGAAACCACCAGCCCTTAGATTCATTGCCCTCCGAAAAAATGGGCATATGATCTTAGTTCATTAAGAGATAATAGATCATAGATGACAGCAAGACTTAGAAGTAAGCTGTAGGAACAGAAGGAGTGAATGGGATAATATTGTGACCCAATTTTGTTGCCATTGATCAACAGTCACATAGCTCATGTATGTGAGAGTGCAGCAGGCAGTAATTAACACACTACAGCTGTATCCAGGCTCAAAACCACAGCTGACTGCTCTAGTGTTGACAATAACTTCCAGTTTGAGCAGGAGGCTGGACTACAGACCTCTACAGGTTCCTTCCAACAAGCCTTTCCAGGAGCCTGTGACTCTGTCCTGTTCTGTTGCACAATGTACAAATGTTCACACCCTGGTGTCAAGGAAAGGGGTCTAAGGATAGGGAGAAGATATTGGATATACATACAGGGAATCATTAGAGAGCTGGAAACAATATCACAGTGCTGCTTTCTTTTTCTTCAGCAGTCTTTAGTATGCTTCTTTGGAAGGGACTCAGCCAATTGAAGGCATCAAGAAGGAGGTGCTGAAGAGGTTTATGGCAACAGGGACAACAAGAAATGCAAGGCTGAGACAAAACACTGAGCTACTGGGTGAAGAGCAAAGCAATCTCTACCAACCACAGAGATTACCTAGTCCCTAGGGTTTTCCATGGAAGACTGAAGTTTTCCCATTTAAGGAAATCACAAACATTTTTAGCCTTAGATTTAAAGTCTCTCCATGAGACACAAAGAATATTGCACACTCAAAATGCAGTACTTGAAATCATTGAGGAAGTGTCACGTCTCAGACAGTACAGGAGCTGCTAAAGGTGCTCAAAGGTCCTATGAGGAGGTTCATCCCAACCCTTTTCATTATTTGAAGCTTATATCCTCATAGGATTTTTTTGGTCAAAAAAGATCTTTAAGATCATTGACTCCAACCATTAACCCAGCACAGCCAAGGCCACCACTAAATCATGTCCCTAAGTGCCGCATCTACACCTCCTTTAAATACCTCCAGGGATGGTGACTCAACCACTCCCTTGGGCAGCCTTTTCCAGTGCTTGACAACCCTTTTAGTGAAGAAATTTTTCCTAATATCTGATCTAAACCTTCCCTATTGCAATTTGAAGACATTTCCTCTTGTCCTAGCACTTGTTATTGGGAGAGATGAGGAGAGAACTCTGCCCTTGTGTCCCTTCTGCAGAGACTGAAGATACTTATCAACACTTCAGCTAATGATTTGAGTTTGACACAGGTCTAGACTGCTCTTGAGCCCAGCTCATGTACCTTGTAGCTGGTACATAACTAGTTTGGATATAGACACCATTTAAGAACATCTTCCTAATCTCTGAGGGCATTACCTTGCTTCATTGTTCTCGTTGCATAGTGAGGAAAGCCTGACCTTCCAGCTTGTGAAAATCACCCCACAGCTATGGCATTATAATTTTAGCCTGGGTCTAGTGACTCAGCCCTGACCAGGAAAGCTAACTTGACCAGCCAGAAAATGGCAAGCTCAGCTCTGCAAAGTGCTGCTCAGCTATGCTGCTGCTTCGTGGGATGCGAGGCTGAGAAACACTTCTGAGTCGTGATCCAGGACACAGCTTGGCCCTGTGTGGGCTTCACTCCCAAGGTCACACAAGCATCTCTCTTCCTTCAAGAAAATTTTAGAAGAGTGCTCAGCATAGTTGGGATATCCCAGTGTGGGGTGGGGATAAGGGAGCAGCTCCAGGGCTCCTCCTCTCATCCTTCATCCTCAGGAGAATTAAACATGAGAGCTAAGTGCTTGCTTTTCTGAAGCTATTACTGGCAACCAATGCAAAATGTCCCTTTTCATGACAAGTAAATGACCTGCTAAGTACAAGCTATAAAAATTCAGGTCATGTTTTCTGTTTCATTAATATGCTGCCTGACAAAGCCTTTGCCTGCTGGGGCTCTTGCTGGCAATGGGAGTTAGAAAACCCTTAAGGATTTCTCACTGTCATTATGAGATAGAAAGGTAAACAGGCTTCTAAAGGAAAGGCGGCTTCCAAAAGACAGGCTGTCTTTGTGTTCTGATCCTATGAACAACCACAGGAGGAGGCAAGTAATGCCATTTACACACACAGTCCCGGTAGTGTGGGGTTCAGATGCTTTTATGTTTCACTAATAGCTTGGCCTGACTGTCCCAGAAGTCAACAGAAAGGGTTTTTTGATTGCAACAGGCAGTGGACCAAAAATGTTATTCAGACACAGAAATGTTTGTAAAGGAGGAGTACTAATCAAAAGGAAACTCCAAGGGAGAGTCTCTCTGAAATGCTTTTCTACAAAAATCATAGAATTGTTTAGATGGGAAAAGATGTCTTAAGATCATTGAGTCAAACCACTTACTCAACACTGCCAAGACCACCATTAAACCATGTTCCTAAGTGCCACATCTATACCTCTTTTAAATACCTCCAAGGATGGTGATTCCACCACTTCATGAGCATCGTGACCACCCTAGCAGTGAAGAAAATTTTCCTAACATCCAGTCTTAAACTTCCCTGGTGCAACTCGAGGGCATTTACTCTCATCCAGTCGCTTGTTACGTGGGAAAAGAGGCCAACCCTCACCTTGCTACAACCTCCTTTCAGGTAGTTTGTAGAGAGTGATTCGGTCACCCCTGAGCCTCCTTTTCTCCAGGCTAAACAACCCCAGCTCCCTCAGCCACTCCCCATAAGACTTGTGCTATAGATCCTTTATCAGCTTCATTGGCTACTGTAGTCTTTGGGCCAGTAGCATCAAGAATTTACTGGAGATGCTTGTTCTTTCCACATAAAACTATCTTTCAGAAATCAGAGAACTGTCTCCCCTCAGGGGACATCCAAGGTGGATTCAGAGGGTACATCCCTTCTAGCTGTAACTACAGGGGTTTCCAACAAAGGATGTAGGGAGGGTGAACCATCATCCACATGCTTCACTAAGGCTGGATTAATCTAAAGCTGGATTCTGGATCCAAAGTCTTTTCCCTATGTAGGGAGTTTGGGCTTGAAGGACTTTGAAGAGCATTAGGTTTTTCTCTTGGCAATATTGAGTAGGAATCATTCTGCCTTCCTGACTGAGTTCTCTGTGCTTGCAGGGTGGTAATTGATGTGCTGGCAGTAAGATCAGGCTGTCCTGCCTAGGGCTGAGGTCTGGCTTTCCACCTCCAGTTCAGTTCCCATCCTCTCATCTTTGCTGCTTATAAAATGAGTTTCACAGGGAGAGCATGGAGGCTGAGATGTAGCAGAGAGATCCAAAACATAACCTGACATCAGTGCCATTCAGAGGGTTATAAATATTTCCTTGAGCCACCAGGTATTTCCAGATTTGGCATCCAGGTGCCCTGATGAATTACTTCTGTCCAAAGGTGGGCTTTAGGGACCCGCCTGCTTTGTGTCCTCCTTTGTGCTGTTCACTTCCATGTACCTTGTTTTCTACAGTGCTCCTGCCCAGAATGCCAATGTTTTGGAGCAGCACCATCAGCCTCATTCCAGGGATAGCCCATCTGCAATGAATGCATTGATTCATAGCTTATTTTCAAAGCCAGAAAGAATTGGTATGCTGATCTACTCTGACCTCGAGCATGCAGTGGGCACAGGAGTATTTATAGCTCTGTTTACAACATTCTGCTCTGTATACAAGTGAATAAGGACAAGTAAAGAGCAGGTTCCCTGTCCCAGTGTAGGTTTGACAGCCATTACAAGCTCAACTTCTTTATTAAGGTATTGCCCTCAGTAACTAGGAGGGCAGAACAGCCCTGCCGACTCCAGAGCTTGTGGGCAGAGTCACCCACACACAGCATTTGTGCATACATCTATGGCCTGACTGCAGCAGAGCAGAAATAAGCTCCAGGTGCAAGGAGAGAGATGTAGGAAATCCTGGGCCTGTGTTTCTTAGTCTCCATGCTAAGCCTGTCTTGCATCTTCTCCTGGGGATCATCTGTCCTATGTTCTAACCATATTGAAGCAGCCCAAAAGATGCAGGAGGTCACTGGATAAGATGGTTGAAATGAGCCTAGGAATAATAAATAACTTGTAGGGAGGTTCTAGAGAATAGCAGGACAGAGCCACCACCAGCTGCAGCTGCTACAGCTCTCCCAATATAATTCCTCAATGTGTGTTCCCCGATTTGTATTTGGAGTCACAGACTAAGACACAGCATGCTCCAGAGCACCCTGGTGCTGCATCTCAGATGGGGTGATGAACTGACCTGCCCAAAGCTCAAGCACTCCAAGAAGATCAGCTCTCTTCTATGTTTGAAACTGAGATCATTAAAACTGAAACAATGCTAAAAGTTACATCGCTTTCCACTTTCCATGTCCTGTCTTCATGCCTTGCAGCAGTCCAGGCCGTTTGTCTTTCTCCTGTGCTTTAGTTCTGCTGCCTTAGCTCTTGATGCATGGTGAATGTCCAACCAGAAACCTGAGCAATAACCAGACATTAACTAGACAAATTAGGTAGTTTTTCTCCCTGTTCACTCTCATATTTCTGCAGGTTAGTGCCACACAACTGCTTTTGGACTGTCGGTGCAACATAAGGAGCCCTCGTAATTCTTTCTTCAGTAAAATGGAATTCACAGTATCTTTTCGAATATGATTTTCATAGCTAAATTTTGCTACAGTTGTGATTGACATGTGTCCTGTCAGGTTCATATTCCCCCAAGAGCCCGCCTTTTTCATCACACTGTGTTGGTGAGTGAACATGTAATTGACTAACATTGTACATCCCTCACATGAAAACCCTAAGAGGGAAAGTAATTGCCTTTTCACATGCACAAATGGTAAAATCTGCTGGAGCTAATGCTTTGGTAGTTAGGAGAAACGGTTAATATTTCTGCATGGAAGTTGCACAGTCACCAAAGCCCTTTTGCTCTTGGGCAAAGTACATGCAGTCATCTCTAATCTGTTCCATCTCTCCCCAAGCAGCTCACCCAGCAGTGTGAACAAATTGCCTGGAAATGTCGTCATCGGGCTTCATCTGGCACTATCTCCCCTTTTGTCTCATCATTGATTTCCTCATCTCCTCTGCCTTAAAACTCACATCATACATTAATTTGTGGCTCTCCAGTACTGAAGCAGCTGCACTGTGCCATCCCTGCTCAACACCAGCAGCTTTCAGCCTCTGAAGTGTCCTTCAACTGCTGCTCACATGAAGATCTCCTGAATGTGTCTCAAGTGGCCTCCCTGCCTGCTACATAACAGCATGTGCTCTGCCAGCTTTTGTTTCATCACAAGAGAGCTTAGAACTGATCTGCTTTCGGAAATTGGGTAAGATTCGGTCTCCTTCCTACAATGACTCAGTGTGCTGGAGAAATGACTCCTGCCTTGTATGAGCAGCTACTGTGCAGCTCTCAGAGCTGTGCCAGTCTCTGCTAGCCACCAGCTGCCCTCTGGAGAGCCCCTTTGCCAGCAAAGAGCTGGGGCTACTCCGCGCTCTGGTCTTATGATTGCTAAATATAGAGTCCATTGATAAATAACATAAATGCATGAAGGGCACAAGAACCAACAGTTGTTGCAGTTAGCTAATACAGCCTTTTCCTGTTCTTTTGCCTGTGTCTCTGTGGCCTTTCAACATCACCCTTTGCATTTTGAGTAGATATCTCTGCACACCAGATTCATACTCGGTTCTCATTGCAAGAGTGACCAGGATCAGGCCTTTAGCATGTAATTCAGCCCAGAGAAATGATTCTGTAAGAAATAAAGTCTTGTCTGGCAACTGATGCTGTGGTCACTCTCTGCTTGCACCCATCAATGTTGTCTGGTCTGCTGCCATTGTTTAATAGCCCTATTTGCTGAGTTAAAGCCAGTTTGGGCAGCTAAGCCACAGGGTTTTGCACAGCTATTTTCAAGGCTCTAATCTGGCCAGCAGAAACTTAATTTCCTTGTGTTTTATTAGGACTAATAAAGTCTCACCTTTCCTCAAAACGTGTAGACTGAGTGCATCTGACATGGAAGTAAGTGCAAGATGGTGAGACCTCAAATGTGAAGCCTGTACTCCTAAATCAATGGTGATCTTAATGGGAATAATTCCATTCAAGGGAAGTGTCAGATAAAATGAGTCTATTTCCCTAGGGAAGTGTATTCTTTTATAAAACTCTGCTGAACCTTGCCTTTCTGGAAACCAAATTGGCAGTCTCTTTGTTTTGCAGCCAAATTCCTCATCCTAGGCCTGGAATATGTCCTGAAAAATATTTCTAGAGAATCCCCTGTTATAAATAACCCGGAGGAGGGAAGTATTCTATGCATCCTTCCTAGAACAGAGAGCAGTAGGCTGCAAAAGGGTATGAAGAAAGGGTTGATCTCTTGTACTAGAGGAGAAAAAATATCTTGATTTTGAAGCTGTTTGCAGTGTGTGCTCAGGATGAGTCACATGAAAGGCAAATTGAGATAAGGGAAAAGACTCCTGAAAGAAAATGACTGATGTTAATCTCTGTATCCCTGCTTACATGGTCTTTGCTGTAGAAATAAAAGCACTGAACTTCCCTGTAATGTCTCCTTCTTAAAATGTGCAGCACCACCAGTTCCCCTGAGCTTCCTCTCTGTGCCCTCACTGTATGTTCTCTATGCATAAAGCCTTTCAGGAGGTTTTTCCTTTGTGACCTGTTTATAGAGGGTGTTCATGGTCAGCCTGTCCCAGCCCTCCTGCAGCATGTCCCATCTCTAGCCACGCTGGCTCTGAAGCAGTCACATGTGAACTTTTATCACGTTTCTGTAGTTGCATGTGAATATCACTAGATGTCCTCTACTGCTAAGTAGCTTTACCGTGGTTTGTGCCAAGCACCAGAGAAACTAAGTGAAATCAATCTCAGCTGTTAAAGATGTCTATTTTATAGCTTCATTGTTCCTAGTCCACAGATGCACAGCAATATTGCTCATCCATAGCTGATCTGCTACCTCTGTCCAACTGCAATTACAGTGACAGGAAAGCTACTATATTGGTTTCTTTCAGATTTGGAGCCAACTGGCAGTGGTAGGAGCACCTCAGCTTTTTCCTCTGCAGCTCATTTGAGGCTGAACCATCAGACAGCATTAAGGCTTTGGTCTCCTTGCACTCTTCTCCAAATCCAACACCAAGGGTCAAGCCTGTGGGGCTGTGCTCTAGCAAGATCTGACACAATGCAGAATGGTGCATACACCTCTGCAGGGTGCAGCCAGGTAGAGCTCCCTCCTCTAGCACAGCCCAGCTGCCCTCCAGGCAGTGATGCCAGCAGCACCTTGGATTAGCTCATGAGACAACCACTGCATCCTCTCAAACTCCATCTTCTAACTTCCCTGCAGGGACGTGGCACTGGCAGGAACTGCACAGACAAAAATCCTACCTCTTGCACTGTTCCTGCAGAGAAAACATTACTTTTTTTTTTGGTGCAAACAATCCCTGCCTTGCTGTAGTGCTGTGCAAGCCCTTGTGCTTGCAGCTGCCTGCTGAAGACCTGGGGCAAGGGAAGTGTCCCCAGCAGCCCAAAAGGCAGCTGGCAGCAAAACAAGCTAAGAGGCTCATGCTGCACTAGCCCACTCAGCTTTAATATGGGATAACAGCCACATTCATTTAGACCTAATAGTGAAATATTATGCTATATAAATAATGTGTCCTCTGATTTAGAGGGAGCTTGCCTGAAGTACAATGTGACCTGAGCAGTTCAGAGACTGTATGGTCACTTTAATCTATTCACTGAAGCTGAAACAGACTGGAAATGTCATGTGCTTAAATCTGTATGGGGGGAAATGTTGGCTGAAATTTTAAGACACTCTTTTCTTTTAGCTTTGCATTTGGTTCCACAGTTTGAAGCGTCACCCATCCTGCACTCATATCCCCCCAGGGAGGGCTGGTAAAGGGGAAGTTCTTCATGCCTCTGCCTCTGCTGTCAAACTGAACGTGATGTTTTGTTTGAGGGCTCCTTGGGGTGACTCAGCAGGATACAAAAATGCACTTAAATAGGAGTTGTATTGTATAAGCACTCAACCACAGCAGCAATTCCCCTTTAGCAATGTTGTTAATGAATACACACTACAAGAAGTTTAATGCTGTTCCAGATACTGGCTGGAATTGAAAGAGGACTTTTTGGCTTTCCTCCTTACATAACTGTAGTATTTCTTATGGACAGGAAGGCTACTGAGAACTGACGAATAGCCTGGATACCCGATATACAGGAACCAGGCCATGGGCTTCTCCTCTCAAATGTTACAGACTTTGGTATGAAATGCATCAGAGATCTTCAGGTTTGGGGGTTTGGGTGTCTGAATATTGGGCTTGGTTTGCAAATGCAGTTATCTCCACAGAAGCAGAAATGTGCCTGCTCTGAAAGGCAATCTGTTTAAGATGCCCAAATACAAAGATGCTCAGATTTTAAGATCTAAACCTGAAATCTTTGGCCTACCAGTCCCAGGACTGATGTCCCAGCAGCAGTTAGTGACATTTCCACACTTCAAGGGTGTATAAATAACCTGTGTGCAGCTTTGCTAGTTCTGCCCTCACTGGTGGCAAGATGTGCTGATAGCAAAAACCAGATTCCTCTTAGCCAGTCACCTCCATCGCTGCACTGCCCTGGGAAATCCCCCTCCATCCCAATCTGCCCTGGCAAACTGAGGAGACTCTTTTGTACTAGAAGGAAAATTTGTAGCCAACAGAGAAGCTGAGTTTCACACCAACTTCATGTGTAAATATCTGACTCTTGTTGACAAACACGTCTTACAGACCCAGCTGTTGATTTATGTGAACAAAACACCTCTATCCCACGCTTTGGTTGGGAAAGCCTGTGGGAGTCCTCCTGGACATGTGTCCTGTGTCTCCCGATGGGGTGAGATTAGTGAAGAATATGCAGGGTCAGCAGTCATGGGGGCCACAGCCAGGTGTGTTATGGCAGCTTGCTGTGGGTCTGCTCCCTCGCACCTCCTCCACGCCACTGGACCAGTGCAGATTTTGAGGCAGACACTTGTGTATCTTGTTTGTGAAATGGCAGCGTGCTCCTCTCTGCCTCTTACTTATGTGGGAAAGATAGCACGGAGGCTGTCTTGTTTCATGCATGCTGCAGTGTGGGACCAGACTGCCTTGGGCAGTACCTTTTGGGGGAGCAGTGGAGTGTACTTAATGCTAATTTGGCACAGGAGGGGAGCTGGGGCTGTTTACTTGTGTTTAAAAACCATATCAAATG
The DNA here is from genome assembly GCF_003945595.2 of Pipra filicauda. NCBI lineage: Eukaryota > Metazoa > Chordata > Aves > Passeriformes > Pipridae > Pipra > Pipra filicauda. Next base: position 389,411 of record NW_024103541.1, read on the forward strand.
TATGTTTTCTTTGCACACCAGCAAGGAGGCAGGCCCTGACCCAGCAAGGTAAATCAGCAGGTGCCTAAATGTAGCTCTCTGAGATTCTCTGGGCGCTTGGCATGTCCCTGAGCACCCCGCAGGGTTGTGCCCAAGATAATTCCATGGTAGGACATGGGCACAGCCAGCCTGGCCCATCGTTACTGCCATGGATTATTCCCACACGGGCATTGCCAGCCTCCTCTGTGAGGGCAACATGTGTCAGTGAGTGCATGCCCATGCGGGAGCAGGACTCTTGCTGTCTCTGATGCAAGATGTGAGGTGGCAAAGGAGCCCACAGGTGAGATGTGAAGTGATGCTTTGGTTCTGTCTCCCAGTGCCAGCCAAGAGCACAAAGGAGAAGTAGGAAAAGTAACCACTGCACACGTGTTCCCAGAATCCCATCTAGGATGAGCTCCGGTGTATTAAATGCAAATTCTGTTATTGCTATAAAAGTCGATGAGGCTTGGTGGGAGGGGGAAATGTGGTGGGAGTAGGGCTGGTGTGCGTATAGCAGCTGGTTCTCAAAGGGTCAGTGTGTGCTGTGCTCATGTGGCATGAACGGCGTTTGTATCATCCCGTGCCCTCCGGCTGCTGCCCCGTCCATCAGGCAGAGAACCGGCTGTTCACTCTCCTCCTCCTCCTCGTTTCCTGGCGGCAGCACAAACCCCCACGGCCCGGAGGGTCGCTCCGCTCCCCCTCCGCCACAGCCCCGCGGGGCCAGGGGTGCCGGGCGGGGAGAGCCGCGCCGAGGACCGGCCCCAGCGGCTTAAGGTGCCGCGGCCGCTCCCGCCCCGCGGTTCCACCTTAACGCGGCGGCGGCGGCGGACGGGCCCATTGCCGCGCCGGGGGTCGGCGGGCCCGGGCCCCCGGGAGCCGCCCCGCCGCCCGCACCCGCCGGAGAGCGGCACCGACGCGGGTCCAAAGTGACAGACACGTCCTTGCCGCCGAGCCGCAGGTGATGGCGGGTCCCCGCACCGCCGCGAAACCCCCTCCGGCGGCACCCGGCCCGGCCCCCGGCGGCGGGGCCGGGCTATTTATAGCAGCCGCCGCGGCGATATAAGGGATGGCCGGCGCGGGCTGCGCTGCTGCGGCCGCCGGGGCGAGAGCGGGTGGGGGCCGGCGGCGCTGCCCGGCCGCGGGCGCCTCTCGGCGGGCAGGGGCGGGCGCTGAGGGCGCGTCCCGCAGCCCGGGTGAGCGGGCGGGGAGCGGGCTCGGTGCGGGGCTGTGCTGTTCTGTTCTGTTCTGTGAGCGGCGCGGGGGGGACACGGCCAGGCGAACAATAACCCGCGGTTCGTTCCGCCCGTGCCCCGCGGGGTGCGGGACAGCGCCGGGGCACTCGCGGCGCTCCACGCGTGACAAGCCCGCGGGAGGGGCGGGACCGCCGTGACACCCGGCGGTGACCGCGGCGGGGCTTCCCCCTCGCCTCTTCTCCTCTCCTCTCCCCACAGCGATTCCTGCCGAAATGCGGCGCCCCGCGCTGGCATGAGCCCCCGGGCCGGGAAGAGCGCGCCCCGGGCACCGCCGCTTTCCCTGGCCAGGGCTCGGTGTCGCGAAGGAAGGGCTGTCGCCGGCCGTGGCCGCGGAGCCGCCGCTCGCAGCAGCGCCGGACGCGGGACGGACGGTACGGGGGCTCCGTGCGGCGGGTGGGCTGCGGGCCCCGGGGGGATTCCCTTCCCTGCCGAACGCTGGGAAGAAAAGGGAGTGTATGGCGCAGTGCTCGGAATGCTATGGGGTCCGTGTCTTCTGGGGGTGCGCGCTGAGGAGTCGCTCTGAGTTACGCTGTGTAATGGAAGGTCTTTTGTAAGTTGAGGGTTTGTTAGGATTTTGCTTGTATCAGGGGTGTTCCTCCCCCGCCACGGATTCAGAGCTACGATAATGTTTTACTTTCCTACCCCATGTGTCTTCTGATCTGATCTGGGTATGGCGAGGTTTCTTATCTTGCATTAAAACTGCTCTTGGACAACTGAGTACTTAGTGAAAGCTTCCATATTCACGTGTTTGAGTTGTTTGCTAGACTTTTGGAAGAAAGATAGAGATGCTTTCTTCAATTACGAAGAAACAAGGAGAGAAGGAGGTACTGTTTTTTTCTGGTTTTACTTTACTTTTTTTTTTCTCTCTGCTTTAAGAAAACAAACTGAACCGCAGTTGAAGGACAAGGATTTTTCAGTTCTTGTGATTGGGATTGCTGGGGATTAGAAAGAAAACTTGTAACTTTTTTGTTGATTTGTTTTAATCAACGGCTCAAGAGCCCTAGAAACAGTGTAGAAAGAGCTGCTTCCTAGACAGAGAAACTAACATGCAGCCACGCTGGCTGCAAGCTGAGGAGCAAGTTAAGTGTTAGACCTCGGGTGGACCAGTCTCAAGCATCCTGCGTTTCGCTACTCCACTGAGCTTCCCTGTCGAACTGTTCACGTTAGTCAACAAATTGGGACTTCACACTGGCAGGTCGGACTGGGCTTTTGTTAAAGAGCAAAGCACACAGTGGAGTCCTAACCCCAGTGTGAGGCTTTTTCCCAGCACAGGGAACTGCAGCCCTTCAGCACTGTCAGCTGGCACTGTTCTATAGTAATGTTACAGAAATATGAAAATCTAAGCCACCAACTCCTCAGGTAGCTTAAGTCATCTAAGTTCGGAGTTTGGTTGCAGGCTTAAACGGCTGCTGTTGACTGGAAATGTTCTATGTATGTCTTATCTGGAAACTGTTGTTCATGCAATAGCTGGTACTAAGAAAAGAAAACCAACTTTGTGGTCATACCTGGCTATAGATCTGCTTTCTGAATTTTCACTGTGAAATTATCTGGTTAGCTCAGGCTCTTTCTGCATGCGAGAGATGCATTTCAAAGGCCTAAACCTGTCATTTTTCTTTATGAAAGGTTCTTTCTGTTGCTCTGAATTTGTAAAGAGCTTTGCAAGAACAGGGTCTATTAAATTAAGAAGGCTAGTAGAAAGATAAGAGAGAACAAGGGGTGTGGCAAGGAAATTATGAAGTAAGAGCTTTAAAAAAACCACCTCTCTGTAGTATAGCCTTGGACTGCCTAAGAGAGGTAGAATATCTATTTCAATATACTTGAGTCTGAAAATATAAAGCTGACAGCATCTCCTTAAAAGTAATAGTGTATATAGCAAAACAGGTGGGTTTCATATTATAGTTCTGCATCAATTTGTCTTTCTTTGATTTTGCTCCTCCATTCCAGGAGATATCCTGTATGATAGAGCGCATAGCCCAGATTGCAGAGGGTCAAACACCCCACTAGCATGACTCCCAAACCAGAGCAGCTGCACCAGGGTCGGAGCTGGTCTAGCACCAGTTTTCAGAAATGATGTGAGAGGCAGTTCTACTTATTGTTTTTGATGGGTGTTTCCGTAAGCTGGAACTAAGAATTACAGAAACTAAACTTGTCTTCTTCATGGGGGGAGTTTTTTGTATGTGTTGCATTGGGTGTTTTTTTCTTAAACTGGGCCTGAGGCTAACCCTAAGGAGGAATAAAACTCTATCATCTGGTGGTTAGAGAGGACTTCCTTCCATCTCCCCACGCATTTTTTTGGCACTGGCAAGAGACATGTAATTTGGGGGCTGGAAGGAGGAGGATGAGTCCTGTGTGTTGTCATTGGCAAAGTAGTACACGATGGCAGCGTAAGGGCAGGTGCATATAGGAAAAATGGATGCGATGATTCATTATTGTTGACATTATGCTGTGGTTTCTTCTGTGGGCTCTTCTTTAACTGCAAACAGAAGCAGTGCCTGTACCTGAGACCTCCCTGGCCCTTTAGATCACACCATGTGCTCCTGGTGGTGTTGAGACCACTGGGGCAGAAACTCTGCTCCCTCCTGCTCTTAATTCTGGACAGCTCCTTGAGGAAAGCTGTTTGGCTTCATTCATTTCTGCCCTTTCATTTTTATCTTCCTTCTTTGGATGGGAAATATTTTTTGTGGCTGGATTCAAGCCAAGAACCTCTACCCACAGCTGCCAACCCTGGCATCCCTACTGACCTGCTGGCTCCAGGTGAGTCAGTTCATTAAGATGAATCACTCTGCCCTATGAAAGTTTTAGGCTCCAGACTTCAGCTGGACCAGTCTTAATAATTTGGTTTTACCTGGTTTGGTTGTCACTGCTTCAGCCACACTGTCACTCTGGTGGCTCCTCACTTCAGACTCACTCAGCCTTTACAGTGGGGCCTCTGCTGGGGTGCAGTGCCCCTACACCTTGTGTAGCTGCTTTTGCCTCAGCATTGTAACTTCTCCATGACTACTCATCCCTTTACCTCTCTTACCTGCAAAAGTGGAGGCAGGAGGGATTGCACCTCAGCCTGGGAATGTGCAGCCCTCAGTGCAGAGAGTACTTCAGACTCTGGAGGTGGAGAATATTAACATGAATCCACAGGAATGAAAAGGGGAGTGTTTTTGTATGGTGGTGGTGGTGGTGTTTGCATAAGCTTTTACTGTCGTAAATAAGTAGATCAGGGTTGAGGGGACAGATTCTATATGAAAAACAGGGAATTAATTTTCAGGCTTCCAAGACAAGGCTGAGGAAGAGAAGTGGTGCTAAAAGATATGGATATGGAAATGTCCCTTGAAAGTGACCTTTTAAAGATCAGTGATATTATTCTTGGTGTATAAGGCACTCAAGTTTAATGAAGGATTGGGAGGATTTGGTCCCAGTGAAAACAGAATGAGCGTGGGACTGTCAGATGTGAGGAATGTTAGCCCACTCCTTGGTGGAGTTGCTGCTTCTTTCTCCTGTTGTTGTTTACAGAGGTATTTGACAGAAGATACTTACTGGGGAGGGGAGAATAACCTTCCTCTTCTACTTCAATGTCCCTGGCTGTATTTTTCTCCATGGGGAAACAAAGTTCCAGCGCTCCAGTGGGTCACATCCTGAGTATTTGTATCCAAAGTAAATCTAGAGCAAGTCCGTCAACTTCAATAACATCTGCAATAAGCCACAACTGGCTCTTCCTGAACAGGGGAGAAATGAACAGCTGTTACTTCAGATTTTTTTGGCATTCGCATTCTTTTGGGATTTATAACACTCTCATTCTCTGTTTGAGAACGTAGTGGAGCAATTGCTGATCCATGCATGTGTCTATGTGAGAAAATGTCAATGGAGGAGTAATATGTATGGAAACCTTGCCTAGAGATATGGCAGACTGGCCACCTGTTCTTAGATGATGAAATAATTGTACAAAAATATGTCTCCTGAAATAATGATTGAGGGAAGAGGTAGGGGCAGGGGTGGGAGAAGTTAATATTTATTAGTAGTTTGCTGTACTTATACTACTTGTGGTACTTACTCTCCTGCAATTTTACTGCTTCAGACACTAGTTTTTCAGTAAGTGATGCTTAGTGTTGCTCAGGCATATGGGTTTCATCTGAGAGACCAGTTCAATTGCTGGAGCTAGCTGAAGAGATGGGAAACCTGCCCCCAAGTACCTTCTCTGTCACAGACTGGCCTGAGGTGGGTAGGCTAAGGTCAGCAACTCTTATAGATACCAATGAATCTGCCTCTCACAGAATCTACTTTTCTTCTTTCTAATATGAGTTAGTAGAAGTTAGTTCTTTGTGGGGTGTGTTGGGGGCATAAATATAGCAAATGCTGAGGTACTTCAGAAGGCATCTAAGTATCTGGGACACGCTGGGATGGGATTCCCCTTCTTTCTTCTCTTCTGGCCAGAACTGACCAGCAGAAATGCTCAGTTCTTCCATAACCTTTTATTAACTTTTAGCTAAATCTCATTTGCCTCAGAATTTGTTTGCCATTGATAGGCTCAAGATTAAAATCTTGAACTACTTGCTTGTACTTATAGAGCAGCTTGAGAAGTTGATGACACTCCTTCCCCCTTCTCCCAGGTAACATAATGCCTGTCCTGCCTTCTCTTTAAGAAGGTCTGCTTCTGGAAAGAATGTTGTACCAAATATATAACTTTATGTGGGGTGGTAAAAATGGCGTATTGTATCTTCATCGCTTCTCTTGACTGTGTCTTCCTGGTTCTTGGTCTAGACATGAATGTCACTGACGACTTCCTGGGGACTATTTTGTATCTGAATGGTGACTTGTAAGGATTCAGGTGATGGGCCAAACTGGTTTATGTAGTGAGTGGTGTTAGTCCACTGAAGACCAAACAGCTGCTCCAAGTTTCCATCACCTCCAGTGAAAACAGGTACAACTGCATCAGCTTGCCGCCAGTTTACAGTAAATCTACTCCTTGAGCTGTGGTCTAACCTGGTTAAGTGTCTCCTGCAGTCAGGTCTATTACTCTTGTATGTGAAAATAAGTCTTGGTGTGCTTTCTGACTTACTATAGTGGAAATAAACCAAGAAGGTCTTTCATGTACAGGCTCTCTCACCGGCATATATTAGTAACGCTCATCAGCTTTTGACTGGAACTTTGATGGCATAATTACTCTAAAAGGGTAACATATTCAAAACTACCTGTGTGACTTTGGGAGTTAGATTCCTAAGAGTCTTAGTCATCATTTTAAACAAGAATCAGCTTTTTAAGCTACACATACTCCTGAAAGTTTTAAGAAAAGGCTTCTGTTTATCTTGTCTTTAAAAATACCAGTTTCCAGAATGAGAGTAGCAGCTCTGCCACTCAACTCATTTCAGATATTAAATAAGAATGTTGAAGAAACAATCAGAAAAATACTGTGGTAAGTAGAGTCTCTTGGATAATCTTAATAGAGAGGTCCAGGAGGTAAAAATGTACTTTTCAGTCATCTGACAGCAGGATGGATATGAGCATGCATTTTCAGCTATGTCTTTAGGACAGCTGAGAGGATGACTGATGTCTCAGCTATCGCTGTAACAAAACATACGTTTCTCCAGAGAGGATTTGGTGCACTGAATTCAAACAACTTGTGACTGGAACCGGGGCAAACATGGTTATCAGAAGAAACAGATAAACTAAGAAAACAGTCTTGCATGCTCTGTTTGTATAGGTAAGGCTTCAATTTGCTGTTAATCCTAGGGTTCTTTTTGAGCAGTGATGGATTAGTCTTGATACTTGTGAAATTTTTAAAGCATTCCTGTAACACTTGTAATGCAAAACATTTATTTTGCAACATACCTGTGAGATAGGGACCTGCGATTTATCTCACTTGTACAGCTGGGGAACTGAAGTATTCACTAAAGCTAAACACAGCACACAGGGTTGATCACACAGGAAAGTCTGCAGCAGGACAGGCAGGAGGGTGCTAAAACAGGGTCTCAATTCCCATGGAAACGAACAAGCTCTGGTCCATGTATTTCCCCTCAGGTTCTTCCTTGGTGCTTCTGAGACACCAAGGGGGCATTTGTTTGGCTAGACAGTGTGGACTTGGGCTTTTCTAAGGAAGAAAGCTCAAGCCTGGTGATGGAAGGAGGAAGATAATGTACGTCTGGAGGAAGATGAGGAATGGGGAGCATCTCCCAGCTAGAGATGTTGCCGCCATCCCCACTTCTTCAGTGAGTCTGGCTTCCCCAATGCTGGCACGGGCTGCTTCCCAGTTAGTGAAACTATGTTCCTCTGGGCAAACCCCCGCTCTTCCTGTGCCCAGAGCCAGCTCTGCTCTTCTTAATAAAGTTGATATGAGTGGCTGGCCCGATGATGGAGCCTTCTGCCCAGCTCCACAGCCTTCTGTTGTCACTTTGCTGTGTCTCTGTGCTGCCTGGGCTCCCAGAGGGAGGAAAGCCACCGCTACTCCATCTCTGCCTTGTGAGGGGCACCAGTGTTTTGGTTTGGAGGAAGGAAGCTGTCCAAAGCTGGCAAGAGGAATTTTGTGTTTTGAGTGCATGGTGAACAGTAACAATATGAGTTTTAGGGCTCAGAATGTATCCAAGTTTATAGGATGCTATATTTAAAAGAGAGAAAAAATGAGTCATGGGGAGCTATGCTAATGCTAAGTATTTATGTCTACCTCTTGTGAGGCTGAAGGCAGCGGGAGTTGAGCAACATTCTTGGGAAGTGTCTAGAGGATTTACGGATCAAAGTAAAGCCCTCTGAAGTCAGCTGTAAGTCCTGCTGTGCCTTGCTCGGGGTCCATATCATGTACCGTGTGTTGGGTACAGTGAAATATTCTTCTTGGAAAACTTGGGAGTGCTCAGTGCTGTTGAATTCCCTGGGCTTGGGTAGAAGCTTGACTACCTCCCCGTGGTTACTGCGCTGCTGCTGGAAAGTCACACTTGGGTCGCAGCCAGGGAAGGGATGTCACTGCTCCTCTTGGGCCATGCCTGCAGCACTGCAGGAATGGGTACCTGCATCCTGAGTGGGAGCAGGCAGAGCCTGGGCATGTCTTACTTCTTGTGCTCCTCCACAAGAGCTACAGTCCCAAGGAGATGTAACATTGGGGTCTGCTGTGGCACAAGCTGATGGAGCTTTTCTTTCAGAGCCAGGGACACAAGGATGTCAGGGTTCAGATACTTTCACTTATGGCATGTCTTGACACTGATTCAGTTGGTGCTTGTTTTATTCCTTAATGAAATAGCGATCTGAGAGTGCCAGTGAATTCAGCTTTCCAAGTGTCAGCATGGCTCAGCTCCTGTCACAGGTAGAGGAAGGACTGGAACTAGGATTTCACTGCTGGGTGAGCCAACAACAGAGTATGGAGATGGACTCTGTGAACAAACCCTGATAGCACCATGTGCCCAAAAACCGCAGATTTGGTAACAGCAAGGGACTCTGCAGCTCCTCTGTTTTGTCCACTTATTGAAAGGAGGAGTTTTTGAAGTGAGCAGAAAATAATTATTAAAGTGAAATCTTGAGCTTTATTGGACTCTTTTTGGTCGTTTTCTTAGGATTTGGATTTTTTTAAGACTTGGTCATATCAGTATGAAAATGAGCGTGTTTAAGCTTCCTTTGATGTACTTTTCAGTGGTACGCTATTGCAACCTGTTCTGTTTTTCAGTGTAAGGGGTGCTCTGGTTGGTGGAAACAAATTCTTGCTCATCTTGCAAATGTAAGAGGGCTTGAATAGGGATCTGCTATTTGCATTGCTGGAAGCACATAGCCTAATGATGAGTCTGATAGACAACAGCTGGAACAAAGACCCACCCAGCTCAAGTTAAAAGGATGCTAATGGACATTGGCTAGTGAGAATCCCATCTAGTTTTTTACTTGAACTGGCCATCCCACTTAGAGATATGAAAACACCCCCTGTAGCATGTCTCCAGCCATGGGAACTCCAAAAAAGCATTTAGAGGATGTGATACAGGCTCTTTGCCAGTTGATTGTTGGGACACAGAACGACTCTGAAAGAGTATGAAATGACAAAAAGTAACAGGATGCAGATGGAATTTAATCTCTTGACACATCCAGACACTGTTATCGGTCTGTCATCTGTACTTAGCATACCCAGATAGCTCATGAGTGGTCTGCATAGACAGCTGGCAATTTAGTAAAGATTGTGATCTTCAGAAAATATGTAGCTGATGTCTTGTGTAATACTTGGTATCGAAGTATTAGTGCCACCAAAGTGCAAAACTTGCCAAGTAGGACTTTGGAAGAAATTGTTCAGTACCAAGTGCTCAATCCCAGAAAGAGTCATGAAGGATATTCACAGAGCTTGTGCTGTGTGGTGATGAACTGGGAAAGGGGAGATCACTGATGGAATCGAATCCTTTTGTTTCCGTAGTTCTTGCTGCCGAGCTGCAGTTGCAGACAGAGTCTGGTTTGGTGGCTGCTGGTGTTTCATGAGGACAAAAATCCCTAACTAACCTTGGAGCAGGAGGAGTCACACCCCAGTGCTCTGGGAAAAACCCTAAGCTGTTGTGAATTGTTTTTGTGAAACAACAATGCAATGTCAAGTACTGCCATTGTAGCTCTCAAAGTAGTGTGTGATCTCAGTATTAAAGCACCTGCCTATGTCTGACATAGCTGTCCAAGGCAGGTATTGCCCAGCCTGTGCACTTCACTTCCACCTGAAGAGACCTTGGTGGTGAAGGATCATGGCTCTGAATTTAAGTCCAAAGATCATGATGAGCTGTAGCGATGAGGTGGACTTGAATGAGTGCTTGCAGCTCTTCCCTCAGAAAATATTTTGTAGCTCAAGGGCAGAGCACTTTGAGAGAGACTTCTCTGTTTCCTCCACATGCTGTGGATGCTTTCAGATCTAATCTGCAAACAGGTGAAATGACAGGCATGAGGAACTGAGCAGACCATTTGTTTTTCTGGAGGTTTGGGCTGGTCTGAAGAGATACTGAATGTTCTGTTAAGATGCTCTGCTGAGCATCACTTCCTCTGCACATCCTGCAGAATGGCTCTACAAAGCACAAAGAGGCTGACAAGCTGCTGCATCACCTCAGTCCTGTGAACAGCAAGGGTTTTGTTACGTGAGATTTACCTGTGAAGTATTAAGTCTGTCTTCAAAAGTTTGATTTGGACCAAATGACTGTGGAGCATGAAAAGACTTCCATGTTAATCAGCAAAGTTAGCTAAGAGAATATATAATTCCTTATTCTTTTTGCAGTGTAGGAATTCGGTTTAATTAAGCATCTGGGATTTGAATTATTTAATAACACAATAGTTTCAATCTACTTTTCTGTTGGGAAAGATCTCCAACAACCCCATTTTATTCCTTGGACTTTTAAATTGTGAGTTTCAGAAACATTTCGAACCTCAGGAGGATGACTTACTGGATCCAGGAGGACAGAGAAATAGGACTCTCATTTTAAGGTCTCCTGAGCACAGCAAGTCTCTCCCTGTTGTTTACATACCAATCTCACAAGAATATGGAAATAAATGCTAGGCTCTCAAAGCAAAGGAGAAAAATTGCATTTTTGGGCATATCCTGCATCGAAAAAATGTTTGGTTTTGTACAGCATGAAAATAAATCCTTTTGCTGCACAAAACACTGGGAGCAGTTGGATGGTTTGGAGGTCAGATTGCCTCCTCTGGTTTGGGGTAAAAGCGAATAGAACAAAGTAACAGTAGTTGCAGTTCATGTGGGCTTGGAAAGACTCGTGAAGAGGTGGACTGGCCTAGCTGAGAGGTGGGAAGGGACAAAGAGGAGTCACCTCAGCCATAGCAGTGAAGGACTGCTGAACTCTGGCAGTGAATGGAGGTGTCACCTTCAAGGCAGTGATGAAAGAGCTGAGGAAAGTGCCTGCCAGTGTCCATGGTTGGGGCAGAACTGCAGGGGGCCCTCACGGGCAGCAGGGGATGAGGGACTTGCTGACAAAGCCTCTTGGCCCCAACAAACTCCTAAAACATCTCCCAACCTCAGGAGCACTCCAGCTCCCCAAGCCCTCCTGACCCCAGGCTAATGCATTCTGGCTTCTGTTTGGGACTGGTGCACTTCAAAAGCCTTGTTGATTGGAGGGGTGGGTGGACACTGTGGGTGGAACTGGTGACCCAAAATACCATTTCCCCTTCCTAAGGCTGGGCGTATACCAAACTTGTGTCTCTGTGTGGTAAAAGAATATGAACCAAAAGTGCTGAGAGATGCAGTGGTTAAATTGAAACATGCTGTGGCAGGATGAAAGTAATCTTGTCCCTTACCAGCCCTTAATGCTTTGGGGCTTTATTTTATTTTTTTTTTTCAAGTGGCTGTGATCCATGCTGTTTCTATCTGTGCTTTTAATAAAGATATTTTTATATGCACAGACATGTCAAGATGCCATCGGGGTAAACCATCCCATGTCGTATTATAACTCACCAGGTCAAGATAAAGTAACAATATCTATAGTTATGTTTCAGCTAAAATTTTATGCTTGAAGTGTCATTGAAGGTGATGAAGCGTAAGAGAAAGTCTCTTACATGGAGATCATGTCCCTTGTGGATAACCCAGTAGTACAAAGAAGGGCCAAATCCAAATTTCTTGGTCTTTTTGTGAGTCTGGTATGTAATCTGTGATGCAAATGAGAGATTTACCTGAATTACCAAGACTAAGGCAAACATCTCTTTGCTTGGTGTTTAAAAAATAACGGCATGCAGAGGAATGACATGAGATCTACCCTAAGGTTAGAGAAACAGAATGCTGCATCTGGCTATTTTTAAGGAAAGACCTTGATATCTTGACTCAGTTGCAACTTTGCAGAAGGATAGCTGTACTTCAGAGCTGTGTGGTGGATGGCATTTAAAAATGGATCTTCCTGGGCTCTCATGGCAGAACCCAAACATTTCTTTGGAACTTCTCAGTTAAGGTCTGTAGGAGATTGAAACTTAGAAGAATCTGAACAAGGAAGTGTGTTCAAACAGAAGAGCAGAGTAATTAAACCAGAGCAGTGCTCTGGAAGAGCTAATCAAGGACCAAGGATTCTCCTTTGAAGGTAGCTCTTGATTTAACTCAACAGTCTAGACTCAGAAACTTTGTCCAGTTACTTTGCTTTATTTGGTTCATGTGCAATCTTTCCTCTGAATCAACCCTTCCCATTGCCCAGGGTAAAGCACAAGCCCTGTACTGTTGTGGGAGCCAGTGCTCTGTACCACTGCAGGTACGGCTGCAATGGACAGTGGCACTGTAGTACCACTCACAGCTAAAGAAAAATTAGTGTGTCCAGCCTGAGTAAATGATGAGCAATGTGGTGATAGCAGTGTTTAACTGGTGCTTTATCCTCTCATCTCATCAAAGGTCCTTACCTTCCCCTTTGCGAAGACTGAGTGGTGTGTTCATTGTCTGCATTTCTCTGGGGAGGGAGGTCCTCAGAGGGTCAGCTATAGCCCAGCACATCTCCTCATCCTTCCAGGATGGCATCCTTTCAGGGAGTTTTACTGAAGTTTCTGCAAATCTGTCAGTGCCAGCCTGATGATAAGACAGAAGGCATCATCTTTGGCGTGAGGTGCTGGGAGCCTGAGTACCTTTAAAGCTGACCTCTGAAATGGGTATAACCATGTGTGGTGTGTTTCTCCCATGTGAATGCTAGATGCAGTTTATAGGGCAAAAGCAGAAGATGTTGTTGTTTGGTGTATGTGAAAGATGCTTTATGGTAGTGACAGTGGAGGGTATGCCTCTCTCTTTTCTTTTAACTTGCAAGAGAGTCTGCTGTTGCTTTTTTTTTTCCTTTTTTTTTTCCCCCCACCAAATGGTAATGTGGGTTTTGAGGGAGTTTATCTTTCCCTGGAGTTGTGAGTGACTTTCTGATGTGATTGCACAGAGGTAGTGGTTGTTGGAGCCCTGCTGTTGCCTCATTCATTGGAGGTGCTTCACTAGAGTGCAGAACACTTCTGAGGTATGATTTCCCATAGCATGCTAATCCAGTGAAGTGCTGTAGACTCACTTGCTGGCACTGTTTAAATCCATAATGCAGCACCACCTGCCAAACCACAGGGCATAATGGAAGTGTTAATGAATGTACATATATACCCTCCCACACGGCTGCAAGTTGAATGACTTAAAAAGTCGAGGCAGAGAGTTTAGGCTGAGCATAGAAAGAACCAGGCTTAGGGTATCCTGATGCAGGTCTGTGCTGAAACTGGAGGGTGAGGGGCAGGCACAGAGGTCTGAAGTTGGGTCAACTGACCTGTAGGGTCCTTTCAAAGATGTGTTGATTTTTCAAGTGCTTCTCTATGGATTCATCCACTCATGACACCTGAGAAGAAACTTGGGCATTCAACAGCAAAGTGCAGGTGCTGAGCAACACCAGCTGGGACCCCAATACCTCTTTTCTAAAGGGGTTTCCTTGTGAGATGCTTCTCTCCAGTGCTGGCAGAGTGAATGCACTTGACAGGATGGAGGACTTGAGTCATGCAAGGGTAAACTTTGTTCCTCAAGGGTGGTTTGGCCAGTTGCCCACTGGTCTGAGTGTCAAGGTATGTGTTTGCCACTGTAAGGCCTTGTCCAGGCTGGCAGAGAGCAGGGAGAGAACTGACAGCCGAGGAGTTTGCCAAAGAGAAGGGCTGAGAAGAGGCACCAGGGCTGGCCTGGTATATGACTGGGATGCTGGCAGTGCACCCTGTCCTCAGGCAGGTTCACTGGGATGCTGTGGCTGCACAAAACCGTGCACACCACGTGTAGGGCAGAGGGCATAGCCACCCCTCACCCTACTCTTCATCCCAGTACCCAGCCCCAAATTCTGCCCACACTCCCCTTTGAGACAAGGCTGTTAGATTTGCCAAGTACAGAGTCAACTCCCCAGCATGCTGGACGTAAATAAGAGGCTTATGCTCTTGGCAGACACTGTAACGAGCCTGGAAAAAATTACTGTTATGGGTCCTGGGCCAGTGATGAGATCTTGGAGTCTTCCAAGTGACAGAGTAATGACATGGACCTGGGAAATGCCTTGAATAGCCTTCCATGCAGTTCTCGGATTTAGATTCATTCAATTTTGAGTAAAATAGGCCAAGTGCCTATTTGGGTAAGCTTAGGAAAGGGCTATTCCTTCATCTTCTGAAGTCCATGCTGGTGAAGCTGTACTAAAGCTCTGGCATTACAGACTAGCATACTCTGTGCTCTTCTTTACCTGTAAATGAGTATTAGATGGGTCGTGGGGGGAACCAAGAGGACTGTCCTCAACCCAGGAACCTGGGAAAATTTACAGAGAGCCCTACAAGCCTGCCCTGTGACCTGGGGTGTAGAAGTGTTGCAGAAACATCAGTGTTGCCCCACAACTCACAGATAATTTCAGGGAACACTGCAATACAAAGAGTGAACAGGCAATGTGTCTGTTTTTTTCCATAGGATATGGACAGTAACAGTCTTTTTGCCTAGGAAGGACACAATCATGAGTCAAGTTTTAGAGAAGATTTGCAGGTGGAGGACAGATTTTTGAAAATGGCCTGGAGATCCCCATTCTCCTCACCTTCTTCCATCTGCTGCTGGGACTTGACAGGATTCACCCATTCCCTCATGAAAATGCTATTACCACAGAACTTTACAGTCTTCAGCTCTTTGTAGCTGTCTAAGAGATGCAAAGTGTGTTTGCCAGGAGGGAAAGGAGTCTTTAAAAAGCCATTTATATCCTGAAGGACATCCGGTAGCAACACTGGAGATGTAAAAAGCATTAAATACCGAATTGAACCTGACTGGAAGACAAACTTGGAGCCAAATACATTGATTGATTTGCAGGAGGGTGACTGGAATGAGATGGCCCTGTACCCTTTCTATCTGTTAACCATCTCCAAAACATCCATAGGTGCCATGAAGTCTGTGCATTGGCTCAGCCATGCCTGCCCTATGTGCAGACAGCACAGTGCCCATAAGATTGCAGTGCAACAAGCCATCCAGGAGCTGGACGGAGAGGTGGATGGACCCCTTGTTTTGGCAGAGGGAAGTGGGGCTGTGGTGAGCAAGGCAGGGTGGAGCTAAGAGGACAGTCCATGCTGGGTAGTTCTTGGTGGTACTTAGAATCCTCTCGCAGCTCTGTGCTGGGGTACATGAATTCATTGCCTGGACCACTTCCACCTGCCCAAGGTGAAGCTGGATGGGGCTGGGAGGGCTGTTCTGGGAAGGCTGCACATCTGGCTGTGCCATGCACATCTGGCTGCATCACCAGTGTCAGGGCTGCATGCAGGTAGCAGAACATTTGGGCTGCACACAGAGCATTGCTGGAACACTTGGTCTGTTGGTTCAGAAACCTTACTGAGCCATGTAAGAGCAGAAAAACCATCCAGGGCAGTGAATTTGGGGTCTTTTTATTGGCGTGTCAGCAGGCTGGGATGTGTAGGAGGGAAGCTGCCCATTTCCAGGGATTGTGTGAGCAGGAAGGGCAGCTATTGAAATTTGAAGCTGCTTCCTCCACTGTAAATTTGTTCTTGCTGTGTTATCTGTGGCTGGGTAGGGCAGGGGAACATCTTGGCTATCTGATTTTTTGCTACAGTATGTTTAGGTCAGCTTCATCGGTTCCATGATAACACAGGAGAGGCATTCCTGGCCTCACTAATGAAGAATTTGCAAGAGTAATACAGGAATCTGTCATCCCCTAACGTCTCCTGAGAGCTTTGGAAATAAATGAGTAAGGAAAGCATGGTGGATTTAAACACACGAGAAGTGATGGAAGTAAAAGTAGCTGAGCTATCCACTTTCTCAGGCCCCAGTTACTTTGCAAGGATATTCTCATTTTGTACCTTGGCAAAAGACTTGGATCAGCCTCCAGTGGACACCCCTAAACTGGCAACCATACAATTTTATTTGAGGTCTTAGAGATACAGGAATGGATCTTGCATAGCTGCTTTCTGGTTGCATATCTGGATTCTCTTACAGAACTGCTATCGGCAGTGCTGTAACGACAAATGACCCAAATCTGACTGAAGTGTTGTTTTTAATAATGAAAAAAAAATAATCTGGCTTCTGAATCTGACTGTTGGCTTGTCAGAGTGACAGGAATCTTCTTACGTATTTTGAAAAGGGCACTGCATCAGCAAGAGAAACAGGCTGAAGATTAATGTAGTTGTTGTGGGAGGTGTAGGAGGAGCTGTGAGAGGAAAGCAGAGTTCGTTTTAGATTACATTTGTCAATAAGATTGACTCGTGCTGTGCTGCATTTACATACAGATGGGGACACTGACAAGCACATGCTTCCAAGTAAAAATGAATGAGTCCCTAAACCCAGCCTGGCCTCGGGAAAGCTGCTGCTCAGTGCTACAGCAAGTGCTCCTTCTTACATGGCTTAGGGATTTGCAGTGGAAGGAGATGGGGGGCCGCCTACCACCTAAGCAATTTCCAGTGACGTGGCTTTTATTATTATTATTTGTTCAGGCTATAATTCTGTGTTTCCTGAAATAACCACCAAGTGTTCATCAGGCAGCTACTGCCTTTAGCTGCCTTTTGTGTGAATCTCAAGTGCTTCATTACTCCCCCGGTGTGTTTGCTTTCTCTTACAGTAAATCTGAGCAGCATCTGTGTGATGGGGGAGGTGATGCAATTTTAGGTTGAAAAGGAGAAAAGGTCTGGCTGGCACAGGATGCCAGTGAGGAGCTTAGGGAACCCAGCCCTTGGGATACAGCATCTTTTTGCCCAGAGGAGAATTCGTGAGGCCGCTTCCAGGACCCACAGCTACATCCCCCAAATTCAAAACCCAACTGATTGCAGCTCTTTGCTGGGTAGAGGATTTTATTTTTAAGCAACAGTTGGTTTATGGCTTTTTTCCCCCTCCTTTTTAGTAGCAATCTGATAGTGCTTTGATCACTGCTTCAAAAGGAAATGCCTGTAATTTCCTGTGCAGGTCTTACCAGGTGCTGGGCTCCATCAGATCTCCTGGAAGCTGATGGGAGTTGAGAGTACTCTCACCTGTCAGGATCCTTCTTATTAGAAAACCTCAGAAAGTTGAAATTTCACATTTTCAATTAAGTTGAAAAACTTAATGCCACAACTACAAAGGGCGTCAGACTCTGGCTCCCCACGTGACAGGTCTCTTCCATGCAGACTTCCCACTGAAGACTGGCAGAGAGTCCAGCTTTTGCTCAGTGTGTCCTTTTTAAGGCATGGACCAGGAAGGAAATCTGACAGACTGGAGGAAACCTGGCTAAGAGTTAATAATCCTTATTTAATAATAATTGTCAGTGGTTGTTCATACACCTACAAGTCCTTTGGATCTTGAAGGCTTGGGACACGGTCAATGCCTACTTGAGGGAGAAATTCCTGAAGTTCATTCAGTCCTGATCAGCATGACTCAAGGGAGGCAGCTGCCTTCTAAAAGGGCATGTCCTGTGTTTCAAGGATTCTCAGTAGCTCCCAGCCCAAGGGGTTGCCTACAACACATTGGGCTGAACTATTTTGGTACCTGGCGAGCGTCTGTGGGTGTGTCATGGTGGTTGTGTGGCTCTAGCCAGCAGTCTGCAAGAGGAACAGAGAGGGAAGTGTTCAGATCATGCAGAGTTTCAGCCCTGGAGGCATTGCATGGAGCTGCTAATGCTTACAAAGTGCCTGGGTAAAAGCGTGTAATCGAGTGAGCTGTGGCTAGAGGAAGAGTTATTAATTGCAACCGTAGGTGGCTGATAGTCTTCCTCAGCCTCAGGTGAGGTTGGTGTCCTCAGGTATGCAGAACTCTGGCAGGGTATGTGTGAAGAGCCATGAACCAAAGCAAGCTGATGATAGGAAAATTCCCTTGGCCATGGGCTGATGGAACTGGTCAGCATACATACTTACATATTAGTATGTGCTAAATCTCAGCCTATTGCTGAAGTGTTCATGGGCTCCCTGAAGTTGTCTGCTTTGGAGAGCTGCAGCAGAGGAGGAGGGAGCTGGTAGTTCCCACACAGACCCTGCTGTAGCTTTTTCTGGAGGTTTCATAACAGAATTAAGCAATTTGTGTTGCATGTTGCCATGGAGACCGTAAATCAGTGTCGTGCTGGGCTTCTCAGTCAGGGAGCCAGCGTCTTTAATTGCACTAACCTCCCCTGCAAATCCAGGGCTTGGTTCTGAGCTTGTTGACCTTCTGTAATGGCTTTGCCCTGAGAGCTCTTCCTCTAGGACAGCACAGCTGGAACCAGGGAGAGGGGTGCCAACACACAGAATATCAACTATCTGAGGTCCATTTTATTATTGTCATATGTGGCCACAACTCTGCTCCGATGAACAGAAATTGCAGTGATTTACAGAAGCTGAGATCTGACCCACTTGCATTCAGGGCAAGTTTTGCAAGGAGAATAGGGATTAGATATACTGTGTATATTTTGTGGGTACCTATTTGGGCTTGGTGGTCCAGTCACAAACTAAACTGAATTTGGGGTTTTTATGTTACTTGGCTGCTCCAAGGGGATAGCTCAGCCCTTCCATTCCATCCCCATGCCCAGACAGGTAAATGGGGTTTTATGCAGTTTATTTTGAATCCATAAAAATATCATTTTTGCTGAGGAGACTCAGCCTCAGTGATACTCTTGGATCACTGTTTCTCTTTTTTCCTTGCCATCTACCCCAGAAGTAGCCACATTTCTGACTGTCTCAGCATTACTGGCTTGTGCTGTCAGGACACTGATCTTGCCAGTGGATATGGTTGTATACATCAGCCTCCTTCCAGTGACTTACCCAGAGCCCTGATGGCATTTGTCAGCGTAGGGTATGGATCCTTCTCTTGGCTCCTTCAAAATAAACAACTATATAAATTGTATGATTATCATCAGAACTTATTAGCGTATTACCACATGCTGCTTTGTATTCAGACAATAGATAAAAACATTTGTGTTTCGTTTTTCCCAATCAGATCTACAGCAAACACGCTTATTCTTGCTCCCATCTGAGGAGGACTGTGTCAGTACTCTTGCCAAAAACAGATGAAAATCAGCCCAAGTCTTGTGCAGTTGCCTGTAGTGACATAACCAGCTGGTGCAGAAGCTCCGCGCACCTTTGGGAGTGCTTAGTGTTTTCCAGGAGGTGATACATGTTGTTTTAAAGGTTTGATTCACTGGCTGGTTAAGATGATAATCTTGTCAAGGCATGAGTTGTCTTCTTGCCTTACTTATCAGGGCAGGTGGAGGGGTAGAGGGACTGAAGTACTTGGCTTTCAGAGGGTTTTCGTTATGTACATGCATGATGGGAGCATGGGACTTGCTGTCTCTGTAGAAAGAGGAGGGTTTCCATGACCAGTAGAAACAATCCTGCAGAAACATCTAGACTTGCTACCTTTTGACACTCAATGGAAGTTTTCATCTATTCATGCTAGCATCACCTAAAATACAGGGGGTTGTGCTCAACAAATCAGACTGGACTTCTTGATTTTTTATTTTTTTTTTTTTTTTTTTTTTTAGTTCAGTTCCTGCTGTTCTCCCCAGACTACATAATACTCAGTCTGGTAGCTGAGACACACAGTATGACCAAACTTCTGGAAATGATGGGAAGCAAATGCCCTGATTCAACTGATAAGTGTGTGGGGCAGAGACACAGTTTGTACAATGGGCTAAACATTATTCTAGGACTTTGGGGAGCATTTCATGCAAGATGAGCTTAAGGCTTTTTAGGAGCAATTTAAAGGGGCTGGTACAAAATGTCAATGAAAATGTAATGCTTGTCTGCCGAGCAGCAGCTTGTGGTTTTGTCATGAGGTCAAAAATCTTATACAAACGGAGTATGTTTTTCACATCCCCAGACTGTCCCCACCATGTCAGTAACAATCAGTCTTTCATACTGCCTGGGCAGAGGAGGATGGGGTGAAACCTTGGCCATGGGCAAAGCAAAAAAATGTTGTCAAATGTGTTGGAAGGGGGGACAGAGTTTTAGCCAGGGTCTGTGTCCCAAAAAGCCTGTGAGAATCATCTGACCCAAGCAGGATTATGCAGAAATAAAAGTTGGTCCTCCAACAAAAATGAGACAGTTGAAATTCATAGGTTTTTCTGCAGCCAAGCCTGCTGCATATTGATGTGTGGTCTTGTAAATATGAGAAAGTTTCTTACTCAAAAATAGGAGTAAGAAACTTTTCTTTGGAATTGTAGTGAAGAACTGCAGTAAGACTGTTTGAAACCTCAGGTGGTGCTTGGCCTCCTTCTCCGCATCCAGCAGCTGTTGCTCCAAAGGTAGTTTAGAAACAAGCAGACTTGATCATGCTTCTTGCTCTGAAAATGTTGGCTTGTCTCAACTTGGACAAGAGGCCTTTGCAGTTCTCAGGCTCAGCAATCTCATCCTCTGTTTCCTCCTTATGGGCTTTTCTTTTTAGAGGAGAAACTAAGCCCTCTCTCAAGGTATGGGGTTTCCAGTGTACAGAAAGAACATGGGACCCCCAAGCTTGCCAGCTCAAAAGTGCCTTTTATGGTTCAATATTTTGGATTAAACTCAAATAATGATTTTGGAGAAAGGACTAGAGAAACCAGAAACTAAACTTGGATTATGGGATTATGTTCTTGTCTGTTTGAAAAGTAGTCCAAGTTGGCTTTGGGGCCTCTTCAGAAGTGAAGAGTCAAAGTGTTTTGTTTGGAAAACAGAGAAAATGAAAGAATTTTGGGAAGAATGGGGGGCCAGTTTATACTATAGGCTGAAAAAAATCACATTAGTCAGCATTCAACTTGCACTGTGTGTGTGGCAGTCTCAGCTTCTGTACAACACCTGGCACAGCTGTGGCACCGAGCACACCAGCCTAGCTTGGTGGTTTCTGAGAATGGAAATGTTGAAGTTGTCTTCCTAGTGAACAAGAAAACCCTAGAGTTATTGGGAAGGCCTCCAAAAGCTTGTGTGGGGTGGTGGGGATATAGATTGGGAGCCAACAGTATGGAGGTTCCCTCTGAGCAGTTCTCATCCCCCCTCAGTGCTGACCCCAACCAGCACCTGCAGCCCAAAAGGCACCAGCAAAACCAGAATGGATGGGAGCAGGTGGCTGCAGAAATTGTCACCACAGCTGCTCCTGCTCTGAATAGCTTTTTTCGGGAAAACCAGTACCAAGGAAATCAGCTGCCTTCTCTTGAGCCTTATCATTACAATGGATTTTTTTATTATTATTATTATTTTCTTTTTAACTGTGTGAAAGACCTCCCAGAAAATGCAGTGGTCATTCAGATCTGGGAGATGGCCACCCATTTCCTTTGTTATTTGAGTGATCACTGCTTCCCACGGGTGGGTGGAGGGAACTGCCCTCCACAGCATGTGTACAGAACCTCCTGCCTGGCTTCTACTTAAATGAGCAGTCACTGCTGCTGAATGTTGGAAAGGGCTGTTCAGCAATGGCTGCCTCTTCTCTTTTCTCCACACACGTGTGCCATTGCCCAGTTACAGCCAGTGAATTTTTTTCTTCTTTCTTTTGAGTCAGTTCTGAGGTGAGAGGAGTGGTGTGACCATGCTGCAGGGAGGCTGCTTTCCTGCCTGTTTCACAGCCACAGACACCAGCTTTCCTGCCATGGCAGGGTGGAGGATGGTTTGTTTTTTTTTTAAAAAAAGGGCAAACCAAAAACCACCTATCATTCCTGGCCTGCTGCCTTCTCATTTTTATTTCTCAAACTTGAAAATGAGGGGGAAGAAAATAGCTAAGTGCATTTTTGTCTGCTGGTGGAGCCAGGATGGGACCTTTAACTCTGGTTCCATCCATCACTGCCAGTTCTGCCTGCAGATCTGGCCCCAGGATGTAACACACCATCTAATGTTTCCTGTACCTTGGGTTAAGCAGTGAAGAATAGCACAGCTCTGTCTTACCAACGAGATTTGGTCACTGGCAATGGGAAACTGTCTGGAGATTGACAGCTGCACTCAGCCAGGGTGATTTTTTTTTTTATGGTCGTGTAGATCCAGCCCCTATAGGAAAGGTATTCAGTAAGTTTTCAGTCATAAGTTTTGCATGTGCATTTGGTGGCAATTAGCAATCCTTGTAGACAAGTCAGGAGTAAACAAGCCACAGCAGTGGAGTTGTCTGCACTTCTAAGTGCTGGGTTTGATTTGGGGTAGAGCTCTTGGGAAGGGTCAGTGCAGCAGCTCCTGTCTAAAATGATTTTGGATATAAGGGCTGCCTTCATTCTCACTTCTTAGGCAGCAGGTAAAGCTGCCTTATGCATATTGCCCTGTTTTCATTGCTGATGAGTGATTGGAGATGATCTCTTTCTCCAGCAGGTTTAGCACACTGGAAGCATGGCTACAAGTGCTGTTCCCAGCGAAAACCTCCCCACATACAAGCTGGTGGTTGTTGGAGATGGTGGTGTGGGGAAGAGTGCTCTCACCATTCAGTTTTTCCAGAAGATTTTCGTGCCGGACTATGACCCAACTATTGAAGACTCCTACCTGAAGCACACAGAAATAGATGGGCAGTGGGCAATTCTTGATGGTAAGCAAGCTACTCTTGTACTTTTCATTCTAGCTGAGCATAAGTGCAAATAGACCTCCCACAGCATGTTGTGTCCTTGTGTCCCTCCTGCTCTGCTGCAGGCTGGCAAATTTGAGCACAGGCTGGCCTGTGAGCTGTGGTGCATGGTCTGCAGCTGGTCTCCAGCAAAGCTTCTGCTTCCAGTTGCGTTGTTTCCAGTTCTGCACAGAAATTTCTCTTGCAGGACTGTAAAAACCTACAGATAATCATTGACATTTAGAGCAGGCTTCTACAAAGAGTGAATTATAACACTGCCAGGTGGCTATTGCTAATGATACTTCATTGTGGTTGAGCTCATCCCCTGGGAAATAACAGTGAGTGGGTAACTGAGTGAGGGTTATAACCAGAAAGAACATTTAATCAAAACTATTGTCCACTGACAGTGAAGAATTGTTACACCTCTTAACTCCCATCATTCAGGTGTGATGTTTTCATCTCTGATTACCTGTTTCATTTAAATACTGGTAGGGAACCAGCCTATAGATCTGCTGTAAGCAAGAGTTTTCATTTCTTTGAAGAAAAACTGCCTTTTTGTTTGTTTTTTCTAACAAAACAAACAAAAATGAAACACAAAACACAAACAAACAAAGTGGAACAAAAAAACCTGCCACACTTAAAAAAACCAAAACCAAAGTTTCTTGATTAGCAGGTGAGGAGAAAGCCCTGTATTACCTAAAGCTGCAACTTGTTTGTTTGTGCTGCATGAGTCAGACTAAACACAGCTATAAGGGGAATTTCTCTGTTAAATGTTGTAAGTTTTTTGTTTTGCTTTATACGAGAATTAGGTAGTATATAAAAGCAAGCAAATATTTTGTGCCTTAGTTACCAAAGTGCAAGGATGTGGCCATTAACACAGCTGAACTAAATCTAGCCTCACTTGTGCCAAGTTCCTACCTCCACCCTCTTGTCAAGAAGGTGCTCAAGATCTTAGGTGTCTCTGCATATGTGTCGTTGTTGTGTGGGAACAGAAAGCTGGGAGATTGTCATGAGTGATGGAATGTGGATGCCGGTGGGATTTGCTGTGAAGACTGTTGGCTTGGCCTGGAAACTTGAGATCTTAGTCACACTTTTAAGGATTTATCAGATATAAGTGAGTACAAATGGCTGCAAAGTCCTTACAAGAACAGCCTTTACTCAGTGTTAAAAACCAAAATCAACAAACAACCAAACAACGTAATCTTGCCAACACTTGTTCATTTGAATATGTTAATAGTTGATGTGAGGGAGTATTTGTGAAATTGGTGCTGAAATGTGTCTGTCGTTGTCATCTGCATCAGCGATACCTGCTCCCAATTAACCATCACATAATGTACCAGTGCACCTTTATTTTTAAAATGCTAGTGCTGTATAAAAGAAAAATCCAGTCCTTCTTAAATTAAATCCATTGTTTTTAGTCCAGAATCCAGCCCTCTGAAATGAGCAACCTTTACCTCTGCTGGTATGCCCTGTGTTCTGGTATAACAGTACTAGCTGCTGTACACATTGGCATTGGCTGAAACAGTCTTGGCTTTGTAAATTATTTAAAAGTAGAAAAGGCATCTTTCACTGAATATTTGGAATTTTTGTTTAAACAAAAAAAAAAACCCAAAACACAAATCTGACCTGGGTGGGAGTGGAGAAAGAAATTGTTTTTCAACAAGCAGAAACTTACCCTTTCTTTTAATGAAAAAGCCTTTCTTTTGCTCAGATGGAGTTCAGTGGCTGTACTCGGCCTGAACTGAATTCAGCCATGGCCTTGAGTGATATGCTGGGAATCCCTGGCTTTCAGAGTTAGCGTGCCCACAGATGCCTCATAGCCAGAGAAGAGAAACTGCAGCTTCTCCTTCTCTTTCCTACCACTTGAGAGTCTGAACAATCAAAATGTGGGAAGAAGGCAATATTCTCACTTGGAAAAGCATGAGCCTTTACTCTCAGCTCAGTAGACACAGGGCATAAAGACTGACTATCACACATGTCTTCTGCCACAGCTCTCTGTCATAAGATTTGGATCTAGGCTATTCTCAGAGGTCACCATCTACTGGGACAGCTGCTCTTGTTGTGGTTACATGAATCACTCATGGTATAAAATTAGGGACAAACATGATAGGAAGGGTAAAGATGCATCATGGTGAATTCTAGACTTTCCAGTTGTCCTTTATGACCAAATCCTTTACAAGCTGATGTTTCATGCAGTGCTTGGTAGGGAGAAGCAGCTGCCCACCCCCAAAATAGGTTTTAGAACATGAGACTACCAAATGAGGATATAACGTGAGGGGATGCATAAGTTTCTAAGTTTTCAAATGAAAACAGTTATTATTAAAAAAAAGCCAAATACATTGACATCCAACAACTTTAAAAAATAAAAAAAAAAAAATAAAATAAAATAAAAAAAAAAAAAAAAAAAGGAAAACAGCCCACCCTTTTCCAGGCTGTTGCCTGAGCAGTTTGTACAAAGCATCTTGAGCATTTTGTAACTGTACCAGCATTATGTTGTAAAAAACCCTTCTGCTAGCCAGCTTTCATAAAGCATTTGGCTTCCCTCCATGAAGACCTCCACCCACATTTATTCAATAGCGGTAACTGGCAGTGTGATGAAATGTTTGACTAGCATTTCTTTCCTTTGCTGAAATCTCTCACTGAAAGTAGGCTGAAATGAAATAGGCTTTTATTTCAGATTTTAGGTCTTGGAGCCAAACTTACATTCAAACTCCTACTTTACATGTTTGCTTTCTGTTTTGGGATTGTCTCTGTACCTATTTTTCTCACCAAAGAAGAGTCTGTGATAGTTCCCTGCCTCCCAGATGATTGTGGGACCTGTGCTTGTTGTAGTCAGGTCCAGCACTATGTGAAAACACTTCATCGTTGACCTTATGCCAGCTTTAGAAGATGGTCAATGCAGTATTTGGAGGACAAGTGCTGTAGAGTGGAAGAGGGCACTTAACCCAAATCAGAGATGCACAGGCAATTGGTGACTCGCCCATTTTTTGCTTGCTGCCACTCTAACAAACATTAAGAGCAGCCTCCATTTTTCTCAGCATATGTTATCTCTATTTATTCCCTGCTGGTCACACTGATATCAGCACAGTGATGTGCTCAGTGAAATGCATCCACACGCAGGTGCGTACAGACACATCAGGTCAGAATTAAGTGGGGGCCAGGGCTAATCTGCTTTGCTCAGCTTTTGCTCCAGCTGAATTGCCATGATTAATTTTGTACGGTCCTTTCTGTGCGCAGGCTACCTTAGCAAGTAGCAGAGGATTCCTTGTGGTGTGGCTGCAAACTGCCAGTCTGGAATTATTAATCTGGGAGTGAAGCCAAAAGTGGAATACCTTAATATGGCAAAAAATACCCAATGGTTCGAAATTCCTTTTGGCTTATAAACCACACAGAGGGAGATGAAGAGAAGACCACAAGTACATGGCTTGGGCATGTTGGTGAATTGAGCTGAACTCTTGGCTGTCAGTAGGGCTGTGCCAATTGATACCAGCAAAGCAAGGAATTGTGCCTGTGTCTTGGGTGAAAGGAGGCTGTGGTCTCCCTCCTCTTCCCTTTCCTTCCTCTGGTATGATTTAGATGAAACTTTCACTGCCTAGAAGTTGTCTTCCTACTCCTGAGCTTCAGTTTTCCCTTTTATATCTCCTCTTCCCAAGACCCCCTCTAAATCCCTGGGTACCCTTGTGTTGGGCTAGACCTGCACAGCCCTGGTCTGCACCCCTGTGCAGTCACACCAAGCTCTGTTCCTTCCCCCAGGCTCTCTCTCTGCCCTTCCCACCTGTGTATCCTATGCATCCCTTTTTGTTGAGGAGTTTTGCTGCTAATCATCCCTGGGCAGGCTGCTGCTTGTCTGCTTTTCTCCTCAGGAAACTTGGGAATAAGTCAGCCAGGAGGCCAGAGGGAGATCAAAGGTCATTTCAGGCAGAAGGGTTGGTTTGTGGCTCACTCTCTTTTGTTTTTATTTAAACTTTCAGTAGCATCATTGAGAGCCTTAAAATTCAAATTAAATTTGTACTTTCATTCTTTTATTTGTGTGTACAGTATTTCCCCTCCCTTAATTGCTAGGATTTTGCAACCTTGAAAGAGGGGTTTTTGTCTTGGGTTGTGGGGAGCTTTTCCTGCCAGGAAAATTTTGATGTTGCAACATGGAAAACACAAGGCTTTGAATATTTGCCCTTTGTTAGAGAAAGAACTCCTTTAAGGGCTTGCATCTTTATTCTGTTTATTGATGTGGAAGTCTTTCTTCTAAAGGCCCCCTCTTCTTTTTCCTTAAAAAAAGGACAAGGACTCAAGTACTTGGGTTTTCCATGTTGTAGCATCTGTGTGTTTAGTTAAGGCACAGAAGAGCTCATAAAAGCCTGAGTGTTTCCCCATCATGGGTTTTCTGCTGAGGAAAGCTGTCATGCCAGAGGCAGTGTGGCTGTATCTGAGAAGGAGCAGAAACATCAGAGTGACAAAGTGAAGAATCTGCCTTGCCTTGTGCACAACAAGGGCCCCTCATACCTCTTCAGGGTGTCTGGGGGTGTCGGAATACAGAATATGAGCTGAGTGACCCCAGTACTCTGCACAGTGCCCAGAATACCAACTCCTCAGCTGAAGCCATTGGCTGATGGGGATGCCCTCTTGCTGCTGATGGAAGGAAGACAGAGACTGTGGAGGTGGCTTTCTTCAGCCTGAGACTCTTTAGTTTGACTTGTCAATTCAAGTCAAGTTTTCCCTTGAGCTTAGGTTCAAAGCTGCAGGGCAGTGAAACCCAAAGGCTGAAGGACAGAAAATGGGTTAATCTTCCTGTCTCTTCGTCTTTGTCCCCTTAGATGCCATGGACAGTGAAGAAACTCTCTTGAGGTGACCTACACACCCAGCTGCCTGGCAATGTAAAGATAAAGACGTAGGAGGAAATTTTGCCTAGGTATGAAAAGAGTGAGGAACTCACCTGCACAACTAGATCTGAGCTCCCTGAAGGCTGGGAAGGCTGTAATTGAATCTGAACTGAATCCAGCCTAGGCTCCAGAGAAAGCAATGCCATGAGTTCATAGTATGTCTCTGCCCTTGGTTTAGATTTACATTCCTTTGTCTCTGGACAGGCACTCGGAGCACTGTCGGTTGCAGAGACATTGGCACGTAATATACCTTGAAGCACCAAGAGCTTCTATTTTGGACAAATTTGTGTGTATTCCTGGGCTCCTGTGCCTGCTCAGAAGAGCTCTCTAGGCAGCTGCACTCTTGTATAACCCATCAGGATTCACAGGAAAAGGGTGTGTAGAGCTCTAAGGGGGCAGGAATCAATTAGCAAGGAGTTCACAGCAGTTGGGGGTCACATCCACTGGAAAGTGGAAAAGGCCATCTCTTTGCTAAGCAGCCTCTTTCCTGCAACACAGGAGACCTCCCTGCTGGGCTCTCACAACGTAATTGCTCTTAGTTTAGTCTCCAGCTGGCTTCATGATAGCTGTAAATGGCTTTGCCCTCTTTGGATGTCTGTTCCTACATCAGACATAGTCCTCCTTGGTTTCTCTCTCCTTCATCTTTACCCAAGTGCTTTCATTAATTCTCCTCCTAGCTTCTTCTTTGGTCAAGTCTGTGGGAACTTTACCAAGTTTTCTGTTGGAAGTCCCTGACCATGTGCTATGCAGCCTACAAATCTGATTTCAGTTCTTGGAAGAATGATGTAGGAGAAACCTACTGTGTTTTGGTTCAGCCTTGTTTCTACACTGCCAGTGAGGCAACTGCTGGTTTAAAGTGTACCAACTCACAGTTCTCTAGTCATGGTTATTTCTGTGTCTTCTGGCATCCTGTCTGCAGAAAAGGGAAGTTTAAATGAAGGTGAATGCTGGCTAACATGCTAAACCTCCTCACCCCTTAGGGAAGCCAGTCACCTTCCCAGTTCTACCTTCCCAAGTTTTCTCCTTGCACTTTCCAATTTCTGTAGGTAGGCGTCTTCTTGAAGCTTTTATGCCACAAGATTACACCAAAAGCAAAGCTGCTTACATCGGGCCCTTTTTCAGTGCTGTTGTGGTCCTATCCTGCTTACAAAGGATTCAGATTGCATTCTCCTCTGTTGTTTACTGGAGGGTTGTCTTTATGAAGAGCACATTTAAAGTTAAAACAAGGGCCTTCTCTGGCCATCCACAAGATGCTTAACTTTGCATGAATAACCTATCTGAGATTACCCTTAACCTTCTCTGCTCTGTGTCTTTTACTTGCACTTTCAAATTGCCATTTTAAATGCTGCCTGGACTTGCTCACCTTTCTATCAAAGCTGCAAGTGAATTCCCTTTGAATAGCAGCTGCTGCCACAGCAGCTCTGCCTGTGTTTAGTGTGATGCTATGGCCAAGATCCAGGTGTCGTAGGAGCAACTGAGCAGAGCCCCGTGCAGTCCCTTGGGTATCCCCACAGCCCCCACCAGGGCTTGCCCCCTCTCTAAGGGGATGCAGCGCTTTGGAGGGACAGCAGCTGGGGATGGGTTGATGGGTGTAAGAGCAGAGCTGAATGCTCCTTGTGCGTTTCATGGAAGGTTTGCAAATGTGCCAGAGCAAGGGGAATCCTCTAAGCAAATTACCATGCAGGATACAGCACATCCATCTCCACCTTCCTGCCCACAGTTTGTGCTCGGACACCTGCCCTGTCTCAGGGGAAGGAAGGGCAGGCAGGGCCAGCTCCTGGAGAGAAGCTAT
This sequence comes from Pipra filicauda, assembly GCF_003945595.2. Taxonomy (NCBI): domain Eukaryota; kingdom Metazoa; phylum Chordata; class Aves; order Passeriformes; family Pipridae; genus Pipra; species Pipra filicauda. The sequence continues at coordinate 418,697 of NW_024103541.1, forward strand.
CCCACTCCACCACAAATTGGGTATGTGTATTGGAGAGGGGAAAGGAGTGGGTTTGTGTGTGTGGTGTTGTCAGCTCTCAGCCCTGCCCTGACATCGCATTTAGCTGGTGCAGGAGTCAGATGAGGGCAGCCCAGCCTCTCCATACAGGTTGGGCAAGTAGGATTAATTTCCGCTTCCGTCCTAGCTACACAGTCCTGGCCTTACTCCATGGTAGCAATTCTGCCCAGGGCATAGAAATTCACTGGCACATGCAATCTCTTTGGGTTGCTTTTCTCTTTTGTTTTTCTTCTTTCTTTTGTACAGTTGTTAAGAATAGCCTGGATACCTTTGAGCTGAGACACTTGTTTCCTAGATTGAGGGGAGAAGCAGGATAAAAGGCTATGAAGAGACACAGGTGACTTTTCAGCAAGCTTAGCAAACAAGCCTAACTCTCGGGGTCTCTGCAAGGGCCTAGAAGCTCTTTTTACCTTAAAGGCTCATGGAAACAGACATTCAAGACCATTTAGGGCAGGCAAACAAATGAGGCTGAAGGCTTACCATCACCTTCCTTAGATCTCCCAGTCTTCCACTATAGCTGCCTTTCCTCCAGACATGCAGTGAGGGGGTGTGGGCTGGCTCGTGGGGTGCAGTGTGACATGCAGCGTGTCCGTCTGTGGCCCCCTGTGCTGATTCAGCAAAGTGGTCTTTACTGTGGCCCCATCTGGAAATCTGGGGTAAGCCTGAGTACTTACCCCTACAGGGAACATTTTGCTGAGACTGTGTGCCTGTTCAGACTAGAAAAACCTGTATCAAGCCCTGCTGCTCTGTCAGCAGTATGCTCCTGCCACAGTCTCCATCCACTGGTGCCCTGGGCTTTCCCCATCACCTGTGTGCAGCAGATGCTTATGCTGTGGCTGTACAGCAGAGGCAAAACAGTTTTCCCACCCAGCCCAGTGTATTGGAATGTGAAAATGTTCCCAGTCACTATGAAGATCCCACATTTGCCTCTGGAATGCAACGATACATTAGGACTATTAGTTCTGAGGAGCTGATGCACTTTGAGCTCACACCGTGTCTGACTGACATAGCCTAAACTCCTTTTGTACCCTCCTCCTCCCAGCAAAATCCTGGCCATGTACAGGAATTAACACTGAGGTGTGTATCAGTATTTGCCCAGGAGGCTGGTGTAGCTTACTCTACATGATGTAGCTGATGGGACCCCCTGCGAGACAGCGGTGGAGAACCAGTGAGTTATGGTTCCATTAGAGGAGGTTAATCTAGTGGGGAACAGCATCTGGATTGCTGTCACAACTGAGGTGTTTTAGGGGATTTGAGCATAGATTTATTCACAGAAGCATGATCACTGTATAGGATATGCAAGGCACTTAGAGCTTTTCCACCTGTTTTAGTTAGCTCCTTAGCTCCTCAGCACACCACTTGGGACTAACTGTTTAAGGGGAATTCCCCAGAGCTGTACCGTCTTGCTCTGAGAGCTCATAATTGTGTAGAAATAACATCCAGGTGTTGAGAAAAGGAAAGTGCTTGTAGCTATTACCGTTGGTTGTCTCCCAGCTCTACTTCACTCTGGAGTTTTTAAGTTGTCCCTGATATTTAAACAGATTTTAATAATCTTCCAGTATCGCATTTTTCTATGCTGGGAGAGGGAAAAGTTTGAGGGCTGTGAAATACCTTGAACCATATCTTGCCAGAGGAGCAAATCCCCAAATTCAGTGGTCAGCATTTGGTACAAGAAAAGGAAAGTGAAATCCACATGGTCATCTTCCCCTGCATCCACTTCCAGCTTAGGCACACAGGAATGAGTGGGGTCTGGGACTGTTTTTTGTTTCGTAACTAGAAACCACTTTGTCTGTCCAACTTGATTTCATCAAATCTTACAGCCTGTGAGAGGACCGCAAGCCCAGCAGAGGCAGAAAGGCCATAGGACACATAGTGGTGACAGCAGCTACGGTTCCTCATGGTAACTAAAAACCCCTGTCTCTTCTGTCCTAGTCCTGGACACTGCGGGCCAGGAGGAGTTCAGTGCAATGCGGGAGCAGTATATGAGGACCGGAGATGGTTTCCTCATAGTCTACTCGGTGACAGACAAGGCGAGCTTCGAGCACGTGGACCGGTTCCACCAGCTGATCCTCCGAGTCAAGGACAGGTGGGTGCCATAGAATCACTGCCTGACCTGCCAGGCTCCTGTCCTGCAGACCATGCTGTGGGGGTGCTTGCACATCTCGCCCCAACTTTTACCCTCCAGGTCTCCTGAGAGAAATCTTTATGTGGGAGTTTGGACCTAAATGTGAGGAATAAGAAGTGTTTTACCTCTTCTATAAGCACGTAGTGCTATCAACGTGGAAAGGTTATGTGTTATGATGGTGTGAAAATGGGTCTGGAAGAGAGAAAGTTCTGCCAGAATGGTCTGGCAGAACCATGTGAGAAAGGCAGAACAGACACCTTTGAAGGTAACCAGCTTGGCTCTGAAGAGGGAGGAAGGATGCTCTGTGCACAGTACAGACACTTTGGAAACTCCAGCAGGGAGTCAGCAAACATTCAACCCTAATTGTTTTGTGTGGCCTGACAGCATCCTCCTTTTCCCTGGCTTCATCTTCTGCCAAACAAACCTTACAAGGTCTTGCATAATTTGGTGGTGTGAACAAGTGTCTTGAAGGGGAAAAAACTCGTGCTTCTCATGCTGGAAGGAACTGTGTTTCTTACAAGGGTTGTAGTGCAGTTAATCATGCTCTGCAGCAACCATTTTCACAGAATAAAACATCTCTGTGTGACTGGGGAGAAAGCCAGAGAGGTCATCTGCTCCCCTCCCATGTGCATGGGAGAGGGTACCACTGAGTTTAATCGTGGTAAGTAAATGTGTCCTGGCAGAGCGAGGGGAAGCTGCCGGTTTATCTCCAAGATAACTCCCTCTTCCCACCCCGGTCCAAGAGGCAATGGATCAATCTTCATTGGGTGGGGTGTGAATTAAGCCCTTATATGTCTGCAGCTTTGAAACACTTAGTTTTTCCGTTCATAATGGCTTTTAATTATGGAAGTCATCAAGAAAAGTCACCAGAGGGTTCGGGCCTCATTGCTGGCTTCCTTTCACAGCTCTGAATAACTTCCCCACAGGAAGGGTGGACTCATATCATGTGAGGTTCACAGCTGACAGCTCTTCCAGTAAAGCATCCAAAGCAGAGCCCACAAGAGTGAAAAGTAAAGGAAAAAACACCCTTTGATTTCATCTAAATGAAGAAAGTCAGCCTCTCACATCACAGTAGTATTTTCTTCACTACCGACTTAGCTTGGGGCAAAGTAAATCTGTTTTTGAAAGCTGAAGAAGATGGGACAGAATTTCCTGTAACATGCCCCAATTTGATGCTGGTTTTATCTAAATTAACTTTGTGAAAATAAGATGTGGTATTCATTGTTTTACCCTGCTCTGGACTGAAACTTTTACCCTCCGTAGGCTGTGCAAACGCCGCAGCGGTGTGTGAGAGGCAGGAAGTGAAACAGGCTGGTGAGGTTGTTTGAGTTTCCCTGCTCAGCGCCGCTGAAGTGCAGAGCATGAGGAGCTTATTAATGCTTCATCCAAAACCTGAGCTCAGTCAGAAAATTGCAGCAATGGGAGCAGCATGAGTTAAAAACTGTCCTGCCAAACCCACAGGTACCTGGGAGCAGAGAGACACCCCGGTTTTCAAGCTAGCAGGCAGTTTTGGCAACTTAAAATCCAAAAGAATTGCAGGCTGCTGTGTTAGCAGAGCTGTTCAAAGCCTGCCTCCCCTTTCTTTCCACAACTTTCATTATAGTAAAATTTCCGACTATAGCAGCTTTGTCCAACTAGCAATTGTACAGCTTACAATAGGGAACAAAGTCCCCATAGAGTTTTATGCCTGATGTAAACAAGAAAAATGAGATACTTTCCATACGTAATCCCTTTCTAATCAATGTGCTGCAAGCCAAAAAGGAATCAAATAATCCAGACAAGCAAGTGTTTTGCTCCAGAATGATCAGAGTAAAGATTTGTTAGTACTCAGGTATTAACATTAAATCACAGTCACATTATCAGAATGAATAACTCTAAGACTCAGTTAAAATGCAGAGTGCAGTACTGTATTTTTCCAGCCAGAGCAATGGGGCAACATGCCAGAGGGAAGATGGAGCCCTTATCATCTAGATGAAAAATGACCCAGAAATGCTGTTTGAAAATCCAGAGTTACTCAGGGAAGTGTTTTATGCAGAAATGAATGTGCCCAGCTGCTCCTTACCCCAATAAAATCAGCTCTGTTACAGCAGAGAACACCAGGATCATTTAAGAGGGTTTAAAGTTAAATATAAAACAATACTGCAGTAACTGTCGGTGATCAGAAGGGACCTCCTCCCTCCCAGCAGTGGCTAAAAGGCCCTGCCCTAAAAGGTTCCTTGCTCTGTGTCATGAAGCTGGAGGAGAGAGAGGCACTGCCAGCACCTCCCATGGCATGAGCTGCCTTTGTTCTGTTTGTCACTGGAGCTGTGGAGATTTCTGCAGGGGGGGAGCCTTGCACAGGACATGCTATGGATAGATGGATCTCTTCTCAGGTGGTGGCTGCAGACAGTCACTTACATGTCTGGTAAAGTTAGAGAAATACTCAGTATTATTAGAGAGGTTTTGGTATTTTTTTCTGGAATTAGAAACAGGAGATGGTAGGTAATAGCTTTGGAAACTTGGCAATTCTCTTTGGTTCCCTCCAACCTCCTTTGACCTACCACTGCCAGTCTTTCAGTTTGCCTTGGGGTAACAGCTAATGGGCATCTTTTTGCTCCCAGTCATTTTCTTCCCCATTTGATGCTACTCTAAGCACCACTTTCCAGAGTCTATCTTTTCCTCCCCCCACAGTGGATGACCAGGACTCCAGTTCTTCCATCATCTCTCAATATCTTGCAATGATGAGCAGCTGCCAAGATATGCAGTTACTGAGATGCCTTAAATGTTACAAAAGAGTCCCGGTCTCCTGTCCGAGATCTGTCTCAATGTCTCAATTTCCTGACTAATTCTGTAGATCTTTTTTCACCTTAGCTGTTATCAGGCATTGCAAAAATGGTGACAATAAGTTCCCGAAGTCCCTAGAAATAACAATGAATGTGTTCATGCATGCAACTTGTTAAGTAAATTTTTACAATATGAACATATGTATAGCACAGTCTGGGGGTTTTTCGTTGTTTCTTTACACACGTGTGGTATGTCTGTAGCTGAAAATATTAGATGATGTCAGCATCAGAAAGTGAAACTTATGCTCGGCATTTTTTATTGTAGCCAGCTAATAATTGGGTGATGGGTTTGATTTTTTTTTTTTTCCAGAGAGTCCTTTCCAATGATTTTGGTGGCAAACAAAGTTGATCTAATGCATTTACGGAAAATTACAAGAGAACAGGGAAGAGAAATGGCAACAAAACATAATGTAAGTTTGTGGGATTATTTAATGGGTTACTGTAAGTCTTATTACAGACATTCAGAATTGAAATCTGTGCTCATTTGGAGCTGAATTAAAGCTTACAATTAAACATTTGCAATTGCATTTTCGACTACTACAAAGTAGCAGCTATGCAGTTTCTTTTCAGTAGGGCCAGTTCATCACTGAAACAAGAAACTCTGCTGTGCACTAGGCTGTAGCAAAGCTGTGGCCATCACAAAGCCACATGTACAAGGTGTCTGCAAGCAGTGAAGAACATGAAATGTTCAGAATGAGGGAAGAAAGTGCACTCTCCTGGAGTGAAAAGGCAGAGTCGGGCATTTACGAGATATACCCAGGTGTCTGTAGGAAGTGAGCTTGTTAAAGATAATGAAGTTACAGGGTTGTTAAGCCTGTATAAATCTGGCCTGCTATCTTAGCTCTGCATTATTCATGCTGTTAGTTTAGCCTGAGAAATTGGTCTTAGATGGGTGTAGATCGCATGCTGCTCCACTAATCACCTCTAAATGCCAGCAGCCCTGAATACCCAGAGGGAGACAACAACTCCCTTAGGAGGAACAGAATGGAAAGGTTAAAGGCAAACAAGCCTGGGACCTCTTGGCAGCTTGCTGTGCCTAAACGGCAAGCTGTGTGTTGTTTCTGAACGAGCCACGATGGCAGTTTGGCAGGGCAGGTTCACTCCTTCCCCTCCCCAAGGAAGCTGGCTTCTGTAGGAGCCAGGACACCTAAAGTGAAGCACAGCATGTTGCATCCATCTGTACATGCACACTTTGGAAAAGACCAGGCATGAAAATACCTTATCAGAGGCAGTTTTATAAATCTGCCAGTGTGCTGGACAAGCACTCTAGGAGGCCCCATCTGGCTGTCAGACTTTGAAGGGGAAGATCATTTTACACTGGAGGGGAATTGTAGTCATGAAATATTCATGCAGTAGTCCTAATAAAATGTGGCAAGCAAGAATTTTTGGCAAGTGCTGGTCTTTCAACAACCTTCGGCTATTTTCATGTCTGCAAGCACAGCTAAGGGGGAGAGAACATCTGACGACATGAAGTTTCTGATTATTGTTCCCCAAACCCAGAGCTCTGATAGCAGCTAGTTTGCCTGGTGCTTATTCCAGACCTTTTGTAAGTGCTCCCTGACCTTGCTGCAAGCATGAAGGTGTTGATAGTGGTGTCATGGCAACATTCTGTTTACCTGTATTTCCCTGGTCTCTTAGGGACCCAATTTCTTCAGCCTTTAGGCCTTTCATTTTGAAACGGGTTTGCTACCAACATGTAGGCTGTTACTAATCTCTTTCATGACACTCTCCTCTCCTCCAGATTCCCTATATAGAAACTAGTGCCAAGGACCCACCTCTGAACGTTGACAAGGCCTTCCATGATCTCGTGAGAGTAATAAGGTAAGCTGCAAACTCTTCACTTGGTTACTGCTCATGGATGGGATGTGCAAGAGTCCTGGCTCAGAGAGCTAATGGGGAGCGGCGGCTAGGTTTGCTTGCAGTGGAAGATTTCTGGGGTTTATTAACTTTCTTGTCCTGTATCTGCATAGGTATGTTACAAGTACTTAGTTACCCTTGCAGGACATCAGTGCCAGGCACATGAGGAACTAGCTGTGGCCATAATGAAAATATATTATTCAACAAACAGTGCAAAACCTACTCTAATGATGAGCTGTAAAGGGCTGGTGTTGAAAGCTCTGGACCAGTAATTTGGGTTTTCATACTTTTGTCCTCTGAGGGTCTCCTATTGCCAGAGGTTAAAAAGGACTTGCAAAAAAATCTACAAAATTCTAATGTTGTAGGTGACTTCGAACATTTTCTGCTCACTAAATGGAAAAAATTAAGCCGCTTTGTATAAGAAACAGCATGACCTAATGGCTAAGCCACAGGTTTCCTCCTCAGACTGCAGAGGTTTGTTCCCAGTTTTGTCATGAGCTGCCTTTGCTCGTTTTGGCAAACGCCCGCTCTCTGGGCGAACCCCTGCTCCGGCTGCCAGCAGGGAGGGGCTGCCTTCCAAAATCCCGGTTCCCTGCAGGAAAAGAGCTGCATGCACATCTCAGCATCTCTCTTGACTGATAACCTCAATTCTCTTTGAGAAGATTTGTTTTTCTGGCACCAGTTGTCTGGCAGATTTTCTGGACCTTCATTTTTCATGTTTTGGGAGGGTGCTGAGCTGAAATCATGCTCCTCCCTGCCGTGCAGTCAAAGTGCCTCACTCGGCAGTTAAACCACAAGGCATTTATTCACAGCATATCTGTACTTGTGAATATCCTAGCACAGCCTCAAGTCAGCCTCCATCAAAAGCAGATGGTACTGCCCACTCTTCCCACATGTCTCAAAAGCAGGGGGCAGAAAGTCTTTGGAGAACTGAGTTGGAAATGTCCCAAGCTCTTTCCCAACTGTTCTGTAGCTCAGCATTAGCTGGCTAGATATTACTTTTGTGTTGCAGCAAACTCTTACCCACCATCTATTCTGCTCTGCAGGAAAGAAAAACATAGCCAAAATAAGATGGGAAGGCTCTGTTTGCTTTCTCTCCCTAACACAACTTCAGGCAGGCTGAAAGGAGAATTTTAATGAGGCATCACTAAATTTAAACGCTGAAAATGTACTCCATAATCTCAAAAATAGGTGGTATACCTCAGTTTCCTGAGTAGCCACCATGAAAGTCATTGCCAACCAGGTAAAAACCCCCGTGACATCAAGGACACCAGAGATGTTCACAAGAGCTGAAACTTGGGTTAAATCAGGAAGCAGGGAGATGTTGTGTGATCTGGCTGGTCACTGGCCACTAAACAGCTTCACTTGGTCTTTGGACATTATAGGATAGCATCACCCATCAAGTATTGCTTTTCTGTTTTTTAAGTCAGCTTTTCCAAATAAAATGTAAATTTCAGTACCCCAATAACTGTGTCATTCCTGGAGTGCTTTGCAAATGAAAGGCCTCCTCAGAGTCCCTCTGAGTTCTCAGGGTGAGGATGCTCGTTCAAGGCTGGCACTGTTTGTGCTCTTTGTACTCGGCTTGGTTTATTTAGCTTCATGCAAGAAACTGTTGTCTGGAAGTAATCCAGAAAGGAGTGGGGTTATTGAGTCCACCCAATAGATCTTTTCAATTTCCTGATGCCCCTTTTATGCAGTGCATGCACAGAGACTGTCACAGCAGAAACCTTGAGTGGGCACAGTATGTGGTTTTCTGGATCTCTGAAACAGTGTGAACAGCTTGTGGTCGCTTAGTGTTAATCCACATTCACTTTAAAGAATTTTTTTAATTTCATCTTTCTAGTTTTGAGCTTTAAGGTTTTAGGTTTTTTCATGCCTCCAGCCTTCATATTCACTGAAAAAAAAAATCTTATTAGCCAAAGCTGACTTTTTCAGATGGTTGCAAGAATCTGGAAGCTGCGGCTGTAAGAAAAACACCAGTTAAAGCCATAGTGATTTGTGCCCCAGCTGTGTGTCATCCTGGTCTGGATAACTTGGTATGAACACTAGGTTTAATGCCTGTCATATTACATCACAGCCAGGCTGGTTTTGAACTATTCAGACTCTCAGGTTTGAATCTACAGAAGCTGCTAGTGTTTGTATGTTTTATCTTGCAACAAGATCTAAGTCTACAGGCTGCCTATCAGGTGTTTGAGCCACAAACAATTCTGTTGAATTTGCACCACTGGGCTGGCTGAGTGGCTGCTACAGTCAGATACAGTTGCAAACAGGCATTTAGGCAATGCTGTGCCGTAGTGCAGGAGGGCTCTCAGCTGCATGTTTATGGTGACTGTGAGTTCAGACAGCCAGGACATCTTTCTGGGGTCAGCTCATTCTCTGTGCTGAGGTGCTCTTCACAACTTCCAGGGGAGACCAGAGCCCCTTTGGCAGCAAACTTTTTTTTTTCTGTATTATTTTTAGCCCCTCTCCATAACCAAGTCCTCAGCAGTACATCTGGCCAAGGGCAATGCCAGCTGAAAGAACATCTTTCCAAAAAATGTTCTTTCTCTGTATCTCTCTCATATCTCTCATGCTAACTACTGAGCACTAGCAGCAGTGTGATGGGTGACGTTGCATTGCTTAGAGCATCCCTGTTTCTCATAGCAGGGGAGGAGGCAGCAGTTCACCCAGTGCAATTGGAGGCATATTGCCCTGGCAGGACATACATCCCTGCCATTAGCCTTAATTTTTGCTTGCGGCTCTTTCCTCCTTCCTTAAGGAGATGCAGGTGGTTGTCAGCTGTGTGGCAAGAAAAGCCATGCAGTGGTGGAAGGGTATATGGAGATATATACACAAATATCCTTGTGCACACCAAGGTGCTGTTCTGCAGTCTACCCTTATGTCTCACCTGCTTATTTTCCTCTCTATCTCCCAAAACAGGCAACAGATCCCAGAGAAAAGCCAGAAGAAGAAGAAGAAGACCAAATGGCGAGGGGACAGAGCCACGGGCTCCCACAAACTCCAGTGTGTGATTTTGTGACGGGACACCCTGTGAGTGCCTTGGACACCTCCCTCCTCCCCCCTTGACCCACCGCCAGCCCAGGCGAGGAGCAGCAGTGTGGTGCCAGCGCGGCCCCATCACCCCCTCGGGGTCCCTACTGCAGTTCAGACTTAGAGGAGGCAGCTCGGAGGGTTCGGACATCCCCCCGAGGGGGCTGCACCTCAGGGCCAGTGTGGGAGCTGCACGAATGGGAGGCGGAAGGAATCAGCAGGACCTCGACTGTCGAACATCCCCAGCGCCTTCCAGGGGCCTCCATGATGTTTATTAAAAAAAAAAAAAAAAAAAAAAGGAAGAAGAAAAAAAAAAGAAAAAAAAAGTGTTGGTTTTATCTGCAAAACATTTCTCCTTGTGACCCATTTCTGAACAGCCATGAATAGCCCCCCTGTTTGGTACAGTCATCTGTGTACGTGTGGGGGAAGGGAAAGGGCTTTTCTTTCTCTAATTTTTTTTTGTCCTCTTCTTCTTTCTCGTTTTTTTGCTCAGTGAGTGTTCGGTTGCAAAGAAACAATGGCCGGGGTTAGATTTTTTGCACTGAACTCTCTCTTGGGCGGCAGTGCCAAAACACGACTTCATATGAAAGTGCATAGATTTGGAGGAAGAAAATTAATTCCAGCTGCTCTGGGTGCTCCAGACATTGTGTCAGACTCTGGAGGGCTGCCAGCTCACAGACCATAAACTCCAGCTTAGGAAAGGAGGTTTGGGCTCGGATTATATTTTTTTTTCTTACCCTTTGTCAAGAGGTTTTGTTTCTGTTTTGTAACTTGGGACATGTCAAACTTAAGGTGCTTTGTTAACCTGGAAGTATTTAAATTAAAGTAATTTACAAATGGAAGGGTATGTCATCTTTAAGGCGGGGGGGGGGAGAGGAAGGGAGAGAGGAAGTAAAACCTGAACTGAATTTGTTATCTGGGTGTTGAATTTCTCCCTCATAAATGCATGTAAACTGGTGCGATCTAAATCCCTGTTTATTATTCCTTAACCTTTCCCTACAAAGCCACTCTTGGGTAGATGAATTGTTTTGCTTTTCCCAGGCTCATCTCACACACAGAGGAAAAAAATCTGCTTATGGGCTTTGGCTCAGCGTTTCTTCTTTTCCCTCCTTCTCTGAGAGCTGGTGACTTGAAAAGAAGAGGTGTTTTGAAAATGATTCAAGTGGGATGTGTCTCTTCATAAGCTTACTATATCTAAAATGTCTCCCTGAAAACAGCAAAGGCTAAGTATGCCTTATGAAAAGGAAAGGCAAAAAACCTGCAGCCATTCAAACTGCCATCTGTGGCACCAGAAATATGGCTGTGCACATCCTGGAGGGGCCACGTGTTCTTTCACACCTTTCCTGGCACTAAGAATGGCGGTGGCAAATTTGTCTTTAATTTAATGGAATGTCATCTGCTGGATTGAAGCCATCAGCTGCATTCACATGGTCACCAGGCCTCTTTAAAAGTAGCAACTTGCTTTTCATCAGCTTGAATCCTATTCAAATACACTTTGTGGGCATGACTTAAAATATTGGCAGAGTATGAATGCCTGAGATTTATGCGTCTGAGCACAGAAAATCCTGGTATTGGATATTGAAGATCCATTCAAGATGGTGGATCATCACAGACTTGTCTATTTGCCACCAGATTTCATTTCTTGACCCTTTGCCAGGCCAGTTTTTAAAATGCGAGTTGGCATTTTTCAGGTGAATGAGGCTAATGGACACTTTTCCTAATTTGTCCAGTCTTGATCACAGCCAGAAGATGGCAAATGCCTGCGGCTGGCTCAGCAGGCTGCTTACTGTAATGCTGGCTCCGCTGCCTCTGTCTCAGTTTGTGTGATGACAGACGCTGCGGGTGGATTAAGGAGAGGGATATTGGAAAGATGTGTCTCTCATGGACTCCTAGGTTGGATGTAGACCATACACTTAGTAAAGCTGCAGCATGCTGTGTCAGTCGAGATATGGCTCCCAACCATCGCAGCGTTTCTCCCAGTGTTGGCTGAACTGTGGCGACCAAAACCACCTGGTTCAAATTCTGGTCCTTGAGACTTGCCACTGTCTTCTGGAGAAAGATCTGTCTGTAGGTATCTCAGTTGTTCTGCCGTGAAGACCTCTAGTAAATCAGGAGGAGTCTGATCTTTGCAACCAACGCATTTTGCTGTGACCCCTGTAACAACTTTCCTGTCAGAATCCCTGTCTAGCCTGACTGCTGGCTTAATAGTTTTAATTATACACAACTTGTGCCATGGAATCCCACACGCAAGAAGACGGTGGCATTTTCAGGGAGCCCTTTTAATATCGCCCTAGAGCCCTTCCACTTAAAAATAACTTGATTTCTGCTGAAACCCCTCATCCTTATTATTTTTATCTAAACCCTTGGGAATACTTGCCTGAAAACAGCATGTGTGTCTCTTGAGTCATATCTGCTGCGTACTCAGCCCTGCATGAGAGAAATTATCTTTTTCTGAAGCTTCTTAATTGTTTCTTCATTTTCTTTAGCAACTAACAGCTATTGCAGAATAACAGAGGAGAGGAGGAGGGGAAAGGAGCAGATTAACAGCTGAATATGGAATAGTGGCAAACGGGGAAAGCATGCCCATTTTCTTCTATGTTCATCAGCTTGTTTATAGCAGGGAGTGTTTTCCAACAGGGATTGCATCTCTAACAATCTTAGGGAGCTGAAAATAGCAAGGTATACAAAGCCTACTGCCACCTAACTCACCCTTTCATGTTCAGGGCTGTTAGGAATCCAAGAGCACCTTCTCTGCTATGCACAGCACCTCGAGACCTGGGTGGTGAGACACTGATTGGTGGCATTTACGCTACAGAGAGCGCCAACTGTGCTGGTGTGTGACTTATATTTTTCTATGGAGCATCCAGTGGATAGCAACATTTTTGCTGTAGTCAGAGTCTGGAGAAGGATCCTGTAAGGGTGCACGTGGGGCACATTTCCAAGGACCTGATGGTCCAAGTGACCTAATGTCATCTTCAGCCCCTGGGTAAGTCTGCATTCCCTTGTCTCAGAGCAATGTAGTTTCTCTTTGGTTAAGTAGGAATTGACAAGGTGGAGCTGGCCATAGCCTTACCTTGTTTTCAGGATACACTTTCAAACAAAATGAAAAGAGAAGAGGGGTAAAACTTTGCAGATTTATTGTCATTTAATAACCAAATAACCTCCTTTTTCCATTTTAGACATTGAATAATACTTGTAGAACAACAATAAAAAAATATTAAGCTATGTAAGTTTTGGCTTTGCAAAGGTGTCATCACCTCCCCAGTCTGGGAGCACATCACAGGTGTACCACTGCCTTCAGGTAAATCATATTGCTGTTTCCTCCCTCAAGTCTTTCTGCCTATAAAGGAGCCACTGGCTTGTTTTTTTACCAGCTTTTGAGGTGCATGACATTTATCGTACAAGCAAAGTCCATCTGCTTGTCTGGCTACCTTTGTCTCGTGTTTAAAGGTAAAGGGGGTGGAAAGGAAAAGAAGGAAAAGTACCTGGTTGGAATACATAAATTTTCCTCTGGCATGAGCAGAGTTTAATTATTCCTCTGCCAGCCAACTCTAAATGGCACAAAAGCCTGATAACAGCAAAAACAAACAACCTCCCCACACCTGAGCAGGCCTGCAGGTGGCAGCCACCTACAAACCTGCTTTTTGGCTGTCTCAGCCCAGGCCAGTGCTGTCACCGGCAAAGCTGCTCTGTGATAGCCTGGGTACATCTGAGTAAACCATGTTCAGATGATGGTGCTCAGCAGCAAAACATTGTAGATGGTGGACTAGAGAAGCAAGACTTTAACGAGGGGCTGAAATTGCTTGGTTTGGATCAGATGTTTCAGTTTAACAAGAGGCCATTGCCTTATGTTGCTCGGTTCCTTAATCTGTCATGATTAATTTTGGATGGCTCTTTTAACCTACAGCTGTACTAGAGTTTGCAAATTAGGACAGGCTGAGGGGTTTAGACATACATGGTGTGTCTCGTCTCAAGAGGAAATGAGCATTATTAGGCACAGAGAGGACAGCTTTGTAATGCTAGTTCAGATTTTTTCTTTTGGCTTGTTACCATCCTTAGGCCAAAACAGACTGCCCAGAGCCTTGTTCAGCTCCAGTGATTTCAAGGGATGGTCCTAAGTGCTACTGAAGTGCTTGGTAAGGAGGCTATCCCCTCAAAGCTCTGCTAAGAGTAGAATATAAAGAGGAATACAGAAGATAAGAGAGTTTTGAGAGACACAACTTGCAGTTTACTCCAGGGTTTAGATACATATTTATTAAGGAGGGAGAGGGAGGGCTTGAGAGCAGTTTGGCATTAGAGAAATAGCCAAACCCCTGTGACAACTGTATACCTTGGAATGGACAGAAGAGCTCTGTGTCTGGAAATCCACCTTCTGTGAGCTGGGGTTCAGTGGTCAATGTACTCTATCTGCTGTAGGCTGGGCAGAAAGGAGGACTTCTAGTGCAAGCATTAAGGACTGCATTAAAGCTACACAGCAAACATGACAGTAAAAAGAAGAGGAAGGATGCTGCAGCATGGAGAGTGTTGCCATTCTTAGTCACTGCTCCCTGCATTGGAAGATCTGCTGGGGACAGCAGTCACACAGGCTAAATTCTGTGTCTTGCATGTATGTATTTAATGCCATCTGAGAGTATCCAGGGCATTTGCCTGGGAGTTTCAGCTGTAACACAAGAATTATAGGAGTGCCCTTCTGAAGCAACAGCCATGAGCCAGGCCAGATTCACCTGAGCATCTGAATTGGCTCCGGACATGTGCCTTCAGGCAGCTCACAGGTGCTTTGAGAGCCCTTTCCTATTTCACAGCAGTGCTCAGAGAAAAGTCTGTGGGTATTTCCAGTGTCTGTGGATATCCTAGTTGTTCTCCTCCAAAGTGATGTCACTTGTGTTTTAGAGGCTCACTGATGCATCAAAAAGTCTGAAGTAGAAGTCACCAATTTCGCAAAATGTATTAATTGCATCTTGCAGCCTAAGCGATCTCCTGAGTATCACTTGCACAATTAGACTGTAAATAATTTAATATTTGGCTATCAGGGATTCCATCAATATTATGCAGGCTTTTTGCTTCCTTTTCTCTTGCATGCAATGGGAATAAATATTTCATAGATGATCTCACAGACAGTTTCTGGGATGACATGGGACTTGCTTGCATCAGAACAGAGCAGAGAACTAGATGACTCTGTGTGTGCTGGATCCCACGATGGAGAGACACAAGATATTGCAGCACAGAGGTAGGCTCTGGTTTGGGGGGTTTCCCACCATTGTGGCAAATAACTGGTGCTTCTCTCCAGCTCCAAGAAGTCACATATAAGTGGCCAGCAGGTCAAAACCTCCCGAGGCAGGAGAAATGTGCAGGTACTGTGTCACTGCTGTGCCAAAGGGAGGGTGCCAGGGAAGGAAGACTCACACAGTACACGAGACCTGCCAGGTCTGTGAGTGCAAGGGTTAGTGCTAACGACAGTGATGGGGATGTTCAGCAGTACTGAATGTGGAGTACAGACAGACAAAATTCCCTAATCCTGGCAGTTCTGGGACAGCTTTTCTATTTCTTTTGAACTGAGGGATCCCTTTTGAGGGATCCCTTTGCCAAATCCTGGGCACCGACAACAAGACAAATACAGCAGTCTGACTTGCCGCAGGCATTACTACTTCTCTGGTTTCCCGCCTCCCCCCAAGTCTCTCTCCTGAAGACCAGGGCATGTACAACATTGTCTGAGAGCTCAGACTGGGCATATGGTCAGGTCCAGGCACCAAAGAGGAGGGACTCAGGGAAAATCCTGGATTTGGTCAATAAGAGCAGGAGCAAGAGGAGGAGGAAGGAGCTTTGTGAATTGGGACCCTGTTCTATAAAGCCAAATCCTCTCCAAGTCTGGCAAGAGGCATTGTACAGCCTGTGATTAAGACAATCTCTTCTGAGAAGTCAGCCCAGCTGAACAAGTCACGAGCTGGTCCTTGGGCTGCCACAGACATCACGTGGCTTCTGTGACAACAGCTCCACTCAACTACAGTAGTCAAGCCTAACCAGCCCAGACCTAGACCAATATCAGGCATGCCTCTTTGCAACTCAATAGCCCAAATTCCCTTAAAGCAGGATCCCTGGCACTGGGAACCCACTTAAAGGTGTAGGCACATGCTTATGGGGCAGGGGGTTCTTTTCTGCAAGCTCTATAATAAGAAGCAGGTTTCAAACAACAGTCCCTGGGATGTGAGCCGACAGTGGCATTGAGTTTCCCACATAGCTGGTCACAGAGTTTCATTCCCACGTGTTTTTTGCTCGGCTTGGTGAAGTCTCTTTGTGTCCTCCAGCACCCTTTGGCCAGCAGGGTTAGTGTGGTGATGGGGGTGTCTGGGCAGCCTTTGGCAGAAGGTGCTTTGTGGGGAAGAGGAGGTGCAGTGAGAGATGGGGAAAGAAAAGCAGTCACACCACCAGCATAAAACACTTAAAGGCAGAGGTGGCACTCTGATAGGTTTTTGTTGGTTTTACTTTAGCACAGTTTTCCACAATTGTTCTGGGAAAATTCACTTGACGCCTGCTATCATAATAATAGAGAAGTAGAACTAATGATTTTTCATTTCAGGATCTTAAAGCATTCATGAAACAATCCAACCACTTGCACTTAGGACACTCATAGATGGCAGATCTTG
Organism: Pipra filicauda; assembly: GCF_003945595.2. Lineage (NCBI taxonomy): Eukaryota > Metazoa > Chordata > Aves > Passeriformes > Pipridae > Pipra > Pipra filicauda. The sequence goes on from NW_024103541.1 coordinate 435,229, forward strand.
TTCCACAGGCTGCAGAAACAGAAGCACAGACATTTGAAAGTAGAGAAAGAAAGAGCTGAAGCTGGTGAGATGGCCGAACACCAAGCACTGCGGGACTTGTGATCAATTTGCTTTGAGCTGTGAAACTATAATGAGCATAGACTTAGATGAAGATAAATATTAAATGCAAAAAGAAGAGGTCTTAGGCCAGCTATCTGAGAGGTTCAGTCCCTGACAAAAACTGTAAATACCTACTAGATATAGGCTGCTTCCAGAAGTGGCATTTTCTCAGTATTTTCAATTGATTTTTTTCCCTAAACAATCTATCTCCTTCCTAATTTAGGATTCAGCTTATCACATCATAGAGATAAACTGAAAATGGAAAAGGTCACAAGTTCTACTTTACTTAGGGGAAAAAAAATACTCTTTGTAAAATGTCTTTGGACTTATTTACATGACTGCCTTTGTTTTTCTTACAGAACAAAGGCCTGAATCCTCACTGTCCCATGGAGCCTTCAAAACTAGTGACTGGATCAGTGACGGGCTGCCTGAGGAAAACAAACCTATGAGCACCAAGTGTAAGCCATGTGAGCCCACAGCTAGCCCACTTGCTTTTTTAAGTTTCGAAGAGGCAGAGGCTAATACTTATTTTTACAATGACAGGTCCTTTGGCAATGTTGTCCTAAGGCAACAACAAAGAAATGACACTATCTAATGCCAGTGGGGCTGTTCCTCTCAGCATCCAGAGGACCTTCAGACCTGGCCATGTAAATAATGGCACTGATGCCTGTGTGGAATAAACTACTACTGCTTCTTGAGACAACTAGCATCAGCTGACCAGCGGTACAGGGAGAAAAGCTGCCTATATGTTTTTTATGTTTTATAGCCAACTAACACCAAACTGCAGGCTTATTCAGCCCTAGTAATAGTCTTAGTTGGATTTTCTCTTACTTTGACCAGTTTGGGACTTGTAGCATTGCCAAATTGCTGGAAAGCCAGTCTGGCTACAGCACAGCATCTTGCTACTGCCCAGCTGCCTCTTCTCTGCAACAACCTTTTACCACAGGCTCTGTAAAGGTGGGACAGAGCTGGTGCTGCTCCCTGGAGAGAGGTAGGTGTCATGAGTTTGATGGCGTGGGTTTGGGTTTGTGTCTGCTGCACTCTTGTATCATTAAGGGGGTCTTAGCACCTGTTTGGGGCAATTAGGCTGTTCCCAAGAAATGAATTATCTGCATTGACTAGCTGAGGGAAGGAATAATTTGTCTGTGTTTTCAGGTGGTATCAGAATTAGCTGTTTAATATACAGATGAGACCCAGGAGAGCATCTGTGGTGAGAGATGGCCTTACCTGCCGTGTGGAGTGGCCTTATCCCAGCAATCTCCTTCAGTCCCACCTGCCCTTTGTAACAATGTCCAGCAGCAAACACAGACAGGGCGGGTGGCACAGAGTCCTTTGGGCACAGCCTGCTGTACAGCATCTGGCGTGACCAGGGAGGTCAACACACCCCCAGGATCCTTTCATGTGTGTGCAGGGTAGGTGCTGGCAGCAGGACTGCTGGGAATGCACTGAGGTTTTAAATAAGGACATACTACGCTTTTCCAGATCTCTCCTGCCCCCCTCTCTTGCCTATTGGTGCAGAAAACAACCAAAATAACAACTAAACAGCAGAAAAATCTTCTCTAACGCCTTAGTCTTTGTGCCCTTCTCAGTGAGGGCTGGGAGTAAAACTGCCCCAGAAACAATGGTTAAAAAAATGCTGAAGGGAGGAGAGTGTAAAAGGGAAACTACAGTCTGGACTTGCACTAGTGGTGGATGTTTTTTATTACTGTTACTGGCTATTCAAACACCCAAAAAAAAACAGAAAAGGAGAAGTGGAGACAGCAGCCTCAAATCAAACAGATTTCAAACAATTCACAAACTTCTTCTAAATATATTAATCTTCCAAAGACTCTTTAGCCTGTTAGATAGACTTAAATAATCATGACCTAGTACTTGCTGAATAACTAAAATCTTTTGAGAGTTCACATTTATACTTCAGATCACTGTAAAACAAAGGGCAGAAAGAAATCCCATTTGGATGTGAATATTTAATACGGCTGTTTGAAAAGCTGCTGCACTGACATTAATTTGGGCAGATAATCAAATAAGTATTAAAACAAACAATTATGCAGAGATAAAATTAGAACATGAAAAGGTTCTAAGTTAAGCCAAAAGAAAGTGGTTTATAAAGACCATGGCCTTTCAGGCATAACTGGAATAAAACACCAAGGCTGTTAGTTTATATTCAGGATTATAGATTAGTGGTGGTACCAGTAGTGCCTGGTATGTAAATAGAGGATCGATGTTGGGTTTCTTCCTTAAAGACCTACCTTAGAGCCTGTGCATGTTAACTGGAGCCTTTCTGTTATGCCAAACAGGCTTTGGATCAGGCTCCATCACCTTCTGATTGGAATCCCACAATTCCTTCATTTGGCAGCTTTCAGGAGAAGCAGAAGTGAAACATATTGCAAAAACCAAGCTCCAACAGGAGTCCTGTTCAATTATGTCTTAACATTAAACTGTAGCTAATGTGCTTTTACCAGATGTCCTGATGAAATACTATTACTAGCCGGTGCATTGCATTAATTAAAGTGAAATTTCATAATGAATTCTTTTTTTCAAGGCAGCAGGGATGAATTGATGACCTACATAACCTCCTTTCCCTCTGAAATAGCTTTCCAAACTAATGAAATGAATCCCCCTGGTTGTGGCAGGGGAGCAGAGGGAGCCATGCTTTGCAGCCCAGCTACACGCTGTGACATGAAAAAATCTGGGCACTCTCTGCAGAGATTATGGTTTGCCTTTCATTGTGTCTAGCAACAAGAGGGAACTTTTGGAGGCAGGCAGACTCTCCATTAAGGCACCTTGCATAACGGGAGGCTTTTGAAAGCTCCATTAAAATTCTTGGACAGTGCCCTCACAGAGAAGCCGCGGGATAAGCTGGCTGACCCTCTACCTTACAAACCGGCACAAATGCACAGACAGTTAAATGCACATTTGTTCGAGCATAAGAGGCTTAGGGTATGTCATTAAAATATAATCCACAACGGACAACAAACATACACACAGCTGGCAGGCTCAGACCCGTTTTTGCAAGCGTGCTAGAGAGAAGCAGGAGGCTCAGCATTACACAGCCCGGGTACGTGGGGAGCGGGTGGGAGGAGGGGAGACCTCTGTTCCTGGGCATATGTTTTTAAAAGAGAAAATATGCCTGTGAATTCTGATTATGTCTGTGTTAGTACATTTTGATCCATGGTGGTTTGAGATTAAAAGCAATTTATGATGTTGCTAAGTCTCAGCGGTCTACATTTCACTAAGCCATTGCAGTGCAATCAGAACAGTGCCTGTACCAATCCTGGATTGTGCCAGCGAGTCCTAATTGCCTGGAAGATAATGGTGTCATTAAAGTCTCTTGCCCCCGTGAGCCTTGTGCTCCTCGACAGAAAAGATGCTTTTATTGTTGGTTTCAAAGGAGCCCTCAGTCACTGCTAAAGCACATTGTCCATTCAGAGGTACTGGGAGGATTTATTCTGTAGCTGCTTTATTTCTTTGTTTCTGCCTTCACAAGCAGTGGGCAGAGGAGAGCAATGGAAAGAAATGCAGAAAAAAATATCGACTTTTCATCAAGACAAAATATAAATCAGACATGATTCGGTTAGACACTATGAGGGGAAGAAGTGGCTGAGACCTAGCATTGGTTTAGGCTTCTAGAAACAGAAATGGAGAATACTTCTGTGTAAGGAGACACACTCCACAAAAAATGCCAACTTCACCAATAATTTTCAAGTCAGTAATCATTTTGACAGAAAAGCTGTGACTAGCTTCTTTATTCATACAAAAGGCACGTGGCCCTGCAATTACACCTTAACTCATAACCATCCTTCTTACTGGACAATTTCAATTAAGAAATGACCTCTGCATAAAACATTCCATTCTACTACATGATTTATTCCTGTCTTCGTCTGGTAACATCTTCCTGAAAAGCAGGTAAATCGATCACTTGTCTCTTTATGGGTGTGAGCTTTTTAAACAGAAGGGGGGGGGATGTGTATTATTATTTGCCTGCACTCTGAATCTTGCTAGTCCTCGCACTTTGAGAATCACTTTTCTGTTTGCTCTGCACAGTGCCCTGCTCAGTCAAGGAGCCTGTTTTCACTGGGGTTAGCAATACAAGACCACATACAAATGACAGTGACATGCAGAGGTAGCCTATTAACGAGTGTTTTCTATATTTGTGCCATAAAAAACTGAATGGAGATGCATTTAATCTCTAACACCCGGGAGAAGTCGTATCTGCTGAGAACAGTAAGAGGCTTGGTTTGCAGAGGGGCTGTAGGGGGCTGTAGTCTACCTGACCTGCTATCCTCATAAAACCTTTGCAGTGAAATGTGCACTCAGTTAACTTAAGAGACTTATGGCAGGCCATTCCAACATAATCCAGAGTGCTCACCAAATGCATGCATTACACAGAAAATGCTTGGCATTGCTGGTACAGGGTACCCAGAAGCAGAGAGGAGCCTCCACAAATCAGCACTCAGATAATTTTCCTTTCATATTTTCCTTCTCCTTAACTGCCTTTCATTCTCTTAATTTTTCCTTTTACTCTTCCAGCTGTTACCTTTCCACCTTCTGTCCATATCATCCACCATAGCAGGTATGAGAGCCTTTCTTCATTGCATCACATTTCTGGGGTATTCTCTGTTGTAGTTTTTGCCACGAACTCTCCATTTGTTTAAGACTTACTGGCATTTAATGCTTTTTTTTTTTTGCTGAGACCTTTTGAATGTAGGATCTAAACTGCAGTCCTGCTGCTCAGGGCTGTGCCTGTAAGGTGGCGCCAGAGCAGGGGCTTCTTCCGAATGAAGGAGGAGGGGTCTCAGTCAGTTGACAGGTGGAGGGGAGGCAGTAATTAGACAGAAGAACTTAACACCACTTGCCTGATATGTAAGTGGGGGAGAGAGATTGTTTAAACCACAAAACCAAATCTGGAGGCCCCTCTGTTCATATCATGCAGCAGCCTGGAAGGGGCCAAAGGGGCTCTTCCATGACCACACCAGAAAGCCCAGAGTAGCACCAAGCCCTGCCAGGGACTCTGATGCCCAAAACCTGCAAAATGTGAGCTCAGATCTTAATCTAGTGTATTCAAAATAGACACTGTTTTACTGTTTTTATAAAGGAACAGAGCACGAATGGCAGTAAACTCATGAGCCTTTTGGCCTAATCCCATTTCAGACACAAAAAAGAAACCCCTTCCTGACAGCTACAAGCTCTCTGGGAAGAGTGCGCTCTTCCTATGTTTCCCAAACTATATTTACTCTGCCATGTGCTGTCATCCTCCAATCCTCTTTGAGTGTCTCTTGAAGAAAAAAATCTGTAGTGAATTATAATGACAATACATTGAAGATGGTTTACAGCAGAGAATGGCGCTTTATAGCAGCCGGCTGTGACAAATCTGGGTTGGGAGAGAACATTGTGTGTGTCCCAGAGATTATAGCTTTTAAAATAAGAACCTCATTCTCATTCCCTGGGGCTTTTTAATGAATTGCCACATGCAACAATGCCTTAAACGAAGCATCAGTGATTATCCGTCTGATGGCAGCTCACTCAGTGATTATAACATAAAAGAACATGCAGCACCCTGAAAAACCTAAACCTACTTGAAGAGCTCTACTGATGCTAAGAATAGCCCCCTTCTTAAAGGCAAAGATGCAGAGGTCACCAAAGGAGCAAAAACTTTTAGAGAGGTGGAATGTCTTACCATGGTTAACGTTGCTCAGTGAGACGATACACCCACCTCTGAGCCAGGTGTACCACACACAGACTGAGAGCAGCAGGTGCCAGTCAGATCCCAGGATTAGAGACACCTGAATGAAGGAAAATCACATTTTACACTTTTGGCAAGAGCTAGAAAAAGGCCAGAGGCAGCAGTCCTGCTGGTGTGACCCAGAGGAAAGTGGTTCTTGTTGAACTGCGAGGATACAGTCCAGTGAGGGTTACAGGTCTTGCACCCAGGCTCAAGGATGTCCTGTCCCATCCAGATATCTGCTTAAACACATAAACACTGTGGCTTTTCCCTCTTGGACAGACATGCTGGTCACAGCATTTAACTCAGCATTTGGCTTAGGTATGCAAGGGAAGAGTCCAAACTACCATGGCTCCCTCTGCAGTTGCTGGATGACATGGGCTCCTCTCCCATGTAATAAAAGCTCTGCTGTGGATCACGCCACAGGAAAGTCTACCGCTCTCCAATGAATGTACCATGGCCTCTGGAGACCACAGTCCAAACTTAGACACCTCATTTAAATGCCTCATCTTGGGTTGTGCAAATACACCTCACAGTACCTCCAGCTCCTCTGTCCATCTTAACCACTCTTCCAATGCCTGTGCACTCACCTTACACCACCCAGGGCTCTCCCCATCCTGTTACATCCTGTATACACAACCCTAACAACTCCTCTGGGTCCAAAAGTATGTTTTTTAGCATCCCAAACTAGATTGCTCTGAATAGACCCTCCACGTATAGAAGGCTAATGCATCCCAATGCAAGTGGCTTGCTGTGCATGGGACACAGTGTCCCTCTGCATTTTCCCAGGATTTGCAGATGCCCAGCAGCCCAGCTGGCAGATATTCAGATGCCCACTAACTCATTGCCCACACCACTTGGAGCTGGCAGGTCCACACGCTTCCCTGACGTCCGCCCTGCATTCATCTTCTGTTGCTCCTGGGCTTGGCAGCTTCCAGGGTAAATCTGGGTCAACATCTTTCTGTAGGATTTCTGTTCCCTTCCTGCCATGGCTGGCAGAAGGGGATGTGCCAGGACAGTACTGAAGGGCCATTGATTGATGAGGAAAGACAAGACAGGCAATGAGGGTTTTTGGTTTAACCACTTCGAAGCTGTGCACAAATACACAGACCCACAGACAGGCATTGCTAGTAAAATGTCAGTAAAAAACAGAGGCTGATGTAGGAAAATCCCTTGCTGTCTCCAAAAATCACACACATCCATTTGAATCAGTGGGAAATTCAGTGTTTGCTTTTTTACTGTTGTTAATAGCTACTCAGGTTTTCATAATTTTAATCCATTATTCCTAACATATGTAACAAAGTAAGTTTAAAACCATATTTGGACCAGTGCAACTCTGACTGTTGGGAAATCCACAGGAAAAAAACAGTCTCAGCCCTATTTCAGTAAATGTGCAGGAGGATCAGTATGAGTAAAAGCTCTTGTTAGTTCTCTCACGCTTTGTTCTTAGTAATTGGTTGATATTTTAGGGATGGAATAATCTGTGGAAGTTGCTTTCTGCAGTGTGTGCTGCTATCCATTTTTTTTCTTTCAGAAAATCCTTTTGAAATTAGACACAGCTCCTGGAATCAACCCAGACACTGCTTTTCAAGCCAGAAGCATTTGTATAAGCATCATCAATCATGCCACTGACTCTTATTGCTACTGTATATTCACTTTCTACCTGGTTGGAATTCCTAATTGGCCCCGCTGAGCAACTTAAAGCCCTGAAGAAAGTGGTGGAAGGGAGGTGGGGGAGAGCATGACTTTCCAGCTGGGACTGGGAGGTTTTCTTGCAAATTACACTGATCAAGTCTGTTTCCTGGAGAAAACAGACAAGAAGCAGTTGGTAACAGGGTGAGTAAGAGTCGGATGCTATGGGGTATGATGTACAAAAGTATGTACAACTGGCTCCATTATCATCTGAGCAGTTGGCCTGGCAGCTGCCTACATCATGAGTTTCAGACTCGTGTACTGTAATGCAAACACACGAGGAGTCATTTGGACAGGAATAGAGCAGATAATTCAAGAGAAGGCTGTTTTTCTGATTTAAGTGCAGAAGAAACTCTGAAAAATGCAGGTGATTTTCTGTGCTGTCTAGAGCAGGATTTCTCTTTCTCTGCTTAGGGAACCATTGATGTTCTCCCCATCTCTTTATCTCTTCTTACATTTAGGTTCTCTCAAGCTGCCTAAAACAATGCTAATTGTGTGGGAGTGCCCTCATGGACTGGTGACCCAGGACAGGGTGATGGGTCTGGGCTGTGCCAGGGAAAGGGCTGCCCCACAGGCAGTGATGGTGGGTCAGATCCCTGCACAGCCTCAGGTGCAGCTAACACAGAAGGGGATTGGAGCTATTTCTCCTTCTCAGGTGCATAGTAAGCATGAATAGGAGTTGCATATGCATACAGTACATTTATTTCATTGCTTTGCATCCCCTACTGTCCCCCACCCTATTCCCACCAAGCAGTCTCACATGCTGCTGAAAGCCAGGGCAGCTGTCCTCATCTATCAAAGCCTGTCAGCTTGAAAGCATAGGCTCTTCCCATTAATTAAGCAAATGTAATGTGATTAGCTAAGGCTGTAAATGTTTCTAGGCCCATTAGAAAGCTACAAAACACCAAGCATCGCAGCCTCTCATTTTCATACACTTGTGCTATGTGGGATGCTCCTCTGGGGCTGAGACTTTTGTTCTTAAGTTTTTGTGTGAGAGAGAAAATAGGGACATGTAATGGAAAGCACTAGGAATGGGTCATGTAGTTCTTAAATTGCTGTTTGAGTTATAGGAACCTGAAGAAGAAATTAGTTTCTGCACTTTCAAAAAACTTTCAAAATGTTTTTTTAAATGGATGTAACAAGAACTGCTGAAAGCTGAAATTTTGGTAAGAGCCTATAGACCTCATTTAAATTTTCTGCTTGATTTGATGAAAAATATATACTACTTAGCAACTAAGGATCTAAATGAGAGTGCTTTAGGTTGTCAGCCTGAAAGCAAATGGAACAGTCAGTGGGAATAAGAAAACAGAATATGAAAATTCTTGAATTTTCAGTGTTATGAACTAGATCTACTTAAGGACTTAAACCTAAAGTGGGATGGAGGTGCCTAAATCTAATACTGTGATGCTGCAAAACCTTTGACAGACTTTCAGCATATGTAAACTCCAAAGGTGCTCCCCAGATGTTAACAGTCATTTTGATCTTTGGGTAGCAGAAGTGTTCCCTTCTCATCCAGGCTGAGCTGCCCAGCGTGTCACGTGCATCTGCAGCTCTTTGGGATACAAAAATTTAGCATTTCTTTCCCTAATTCCCCTCATAGGCTCAGCCTGGTAGGCATGCACTAAGAATACCTCAGACAAAAGGGCTGTGCCTATCCAGGCAGCTTAGGCCACTCTTGAGCTCCTAAAAGGACTTCCTAGAGCTTGGATCCCCACATGGTTTGCAGCAAGTCCAGTGCTTTATGTCTCACCCTCTGCAGGTTCTCTGCCAGCAGTCAAGATCAAAGTCTTGGCGCATCACATACTTTCACGTGGATGAAAAAAACATTCAGGACTCAAATCATGAGAGTCATTTCCTGAAGCCAAATTAATTAAAATGAACCATTCCACCAAGCCCTGACATCCTCTCTGCAATCTTTTTGATTGACCCAAATTCCCAACTTTGTTTCCAGAAATCTGCTGGGGCTTTTTCTCCATGAGAGAGGAAGAAGATACCAGGTTCTTGCCTTGCCTGCCATGATGGTAAGTTCCTCTTCTACAAGACAAAAAGCTCCGAAGAGCCTGAGGTAAGAAAGTTCTCCCTGCAATCCCTATCTCACTGCTCTTACAAACATCCTGGGGGACAGAGGGAGGAAAATGCTTCTTGAAAGCACTTTAACACCCTCCCTGAAATGGGACAGCACTGCAAAGAGCTGCTGCTCTCACCAGGCAGAAGGGCCAACAGACAGCATGTGGAAGGATGTTCATCAGTCCTACCTCACAGCCTGGTGCTTTCTGAGGAATTGGTACTCTGATGGCCCCGGCCTCTTCCCAGGAAGCACTTCTTACTGCTGAGACAGAAATGGAAGGGGGAAGAGGGCCATTGCTACAATTATCCTCTCATCTAGATGAATGTATGATTAGATGTGAGGTTTGCCCTTATGGTGGGTCTCTGGTGCTTGAGACCAAGACTGGGCTCGAGTCCAATCCCTGTTGAAACCTGTTCGTACAGGTGGAGCCACAAACCTGCCTGTGCCCTTCTCTTATAATGCGTAGCTGCAGTTGCTAGAAAGGCAGAAGCAATGCCTCATTTTGTAGAGTTTCCTAATACTGGGATCAGCAAGAAGCAGGATCCAAAGGAGATTCAAAGACCTCTCTCACCACAAGAGTGTCTCACTGCAGGCTTGTATGAATTTTTGAGTACAGAAATTTCCCATCTCTCCTGAAGAAAAGCAGAAAAAAGCACTATCAGACCTATATGGCCAAGGAGCACTTGCAGAATAGGATGCAATGCTTGAGCTTTATGTTTTGGAGCGTCACCTGTTAGTAGAATTGAGAGTAAACGGACCTATTGAAGCACTGCAGCATCTCCTAGCAATTGCTGCAGATGTTTTAAACCCACCTAAGGGGCACAGGTTATCTTTTTTTATGCAGTTAGACTCAAGCCATCAAAGGTGATTCTAATGACTGTAAGATACCAAAACCTCTCCAGGACCCTATGACTTACTAGCTTTCAAAGAAAAACAGGTTGTCAGTCTGATTTCTGAGAGCATGTCAGCACTGGAAGAGACATAGGGAGACCTAAGTGGCACTCTGACAAGCTCTGAGGTACCCAGGACTAGTGAAAACCGTGGAAGCCCAGTGAATGGGATATTGTGACACTGTACTAGGTGTCACTCTCCTTCTCCAAGCAAGATCCTCTGGAGTGTTACAATGCCTTTTCAAATTAGTGGTGGTGAGATGGCTTAATGCTTTCAGAAAACTGGCCTCCACCTTTCTCAGAAATGGGAATTTTTCCCTATGATTTATGCTATTGAGGTGTAGCCTCTAACAATAATAGTAGAAACCTAAATATTTTACTCAGAGGACCCAAAGAGCCTTTTTCATACCTCAGTTTGAGGCTGGCATTCAGTTAATGTTGATGTAATGTCTCCTTTAAAAACACTGTAATTAAATTTGCCAACACAGTCACCAAAGAGCCATTTATAAATTGTCTATATAGTTGCAATTCAGCATGTGCTTGTGACTATTTCATTGGGTTTATCCTAACATCACAAGCTAATAATACTGAAAACAGGGAAATGGGTAATTCACAGAGGACATGGTACTCTGTATATAGCTAACAGTGATTAAGTAGTCTCTGCTTTCAGAAGAAAGATAAGGGCAAAAAAGAATAGGTCCCTCGATAATATCAGGTAATTCTTATATGTGGTCCTTCATGACACAGGCATAAATCACAATAAAACCCATCTGCAGATCTAAGGGGTGAAATCATAAATCCTGCTTTATAAATGAAACCTGCACATCTGATAGTGTGCATTGCTCCAGATTTGTGGCAGCTGTAAATGATGTACTAAGGTTCACAAACCCATTTGCACTCTCTGGCTGGGAAGAAGGGAGGTGAGATTTTACCAGGGCAGAGAATATACTGGAAGATACACTCGGCAATGAGAGAGACCCTGAGTGTGTGCATGAATGAGAAATGGATACTTTACACAGACTGTCATATCCTGACTTTATACTTGGGTATAAAACTGGCCCCAGTTTCTCTAAATCCATGGCACTGTGTTATGCCTCTCTGATTGCTCCCGGGTCTGATGGGGTAAATGCAGGTGATGGGGCCAAATGCTCAGCTTTTGCTGGTCACTGGAGCAAACTGGACTCAAACAAAACATTTCACGCTGGCCAGGAGCCTGTGTCCTTTTTCAGGCTGCAGCTTTGCATGCCAGCTTCTGTCAGCAGCAGGTGAAAGACAAGTGGTCATTTAAGCAAGTGCAGGGATGGATGATACCGTATTTTGGCTAGGTTATGGCCCACTTTCTGGATGAAGTTGGTCAACTTGGTCATCTGCTCCTTCTCCTCTGGGCATTGGAAGATACATCTCCCCGGGACAGGCTCACCTTCCTGTCACCACAGAGCTGCCTGGCATTTGTAACCCCTATGCCCCTCTCGAGGCCACTCATCATTGCATTCACAACATGAAGCATCTCCCAGGAGCTGCTCTCAGGATGGCAGATTTGGCTTTTTGGCTTACCCAGCTCCCTGTGTCACTGTAGCTCTCCCACCACTGCATTTGGCAGTGCACATACTTGTCTTTTCTGTTGTCAGCATGAGACAGATTATTTCCCTAGTGCTCTTCTGTGGTTTGACAATGCAAAAACACACGGCAGAGGCTGACTTGGCACATTTTCTCATATGTGGTATATTGTTATTTGGACCTGCTCTCCTCTGCACCGACTTCTCTGCAGGGGCTAACAAGGAGTAAAATATCTGCGCCTGTGCTTCCCTCACACACTGCTAAAGCTCAGCCAGTTAAACCGAGGCATGATTGATTATTTAATTTGCATTGTTGGGACTGAGACCTTGGAAACATCCTGGGTTTCTTAAAACATTTACATTTCACATTCATTAGGATGTTTTCCCAATGGCACTCTCGGAGTTTGGCTTCAGACACCAGAGGAAGGTGGCTCTCCTCGCGCAGGCTTTCGCCACAAAAAAAGTCTTCTCTAACCTTCATTTTTAGCAACTTCACTGTGAACTTCCAGTACACTTTGCAGCTGAGGTTAGTGGTTAGTGCAATCCAGCAGTGCTAACTTCTCTCCCTGTTTTGGTATTACTGCCACTCTAAATTTACATTTTTATATAATTGAGCCCAGCAGTGTTGCTTCTTTCAGAGCAGTTGCAGCTCCCAGGCGTGAGTTCTCTGTGTTTTCAAATGTCATCTATGTAAAGTTCAGTACCTCCTGAACAATCAAATGCGTTGCTGTGTTTTCCTGTAAAATGCCTCAGGGAATGAATGTAACCAAAATGTCAGTCTGAGGAAGAAGTGTCTCCCAAAGAGTGAACAGAACATGCAGAAATACAGCCTTTGTTTCTCTGGGGGCACCTGCTAGGCATCAGATGATATACATAAAGCTATTTGCTATCTGTCACCTCCCCAGAAATCTTTCTTTTGAAGCTAATAAAGACCTCTTTCTTTTATTACAGATTTCTTTTTTTTTTCAGTCATACATAAATATAGCATTTCAGCTTTTTAGCATAGCTCCCTAAGACAACTGTGTCCATGCGGTCCCTCTGCCTGTTTCTCTGTCTGCCCATGGTAATCTGAATTTCTTGTCCATATAAATACATTAGACAGACAAATGGAGGCTTCCAAGAGAAAAAGTTTCCATAAGATCAGTGTAGAAATCTATGGCTGGAGAGAAGATAAAATTATTAAGGCCTCTACTGAGGGAAAATTGAGGGCCATCTTACTGCTTGGTGGCAGCTGATTGCCAGCTAGCCCTGTGTAGCTTCAGATCAGCCACATCCCATAATGCCTTCTGACATGCCAAGAGGCAAAAAAGGTGATGGAGGGCAAGGAGGCAGCTGGGAAGTTGGCTTAGAAGCCATATCATGGAGTGAAGGACCCAAATAAGGGGGAAAAGGAGTGAGAAAAACATGGGAAAGAAATTACAGAGGTATGAGGAGCAGTGTGTGCTCTCTGGGATGTGCCAGGGAACAGCAACAAGGAGATGGACTATTGCAGTGGGACTGTGCAGGGGCATGGGTCACAAATCCCCTGCTCCTCATGGAACACTTATTTCAGTGGTGGTGCACCCATTTCCATTGCCTCATTAGCTTCTACCTGAGTTCAAAGCCCAAAAGCTATCCATGTCCCTGCTGCTTTTAAACTGTTTCTGTAGCCCTGTCCATGGCTCCTGGGAGGAATTCCTGGGTGCTACCAGTGCTCCTCAGAATCCTCTCCCCTGCTGTGGGCACCTTCTTGGCATCTGAAAACAGTTGTGAAAATGATGGTGGGTTTTTTTGCATTCAGAATGTTTATAATATATTTGTCTCCTTCTCATACTCCCATATCTCACTCCAGTGTTTCTGTAATGTCCATAGCTTGCCCCTTTGTCCAAGCCAGCTGAAAGCTATTAGAATTGTCAAGCGATTCAGAACCAATTACTGTTACACATAAAGCTGCTTTCCCACTGCCATCTTCATTAGTTTTGCTGGCATTTGCAGCTACCAGGGACAGAACAACAAAGGGTCTAAATCAGTTGTCTTCCATAATTCCAGAGTTTAAAATATAGGAGGGCTATAAACTGCTCCTTTGTGCACTTAAATGATTATTCATTTTTTTTATTAGCAACCGCTCCAAAGGTTCACTCAGGGCCAGCAGTTGTGGTAAAGGCTTGCCTTACTGCCTGAGCTCTTGTCCACTGGCCTTCTGCAAGGCAAATCTTTGCCCTCAGCTTGCTTGCTGCAGCGTCTCTGAAAGGTCCCAATCTTGGGAATAACCTTAATGCTTTCAAGACAATATTTCATATTCAAGTTTTGCCCACAGTTCCCCAGCTGGAATACAGCTGGTACAAATGCTGTGGTGAAAGGGGCATAAAGTGCAGTGGGGTGGCTCTGTGATAAGTGTCACTAATATTTCTGGTAGATGCTTGTCATGGTTCCTAGGAGGTAAAGGAGGCAGGAGAAGCATCTTCTGGGTTAGAAAACATGAGGAGCAAGGATGGGGACTTCACAGGTAGCTGAAATGACAGCTGTCGAGGTGCGGGGTAGGTCCTGGTTGGGTGCCTGGGAGCAGCACTGCTCTGAATCACAGCCAGGGACCGTTTGTTTAAGTTGCAGTTTGAAGTTGGCAGAGGGAAGCTGTGGGTAAAGCTCCTTTGTTGAGATGCTGGCTCAAGGTCTGCCTGGACCAGGGCAGAGGAAAGAGCTGGCCAGGGAAACTGGGCAGCCTTTAACCCCTTTGTCAGGCCATGACCTAGAGCCAACAGGAATCACCTCTGCTCTTCAGCACTATAAAGCAGGGGCAAGGTGAGATCTGTGGCCCCAAGGGAGCTGTTAATTCCCATGTGTGTTCATCTGAACACATTTCTAGCTCTTGCTAGAAATCAAGAGGATAGGATGCATTGTGCTTTAAGGGCCTGTTATTACTGAAACTTGAAGAGCAGTGTTTCCTGTTTGTCCCTTTTGCCCACCACTGCTCTCCCAGTGCAGCAGGGACAACTCAGGTTGGCACCTCTCAGAACTTTTCCATGTGAACATTAAGTCCATGGTTTAAGACTTCCTCACCTACCAACCTCTCCATCCATCCACACCCAGTTTGCTGGTGGGAGCCACGGCTGTGCCCCCACAGCCAGCAAAGGACAGTTGGAGGTGGGATAAGTTACAGTTCCAGATTATAATTGATCTTTAAAGTGCACGTTTAATGCTGCTAACCCACTTCAAAGAGAAGCGGTACCTTCCAACCACCCTCCTCCGTAACATCTGACAGCTTTCTTGCACTGTTATTTTCCCCGGAGATTCGTTCTACAGCTTTATAGATGTGCTGAGCATCTTAAACCTCCTGGATTTCCAGGGTCTCCCAGTCTTCAGCTATCAGCTGCCTGAAACACAGCTTGACCTACTGGCTTGACTCCCGTACCCTGTTTTGATGGATCTGTTCAGCTTGTCCCCAATGGCTTGGATACAGTGGTTCTTCCTAATATTGGAGCTGGCCAGTAAGGAAGCACCAGACCTGACAGCTGTGGGCACTGTGGCCATGAGGGTGTAAAACAAAGGCTTTTCTGTTTCAGAGGTTGCCAGGCTGTCAATCTTTGGGCAGAGAAAGGATCGCTCGCTGGTTCCTTCCCCTGCTGTTCCTTAAATGAATACAATACTCCATTTTAAACGTGCAAAACTTACCTTCCCCCACTACAATTGAGCATCTGGGAACTTAAAAACGAACTCCCCTAGTAAATAAAAAGAAGCAGCTTGATTAGTTTTACGGCAGCAAAAGTGGGTTAATCGCTAAAACTGCTTCTTATGCTGTCATGGTTTAGATAAATGGGTTTAGCACAGCAAGCAGCCGAGGGCACGCATTAGTGGCTCCTTCTGCAGCAGAGGAGGGGAGCATGCTCAGCGGATCACCCCTCGGAGGCACCAGCCTGCTGCCTGTGAAGCTGGTGGCAGACTTCCCGCTGACTTCAGTGGAGCTGAGATTGTGCTGTAAATAAATATATCTGCTTCCAAAGGGTACAAGAGACAGATCAAACACAAGCAAGCTTTTCTTGTATCTAGTAAGATCTTTTCCCTCTATTTCCTCCATGGATTTCTACAGCATTAAAGTTTCATTAAAAAGAAAGTGATTTAAAATTGCATTTACCTGGGGCCTTTGACCATATGCAGCCATATTGCCACATAAAAAGCATGTGTATTCTCAGCTCCTATTGGAAACAAAGCTATTTGTACTTCAGTTGTGGCAGCTATAGCACCTGGGTACAGCAGTATCTGCTCTGGCTCCACCTGTACTAGCCCTAGATCAAAAGCATCAGCAACTGGTAGCCAGCACTAGCTGGCTGTTTGCACCCTTGAGCCACAGGTAGTTCGGGATAATTTTGTTAGTCTGGATGCTGGGCTTGGACTATGTTAAATGATGAGTTGTAGTCTGCACTTGTTCACACAGCAGTCGTAGCAAGAAAAAGGTATGACAGCCCTGGGGAAAGTGAAGTCGGAGGAATATGGGTATCACCTCCCAGGCAAGAGGGAAAACGTACAAAGGCTTGGTGTAATCATTGGAGTCTAGAGCTTGGATAAAACCCCGGGGGGCAAACTTGGAAATATAGAACATTATGAGCTTTTTTGATGTCCAACCTATTGTAGGCATTAGTTAAAGCTGTGGTACAGTTTGGTAAGTTGGTAAATTATGGGTAACCAAATATTTGGAAGTATGATATTCCATTAGCATATTGCTACAAGCCTTCAAAAGCAGCTTTATGGGGTAGCAAGAAAATGCAAGATAGATTTCCACTTCTTTAGTGAATAACTGTGCCAAATCCTCCAGAACAAAGACTTGGATGGATGAATAAAGGATTTGATTTCTGACATTTCATGTGCAACAGTGGCATTCACTCCTGCACAACAGTGTCCATATTCATGTGCCTTACAAACACAGCAGAAACTCATTACGTTTTGGTGCTTATTGGTTTTGGTACTGGCTTCTGTTATTTATCCATTGCTCTGGCAAACTCTCACTTAAAGACAACTAAGATGCACAAAATTATTAAGTTATGATTCTCATCTCTTGTCACTTCACCACCAACAGCCCCTTTCCTACAACATGCTGCTCACTCGAGAGGTTTTCCAACTAACCCTGGAGATCTCACCAAGTCTGGACGGGTGGCTGTCAGACAGCCACACTGTCTTCTCCTTCTTCACAGAAAGCAATAAATGAAATCTCTACTTTATTGACTGTAGCAAACAAGCAATTTCAGGTGTGTGTGAAAGAGAAAAGCCATTTGGCGTGCTCTTTTGCTTCAGCAGAAAGCTTTCACAGCAGCTGCAACCCTCAGCTCCTCTCCTGAGCCCTGCACAGCTCTTCCCTTTTCCCCTCCTCTCTCAGTACTGGTGCTGAGCAGGGAGATGCTGCATATAATCTGCTGTCAGAGCAGCTCTCCTGGCTGGTGGGAACTGACAGATGGTTGCTCTGAAATATTTCCAAAAGAGGAAAAACCAAAAACCTCCCAACCCACTGCAAGTCTCTTGTTATGGCTGCATTGGTAAGGCAATGCACTTGAATGAACTAGGGGAAGCAAATGACGTAAAGGGAGGGGTTAGGTTAAAACAGATCTCAAATCAGAGTCCTTGAGGCAAATTTTCATGTAATCTAAGTTTCCATTCCGTTCCCTGATTGCTCAGCTGTTGCTCATTTATGAGGGGAGCAGACCCAAGCAAAGGTGAAGCAGAAAAGCCTTGGGAATTTTTCTAGGAATACATGTTTCTCTTTCAGCCATGACATTCAGATTTGTGATTTCTTCATTTGCCATTTGCTTGAAAGGAGGCAGCATGTCCTAGCAGTTGGCACAGGAAATGGGGAGACCTTGTTTCTGTGCTTGAATTTCTCACAATTTAATTGCACAAATGCTGGTAACACTGTTAAACACCTTGAGTGTCACAGGGATTCTTGACCAAGTGGCCCTGGGACAGCATCACACTTCCAACACCTTTCAGAAATGCAGGTGAAAGAAACATAGCTGCAAGCACCAGGGCAAAGGGGACCTGTAACAAACCTGGTGCCTCCCTACCTTCCCAGTCTTGCACACGAAGTGGAAGGCAGGGGCTTGAGGCAGGCTGTGGGAATTGTGATGTCCCCGTGAAGTGGCATGATAAAACCTTCAGTAGAGTTTGGGCAATAAATACATTGTCAGGGCCAGTAGCACCAATCTGCTCTCTCTGTAAGTAACATTTGTGCTCAATGATACACGTGAATTCCTTCTAAGGCTACACGTACTGGTCAAAAAAGGCCTCCACACAAGTTTCCCAGCAAACACTCCATGCACCAACCCTCTCCCTCCCTCCTCCATCATTCTGTAGGTAAACCTTCTGGATAAGGGAGGAATGGCAAAGAAAGAGCATGACCCTCCACCATTCCTACTCAAACCAGCTCTTCGTCCACATGCTCATCCTCCTCTTCTCCCCATCTCTCTCCCACACTGTTGATTTAATACCCTGACATCTGTACTTGCCTGCTTTCTGTAACATACTCCATGCACAATTCCACACTACATCATGGATTCCTTTAGGAATACACCCTTTGCTGGAGCATGATTTTATAGAGAATGTAGGGTGGCCCAGGTGAGGAATGATGTGTGCAGCACCCATATCCAGGTCAATCATCCCAAGAGAAGCTCTTGATGAAATCAATACTGTCTTTAATTGCCGCACCAATTGCAAGCTCTTCTGAGAAACAGGTTCTGGCCTCAGTTCTTCACTGCCTCCTGTTTTTGGGCAAGCAAATGGGTGCAGCTCAGAGTATTGCACGACATTCATTCCATCCTGTGAGTGTAGTTGCAGCAGCTGCCACTCTGCTCACAGCTGTGCAAACTGTGCATGATGTGCAACAGGAGGGACGAAGTGTGTATACTGCAGTGGAGGGTCAGGTTTGGGGCTTTGAGATCCTCCAGCACACCTGCAATACTGCCTGCTGGCAACCTGGTGCTGATCTGGGCTATCAAGACAGGTCAGGGCCACATGGGAATGTGACACTGGCCCTTGTGGGTAGGAGCACTTAGCAGCTGACCCAGCTGCAGGTAAGTGGGAGTCTGGGAAGCATCTGTCAGAGCTGTAGGACTCTGCTGCAGGAGTAAGACTATTGCTGCTCTCAATTAGCCTTAGTATCGTGGTGAAGCATCCTTACCCTGTCCACACTGCTGCTGCTTTCCCCATCTCCTCTATGCTTGTGCCTTTCCGTGTATTCAAGACTCCCCCAGCACTCTCCACGGCCTCAGGTTAACCCCTGCACTGCCACAATTCCTAGATTGCTAATGAAAGAGGAGCTTTAAAGACTCCATGTCCCTACTGAGTGCTTTGCCTTCCAGTATCTCTCAAGTAATTTGAAGTGGATATGGAGCTATTATAGCCCAGAAAAAAGGTTGTTAGCAGGAAAGGGGAGTTGAAGGAGAAAATATCAAAACATCATGCCTTTCTAGCCCTGGGAGATACAGAGATGTCACAACTCTTTGGGAACAGTATTATGCCACTGACAAAAGCTATTTTAGCTTCTCTTTCTCATTTTTTAATGATATTAAATAGCATTCTCTCTCTCCTCAGGGTACATTCTGGATAATTCATATCTCACCGTAAACCAAAAGCATTTCCACTAATCTCAGCAAAGACTGACTCAGTGGAGAGTAGGATTTTTGACCAAGTAATTAGGGCATGAAAAATACAGTGGTCATGAGGCTTCAAAATTTTCTTCCAACATTTTTGCAATAATCTCTGCAAAGGTAAGCATGCAGCAAGGGAACCCACTTTAATAATTAACTAAAACCAAGATCCCTCCCCTATGTAAAAGCTATGCTGATACCTAAATTAAATAACCAAAGTCATTCTTAGGGTGGCTACTTTGTTACACTGATATTTGTGCTGATAAAATCATGGTCTATTTGAACAGCTTATAGTGCTCCTCGTTGGCAGAGGTTTGATGGTGTCTTCTGATAACTAACAACACAAAATAGCAGACTGCTCAGTTTTTAGTCACGTTACCATTTGAAAAAAGGCTTATGCAACAACATAGTCTTTCACCCACATCCTTCTTCTCCCAGTCCTATCACTGTTGGCTGTATCACCCAAATTTAAACCCATTGACAGGGAGGGAAATAGAGACCTGAAGTGTATTGAATGCCCGCATATTTCATTAAACGAGTGTAGAAGGTAAATGCTTCTAAGGACCTCAGCTAGCTGCACAGAGTGAAGGGAAGGGTGAGATGACCCTTCCTAAACTTAGAAGAGCCCATGCTGAAACTCTGCCCGTACATGAACCCTTGGGAACAACGTGTCTGTGGTTTCATCACTTGAGCTTTGACATCTCTGTGCATGGCTTTCTTCCCATCCCGTCTAACTTATTAGTTGAGAAGGCATCCTCCTAATGTGGGCTATTATCTCTATCATTTCCACAGGTCACCAGTGAAACCATGGGCGAGTCCATTCATCTGGGTCTCTATTCCCCCACTTTCCTCCCCCTTCAGAGCAGCATTAACAGCCCCTTCCTCCCTTTGTTACCCCAGAGCTATGAGAAGCATAAACACTGTTAACATTGTGAGCAACTCTCATTTACCACCTCTGTTCACTCCAATCCCAAATATATTTCTGTGCTTACAGCAGAAATACTCCAAATACTCTTTCACTGTAAGGCCCCTCTTACAAGACAAAGTATCTGAACTAGCGTGCACATCCCTGCACAGACCACGTTGTCCAAGCAGGTACATGCATATGTATTTTATGGGCCTTTGGGGACCTATCATTTACAGAGTAAGTACATTTTATATGATGCTTACACATGTCAGCACTTCACACTTCCTCCCCCCACCCCTCCACATTAGTTAGCTTGGGTTGGTAATTCACCATTGCTTTGACATCTGGCAGTACAATCAAAGCAGACTCTCACTTACGGAGGCTGCAAGGCAAGCAAATCTGTGTTTCCTTACGGCTTTGTCACCTCATCATGTTTCACAGCAGAAAGTTCATTGCTGCCCCTGTGACAAGGCTCTTCTGCTACTGGAGGGGTGGTTTCACATGAAGACTGCTCTGGCAGCAAAGCCAGTCTCAGAGGTTTGCCCAAGCTGAAACCCCCACCTACAGATGCTTCATCCCATTCAGGTGTGCTAACTTAGTTTTCTTCTGTGGTTATGCCCTCAAACTTTTTTTAAGTGGATTTGCTTCTGGGAAACTGTAATGTAGCATGTCACAGAGATTCAACTACTCTTGCCAAACAAATAAGAATACCTCTAATACTGTGCTATAAAATACTAAAGAATACAGTGAATCCTGGACTTTAAAACTGATTAGCCCTCCCTACTCTCCCAAAAAAAAAGGAAATGTGATGTGTCATTTTGTATTTTTTGGACAGAAGAGAGGCTGGTCCAGCTTCTGCTAAATTAGGGTTTATTCCTATACTAAAGTATATTTATTTCCAGACCAGAAAGACGGGAACTTACTCTGCCAAGCACAGAATGAACGAGAGGGACAGGAGAGGATCTAACAAGGACTAAGCTCAACTCTTCCCACTGTGCCCATTAAGTGGCAGAAGACACAGTTGTCCACTAGCACATCCATATCTGACCCTGCCTCAGGAGCTCTCCTGGTCAGTGCCCCCAGACAGATGTTGACAGAAATACAAGAAAGTCAGTGGGAGAATGAGGACAAGTGTAAAAGCAGTTCTGTATCTCACAGGTGACCTGTTGTGATCTACCATACCTTTTGTTAAAAATGAAATAGTTATTTCAGCAATAGCTGCTCTATCACATTGTATGAAGAAAAAAAAAGCCAACAAAACCCCCAAAAAACCTTGAAATTATATCAGAAAAACAAAGCTAAACAAATCTTAAGTTTCCTCCATTACCAGTCTCTCTTGGGATTTGGCTGATTTTATTTCCTTCATCTTCCCCAGCCATGCTGTGTCTTGTTTCAGTAAATTGGGTGTTGAGCAGTGTGGCATTCCCACTAAGGGGTAGGAGCAAGCTCTTACATTTGCTATATAGTTGTCAGTGATTTTCTTGCTTTTCATATTATCTCCTGCATGTGCTTTAGATTTCTTTCCCCCTCTTTGTTCCCAGACACTGCAAGTACAAACCAGGTATCTGTAAACTTACAGCCTATTCCTTCATTTACAGAGCAGGCACTGACACATCTCGGAAATCTGTCTCCAGCATCCACCGAAAAATCAATTCCAGACATATTGTATCAATTTCAACACTGTGTAGGAACTGGCAGAGTTTAAATCTCTTAGGTTTGTACATCTTGAATCAACTCTACCTTTCTCTTGCATAGACGCAAAGGCAGAATAATCTTCCTAACTTTGAGGGAGTTTAATTCAAGTATGCATCTGTCTAAAGAAATTGAATAAATGTGTTGCTCCCAATTCATGTTTTCTGAGGAAGGGGGAAGATGTGACTGCTTGCTTTTGCAGGCCAAATTTTGATACTTCTAGTGACTATCAGCTAACTTTACCCTAGTTCCACATTACCCAAGGGAATCACAATGTACTAAAGGCTCAATCTTGTTCCCAATCTGTCAGTAAAAAAATTCCTATTGGTTTAAATTAGAGAATGAGTGATCCTAAAATATGAGTCAGAACTGCACAACCCAGCTTTCATTGGGTCAGGCTTGAAGGGTCTTTCTTAAACCACAGTCTAATATATACTCACCCAAGTTTCTCCTGTGCAAAAATATTGGTTTACCAAATGAGGCCCCAAACTCTGACTCTCTCCTTCCTTAACTGACCTCCTGCTGCAGTACTGTAAATATTACCTAGGGAGTTAGAAATTTGTTCTTTCACCCCTATGGCACCATCTTTTTTTTCCCATCCCTTCCCTAAGTCTTCTCCTCTGAAAGCCCCCACACTTTGCCCTGTGCCTTTATAGAAATAGCAAAAGTAATAAACTTTCATTTCCCTCTACAAACATTATGAAACTGCTTAATTATTAAAATGTCTGTGTTGTTTCACTGGAGGGAAAAAGTCAAGCTCTGTGTGTTCTAACTGTTTGTTTTCTTCTCAGTTTCCTTGGCATAGGGTTCTTCTTTTATATATATAAGCTTAAGCAAACATTTCTCCAGACTCAGCATTCGAAAAGTTCCTGGTGAACTAAAGCAGTTGAGAATAACAAATCTGAATGTTTCAATGGAGACATGATGAGGGGAGGTGATTTCATTTTATGGTAAGGCGTCTATGGTGCTATTTTATGGCAGGACATCTATGAATCTCTGGAAGTGCTTTTTAAATGAGAAGAGTTGCAGTCAAAAACCTTCTTGAACCTGTAGCTGAGCTCCAGACAATTGCAGAAAGCATTTTCTAATCAAGACTTAGCTGATGCTGTAATAAACTGTGGTTCATGACATCTCTGTGGCTGCCAGGCCCTTGCACAGGGCATTCAGTACAGAGCAGCTGTGCAGAGAGACTGTGCAGGCAGGGCTGCCTCCCCCACCTCGCCACAAGCACCTCACAGCAGTGATGCAGGATATCAACTACTGCCTGGAGAAGCAGCCTCCTGCCAAAGAGCTCAGGGTCTTACCTCTTGCCCCAAACCACTCCTGCCCATGCTGGGAGCTGCCTGCAGGAGCTGCAGGCAAGAGAGAGCTCTCAGTACCCTCTCTTGATGAAAGCTGCCAGCACTAAGGTGCTTTCTTTCTGGCTTTTCAAGGCCCCTCAGGCTCTGCTCCAGCAGATGGGCAGCACAAACATGGTGATTCCGGTGTATCTGGAGCCAGCATATGCAGGGGATTTGAGTGTACTGCATGGCTCCAGTCCAAGTGTCAGCCAGCCTGGGAGGGGTTCCAGCCACAAACAAGTTCAGGACAAATGGCCAAAGTCTTTTTTCAGCCTGGAGAAAGTTGGCTTTGTGAAACATGCCCAGTGAAACCTGGACATATGGTGGCTTTAGCTGCAGAGACTTCATGTGCATAATCCGCCTTCCCGCACTTCTGTCAGTGACAGCTGGGAGGTCACTATAATTATCCTGAACATGGATGCTGAGCGGCACTGAGCGCTTGTCTGTTTGCAGGAAGAGAGAAAATCTGTTTGCAAATGGCTTGTAGCTTAATATCTTCAAACTATGTCTGCCCCTTCTCGCTCATAAGGACTGTGCACTCAAAGATCAGGCAGAGGATTAATGAAGTGGATACTCATCTACTCGAGGTTTTGCTAAAGCTGAGTCAGTAAACCCGATTAGTTGGCGGGATGTCCAGGCAAGATTAATTTGGGATTGGAAATAGGCTGGTAAAGAAATGCTGGATGTGTTTCTCCTCCTCTGACAGGCCTGTGAGCGGGTTTCATGCATGTGGGATGTGGTGTGACCAAGTGGCTAGTCCATGAGGGAGGTTCTCAGTGGGATGAAATCTATGCATTACTCTCTAAGCTACAAGCCAAAATAGAAGGGAGATCACTTTGTTCTCTCTTTGCACTGCTATTTTATCAGAACTTCAGTCCCTTCTCTATTAGAGAATTATTTGTCTGTACACTAACTTGGACTCTTGATGAGGTTGGGGAATTTTAAATTAGACACACTTAAGGGGTCATACAATTTCCCAGACTGATGCATGAGAGCTAAGTCCAGTTCAGTTATTAGTAGCACCCAAAAGATACTAAAAGAAGCCCAGAAGGATCCAGATTTAAGGCCAAGAAGACAGCAGAGTTGTCCTGATCCTACATACTAGAGGTAGGGCACATCATCCTGTGTGCACTACTCAGGTTACAGCAATGCAAATTTTTCAGGATCAAGAAGTTTTGTGGATGGTGGCAATCAGAATGGGAAGTGCACTTCCAAGTATGTCTCTCAAAATTACATTGTTGTGTCAGTCATTCCCTTGGGGGGCAGAAGGCTGGAGGACCTAAGGGGGCTGACACTAAAGGTCAGTAGGCACTGTGGTGTTTCATAAGCAACTCCCAGGGTGACAGTTTACAGAAGGACTTTCTGTACCCAGGACTTTCTCCAAATAATTATTAGACTTTCCAGGAAAGTTCAGTTATACAGAGTACATACAAGAGCATGACGTGGTGACCTCTGAGAGAGAACACGGCACTCCCTGCCTCAGAATTTGTCCTTAAAATGTCCAGTACCTTCAGGCAAAGAGAACTGGGGATTCCTACCTGCGTTTAACTCTGCTCCTACTCATAGTTACTAAAGGTCCTTTAAAATGGATAATGTTACCTACTCTCAGCTTTACAGGCTTACTGTGCAAGCAAGGGACTGTAACACAGAGCAGCAGGATGGCATAAGGAAGAGGTGTTTTTTATTCTTG
This sequence comes from Pipra filicauda, assembly GCF_003945595.2. NCBI lineage: Eukaryota > Metazoa > Chordata > Aves > Passeriformes > Pipridae > Pipra > Pipra filicauda. Next base: position 460,492 of record NW_024103541.1, read on the forward strand.
ACCTGTTAACAACCCATACAGCTAATTGAAATATTTTGTACAGTTGTGTTTGGACAGAATGTGTTGATGTTTTGCTCTCTTAAACCCAGAGGGCATTTTTAGGATCTGCTAATATCCTATTTCAATGCTTTCAATACCAGTACTTGAATGAACTCTCTGATCATAGAATCATAGAATGGTTTGGGTTAGAAGGGACCTTAAAGATCATCTATTTCCAACCCCTCTGCCTTCCACTAGATCAGATTGCTCAAAGCCCCATGCAACCTGGGCTTGAACACTTCCCAGGAAGTGGCATCGACAGCTTCTCTGGGCAATCTGTTCCTATGCTTCACCACTCTCACAGTGAAGAATTTCTTCCTTATATCTAATCTAAGCCTGCCTTCTTTTGGTTTCCAGTAATTACCCAAGAGCAAGAATAATGACTCCCAGATTACTGTGCAAAATCAAAATTCCCTCCAAACCATTTGCCATCATCTGTCAAATAGAGGTATTTTCCACAAAATCTGAAGGGGTACAGATCTGGATAGAACAGACTGATAGTAAACTGTTCCTGCTTGGGAAGGAGACTTTCTGGGTTAGCACAAAGCTTTAGAAAACAGAGGACTGAAACACAGCTCTCTGCCCTGATGTCTTCCTGCAACAGTCCCTGGAGGAAAGTATCATTTATGAATCATTGAGCCTGCAAGTTAAATGAGCTGTGTTGTGTGATCTGTGCATTCAAGAATGGGATCACTTCTTACATGTGTGCAACGCCACAGGCTGCTCTTAGAGAAGTGACACTCCTGGACAAAAATGGTTCGGTGTTTCTGCTTTCCAGGTCTCACTATTGTGCAGATATTAAAGAATGGAAGAGGCACAGAATACAGTGTTTATTGTGCACTGCAGTGAAGCTCTTCCCAGTCACACAGCCAAGTTTAAAGCTAAATTCAAATGAAAAGCAATTCATTTCAATAAATTAAAGTTTGCAAATGATAACACTTTCCAGACAAAGCTGCTGAGGCAAACGATTTCCTCATCGTCTTTGGAAGGAGAAGGTCACTTGGGAAGAGGTGAATGAAAATTAGTCAAGAGTGTCTGTCCCACAGCCCTTCACAGGAAACTGGACCAGATTCAGCTTTGGTGGTGAAAAATAGCAAGGGATGGATGTTCTGCCAGCTGCCCTTTCTCCCTCCCTGCCATCAGAGGATTCTCTAGTACCAAATTTAAGCCTTATTCCTAAGAATAATTATCAGGTAGAAAACCCTATGGACTGTTCCCAGAAGTGATTATGCCAACACAAATGCACTTATTTTTATATGCTGCTTTTCTAAAGATCTCTTTTAATTACCTTGGTTTGAGATGGCATTTGATAGCATCTAACAGGTGACCAACTCTGATCGGCACCTCTGATTACAACAGACTATCAGGGTGGGAAAACAGAAGTTTTGCCTTATTTGCTTTAGAGCATTTATTCTTTTTATGCTTGATCCAAAGCCCACTGGAGTCCAAATGAAAGTTTCCATTTCTTTAGGCTTTAGTTCAATACCTTTGCCAGTAGCCATTTAGTCACAGCCTGACTGCTAGCATATGTAATGAAAACAAGTCTTGCAACTAGATGCTTAATAGTATTTGTGGGCAGCAGGGGCTCAGCACAGACTTTAATGCTGGAGAAAGAGGCTCTCTAGGTCACTCCTGAGGTAATTTGGCAGGGTAAAGACTAGTGGCGTGAGTGGACAAATGGTGGTGTCCATCTGGCATGATTTGCCCAGATGGATTGATTCTAAAATGACCTGAATGCAGCAAACTATCCCCTAACAAACCATGATGCTGATATTCCTTGCCTGGATGTACAATAACTCGTGAATGCAGCTTGTTAGAGCTGAGGCATGCAGTCTCTGAAAAACATAAACCTGCAGCCAGGTTTTGTTACAGCCATTAAGATGGATTAACTCCTACACAGACAAAGTTGGTTGCTCTATTTATTTTTCCCTCTGTTTTCATGTGTATTAACTTACTCCCTGCAATCCCAGGGGAACAGAAATCAAGCATCTCCTCATTAAAATTCAGAACTATTAATTTTGGCATCCTCTATGCAATAAGCAGCTTTATTTCAGATTGCACATAGTCTACATTTTGCACCATAAACAGCTTTACAGAATAAAGCAAGATATATAGCAGCCAAATAAAAGATGAAAGGACCAGGTTGAGCCTTTCAGGCACTGGGGTTTTTTGGGCGGAAGGTCAGCCAGGACTTTGCGGTCATTATTAATAGAACAAGAGGTTTAGGTTCAGAGTTTTTATTACAGTCTTTTCCCTACATTAACAGTAAACAAACAATTGAGGTCTTGATTTTTGTGTAAAATTACTAACTAGCCACTGGTGACATCCTTAGAAATGGCCCTTAATGTTTATCAAATCTGCAGGTTAGAAAGAAAACAAGACTCAGGTGGCCTGGATCATGAGGGGAATCACTTAATTAACCCGGGGGAGATGTAAGGGAGAGAGAGAAGCTGTAGGTGAATCAAATTTCTATTTTGGAAGAAAGGGGGGGGGGGGAGGAAGAGAGAAGAAGTTGTATGTTGGGTTTTTGTTTTATTTTTTCCCGTTTTACTGCTTGTTGTGTAAATGAAGCTTTTCTCACTGCTCCTGAATTATATTACCTTGGACAGGCTTGGACCCTGAACAGGTTTGTTGATTTTTTACACTGTTTTTCTTTTCCCTGGGCTGCAGTTTCTGTCTCTGTGCGTGTTCCAATGTAAACTGCTAACTTCTGTTCTTTTGCACAAAGCAAAAACAAGCAAGTGAATTGTTTGCAAGAGTACTCAGGAACAGTCTTCCTGATGGAATGTTGATATGTGTGTGCAGTAAATCACGGTATCAGAGGGATCTGTAAGCATGTCCAGCTCTTGCTGGTTACAGTGCAGTTTTGGAAGTTCTCTAAGCTTAAATCTGTAAACTTTGTATGAAGAATCATGTGACAGAAATAGATATATTTATTAAAAATTATTCTGTTTTTGAGCTGAGGACATCATGACTCATTCTCACCCGGTTCTTAGATGTTATCCCTCATCTGTGAAGTTGCTCTCTGAAAGCCACTTGGCTATCTGTTGCACTTGATATGGCTGCTCCTGACTTTGTTTTTAGCACTAAATTATCTATGGCAAGTACCCAATAAGTAGTCACTATAATATATGATATGTTTTCCTTTGTTTTTATGGATAATATGGACTGATCCTCCAAACACAGCCTCCAGCTTTTTGATTGACTTTCCAGTTTGTTGGCTCCCATGTGATTCTCCAAATGTAACATGTGAGATCAGTCACTGTTATCAACTCCAAACTAGTAGGGAGATTACTTCTGATGAAGGCAAACCATTCTTGGCATTTAACAACTTCTGTTTCAGAACGTGGATTATCAGTTTAACAGTCTTCTGAAGCATTATCCCTGTGTTTTCCCTTATGACTTGAGATATACAAATGTAACCTTTGATGATAATGGGCTTTTGCAGGTGCAGTCCAACAATCACAGGTCCCCACCTTGCTTATTATTTGTCATAGTGTTTCATCCTTGTTCATCTCCACGAAGTATTTTATTCTTATCATAATCCACAGACTTTCTCAGTCCCTTGCTGGAGAGAGGAGACTTCAAGAGGAGACTCATACAAACAACAGACTCTCTGAAACAAAGCTGTTTTCTGCAAACCGACATACGTTCCCCTCTGTAGGATGCTAGTTAGCCTGAAGTTTGTCTCTGGATTTTCATGGTTGTTTCTCCTTGTGTAAAATTACTTGTAGGATATAAAAAATGCAGAAGTGTTATTGCTTTATACTATGATCATGCTTTATTGTTTTAAATTATGCTGAACCTGTGGTCCTTCGCTTTTCAGTACTGAGACCCAGAATATGATTGTAGTTTTAGGCAGCTCTTGGAGGACAACATAAAAATTTGTTCTGGTGTGACTGTAGATGGCAACTACATCAGCTATGTAGGTCTCCAATGCTTATTTTGAAAGGTGCTCACAGCATTTTTCTCTAGAGCTTACCTTCACAGATTGGGATACTTATGCTTCAAGCCAGCTATAGGAAACTGTATACAGTATAAACTTCATCAGGCATCACCAGCAACATAAAATTGGAGTGGCAGTAGATGTATAAATGAACCTGGTTTTGTGGTATCTAGATTTCACTTTAGAAACTATCCTGAAAAACTGTTGGCATGGAAAGCTAGTACTTAATTAAAGAGATGCTAGTAAACCATGTAAACAAGCCTGTCTGTTCTAGATCAAACTTCCTTCTTAAAAAGGAATGAGTCTCTCTGGGTGATACTGCTCTCTTTAGACATTTTAGCTGAGAGGGGATCTCTTCAAAACTTAATTCATAAGCAAGGATGCAGCACATAGAGTTGAACCAGTCATTTAAAGCTGCAAGATGTTCAGTCTCAGATCTGTGAAGAACAGCTTAATAATGTTTCTTAAAGTACTGTAAGATCCTTAAGTGATTGATGCAATAGAAACACCGACTGTTCAGTGGCCAAACACGTTCTTCTTTTCCCTGAGAAGAGAGTGTGGGATCAGGCCCCTTTCCCTCCTACACACAGACATACCATAGTGCCAAAGCAGACATATTTCACCTGGTTTGGCAGAGCAGTTGGTTTATGGAGAATGGCTTTGGTTTACTGTAGCCACTCTCTGCTTCACACTCCATATAAGAATTGATCAGCTCCCACGCAGAAGCTGTTATTTTTTTCCTGTTAAACATGTTGTCCAAGGAAAGAAATGCTGTGTGTTAGAGCTATGCATGATCCTATCTTCTTATTATGACCTTTTCTTAAAGTATTTTTAAGTATGATTTTTTTAACTGAAAAAAAACCTAGATGCCACATTTGGAGGGGGGGGGGAGGGGAAGAATCTGTAGCCAGGTAGATTTTATTTTTGAACTAGAAACTCCACAGGTTGGGCCTGGGAGTCTCCAGCTCCCCAGCAAAGCATGGAGCAAGCTGGCAATCAGTAGGATAACGTAAAGAAAATGCTGGATTTGCAGTGGCAATAGAAAATGATCCCTGCATTAACAGAATGTATCTTTCATTACTATTACCAGCATAAGTCTTCTTTTCCTAGACAGTAAAGGTGTGGATCTGAGCACTGGTAATAACACTGAATAAGGCAAGTCTTAAACAGATTGGATTCCTGTGAATTCAATGGTCCAAAGAGATCTCACTTTAACATTCATCTAGCATTTTCTCTTCATTTAATCCAGTTATTTCTATTGATAATCCTTCCTTAGAACTGAGGTATCTTTTCAACTGACTTGAGGGACAGTGGAATCTCTGGTCTGTTGTTTTTTCCTGGAGTATGTACTGTTTTTTAGAGTAGCCTATGTTCTGTTTGTACCTTCCACAACTACTACTGAAATAGGAACATTTACCCTTATCTGCAGTACTAAGGACCTCCTTGGAAGGTCACAGCATTTGCAAAGTACTCTCACCATGGAGCAGTGACCACCTAGGCTGACCCAGTGAAACGGCCCCAATTTCTGCTTGCTGTCAAATATCATTGCCTTTGCAGTAATGACACCAGTCATTTTAAATATTCCCAAGTTAGACAATATGATTAAGTCTGTTAAATATTACAGCATTGCCTCTAAGAATTGGCTTCTTCTCCCTCCCAAGACACACTGCTTCCAATTCTGAAGGGAAACGGTGCTAATTAACTGTATTATGAAGACATGTGACATCTTAACTCACTAAAGCTACCTTCCTTTTAGGAGAGCCAGCTAATTGCAGGACTAAAGCTCTTAAAAATAAAGGCTATATTAGTTATAGATAATGAACAATTGTTCTGATAGAAAGCTTGGCTCATATGCACTGGCAAGAAATCCCCTGCCAGACAATGAACTTATATTTGTGACTTTGATTTCACCAAATGGCATCTGTAATACAAGTAGACCCTAATGCAGTGTAAAATGCAATGTGGTATAGGGTCTCTCTGCACAGTGTGGATAGACCTGAAGCAGTTTAAATAGCTGTAGACTACTTGCAGGACCATGAAGTTCAGCATGAATTGATCTGACCAGAATCTGTAAGTGCTTTTGCTTCTCGAATCTCTGCTGGTGGTATCCAGATTTTTCCACTAGCATTCCTGTTCACCTGGATATCACAGAATCATCAAGGCTGGAAGAGATCTTCAAGATCCTCTAGTCCAACAGTCAGCCTAGCACCACTGCTGTCAACCCTAAACCATATCCCCAAAATGGATATGTGTTTGCTAGTCTCATCAAAGGTTGCAAAGTACTTTCAGATCAAGGATTTTTTGATGATTACACTTTAAGGAAAGGGAAAGATTTTCTCTTTTACTTCACAGGATGCTCAGTCTTTTATCATCAACTTCTGCTACACCCCGATAGAGCTGAGGGAGCTTGTACAATCAGTCCCTGGAACTGAAAATGCAATAGCAAAATGATACAACCCTGCATATCTTCCCTTTTCCACGTCTTCCACCACAAACAGGCAGCCTAAGTTTTAGGAAGACCTAGACCAGCAGATGAATATTTCAAAAACTCTGGAAACAGAAGTCAGTCCCACAGAGTTGTATAGCCAGCCAAATGCCTTACAACCTCTTTGCTGCCTTCTAAAACACAAGCTTTTCATCCCTGACCAGTTCTAAGCTGTGCTACATTAGGAAAAAAATATCTTCCCAGATCCTCTAAAGATTCTGCTTTACTTTGATCTATATACCTGCCAATACCAACAACAAAATTACTTATCTTTTCAGTCCTTTTTGAATACTGATGTTTGAAGGTTTGATTTGAGGCCAGAAATAGAATTCCTTATTCCCACAGCTGTGTTTCTGAATGTTCATCCTTTATTATGCTTCTCTAAATCACCCATCTTGAGCAGGCAGCACAAGGTACGTATTTAAGAACATATGCATACCCCAGGAATAAGATAAATTGTTGCAAATAGATCATCTTTTTCAGCAGAAGAGGTTTAACAAGGAACCGTGAAGCTTTTTATTCTACTACTTCTTACACATGGCTTTGATTATCAGCATAAGACTGGCATTCCAGCCAAACCATGTCACGAAAACCCACTACACAAAGGAAAATGTGGTTTCTAACCTGTGCTATCTGAGCCTGTAGCAAAATCCTAGGGTACAGGCAAAATTTACAGTTCTATGCCACATCAGCTGGAGGATGTGAATGTTCCGTCTGGGATGAAACTGGAAGATGAGAAGTGGGAATAGGACACACAAGGATATGTTATCCATATTGGCTGATATCTTCCCTTTTCAGCAACTGAAATTGCTGAGATGGCAACAGCTTTGAGCTTTTGCTCGATGCTGTGCACACTTCAATCCCACTGTCGCTGGCCTATTAGCTGCAATTTGGAGATGTGCAACTTGTTCAGAGTGACAGGCTGGAAAGCCATTTTGCCATAAGCTTTTCTTTCCCTTCAGTGCAGTAAGATAACCATTTAAGTACGAACAGGCTTGACCTTTCACACCTGTCAAGAACTTAATTGGTCACTGAATCCATCATTTTTCAATGCATTGTCTGCTGCCTTCTGCTGAATTGGAAGTACTTCCAGAACAGGCCACTGTAAGTCACCTTAACAGAGGTATTTTCAAGGCATATGTTTTGCTTAAGAGCATTGCACTGCTCCTGCACATGCTCACCACTCATTATTGAAGCACTAAGTCAGCAATACTGAAAACTGGACCAGGGAGCTGCACCAAACAGCAGGTTGACATGTTATGCCCTTTCTCCACAACAAGATTTTCTCCAGATCTGCCAACACATATCGCTCCAGGATCTTTTTGCTCTCTAATGTTTCCTCTGTTATTCATCAGACTTCTCTGTCCTTGTAAAAACCCCTAATGTCTACACTGTCCAGTCCCCTGTTTATCATGATTACTTCCATAGGTAATTGGCTGATGATCCACGTCCTGCAGACTTTAAAATCTCTCTCTTCCTGCTATCAAGGTTACTCTATAGTCATACACTCACACGGTGCATTTTCCTAGTCCCTGCCTCTTGCAGTGTTTCTTCCATCTGACACCTGGAACACGCAATGTTGCATGAACTTGGGCCAGAATTACAAGGCTCTTCATGGTACTCTCCATTAAAGCTCATTTCTAGAGGCTGGATTACGGCAAAACTTGCCTAAAAGGGCAGATAAATCAGGTAAATGGACTTCATAGAGGAAGGAGATGTTGGGAGGAGAAATATATATATCTTAGACTGGTGGACACTCACTGACTGACCACATTTACTTTGGAAATCACGTAAGCAAAATAGACTGTGAGACCACAGAAATCATTAAGCAAAATGAATGACTTTGAGTTCTGTACTCAAATGTCAACCTTTTTCCTAACGTAGCAGCAAGACTTCATATACAGAGATTAAGTAATAGAGGCAGGTGATGACGGTAGGCACCTATATGTCTTATGGTAAAACATTTGAGAGAACTCTTACCATATTCCTGGGTCAGTAATGTAGAGCATGTCCTATAGCACCACCTAGCAGGCTAATTTAAAATCCATATCCCTGGATCCCTGACTATAACGATGTGCTTGTGCAACACAAACGGTGCACTTCAGTCTTCTTTCACCTTCCTTGTTGTAACAGCTGCTTCTTGAAACCAGAATCCTGCCAACGTGGTGATTAGTAAAGTTGAGGTCTCTGCTTTTCAGTCATTTATTATAAATCTCTTAAGAGAAACCACAGTAAAAATGCAATGCTGTGCCAGATTCTCGACTCCTTGTGTAAGAAACCATTGTTTTCTAGACCTGTCCAGCTGGTACAGAAGGCAGAAGCACTAATCAGAAAGGCTTCACAAACCTACCCAACCCTCCCTCCACATTCACCAGGAGGATATGTAACTCTTAGTGACTCTCAGGCTTTTAAAACCCATCATCACACTGTGTATTTTGGTTAGTGAGGAGTCTGGTCTTCAGTTATCTATCATCACTTGCATGCATTTCTTTTTTGTACATTTGCATGAAGTATTAATATTAATGCCAATTTACAAATTGTAAGTTTGGGGCAGATGATGAAGCTCCATGCTGAGGCTGCAGAGCCATGGCTACAACAGCTCTCTGCTGATACAAAGTGGAAGGTAAAGCTCTCCTCTGGTGGTTTTTTTGTTTTTTTTTCCTCTGGTTGCCTCTTATCTTGTTAAAGCCTTGGCACTTCTCAGACTTTTCAGTGCTCCCATTTGGCTTGATAACCTGATAGAAAATGACCCCTTTTTGTCTGTTACTATGTTTTCTGCTGATAGTGAGGCAGAAGTGGTGCACAAGAAGGGCTGATGGATGACAGACCTGGCAAAAAGTAACTCGCTCAGAAGGTGAAGAATGGGGGATCTTTCCTCTGACTACTCCCTTTGTGTGGCAGCAAACTATTCCTCTGCCTTGCCATACTGCATAAAATCATAACCTAAGGACAGAACTGTGCCCTCTCGTGAAGGAGTGTGTTTTCTTAGCAATTAGCAACTTGTTTATTGGAAGTTAAAACCAAGGTTTTGTCATTACCAGTGTCTGTTCACAACAGGGAGGGATACTGGCTATGCCTAGCCACGTCTGTTTAGCACTAGCATTTCCAAAATGCAGGAGATCATCTAGTAGAAAAAAAAAGATAGGATAAATATCTTCATTAGGATACTCTCATGAAAGTCCTAAAGAAAAAACCCCCGAATTTGAATGAGAAAACTCCTAAGTATTCAGTTTATAATCTTAATCATTTTCCCGTGAACTCAAATCTTGGGCTAAAATGTCTAGGAACTAAACCTTTACTGGTTAGAAATGCTTCAATCAGCAGCTGCTACAAAGAAAGATCTGTCGAAATTAAATCATAAGTAGAAAATAACCATGGATTACTTTTATTTCTATTCTGCTGCACTACAACGCATTTGGATTGTGAAAAATGGTTCCCTCACGACTTCCTAGTGTGAAGGGACATGTAAAACCAACATCGAGCACCAGTGCATACTTCTCCTATAGATGAGGTGAACCATCCCCTGCCCAGATAAAATCCTAACTTGGCCAAAAGCTATTTTGTGTCCTTGTTTTGTAAGGACTGCACAACCCAGGGGCAAGGCTGGACTAAACAGAGCCCTACTCGTGGAGGCCAGCGCTTCCGAAGGGCTCCAGCAGACCTTTCCAGGGCTCTCTTAGTGCCCAGATTGTGGAACAAATGCACACGGGATTAGTGAGAAACTACACCGGCCACCTGCTTTGAGCAGATAGTAACTGCAAAGCAAATAAAAATCCCTGCGCGTGCTCTTTTCCCCCATTACGAATAACAGAGAAAACAAATCCTGCATGACGGATGCCAGATATGCCACTTGCCGCCTTGCCGGCAAGCACTCCTGCCCCGCAGTGGGGAGGGCAGTACCAATAATACATATGTAATAAAGTATTTTGCAGGAAGGACACCAGGAGTTACGGCACAGAGCACAAGGACACAGTTAATTTATGACTCGGGGAGAGCGGCTGCCCTTGGCGCTGCCTCCTTGCTCCTCGCCTGCGGGGCACAGGCAGCAAGTCGGACCTCCCAGTCGAGCGATCTTAGTCCCCCATCGAAACTCCTGACCCGCCCATTTGGTTAATGCCACGACTCAACCTCAGTCCGCAGCACAACCCCGAAGCCCCTCTGAGGGAACCACCCCCCCCCGGCCATGGCGCCGCCGCCCGCCCCTTCCCGGCCCTTCCCGGCCCCTTCCGCCCGGCGGCTCCGCCTCGGCCCCGGCACACTCGGTAGGTGCGACCGCGGCGTGGGGAGGGTGGGTGTTTCTCCTCCGCGGGGCCTCGGGATTCTACAGCCGATTTCAGCCGCCCCTCTCGTCTATATTTTTATTTTTCGTGACATCCCCAGCCCTGGAGGCGCCCTGTGTCCTGAGTGATAGTGTTTTAAGCTGGGCTTTCCCCTCGGCTAACGTGTGGTTATAAAACAATAAATGCCATGATAACGCACACGCGTTATGGCAAAACATGCTTAGCTATCCCCGGTTTAAGCTGTAGCTATTACAGTTCAGTGAGAATTTAAGTGCCCATAACACCACAGAGATAAATAATACTTCAGCAGTTGGGAGAGGATGCCTTGTAAACGTTGTGGTGGCTTCATGGGAACTAAATGATTAAATTTGCAGGATATGGACCGTATAAATTGCCTTGTAGTTTCCGGTTGCCTCCTCATACATAAATAGCACAAAGTTTATGAATAAAAATAAAGCTGCCATATACAGTTAGGGCTGCAGTGGGATTTCTTCAGGAGCTGAGCGGCTGCACTGACCCTCAGGGAAGGTTTGAAAGCACAAATGCTATAAGGTATCGAGGGCAATTTTCCTTCTATTTTCCTGAGTATTGACTTTTATGAGAAAACAAATACTGTCTGGCATTTCCTGCTTACTCTTGCATTAGGTGTGTGGCAGGACTGTTAGGCATTATCCGGTCAAGCACATAGCCTGGCCTTCAAGGGGTCTATCCACAAAGGTTCGAAACCATGCCTGCACAAAAGATAATTTAATTACAAAATAATAAAAAAAGATACTTAGCAACTGTTACAATTTTTATGACTGAAGCAGGAAAATAGTGTTAATGCATTGAGGTTTATCCTGCCATTATGGCTGTTTAGGAGAAGTGTATAGATAAGCACAGGGTTTCCTGCCCTGCTTTCCTGTGGTTCACCTGTGGGCTGCCCGCCTGTCCAGATGTGTTTCCCAGCATCCCGTTGAAGAGTATTCAGTGACCCGTGTGCTTGGCAAGCACCATTTGGTCATGCAAGAAAGGAGAGTAGAGTTTTCACTGTGGTCTGTCCTTCCTCACGCTGGTTTGGACGTAAGCTGAGGGGCGAATTTTCTCCTTGAAGCATTCTTAATCTTAAAAGGATGTTGGCCGGCTTTAATGAGAGGACACTCTAACAGCAGAAACTTGGAAAGTGCTTGCTCCAGCTTCACATGCGGATCAAGTGATAGTCTCCCTACAGTCATCCTCGTAGAAGTGCTGCCCTCCCCCACTGTAAATGGCATGACCTTTTAAAACAGATCTAGACTACAAGGTTTGTCAAAGAGATCATAAAATTTCAGAGAGGTCATTTGGGTTTAGTATTACCATTTTCTGGTTTTTAGCTCTCTTATCAAGGAGACTTTCTCCTGAAATTGGGTTTCATCCAAGCTCTTGGCTCTTTAGCATGTTTTTCTTAAATAATATTGTCAAACAAATCACCACCTCCAGTCTTCAGCTGAATGTAAGAATACCACCAGTTATTACACTAAGAAATACATATTAAATTATTGTATGCTTACATACATCATTGTTTTTATTAAGCACTCAGTTTGTATTCAGTGCAGCATAAACATTAAATAAGATTATTTTTCCCCTGGTGAGTTTACAGTCTGAAAGATCTTTATAGGAAGGAGTAGTAATAACCCATCATTAAAACACCACCTTTAAATTAATCCCTTTTTGTTTCCCTGTGGTTAATACTCATTTGCTGTTGATCATGACTGGTGTATCCTGGCATCTCATATAGTGCTGTTTGATGATGTTACAGACCCCAGTTGTCCACTCTACCGCTCTGTGAGACATTCTTGTTCAGTGTGAGTGGAAGAAGAGAGCATATGTCTCTGTTTCAGCTGCTGCTGTACGAAGCCCAGCAGCATAGCTGAAACCCACCTTTGATGGTACTCCACAGTAAGACTTTGGTTGTGGTATCAAAGCACAATTTCCTTCTGCCACCTTGGCTTCCTGTAAGGACAGCTGGAAATACTCATGTCTTTAACAGCTGCAGCAAGATTCTATGAAGCTCGTGTGTTAAAGCCCTGAGAGAAGAGACTGCAGATACAAACAGGGGCATCCAGTTTTCACTGATTTCTGTTGAGTTTAAGCACCCAATTCACTTCTGTATCTTCACAGTAGCATCATTTTAGGGTGGAATTCTGTAGTCAATAGAATTAAAAAAAAAAATAAAGATTGGAGCTTTCCAGAGCACGTCATATGGCTTGGACCATAAAAAGAACTGATGCTCCCCAAGGGAAGCAGGACTCTTGAACTGAAGGAGTTGGCAGGTTTGAAAGTTTTTAAGTTTATTTGCTTATTTAAAGAGTCACAACAAGTCTGCCCTGAAACAATTTCTGTTCCAGTTTATGCTCTGGATTGCACATTCTATTTGTCAGAGAGATTATTTCAGAGACAAATTTTTTAAAGTAGCTACTGAAAGCATGCTGCTTTCTGAAAATAGCTTTTTGCTGAGTAAGCTAGAACCACTGCCTGGAAGTTGAAATCTGAAAAAAAAAAAAAAACCTAGAAAAAACACATACTTTGTTTGGGGTTTGGTTTTATTGTTGGTTCTTGGTTTTGGTTTGTTGTTGTTTTTTTTTTAATAATGAGATTGACTATCAGTTAGAACAAACTCCTAAAGGAAAATTCTGTCTCCTGAAACTTTTCAAATCAAAATGTGATCCTGTTTTGGAAGTTGTAGTTAAACTCAAGAATTTAGTGCTCAGGCTACTGATTAAAACTTTTGGAACTCTACTGTAGAGGATGTTAGTGTAGATGGATCTAATTATTGGCTCTTTCTGACCTCAATATCTGTAGACTGTGTAGTGGAGAGCAAGAGTAGATTGTGCTAGCAAGGACTAGACAAGTAGATTGGGTAAATAAAGAGTGTGTATTGATTGCTGGGGAAGAGGAAGTGTCGTGGCTTTAGTATTGTCTTTATTGCGGTAAATTGATTTACTGGAGGAGAGGGAGAAGTTAATTCTTCATATCAATCATCCTGTGTTCCAAGGCCCAAAAATTAATGCGAACCACTTTCTCTGTAAAGGTGTTTTGCGTTTTGTTAATGTAAAGGAATGTTTCTTTGGTTATTGTGCTGTTTCTTCTCATGTTTTTTGCTTTGGGGTTTTTTTTTGTTAGTTTATCTTTTTTTTTTTTTTTTTAAGTGCTAGAGAGATGAGAGAGCTATTTATGCACACTTTAATTCCTGATTTTGTGTTATAAGCAGGTTAGGATTTGACTATGGCAGTGCGGTTCCTGCAGAAGACATCTGTGTGGTTAAAGAAGCACAAGATCACTGTGTTGGCCGTTTCTTGCGTGGGACTGTTTGGCACAAACCTTTCCTATCATGTGTTTCCTGAGCAGACGTTCAAACTGTTGCACGAGTGCTGGTCAGAGGGGCAGCCAGCTGAGCTTTCAGAGAGGCTCTGTGGTGTGTTTCAGGATGTCCTTGAAGATACTGCTGTGAAGTCCACTGACTCCTACAGAGCCTTTGCAGCTTCTGGCTTCCACCCTGTGAGTGCTGGAATTCCCTGGCTGCCTGCAGGCTCTTTGGTGGGCATCCCACCTAACTTTGATAGCACAGATGAGGATAAAAAAGGAATAGTCAACCATGTTGTTGTGATCAATGGCAAGGAAGTAGACTGGGAGAGCAGCGAAGGTGTTGCTTTGAGGGAAGCTCTCACGTTTTCACTCCAAGCTCAGAAGTTTGCCATTGCCAGAGAAGTTGTGTATTTGCAGAATGGCAGCCCTTTAAAAAGTGCAGTTGTGGCTCCAACTTGCTTAGCTGGTACATTTCTCTGTACAAGAGGTATAAAGCTCCTTCTGGGTTTATCTCATGGCCCTGTGATACTTCGCAGCCTCTGTAACATCGTAACTGCAGCTGGTGGCCTGCTCTGCTATTGCCTCTCTTGCGAAGCTCTGACCTATCACCTGGACTGCAAGGCTGACAGAAGGGCAGCCATGGTTTCCAAAGACTACGCCAGAGGTGGGGTGGAATTTTATGATAAAATCTTGTCCCGCAACAGGATTCTTCGTGGTCTGATGGGCACAGAAGGGATGAAAATGTATGCCCCCAGTGGTAACCTTTTCCCAAGGCACTGGTTCAGAATAAAGTATACGCCATACACTTACCGGAGAAATTTGATTGTTAATATTTTAAGAGAGCTCCCGGCATAGGATGGGAATGCTTGAATTTTGAACTTGTGAATTATGTATTTTGAAGCACTGCTGTGCTGCTTCTTTTTTTTTTTTTTTTACTTCTGTATCTTCATTAGAATTTCAGGGTTTGTTTTTGCATATAGTTTGGAAGGAGTTCTTGCACATTCCCTGAATAAAGAATTCTCTTTTAAAATATTCAAGAGTTGCTTCAGAAGTGCTCCGTTCTGTGTGCATCTCAAATCACAAGACTGCTGAGGAGGGGAACTTCTCAGACACTGATATGGAAGTTCTGCTGTGCTGCACTGCCTTCCTGCCAGTTCAGTCTGAAAAATGGAGAGGGGCAGGTCCAATGGAGAGTTTTGGGAGCATAATCATTTAAACTGGGTGTTTGTATGTGTGTTTGCTCTTCCTCCTATGGAACAACACAAAGATGTTTAAAAAAACTGGGCAGCCTATATTATGCAGTTGCATAAATACCAAGGCACAATATTTCTGTTCTGTGTAAGTTTCTTGTGCCACGTAAATTCTTATGCTGCAATCATCAATGCTCAGTAGGACACAATAGTTATGATGCAGCTCATACCAGTACAGATAGATTATTACCAGCACCTGCACCATTTGCTTAAATTTAACTCTGCTCTCTCCAGGACATGGTGACTGCACTGTGTATATCGTGAATGTTTCCCAGGAGTAGTAGTTTGTAAAATGACTGTCAAGGGTTGGTTGTTTTCTCACAAGTAAGATAAGCATGTTCAGGAGAGGTTTTTCTGCTTGCTTTGGTATAGGTTTTGTTTAATTAAGAAATACATGTAGATGTATGTCACCTCTTATATCAAAGAAGGCAAGGTACAAGTCTGGCATTTGGTGCAGAAACTGGTGAGGTCTGTGATGAAGATTTGCCAGAGGAAATCATTCCCCTGTTTCAGACTAGCTTAAGATTTTGTCTGGCAGAACCAGGCTTTGCCCAGGATTACTAATCTTCTCGAGAGGTCTTTAGTGTATGGGCAGTAAACTTTCCATTATATCCTCACCTTGAAACTTTTATGTGATTTTCAAGATGATAGTTCTCAAACTTTGTGGTTCCCTCTTTTCTGTGTTTGTATTGCAGCTGTTCCAATAGCCCTCCCAGGTGACATCAGAGCAGTTCTCCTCTTCTCACCTCTGTTGTCATTCCTACCAGAAACTTCTACTGTTTTGTGTCTTCTCAGTCACAGATGTGTGGCTCTCTGAGTGTCCTCTCTGCCCTGGCTTTGTCCTTTCTTCATCTGCTGCAATAAGAACTGTCACACCTGTGTTTGCTCAAAGCATTACTGAGTTCTGTTTTCCTTTTGAATCATGGGGTGACATAAAGTTGATATTCTGGCTGTTGGAGCACTGGTGTTGCTTACATTATGTATAAGATATTTGAGTTTCTGATGAAGTAATCTGTGTTATGTTTCTGGACTATCACCTATCACTTGCACTTGTCTTTGAAGTGTCAAGTCATGAGATGCCTCTAGGTGCTTTTCTGGCTGTAGGGCATAAGGTTATTGTTCTTGTGACCTTTGTGAAAGAGTTTGACAAAATTTCCCAATCTGTGGAATAAAAAGAGACTTTACCTTTCAGCAGGGGTCTTTAAAAACTTTGGGCTAAATTTTATTTGACTTGTCTTCCAGATAAATCCAATGTAAGAGGTCATAGAAGTTTACTGGTAGAGTGATGTCATGACTCAAGACTGAAATCTAACTCCTGGTTTATAAAGCCTATGAGTTCACACTCTTTCAGACAGGTCTGAACTCTATGCAATGTTCTCAGAGAGAACTTGGCCCACTTGGTTTATGTGGTTTAAGGCGCTGCTACTACATAAAGAGTTCGGAGAGGAAACCGAGGCTGCCCTGGAGATTTACAACAAGTAGCAGTTTAAAAGACATTAAGTTAAAGAAATCTAGTTGTGTCTTACTGCTCCTTACTGTTGCTTTTCATCAAGATGCCTGCAGCTACTGCTGTTATTTAACATTCTCACGTTGTTAAGCCCCAGTGATGCTAATGGGTTTTGCAGTTGTGCACTTTGCTTGAGTCTTACAGCTGGATTCTCCAAGAAGCTCCACATATTTATAAATACTGCGTCCCATTTACCCTTCTTTGAACTTGCTGTGGCATATTGGTGTCAGTAAGGAAGGGCTGGCTAGTATTAAGACATATGCCCTTTCTTTCCAAAGAGAGATTCTTGCCAAGGGCTTACAGACCTCCGTCTCTGTATAGTCAAGCTCCTATTCTGTCACCCTCTGTGTAATCTGGAAGCACAGTGCCATACTGTCAATATAAAGGAAATGGGAGTTGAAATCACAACTGCTAAGTAAGATTTCCCTGAACTTTGGGAAGGTGCCAGTTGTCCTGGAAAAGATTTTTATCATGTGTGTTTGTTGCTGGGTAATTATTGCTTGCAAGACCACCCGCTCTTTGGCAAGTAAGAAAAGCACAGCTCAAATACGTGGCCATGACAACACTTTTGCAAAGCCCTTATTATATTGCAAATGTTTTTCTGTAGGTAGAACTATCAAGGAAATCAAATATGAGTTCCACATGCTGGTGATACAAATGGTTTGGGTTTGGGTGCTAGAAGAAAGCACCGCAGAATGAAAGGTGGAAATGTTCCATGCTAAGAATGGTCTGACATGGAAAAGCAAGTTCATTCAGTGGCCAGAAGAGCCCAAGTGAATCAGTTCGTAAATAGTGTCAGTGAATAGCCTTGTAGTCTTCCCCAGCTCTGAAGCTGAAACTCTGAGGACTTTGGAAAACTTGTAGTAGTAACTGGCTTGTCTTGCACTGCTCAGATGAGGCAGACTTCATACAAATTTTTGTGTAGAAAAGCAAGAGAGAATGTTAAGCAAATTGCTAGGAAATGTGGATATAAGAAGTCTAAGCCAAGAAACTGCAAAAGCAAAGGTATGAATGAAATAATGAATGAGCTCTCATAAAAATGGATATTGTCTATGAAAATGAAGCTCACTGTCTGGTAAAGTGATTAAAAGATGAAGGAGTATGAGTAGCAAATGACCAAAATGAGTTGCTAGTTTAAATTTGTACAGAATCTAGCTTAAGGAGAGATTTGCTTTACTGGTTTATTTACATTATTATCCTAAATGTTTTAGATAACTGAAAAGAAAATGATCCTTGTAACTTTTTTTTTTATATATAAATGCTATGCTTGCTGCTACGTAAAGCTTTAGTGGGTAATGCTGCAAAGAGATGATGGCCACCTAGATGCTTTGCTCAGAATTCCCACTGGAGTGCAAGAAGCGTGTTCCAAGGTCTGGCTCACATGTTTCTTTCTCTATCCTATAAATTGTGGTTTCTTGTCATGAAGATACCTTGTGCTTGTTTAATGGTCAAAACTGTAAAATTGTCATGAAAGAGGAAGACTTGAGAGCTAGACAGTTTTCTTGAAGACAAACAAGCTGTGGAAGTCATCTGATTTACAGCAATTTCTGAATCAGCTACTATGGGTGTCTGGCTTCTCTTGCATTTTACAGGAAGCAGGAGCTTCAGAGGTGGCTTCCAAGAGGGAAATCTCCACTCAGGTGGCATGTGAGTAAAGAACGTCACCCGTGGTGTTGCCCAGAGGGGCTCAGTTGAAGTGTAGTGGTCCTTTATAATAAACAGCCCTTTTTATTACAGTAGAGCACTGCTTTTGCCCCTTTTCACATTAAAGTGGTTTCCAGACCGTGACAGGTAAGGTGGTGAGAGCGCTGACTGCGGAGCTGTGGAGCCTTTGGCCCTGCAGGGTAAGCTGCTGGTGTTGGGAGAGGTGATGCTGGGAAAGGAGCCTGCTGCTGTCGATTTGCCCTTGGCCATAGCAGCTGTGAAACAACCACGGTGACAAAGTGTGGCTTGGCTGGGAGTGAATTAAAATGTATGAATCAAATCATCATGACTGAATCACAGGCAACTTTCACTAACGGAACAAATGCCTGGAATCCATCCTGGAGTGAGTACTGCTGTATGCAGCCATTGTGGGCATCAAGGCAACTGTAGGCATCTCCACTACGTGGAAATGCAGTTCCTGGCAAGCTGCAGACACTGAGACAAGTATGTGGGTCATATCCTGCAACTTTTACTGCTTGTGTTCATTAAAAGCTTCATGTAGCAGCTGTGATTACATTAATACTAAAATTATTAACTTGCAGGCAACCTGCAAGTTGGTTGGTTTGGTTTGCAACTCAATGCAAAACGTGCATCCAGTTCCTCTTTGATTTAATTCATCTCAGCTGGAAGTGTATATTATTGAAAGGGAGAATGCACGACAAGGCAGAGGAATGTGATGTAGGAAGACATAATTAAGATCTCAGAATAAGGAGAACACCTTCAGGTGTTGTTATCAAAAGTTTGGTTGTTATCAAAACCAGACTTAAGAACAGAAGAACAATGTAACTATTCTCTAGGAATTGGTATGTTATTAAATCTGAAGGAGCTGAAAAATGGCTTATTGATGTTTTGCTGGGCATCTTTTTCACTGGGAATATATTGGTTTGTTAAGCTGAAGTGAGTATATTCAAGCTGCTCAAACTCCCAAATCCATAAAGTGGAGAAAATTACTGAAATTTGGCTAGAAACCATTCTGTCTTTCCCATCTGGAAAAGTACCAGCCAAACTCTTAAGCTTCATAGCCAGAAATGATCACTGAAATGTCTCTGCAGTTACTCTCCTCAGTCAGACCAAGTTTGCCAAAATCTATCCTAGTCTTGAATCTCGAGAGAAAGAGTGCTTATAAAAACTCAGTTTGTGCCCCAAAATGCTCTTTAGAAAACACAGCCAGCACAGGTGTATGGTTTTTTTGCCCCCCACTGTAGTTTTTCTGTATTTACTGCATGAAGCATTTGTGGTGCTCTGTCCTTGTGCTGTACTTACTGTAATGTGACCTCTGCCTAATAGTGTAACAACAAGCTCCCTGTATATGGCAGTGATTAAGTATATCTGGCCTAAGTTTTGAAAAAATAATTGTCCCCCAAATCATGCTTCCTAGAGAACTTCCTTTTAATTTATTTTTTTCCCATGGCTCAACTTCCATCATCTAGAAAGTTGGTCCCTTTTCCAGTCCTGATCTGGTTACTCCGGATCAGTAGCTATTTTGGTCTGCAGGAGCATTACTGTGTTAATGTAGTCAAGGTGTTAACAGCTTCTTTCAATATAAATGAGCAACAGGTGAATCTGTGTCCTCCTTCCTGTGTGGCAAATCTAATTCTGCTGTAGATGTCTTGCAAAACAGCAGAGCTCTTTAGGATGACTAACAGTATGTAGAAAACATAAGACAATGTGAGCCCCATCCCAGGTTCACAGTTCCAGCAGTTCTTGCAGAGGGAACATGAAGATATGCAGTATCCAAACAACTTTTATCCAGTAACAGTTAAGTGCAGACCTGCTGACCTCTGGTAGCTTTGTTTCTATGATTTGCTGAAAATTTCCTAGTGGGAATGTTGTTGTTTCTTCATTCTCTGTTCCTTTTCATTTCCCCTTGCTCAGCTACTCTAATTGCCTCTTCTGCCTGCTGACTCATCTTGCAAGCTGCTTCAGCTCGCTCAAACAAGGTTTGAGAACTTTAAGTGCTCACTTGCTGCTTGCACTTTCATTTGCACTACTTGCTCCTACAGTACTTACTAGCCAAAGACCACAGCAGCTTGAACTTCTCCTTTGTTTTTGCTACGTGTAGTCTACATGTTTTTGCAGCGAAAAATGCTTTTGACTAAATAAAAAATAGGCATTGTGGTTAAAAACCTTCTTGTTTTGCCATGAGAAAAGAATTTAATGTTGCTTTTGAATTTTCCAATTAGCATTACTTTTTGAAAGAGGTATTTCTTATTTGGTATCCAAGGCGTGCAGTTCACTTTTGATCTTAATTTGCCTCTGCCACTTTTAAGATGCTGCTATTACCTTAAAGCCCTTAGAAACTTTGTTTCCTGATCCTGAAAATTGCATGGAATTTCATATGCTTCTGGCTAGGTGATGTATTGAGAGCTGAGAAATAATAACTGATGTAGTGCTATTAGCTGCTTGTACTGATGTTGACTTAGCTCAGGCACATCCGTGTACTGGCTTTGAGAACTGTGGCTTCTTAAGTTGCTTATATTGCAGTTCCACTCAGGAGTTTATAGACAGATTTTAATCACTTGCCACTGAGCAGAAGCAGAAGGGTCTATTGGATATTGTCTGATGAAAAGAACACTTATTCACTTTTGACAAAATATTTTGAATGACTCTTGCAAGGGTAAAGGGTTTGGAATGAGGAAGAAAAGTGTAGGCAAAACCAAGGAAAATGATCCCAAATTTTCTAGGTCTCGATGTTGTTATAGAGCAGTATACTGCACAAGAATTGCAATAGACTTCTGTAATCATTTGCATCTGATTTCTGGGTTATCTATTTAATAGTGCTAAGCTTTGCACTCCTGTCAGTAGCACAGACACTTGCGTGCTCTCGAGTAATGTCTTTGTGACCATGTCTACTACAGTAAAATTCCGTCTGCTCAGTGCATCCTCAAGTAGCCACCTTTTCCATCAATTCCCAGTCCCACATTCCAGGTGCTCCAGGTAACACACATGCACCTCACACAAAAGCTTCTACTTCAGTCCCCTTACCCAGACCAATTCCTCCTCAGTTCTCCTTTGCCCTGGAGGCAGCTACTGCACTGCCACCGCAGATTTCAGGGGAGTAGCCCCTGATTTAAAGGAGTTGAGAAATGAATGTGATGGTTCTCTCTCTAGCTTCGACTGAGCAACATGTGGCTATTCAATACCATGCTGGCTCTATCAGGCATGCTGATCCAAAAAGTCCATGCTACTAATTTCCAGAGAAAATGGAATTTTGCAGAGCTCTCTTACAACAAACATAACTGTCAATACTGTGAATCAGCTAAGACTTAAGCCATAATTTGTAATATAAAAATTAGAAGTGGAATTTTCAGAAGTGAATTACACCACTGTAACTAGTAAGATATTTAACATATGTGGAAATAAAACTATAACTTGTGTTACTATTTTTAAGCTATATTGATTTTTAAATGAATTACCGTACAATGAAACACTGGATCTGTTTCTCAAGGGAGATTGAAAATTAACATCAAGCCATGGTGTAAATAATAATGCTGGTTTTGCAAGAAACTTTTCTTTTTCTTTTTTTTTCCCTCCTTCCTTTTCTAACTAAACTGGAGGCATCTATATAAATATTTCAGAAAACAGAGCAGAGGAAAAGTTACTCTGTAGAAAGTTTTCCTTGTTCTTTTCTCATATGGGATGAGTTTCACTGCCTTGGTGACTGTGTTTTAAAAGCATGTTATATAATTCTCTGTAGATACCCACAGACAGATATATTTATGGTTTTTGGAAACTTCATGTAATTTAGGCATAAAACTTGAAGTGTATTTTATAGTTCCTCATTAATAATAGTTGAGAATTATGTTCATCTAAGGCAGCACACATAAATTCTTAATGTTCAGACATTCATTATATGCCTGTGATGGTTAGAAGTTGCCATAGGAAAATAAAAGGCAGTGATCCCAAAGGTTATTTTTTTATATATTCTTTTAAGCAATTTGGAAAATTGTGTTCATTCCCTAACAGTTATTTCCCTTCGGCTTCTGCATTCTTCCACTTAATCTAAAGATATCATCGTGAATATTGAATAAGTCAAATCAGGAACAAGACAAACTTTTTATTGATGAAGTTTTCATTAAGTATGTCAGCACCTTATAAAAAGAAATGCTGAATCCATAATTTTATGGAGGTTATAAATCCAGGCAGCTTTTTGCAATCACAATTTCAAGACCTTAACAGTGTTTGTTTGTATCTTATTTGAAGACAGCTATGGCATAATTGCAGGTGGCTACATGAAAGCTTCTTATGTGTATGTTGACTTTATACCTATGAAGCAAGTGAAAAGGCAAAAGTTTTTTCTTACTTTCCTGTCCAGAATATATTTGTGTTGCAAATTATACTCACGCTTTAGTAATTGCAAATTGAACTGTAAAAACATTTCTTTCCATTTTTTTCTAACTTTCCAGCAGCAGAGCTGGATATGCAGAGCCATGAAAATGCAAAAGTTTCAGTCTAAGAATAGAATAAGAATGAGAGTAATTGGGATTTTCTACATATTAGGGATTTCTTTCAGTTAGTATAAAAGAAAAAGTCTGTGCTGAAACCTCACAATAGATGGATCAGAAAAGGTCCATTTTATTCTAGTCATGTGGTGACGAGATTTTTTTGTCTGCTTATGCAGTGAGCAGAAAGAAACAAACCAAATGTGGTGCCATGTTCTGAACAAGCAGTTCAGCTGGCACACACACTTACAGTTTCCTTGATCCAGATAACAAAATTGCTTGCATTTTGTGAGAAGTGCTATGTGGAAATACCAAAGGTAAGTTTTCCTATAGCACAGATTTCCCACATTATGCCATGGCTGTCTCTGAAGTTTCTTTTGTTCTGAGACTGAAAACAGATTTGATGCTGCTTTGAACTCTGCAAAATACTCTGTGTGTGTGTTGCAGGATCAGACGTGTCCAATTTTTTTCTCCTTTCACTGAACATTTTCACCTTGGACTTTCAAATCTGATATCTCATGTGAAATAATTGTTCCTTAGCTGGTATTTTATGGGTGTTGGGTGCATGTTGGCTTCAGCTGAAACTGTGAGTATGAAAGGCTCTGGAAAAAACCCAGATCTACAGCATTCTATTTTTGTTTCATGGTGTTGCTCTGGTTTTAATCTTACAGATTTTCTACTGAGTTTTGCTTTGAATGGTATAAATAGAGCCAATATTGATGGCCAAATCCAATAGAGGTGCTTGCCTAAAACCAGCAGGCGGCATGACTGGTGTTATGATACAAATTAGCAGTTACAAAACACGCATCACCCGAGCCCATCACCTCTGGTAACTTGGCAGGCAAAATTCAGCAAGGGTCTGGAAGTGACCCAGTCGTGCTGCTCAGTGCAGACCAAGGATGAATCCTGCTCAGCCACGTGCTCACCATTGCTGGATCTGGCGAGGGGATCAGACTCTTTGTGAGCTCTGAGCCACCCAATCAAACCCATCACCACTAGCATCTGGGATGTCCTTTTAACACTTGGCTGGAGGAGGTGACATTGTGTCCACTGTGTTGTGTAACACCCTAGCGTGCATGTGGAGGATATAGACCTGTGCTAAATCGTCTCTTCAGGCTTATGATTTGTAGATTTAAACTATAATCTCCTTGAGATTATATGAAGGAGGGTGTTGCAGGCACGAATGGATGAAGGGGATCCCTGTGCTTGTAAACTGTGTCATGGTGAAGGAGGAAATGTTGGAATTGTGGCTCTGGAAGAGGAAGAGGCAAAGGGTAAGGTAGGTTAAACAGGATGGAGACTGGGCTGTTTGTCTCATGCAATCCAAGGAGCATTTGCATCATATACTCAGTATAGCTAATGTGGAAAGTGTTTAATTCCTTGGGAAATAAAAAACTGAAACAAAGTAATCTCACAAGGTGAATGACCCAACCACAAAGCACTAATGGGGTTGTCCTTGACAGATTATTTTCAGCAGTGTGGAACAGTGTCCCCTCTGCCTCCTTCCCAAGTCTTATTTCGCCTTTGATTTTCTTTTAATGTTGGCTTGCTAGAAAGGAAAAGAAAAAACAAACAAAACCCAACCAAACAAACATATAAAACCAACTTCATTGCTACTAAAATAGGCTAAAGAGAGCAAAAAGACTGCTAAATTTTTTCATTATGATCCCAAACCAACTTTCTATAGACTGTGGCACAAAAGTATTATCACCTAATGTCTTTTACAATTTTTCATCTTTACAACAGTATTTGTTAGCACTTTGTAATTTCCTTTAAGCTAGTCTCTATCCAGGCTATCAAAGAGCATGCAATATAAATTTCTTATTGCACAAATAGGTTCCATGAAAAGCAATGTGTAAAATGCAGATCATATTGTAGCTGTTTTGTTTGCTGTCATTTAATGTGTGCATCCATCGCCCCATCATAAACTCATCATGTGCTTTGTACCTCAGCTATTAAAAGTTCCCCCCCCCGTAGTTGGCGGATGGGTTCACAGGCTGTCAGCTATGAAACAGTGATTCCCTAATTTAAAAATTAGTCTGCTCTGTTCAGTGTCCCTATAAATAATTTAAGTAAGATCACAAATTCAGAAGTTTTTCCCTCCCCCCTTTCTGATTGTAATAAATAACACTGTGGAGCAAAGAGCAGTGATCTGCCAGGCAGAGAACATCCGAGGTAAGCTTCTGTGTGTCAGATGTGAACTCGGTGTACCTCTTGGCAGGCAGTCACACACGAGCACTGGCAGCAAATCACTGAGCATATGTGCTTGAGTAACTCCTGCCCAGTGGGGATAACGCTTGACATTCTCTCTGAAAGATAACTTTTTTCAGGAATTCAGCAAAACACAAAGACTTTGAGGATATGGCTGCTTTTCCTGGAATTAGCAGGCTGAGTTGAGTTGCAGGCTGAGATTCTTTGCTTCAGCTAACGTTACATCTGCCATGCATAATACTGGATATTTAAGTGCCAAGGCCACACTGTAAGGAAAAGTAGTGTTTAGCTGGAGGCCTTGATTAATGAGAGTCAAACCAAGAGGAAGGGAGACTGGCCCAAGGTTGGTGTCATATATTAATAAGACCAGAATGAAATCTCCACACTGTGGCCACTATGAATTATTTAGTGACCACAGATGGACAGATGCCATTTGAGTCAACAGGGTTTGGCTGGAACCTGCCATCAGAGCTCTGGCTTTGTCTAAAGCCTGGTGTAAGGCATGCACAGCAGGTCTCTTGCCAACTGAGCCCCTTTCTTTTCCCTGGTGAGCTTTGGCCCTTTAGCAGCATCCTGGTCCCTCGGAAAGAACTGAGTGTCCCTCTCCTAAGAAGCACGATCTTTATTTGCGCCATGTTTGCCACTCAACAAATAGCATCACACAGCTGACTGTAATTCCAAGGTTTCTACCACATTCTGTCCCTAGCTGAGGGGAAAAGCACCCAAAAAGTGCTCTTAATTTGTGCCAAGTGGCATCCATTCTAGAGAATCCTCCTTGAGGTAAGCATAGCTCCTTCACAGCATCCCCTCCATCCTACACAGCTCACACCAGTAGCTGATGGAGACCAGTGGACAAGGAGCCAGCTACAACAGCTTTACACTGGTGGAGGAATAGCACTGGGATCCTTCTGGTATAGGAGGAGGAGTGTATGATGGGGCAGACTGAGATGAAAAATGTGGCTCAAACCAAGACTAAAATTTGTATTTGGTCAATAATGGAAAAAATTATCAGCACAGCATTGCTATTGCTCTGTGGTATCTGTTGGCCAAGCAGTACCAAATGGTACTGTAGGCTTGATGTGTATATTATTTTCAGGCAGCTCTCAGGTTGTGTTTACTCTGCATCATTTTGAAAAAAAGGGGATTTTAACCACTTGCCATAGAAATTAGCTATAGCACAGGAGATCTCAGTGTTTTATGGTTTTGGTGAGAAGGACACAAGAAAGAGGAGAGACTATTTGAGCTACCTGACATCTTGACCAATATGGTCATACTTAGGTTGACCCAAAGCCTTCATCCAGACTGTGGGTGGGTGCATCTGCAGCCTCTGGAGAGCAGAGCATGCTGATTTCCCTGGCTGAGCTCTGTGCGGACTGGCAGAAAACCCCTATCCCTGTACTTGAGGAAGGGAAAAAGCAGAAAATGTGCAAAGTGTAGGATCAGAGGAGGATATGCAACTGCAAGATGGGGCTTTGAAATAGAGATGGAAAGTCACTGTTTTGACATTTTGTCCTCAGTTAAAATCACTAGAGTTTGAACTTTGAATCCTCTGCTGCTTTGGTTGTGCAGTTTGTTTGATTTGGGTTGGGTTTTGGTCGAGTTCAGAAGAAAAGCTGCACAGTTGCAATGATCATCTATAACAACCAGTTGAGGATTATTGGCATCAACATTGTGGCACTCCTGAACCAGAGAGACCCAACCTCTGACTCAAATAATTTTACAATATAAAATTCAATCCAGCTAACTTAAGATTCTTCTTCACCTCAAGTACTAATTATTCTCCTTCTGCCCTCTATGTATAGAGACAGAAGAAATGTCACGATTATAATTTCTGTGGATGCAGTCCAGGAATTTGGTGGGCACAGTATGCCTCAGACTTTTCAGTGTCTAACAAGAGCTGCCTGTTTGCTTTTCTCATTGCTGCTGAATGAGTATAGAGGTCCCAGGAGGAGGCTTGAGCTGTCAGAGAAGACAAATAGGGTGTAATCTGAAAAGTTTGAAAACTACCATTGAAACAGATTTCTGTCACTGCTGAAGGTAGTGTCCACAGAATTTAAAGCTGTTGGTAGCTTCTCTGCCCTTTCAGCATCACTTTGGGTGAATCTCACCTGGATGCTACTATTTTTAATCTAAATGGGCAGAGTCTCTCCAGGTAGTCTCAACTGAAGATGTTATTTTTCTTCCTGGGCTCAAATGTTGTGGAGTGACCATTAAGAATCACCTGGTGTTGCCATAGGAGAGTCTGTTTTAATGATAACAAAGTGATTTCTGTCCTTTTTAGGGCATAAGCCGCTGTCACTGTCATGGATAGAATAATGGAGGTTGTCATGTGAAGGGGGCCAGGCTGACTGGTTTTGTCAGGTGTAATTTTCACTGAAGTTACACAAGAGATGATACATATTTTACCAGAACTCCTTTTGAACCACACCTTTAGTGGAGACCTTTTAATGAGAGGATCCTCAGGAACATATTTAGAATGAAATTTCCTTCCACCTGCACTTACTTTGTTGGCTATTTTCTCTCTCAGCTCATCTTAGAGTTCAGAGGTTGCAGTTTTAATTCTGTTAGTAATTATTGACTTGAAGTTTTGTAAGATGTAATTTTCTTTCTGCTTTTGAGTGGAGGCGGAGTGGGAAGGGAGGCATATTGATGGGGGCAGTTACAGGACAGCTGCCCATGTATTTTGGCGATTGTCCATCAACAGGGGTTACCCATTGTGGGACCTCTCAGTCCAAAAAGGATGATGAGAAACTGGGAGGGTCCAGCAGGAACTAGCAGGGTTATCAGAGACATAGAGCACAAGACCTATGATGAGAGGTAGAGGGAGTTGGGTTTAAGTAGTCAGGAGAAGGAAAGGCTTATGCATAAGGTGTGACTGGTGGCCAAATGAAAACTGCAGGATCTGAGGTTGGGTTCCACTTAGGACAGTCATGTCAGGCTAAGACTAACTTGTAGTAAAAATCAGATCAGATACAAATGCAATCCTATAAGTTTTTGTAAACCTATATTGTGGGTGAATACCTCCTTTCAGTTCTGCAGTGTGTTTTAATACACATCTTCATGGGGATTTTCATCAGCAGACCCAGTCTCTCGTTTTGTCAAATTCTAGGAGAGGTTTTTTTATGGTCAACTACCTTTTCCTGTCTACAAAATGTTTTCACTACTCTCTCATTATTCATTGTTAATAAATTGAGCAAATCAGATTGATTTTTATTATGGTACATAGGAATATTTTCCAATCAACCTTATGTGACATAGAAAAATTACCAAATATTTCTATTTTTTATTTTCTGTCTCTGAGCCAGCTTCTCATTTACTGACATCCCTTGACCACTTATTTTCCAAAAGCACCTTTTTGCTAGAAGAATATCAATTTCCATTACAATGATCATATTGGTTTTCTTTCTAATCACTGTTTTGCTTACTAATTCAAGGAATCACAGAGTGAAAAACCGTCACCTTCTGTAGAGAAGCCTTATTTTGTAACCCCAGCCATGAGCGCTATGTTTTTGAGATCTTTAGGTGATTAAAATTAGCATGGTTGCACTATTTGTGGTGGAATAACGTTGATGTGTGAGAATCTCCATTTTTATTGGCACTGACTCCTATAAATGGACAGGAGTTAGCTAAGAGGTGAGACAGGCATAAATGGGGACAAGTGGTTCTGGTGCATTGTAAAATAGAACATATGCATTCTTTTTTGAAAGTTTTCTTCTATGGACATAAATTTAACATTTTCTGTTTCTTGTTGATTCTGTGAGGACAGCATCTTCATATTGGGGAAATAAATTTTTCTGCTCACAGTTTCCCCAAATCAATTAATTATTCAGTATTTGGGAACTCTGTTATTTCATAAGCAAAAGTGATATGGTAGGAGTGAAGAGAAGTCACAACATGTGATGCCACGACTCATGTAAACTTAGGTATGAAAAGGAAGACTTAGTTGAAAAGAATGTAATATCCACTCATTTATTGTACACATTTATGTGTGTCTCTAGGACAGAAATCACCCATACTATTTATTTTCCAGTAAAATGCTGAAATTACAACATTTCCACATGTGTGTATGTTAAAAGCAAGTCATGATTTTTAATTATGGAATAGAAATTCCACTCATCTAAATTGCAACAGCTCCTCTCAAATCTGTGGAGTTATATGAATTTAACCCACCATAATTCCGGACCAGTCTATTTTAAATAGAACCCCAAAAGGTAGTCAGTTTGGCTGCCCTGAAAGCTAAGCTAATCTAGACAGAAAGGTCTACTAGGTGACAAGGAACAAATAATGAATATTTTATATATCCCTTCCTGTTCCTTGAATTTGGTGTGTTATTACATAAGGTGCCTGGCAGCTTTATATTCAGTACAGGAACTCTTCCAGTAGATGTCCTTTTTTCTTTTCAGAGCAGCACAGCAGTGGCTGTCACACCAGCACAGCAGGGGAGCAGTTGCCACATCCTGGCCATGGTTCCTACTTGGATTTTCAGAGTTTGTGCCAGCCTGGCATGGAGAGTGGGAATCACCAGTATAGTCCCCTTACCTCAGAGCATAATGTTTTTTCATTCACATCAGCCTAAAGATCTTGTATTTGGTCTGTTTGTTTGGTGACTGGCATTAACAAAAATAAATGTTACAGGGAAAACCATTTTGCCCAGTGAAGTATTCATCACCAAACTGGTTACTGCCATCCAAACTTCAAAGTATCACACGTAACTTCATTCCTGTGTGAGGATGAGGATATCTTCTGCTTGGGAATGTTTCTCTGACGTCTGTTCAGTTTATTTAATCTTTCTTGTATCACAGTGGACCATGAACATGGTATAGTTTCCTAGGCAGACAGAATCCACTTTCTTTATGTAAGTGTTATTCTGAGTCACCTTAACAAGAAATAGATTGGTTGCACTGGGAAAGGGTTGTTAGCTTGAGAGCTTGGAGACAGAAGGGTTTTGCTGCAGAACAGTAAGAGAGCTTAGACTGTCTAAAACTATAATGTTTTAATGTGCTAAATCGCTGTTCCCTAAATTCACAGTCTTTTTATATTATGGTAAGCTTGTCATAACTTGCAGATGTAGGCTGGTAAATAGCGTATCTTATATTTAGTAAATAGGAAAAAATATTTAAACCTTCCCTATAGAATTTTTTTCACTATGGTACTTAAACTTTCTGGAAAAATGCAAGATGGCATAAACTGTCAAGCACCAAGACAGCAAATTTAGTACAGCTTTTTCCTGAGGATGAACATTCAAGGACATTCCAGCCTTTCTGCTTCAATTCTGAAAAAGATGCAGACAAAGTAAATATTAGGTTTGTGCTCATTTCTTTTCTTTGCACATCAGGTATCAAAGCTCTTGCCAGTTTTTATTTTGGCAAGCCCAATTACCAGGTTTGCTTGCCAAGGCTGTAGAGAAACATCCTTTGCTGGCAAGATGGACTAGATGACCTAATGTTCATAGTTGTCCCTTTCTGTAGCTTCTTTACTTCTGCTAAAGACTGCAGCACCGTTGTCTCAACTTACTGAAATCCTGTTGCTATAATTTCTTCACCACTGAAATTAAAGCTACTTGCCCATAACAGAAATAAAGTGTGTTGTATTGAAAGACACGAGCATTTATCAGAGCTCTACCACAGGGTTTGGGTGTCTGTGGGCCACCTTTTCAAAGGTACCCAAATAACATATTAAACATCTAGTGAAATTTGTGAAGTGACTGAGAAGCTGCACTTTGAACCCGTTCTCTTGGTAATGACTGTTTCTCTGCTGAGCAAAAGGACTTGGAAGGACAGATTTTCACCTATTTTACTAGGTGAGAAAAATCTATTAATCTCTCTTCCCTCTGCAGAAGTGCTATAAATGCACCAAACCATGAACTTAAGTGTTTTTATACCTTGTAATGACAAACTGTCCATGTTACAGTTCTTATTTTAAAAGCAGGAACTATATAAGGCACTTCTTCAGGAAATTGGCTTTCTCCTCATTAAGCTAATCTTTTGCCCCAGAACATAGAGTATTCCACATGTTCACAATTGCTAAAATATGCTCTCACCATCAAGTCATTAACGAAGGAAGCTAAGTAAGAGATACCATTAGAATCATTACTTAGTGACAAGATATAAAATTATTCTGACATCTCATCTCTTAGGCTGAATTCTGTTCTCATTTTGGTGTTTCATTATCAAGATAGGAATTAAAATAATAAAGTCAGGGTTTAGCAGATTTGTTTCTGATCTTGAAGCCATATGGTCCTACTGCAGCTGCTGCATCCTTCACGAGTAAGGCAATAGCAGAAGAGTGGCAGTAAATAAAAATGTGAAGAAATGGTTATTATTCTAAAAGACACGACATAGGTGAATGCAAAATTGCCTAAACTAGAAGTGGATAACAACCATTTTATCTTGGCTGTCACTGGATCATAGGATCATATCCTAATCCGCTATCTTTGCAAAATCATCACCTGGGAATTATCTCTGGCCAGGACTGTGCTACTATTATCTTTTCCTTCTCAACACACCATCATTTTCTTTTAAAAGTAGCTACAAGTTAGATTTTTCTATGTTCAAAAATTACAGTCATAAATATCTGACTCGGTATCTGATCAGAGACCAGGACAGAGAAACTTTAAGTAGCTGGCAGGGTAAACAGAGGCCCTGTTTTATAAATTTGCTTTCTGTTTTTCTGATTTATTTTGAGGACAAGGTTGCAGTCTGCATTATTTTTTAAGCAACGTGTGCATGTGTTCGATGTGTTTATTCTCTTTATCTTCAGCTGCAGTGATCAGCAAATGCAAGTGCAAAGCTGAGTACAGGTATATTATAATGCTAGTAAATGGTTTGCTGAAGCCTCATTACTGGAGGAAGCAATAACGTCAATTTGCACCTAGAAGCTCTTTTTTAAGTACCAGTTCATTCTAGCAGAAGGCAGTTTGATCTGCTCCAGGAGGGTGCACATCTGTGCACAGCATTGTAGGGAGCACCTGCACCAGCATTTTAGATCAGCTCAGGAGCGTGATTTTGAAATGTCTTTCCCAACTCTTCCAGGTGTGGCTCCTGTCACCTTGGCTGATTGTCCAGTGCCACCCCTAGAGCCCACATGTTCCTGCAGACCACACATCAGGCCAACAGCATGATCAAGCCTTGCTCTGGAAGGCTGCAGCACAACCATGACATTATTTCACACAGTGCATTGAAAAAAAGCCAGGTCCCTCTTGTTGTCATAACCATAATAACAGTAATAATAGTAATAATGATAGTAATGATGGTGTCTCACGACAAGAAGGGCCACCATAAAGTCTAGGCATGATCTTTCTAAAAGGGGAGGGAGCCCTGAAAATTATGGACACAAGCCGACCTGTGCCTCCAGAAGCTGGGAATCACTGCCCACATTTTATTTCACAGTATGTACATCTAGTCTATAATTTAGAAGATGAAATACTTTCCCTGAAACTTAGGAAGTACAGGCTATCCATAAGGTTTTGCACCACAAAATGCCAGGGCTGTCATGTTTTGACCATGGGTGATAATGGTGAATTTTGTTCACAGTAATGGTGTGTAGACAACTGAAATTTAAATGAGACAAAAGCAGCACCTGCATGCCTTGGGGTTAAGTCTTGGAGAACATTTGTATGGCTGGAGAATTATTTACAGCATTTGTGTATTTGCAGTCCTGCAAGAGCAGCATTTGATTGGGGATTGGGGACTAATTGCAAGCGAATATAAATTGGTCAATCTTAAACAGAAAGACAAGAAAACAATAAAAGAGTGTATTTGGGCATTAAAAGATGAAAAGGGCAGAGAAAGATCAAAACCAACAGAAAGAATGACAGTTAATGGAGCAAGGACATATCAATCAATACATATCCAGTGATTTCATATTTCAAGCTTTTGACTCACTTTCTTGCTGTCCCGTGTTTCTTTTATCTCCATGTTGATGCCAGAGATACTGTGATAGCATAGAAATCCACTTGTGTGCAAGAGCTTGAACATCTTAAGCTAAGATTTCAAGTACTTTGATGCTAACACCAAGTCTGTTTATTAGTCTAGGCAGAACCAAGCTCAGTGAAAAACATTATTCATTTATAACAAATAAATAACACAAAGAAAATTGATTTGGAAATAATTATTCAAAGGAGAAAACCGCCGGTATTTCAGTGCAACATTTGCATAAAGCTTTATTTGCAAAGTGTTATTCAAACATATATTGAGGTACTGAATAAGGAAAATATTTATCCATAATAAGTATTTGATAAAAATATTGCCCAGCTTTGCAATGAATAATTCAGTCTGCATTAGCGAGAGATGCGCGTGACTGCACATTATTCATATCTTTATAAATGCTGTGGTAAATTGCTACAGGTTAATAGGTACTTACAGCTTTTCTGTGTAGAATGCTATTAGGTCCAATTTCTCAAAGGAGCTGAGCCACCCAGAAGTTTAAATATGATAATGATTGCAGATACTAAGTCTGTGTGTAAATCAGGCCATGGCAATGTTAGTCACAGGGAGGCTTTCTGGGACTGGCATGGAAGGATAACACAGCAGCCCGAAATAGGGACATGTTCTGTAGGGCTCTGCCGTGTATTCATTTCACCCTAAATACTCTTTTCTTCTCAATACAAAAGGCATGTTTAAAATGGATACAATTAAGTGTTTAAAAGCTGATTAGAATCTGAACAGATTGCTGATGGCAAATACCAAAAGATGGATGAGACTGATTACTGGACACTGCAATGAAAGATGACAAACCCTTGTGAAAAGTAAGGCACAATAATCTAAAAAGCGCACTCAAAAAGATCTCCCTACCATGTTTCTACTTCTGTTTCATTATAATTGACATATAGGCAGGCAGTGGGAGTCAAGCAATGTAAATAGCTGTGAATCTGGCATCCTGTTGTTAAGCTCTGGACAGGCAGTGAACAAACCCATGTTCCAAGCCACAGAGATGCATATGAGGTATGTGTAAGAGAAGAGAGAAAAATAGATTGTGTAACAGTAATAACATTTTCTTGAGATTTAGCTTTTTAAAAAGCTTGCCATTCTAAAGCAAACTGCAGTTGCTTGATTCCAAAAAATATGTGATTTCTCAGAGGATTTAAAGTTAAGCTGGTTCAATTATTCACCCTCTGACTTCAAAGAGCTCTCTAGACTGTATCAACCCTTATGCCTGGTTAAAAGTTCGCATCTGCTGTAAAGCAGTTTTGATAACACAGAAGTAATATTGCCATAACCAAGAGTATTAATAACAGATCATTAAAAAAGCATTGTATCTATTTATATCTCTCTGCTTATCTTTATACACATCCTAACAGACCATTATTTCTGTACATTGAACTACCCAGTGACCCCAGAGTAGGGATGTACACATGACAAGATTATGCTAATGAAACATTAGTTATTTTATCAGGAAGCCATGCCTTGAAGTTCACTGGAGAAAAGCAGGGCATTATAGCACAGGCCACCAAGAGCACAGGAAAACCATAACAGCAGGGCCTTGAAAGCACAGGACATTACCAGGAGCCTTAACTACAAATCACAGGTAGTAAATTACTGTTTCCAAGAGAAATGCAATCTTGAGAGCAGGTTGAAACCAGTTTTAACTGGGACATGAGTTGAGTTGTGTAACAGCCTATTGCACCTGGCTGGCAGCACAGGTGGAGACTCCTTTAGATGGAACACAAGATTGCAACAAAACCAACTAGTCACACAGGAGTCTTATTTCAGAATTGGGTATGTGAGTTGATCGCTGTGATATCATGTATGGATGCATGTGTAAAATTATTTCATCATTATATTTGCTCCAGTGTTGTATTGCTTGTGTTTGGTTTGAGACTTTGGTTTAATTGGGGTGTAACGTGCAGAAAGCTCTACATTTCAGTTTTCTTGGAAAAGAAACATCAACACTGACTGCTATGTTGCTTAAAACACCTTTGTTTTATACAAAGCTTGCAGACCCTTATCATCCCAGATGATGCCATTCCATATGTCCAATTCTAGCATAATTGGCATTGTAAATCACTGGAAAAGACTTCAAGACTTTATGTTTAGACATAAAATATGGGCTTACAGCCTATACTGTCTTTTCAGGAACAGGATTATGATCTTGTGACTGATTTTTAAGCTAAAGAAAACTGATGTGCCTTTTCTGCCTGCTTTTATTTTGTGCTGACGTAGGCTGATAGAGCAAATAAATAAATAATGTTTACACAAAGCTGTACTAGAATCATGTAGGTTTTATAACATGGTCACACCTGAACAGCTTGATGATGTTGAGTATGTAAATTAAAGATGTTTCTGGTGCATAAAAAGATGCTGCATGCTGTAAGTGACAAAGCTGAAATACTGACTCACAAATTAGCCGTGCCATCCGGTGAGCTTGTTAAACAGCATCCCCCAGGAGACAGTGATAAATGTGAATGATCAGCCACGAATCCACTTAGTGGATATCCTGTAAGGATAAATTTTGAGCCCACATTTTTTATTTGTAGGGAGTTTTCAGATTTGACCTGCTTTTTCCTTCTTTTTATTTTTGGGAGCTAGTGTTACAGTGCTGTTCCAGACAAGAGCTACCTTAAACACACTCTGAGAGATGCCTTCTTGGGTGGTTTTTTTTCCTGTATTATACCTGATGTTGTCTACACGAGTGGTCTGCACTTTTAGGAAGTCATTGATCTCTGCTGTATCAAATCTTAGCACGTCCACTAAGGACCAACAGTTTCAAACAGGCAGAATCCTCTTCACATTTCTATTTTCCTTTACATCCTTGATATGTGGCCTCTGGCTGATGTATTCTGGCTCCTCATGCTGCCTCCTTTCCCTCAGCACACTTCATTCTGGAAAGCTTTGCTTGGTAAGTACCTGGCTTCCTCTGAAGACCACTCTAGAAGACAATTAGGTGCTATTGGCAACTCTCAGGAATAAATATCTGCAGCCTCCATGCTGAGACTGGAGAGAATACATTCAGGCCAAGTTCCAGGGTAGCTCACACTGTGTATCTGAGCAGGCCTAAGACTTTGACACAAGGTTACATTGGCCAAGTCATGGTTCCGTGTGATGTTTTAGTCACTTCAGACCTAACAGCTGTAGGCTGTGTGATGTAAAAGCAGGAATACATCTGTTTTGCTGAATGTCTAAGCAGTTGTATTTTAAATATATATTTTCCATTTATATTTTCTCTTGAAAGGGCATTCATGCAATAATTACCTGAACTGGTTTGTACCGAAAAGACCTAACTTAATGCCATTTTTCAGCTTCAGAAAATATGTTTAAACTATATTCTAGCAGGATCTAATTCTTTATTTTACTCATACAAATCCAAGATGTTCAGGCTCTTAAAAACAAACAACAAAAAATCCCCACAGCTTGGCAGTTTCAGCAAAAATTTAAAAGCATTAAATAATGCATTAGCCAAGACTTCATTACTTTTATCAGATATAGCAAGGTGTGTTATAAGTATTACCAAAACTGACCTTCAGTTGTCAAATTAAGTTAATAGATTTGAGGCACATTGGGCCAAACTTGTTCACTTAGTTTGGCAGGGCAGACCCCCGGGCTGCTCTGAGACACACAGCTCCTTGGCAGTACTACTGGCGTGTTGGAGCTGATATCCCAGAGCTGTGCTGCTGTATCCTGCTCCTAAGGTGGGGTGTGAAGTTAGAAATCACAAGTGATGAGCCTCCAAGTGGGCTCTGGGCATCTCTCTGTGTGTAGCTTACTCCAGGATTAGATCTAGGATTTTGGGCCAGAGGAGGCTACAGGGACCAGTCAATCTGACCATCCATCTAGAGAATTGCACCCACTGTAGGTGGTAAATTTGCCTCATACAAATCAGATTAATGCATCCCGGCTGCCTTTAATTGAGCACTCTGTTTCCCTCTTTCTTTGTGCTCAGCTTTTGCAAATCACTACTATACAAAAAGCTCCACAAAAAAAACGTCATGAGGCTTGGATAAAACACCAAAAAGTGTAATTACAGATGTGCTCAACAAGCTATTGCACTTGTGGTGAAAGTGGGATCCTAGCATTGATTTTTCCATTACTGCATCAAACTCCATGTATGATGCATTAACAGCGCTTCAGTGGCTGTATATGAAAATCCTTCACTTGCTACAGCTGCTTCAGTGCCTGCTCTCTAACAGCCTCAAAACCTGTCCTGTGTCCCCCACAGGGGGTTATTTCAGTGGCGTGAGAAACAATCACTCCTGACACCCAAGAACCAGACAGTGAGAGGGGAGATGGCAGCACATCCCTCCTGCAAGATTGCACCTGCCACAGCACCCTGAGTAGTGCAGGGAAGGGAGTCAGGGTTTTGTGAAGAGGGCAGAAATGAAAAGACTAATTTTTGCCCCGAGAAGGGCAGCTGTGCCAGTGCAGGTGTGCCAGTGCATCCCAGCGCTGCAGGGAGAGCCAGCGCAACCTCCTTCGCTTGGGGTTGGGTGAAGCACTTTGTCTCATTCTCACATTAAACCATTGATCCAAGGCAGACATGAAAAGGAGCCCTTCTGTTTTGAAAATTCCCACAGCTCCTAGTTCTATGTAAGGATATATTCCAAATCCCCAAGGTACAACCAAGTGTTACCCACTTGGTCCACCAGCCAGCAAATTTGCTTTTCAAACCCACTTGCTAAGTGGTTGCTCCATGTGGCATCACCATCCTGCACAAAGCCTTAATTCCCCCTCTCTGCCCCACCCTTAGAGATCCTTTACTTTCCCTAAAATGTGGATGAAGTGTCTTACTAGCATGCTCAGGGCCACAAAAAAGGACAGCAAAAGATGGCACATTGGACCCTCCACCTTTCAAAAGGTGGAAGTTTTTGGAAGGAACAAAGCGTAACAAGAGCCAGAGACCTGCTGTCAGATGCTGTGGTTGGAGGGGTGCTAAGAGGAGGTGAGAGAGTGCATCAGGATCAACACAGCATTTAGATGAATCCAGAAATAATGATCTTGTACCAGCCTTACATATGATGAGTCTGGAAAAACTGATTCAAGTTCAAGAGGTTGCAGGCAAGAAGATAATAAGCAAAAGTTAGAGTGGAATTGGGAGAGAAGTGAGGAGGACTGGGGGACTGAGGGGGATAATGAGGTAAGTTGTTGCACATTGTGGTTTAAACCCAGCTGGCATCTCAGCCCCCCACAGCTGCTCCCTCACTGCCCCCAGTGGGATGGGAGGAAGAGAACTGGAAGGGTAACAGTGAGAAAACTCCTGGGTTGAGAATAAGTACAGTTCAGTAATTGAAATAAAATAATAATAACTTGTAATGAAAAGAAGATTATGAAAGAGAGAGAAATAGAACCCAAGAAAGACAAGTGATGCAGAAAAACCCAATTGCTCAACACCAACAGACCAATGCTCAGCCTGTTCCTGAGCAGCAGCCCCCCACCAACCTTTCTCCCAGCTCTATGGGCTGATATGACACCGTATGGGATGGGATGTCCCCGTGGTCAGTTGGGGTCAGCTGTCCTGGCTATGTTCCCTCCCAGTTCCTTGTGCACCCCAAGCCTCCTTGCTGAAAAGGTCTTGACTCTGTGCAAGCACTGCTCAGCAATAATGGCAAAACCCTTGAATTATCAACACTGGTTGCAGTGCAAACCCAAAACACAGCCCTAATAGTTATTATGAAGACAATGAGCTCTACCCCAGCCCAAACCAGCACAGCACAAAAGCAGTGTTTCTCTAATGTGCTAAATAAGAATGTGATAACCTGTTGATATTTTATATCCTAGGGTCAGGTGTATGTGAGCAAGCATTTTCCTGTCCTTGGAACCTGAAAGTGATATCACTCATCCAGGCTTTCCTGTGATTAGTTTTACCATAAAATGACAGTGAGGCACTCAGCAACTGTGATTTGAAGGTAAGTTAAATTTATTCAGTATCAGCAGTGCATCGTTCCACATGGTTTTAGGGCAGTGTGATCCATCACATGCAAGAATCTCTGGCAAGAATATTAACTAGCCTTATAGGAATATAAAATGTGCTAAAGTAATTGGCCCCCAGAAATTACTTCCTTGCTTTCAGTAACTCCAATTACTATTCCTTTTTAAGCAAACTTTCTAATATTGCAACACTTCCTGGCTTTGTTGCTGTTCCTTGTATGGTTAACATAATGTTTGTGTTTCTCCTTACAAGTGACAAGAACAAGCTCCAACCCAGGGACTTTGGAAACTAAATGCCTTTTCCCTGGTATTCCTTAGCAAGTAAAATTTCCCCACCAAAAATGCTC
This sequence comes from Pipra filicauda, assembly GCF_003945595.2. Classification (NCBI taxonomy): domain Eukaryota; kingdom Metazoa; phylum Chordata; class Aves; order Passeriformes; family Pipridae; genus Pipra; species Pipra filicauda. Next base: position 499,886 of record NW_024103541.1, read on the forward strand.
TGACGCTGTCCAAACACAGAAGCCAGCAGAAGAGGAAAGGAAGATGGGAATATTTTGCTTTGTTTCCTAGTGCATGCAGATAAAGAGTAATATTTATGTGTGTGCGCAAGATCATTTAAACTTTTGCAGTACCCCATCAAATTTGTATTAGTCCTACCTCCCCTGCTGGCAATGACATGCCACAAAATTAATTCTGTAAGTCCCCCTCTGTCGACCTGTGTGCCCCTGTTGGTCTGACTCCATGGGAGTCACCTGTCTGGTCCTGCCTGGAGTTACCCGCAGCTACTCGGAGGCACTTGGCAGGCAGAGCTGTGGGAGAGGCAGTCCAGCTTATCTCTGGCTTTAACGGTCCCTCACTAGGCTGTTCACTTGCCATGGATCCCATCTCACAGGGGAGAGCAGGGAGCAGTCCTTGGATGTGCTGCTCCGCCAGCACCCAGAAGACTGGAGTCCTTTGCCTGAAAAGTAGACATGCAAACCACCTGCTGTCCTGCCACATCCACCCTTCCCCATGGTCTATGCTCCCAGTACACCTGCAGCTTTGCTGGGAGGTATTCTCATCCTTACAGTTACTCCTCAGCCTGACCTCTGTTGGAAGGCTGCCAGCGAAATTAGGAATTAATTTCAGGTCTAGCGGTGGTTTTAAGTGATGCGACTGCTTGTCTTCTGGGAACATGATTCGATTCCCAGATACTGTCACTGGGCTCTGAACAGACTGTGCAGAATAACAGTTTTCAATCAATACTGACCTAAGCTGGAGATGAACCCATCCACAAGAGACAAGAAGCTCTTCAGAGCTCCCATTTACAATTCCCTTTGGCATGCTGATTCCCTACCAGTGGCCGATCCCTTCTTTCCCAGGATCATTATGAAGCAAACTCCATTTCATTTAGGTCATGACCTTTTGTTTGATTTTTCGGAGAATTATGACCTACTTTGTGACTTGCCTTTGTGCTTGTTTTTAACTCTTCAGATGGAGTAAATAGTAAGTAAGTTAATTACCAGAGCACAAACATGTATTTTTAATACTAGCTTCTCAATGTAACTGGTGTAACATAAAAATATTTAGGGCCCTTCCTTGTAAATCTAGCAACTACTAGTTCTGAATCTGCTGCTTTTACTCCTACCCTTGGTTAAGTCTCCTATATCTCACTGCAAAAAAAAAAGTATTACATGAAATTTTGCCAAAATGAAATATCTAGCCTGAAACACAGTAGAGTCCATAGCTTAGAATAATGCTGCATCTTGCCACTGGCTAAATTGATCTAAGTGTTACCATGTCTACTGGAATACAGGAAAAATAAAAGGAGATTCCCCCCTCCCCATTTTCCTAATCCACCTTTCTCTATATTAATCTGAAGATGAGCTTGTAAATGGTCAATAAGGAAGCCAGGGCCCAGTGGCAGTTTGCTGAGCATCTGGCCTAGATCCCTAGCTGATGCATATGTATATTTTCTATATTTTGTAGATCCTTAGCTGATGTATATGTATATATGTATATTTTGAAGTTCATTACACCAGCAGCAGATTGGGTTCCTGAACAGTAAATACTGACTGCTATAAGGCCCTATTCAGCTTCAACAAACCATCATTTTCTATTCTAGCTCTTTTCTCAGATTAAGTCCAGATAAACAAATTAAAGCATGTCACAGCAAGATAAGCCAACATAGCAGGGTTTTGAAGCCATGCTTTGATTTTGCTGGAAAGGAAGTATGTCACTGATGCTGTGCCTTAACCAGGTCATTTTGAAGTTTCCCCAAATTATATTTGCCCCTTTCCCAAAACAATAAAATGCTACTAGTTGGACCATAACATACAGTGCATTCGGAATAGTGTGACAAATGGCCAGTTATACATAATAAGCAGACCTCTAGGAACATGAGGTAACCAAAGACCTGACAGAGACACAGCCCTGAAGACCTTAATTAGCTGAAACACCCTCTGACCTTGTCTTCGCTTTGTCCAAGTAGAGCCTCCAAGACAGGCTGTAATGCATTTATCCAATAAACTTGTCACATGAGAAAGGCTGTGCAGCAGTGCTTGGTTGGGCCTGCCTTTGCTGAAAGCTAAGAGGATCTCAGGTTGTTTACCAGAAGGTATTGCACAATTCACAAGTCAAAACCAGGCTGGCAGGCTTTGTGGGAGCCACACTGCATAGCACTTCCCCAGCTGCCTGGGTCAAAGGCTTGCATAACATTAAGAAAAGTAATGTGTATCTGTGATATTATTTGAAGTGTAAGCTTCATTAAAAATATCATCTGGTGTAATTTTCCAGCTCAGTATGCATATGTGATTTTGGATTTCTAAAATACAAAGAGAAAAAAGGCCTAGCTAATTCTATTGACATATATTGTTCAGTTAATTTTAGATTCTGTGGCACTCTATTGGTAAACCATTTCACACATTTAGGTAATTTCCTCATACAATTGCATGTGAGCAATAATGCCAGGAAACACAGACTCGCTTTATCCCTCTTCCATGCGGTGCCAAGCGAGAAGCTCTGATGAAGTCAGTGCAGTTACTCCGGTGTGAGATGCGTGAGTCTCACCTTCGCACCACACAGACACACAGACAGAGCGATGCCGTCACTGTTTTGTTTAAACACTCTATTCTGTGCTGAGTCTTCAAATTTGTTATTTGACTCAATAAATGTTTGATGGTCTCAGTGTAGCATCTAGTGGAGAAAGGGTAAATAACAGAAAAAATGCAAAGCAGAACCGTGCCATTAACCCTGGTGCACAGCAGGGAAGAAAACGTGCCCTGTTGAGGAGAGGGAATACTGGGAATACTCACTTCCACAAATCATTCAGCAGAACACTTCAAGGGTTTCTGCGAAGTGGCTGCAGTAAACTGGGTACAATGTGGGGTTTGTAATCCTGGCAGAGCAGGATGGTATCACTGGCCTGACTTCAGTTTCTTGAGTCCATGCTAATGCTGTCTCCAATTTAACTACAGAGCCAGAGCTGCTGTTCCCCAAATTCTGTCCTGACTTAGCCTCTGCACCACCCAAATGATGTCGGTGTTACTGCAGCAGCTGGTCACGCTGGAAACACCACAGCCAGATCTGGCTCGGGGGGACTTGGCTCAGGACTAGTCCAGGACCGTGGTGCAGCCAGACCTCGCAGGGCTCAGGGAAGCTGTGAATGCACAAGCAAAGCAGGAATTGTTCCTGCTGCCTTTCTGCATACTTAATCTGGGATTCAAGGGCTTAGCTTTTGAGACATTTCAAATCTCAGCAGGTCCTGAAAAATGGAGTCCCTGTATAATTATTTAACAGCAGCAAAAAAAGCTTAGCATAACATTTATAACATAATTTTTTCTTCATGTCATTATTCTATCCTGTTTATAAACAAATTAGAGTAGTATAACCATGGTAAAGGAGAAGAAAGCTTAATTTTCAAGAACCATGAATTTAACAGAGTAAAGAACAGAAGGCTTGTTTTATAATTATTTTCTTCAAACTTTATTGTGACTTTTCAAGTGCATCGTATCTTTAGGATTTTATGGGGAGGTGAACAAAGAAGCACAAATCCATACACCAGCATCTGCCTCTAGGCACAGTTCATAGTGGAGAGTTTTCCACTGTTAAGAGGAGGGAGACAGCTATGAAATTATTGATGGGGTTGCAAAGCCAGTTCCTCATCATATGGCATGGAAATGTGTTGCCTTGGGCAGGAATACAAAGTAGAGGGTAAGTATGTCCCTCATTAACAGCACCTCTAGAGAACGCTATGGTTAATCCAAAATTATCTGAGATACAGTTTCTTTGCAATTCATGAGGACTCTGTATGTTGCCACATACATGCAGCAAGCACTTACAGAAGGATCTGCATTAGCCTGGTGGCACTAACCAACATGTAGCAGAAGATTCAAGGGTCACCCATCCTGTATTTGTCCTTGCTAAATCTTCAAAGCAAGATAGAGACCAGATCTGCTTACTCCTTCACCCCCATTAGCACACCAGAAGGTGTAAAGTAGGGGATTCTCATTTCCCTACCTTGGTGCAAAGAGTAGAGCTGACTACGAGCGGTGGGGCTGCCCAGCTCCTGAAGTGCCTTTAAACTCAGTCCTAATCTCAGTCCAGTCCCTCATTACTTGATGTTTTCCTGTTCCTCTGAACTAGTGGGGGTCTTGTCCAGTAATCCCATAACAAAAGTCCACTGGAATCAGTGTAACTACCCTGGTTTTTGAGTACTTAAAGAAGGGCAGCAGACATCGCTAAAAAATACTCTCAGAGCAGTCCAGTAAGTGGGAGAGCCTGGAGCTGGAGAGAAAGAGCTCTGGATTTTTACCATTTTACACAGAGAAGAATTACTTTATGAATACTTTCTGCTGTCCTAAAAGCAACATTATTGGTAAAGCCAAGTATTCAAAAAAGAGCTTGTTTACAAGACTGTGAAATACAAAATACAGGTGCATTTTAATGTGCCTTCTGGAGTATTTTCTGGCTTTTTCTACTTTCTTATTTCAAAGTCCCCACACTATTATGCCTAGAAACATTGTCATTATCATTCTTATTATCAATACCATGGCTGTTTATAACACTAGTACATGAAAGCTAAGATTCTTAGATAATAAGCAAATTTTACAAGCTGTGGGCAACATTACAGACCTGCTACAGATCAGATAAAAGCCACATTAAATCTGCAACTAGATGGTAGCCTTGGTGGTGGTGTCACCAGTGAGATGAAGCACTGATCCATCCTGTCCTCAATGTGTGGTCCCTTTGTAGTTGAGTAAGAAAGGTGCAGGTAGGATAGTGGTGTAAATGCAATACAGAGCTGTGTTGGTTTCAGTGCAGAGAACAGTCCATAGGGCTAACAACTCACCCTTTACTGGCTCCTCTCTTCTTCTATGTCCCTGCTAACCCAGAAGCCAATATTGTGTCTGTGAAAGCATCTTTCCAGGGCTCTATCCACTGGACAGCAAATAGTTTGAAAAGTTCCATTGGCTCCCTGGTCTTATTGTCTTTGCTGGTTGTTTCATACGTCATCTGGTACACTCCATCCATACTATTTTTAGGGTACAGATATTTTTAAGTAAAAAGAACACATACAACCTTTTCACAGTCTTGATCTGAAAATAATTTTTTCATCCTATTAGAAAATGCAGTGAGCTGAATTTTCTGTAAATGCTGATGCTTTTTATTATAATTATTCTGGCTAATTTCTACATGATCAACCCAAGCCTTCTAATGTTCTTTGCTATTTATAACATGAACTTTGGAATCAGTTCAGGAAGCTAAAAAGTGAACGTTCTATGAATCAAAAAACACAGAATGAGTTGTGCAGTTCCTGGAAGAACTTAACCGGTCAAAAATCTCTCTTGACAATTTTAATTACTTTGCAAGGAGGCTGGAATGTGGGTGTACCAGAAAGTAGTTCGCACATATGTTTTGTTTAGCTGGGTTGCTGCTGCACCTTCTTTTGTATTTTTCTTAGGAAAGGCCAAATTTGGCAGTTTTCTGTACTGCACACTCAAGTAGATGGTTAATGCAAGGTCAAAGCAAACCACAACAATCAATAAACACTCCTTGATTTTTCTCTTGAGAGATGCTTGTAAAAAACATTTACTTTTTAAACACTTCATGTTATACTGCAGTGGAGAAAGGCATTTTCAGGACTGGAGTTGCATTTCTGGCTATGGCTTACCAGAGTGGGAAAAGCCTTTCACTGCTGCTGTTGGCAGACAATGTCGACCTCAAAACCTCAACTGTGAAACTGTGGAGCAGTGAGAGGTGACATATGGTCTCTGCTGTGTTTCAGATGAGTGAGTAGTTCTGTGCAAACTTTTGTAAAGAAGCCTGTCAAAGGCCAAAGTAACCAAGCACTACAGTACTTTTTTTTAAATCCGGAGCAAAAAAAAATGGGAAGGGATGACAGAGAAGTCATTTTCTCCTCCCCTCTTCTATATATTTGTATTCTATATTTGTATTTTTCGAAAGGTTTCCCAATGTTTTCCTTGAAACAGACTGAAATGTGAAAACTGCCCATCTTGAAAGCCTGAGCTCATTCCAGTGCTTGCCTTGCAGATCAAGGAAACAAATCAAAACAAGCAACTTCTTTACAGATGTACAATGTGTACAGCTTATCTACACAAGTTACTGTCACCTTAAGAGAATAAAGTGCTGTGGCCTTTACTCAGACGTAGAGATCTTAGCAACAGAAATGTAAATAGCATTGAGTGCAAAACACAGCAACCTGTGCACTTACATTGTTCTTGTTAGAATCAGTGCTATCTGACTTTTAGTTTTGAAGGAAAATGTCTACCTTCCTGATAGTTACCTACAGTTCAGTCAGATACAGGTCAACATAAAGTTAGGGGGACAAAGAATAAAACCTGTAAGTCTGAACTGCTCATTTCAAATATTAATTGGATCTTTTTATCCCCACAGAAAGGAATCAATAGTAGAATTGAACTAGTTCCTCACAAATGAAGCCCACTGATACTCTTTTGCTTTTTGCATGTATCTTTCTTTCCTCCCAAATACTCTAGAAATTTTCTGACAAGTTGCAAATCCAGGAGGTTTTAGTGGCAGCTGTTAGTGCTGGGTTGCTTAATGATGGACTTAGGAAAGGAAAAAACTATTTTAAAACATGCAACATAGCTCAAACCAAAGTTATAGGCTTGCTGCAGAAATTATTGGGTGAGGTTCTTTGGGCTAAGTCAAAGTGAAGGTCTAAATGGTCATTTTTGGCTTTGTATCTATGCAACTGGTTTGCTTAAAATAAGATCACTCATGGATCTCATCTCAAAACGTTGATCACATCCCTTTTAAGGTTCTAAAAATGTTCATTAGATGTTTCATTCATTTAAATGTTTTACTGGGATTTCTCAAGTTCAGAACCCAGAGGAAACAAAATGTCTGAGACAGACATCTCTCTGCTGTGGCTGTAATGTAAGAAAGGCTGAACCGAGTCCCACCAAAGGTCCAGATAACCTGGCACCCTGCAATTGCCTACAGTAGAAATATAAGGACAGAGCAGTTATAGCTTAATTTCTCCTCCTATTTGCCATCTCAAGTTCTGGCTATCTAAGGACAGAATTGGAGTCTCTGTCCATTTTTCTGAAAAGCAGCCTGTTCTTCTGTTAACTTGCAGCCCTTAGTATTTTTGGCATCTAAAGGATCTCATGATGATGAACTACTCAAATTAAGCAGATGTTGTTTAAATAGTACTTCCTTTTGCTTGTTTTACACTTCCATCTGAAAAAAATATTATTAGATTTATCGTAGTTCTCATGAGAAATTAATAATTATTCTCTGTTCACCTTTCACATGTCAGATGTGATTTTCGATAGCTGTATTATATCTCCCAATTGTCATGCATTTTCTAAGTAGTTCCAGAGTACTTGATCTGTCTTACTTAGAGGGCATTCCATCTTTCTGATCAATCTGGTCACTCTTTTTCCTGTTTTTTCATGTTATTCCAACCCTTAAGATGCTATCACATGTCAAGGGGCTATAAGCAGAATTTTGTGTTGTATTAAAGGAACGAACATGATTCCTGACCATCGTGTTTTATGGTTGCTTTTTCATTTTCTTCTGCCCTTATCAGTCCTAACTGCCTCCCTGAGCACTGAGATAACAATTTCAGAAAACAATCCACAGTGACTCCAAAATATTTTTGCTGACTGATATTAACTAATTTAGAGCCTACTATGTTGCACAGATAGAGATTTTTTGGGTTTTTTTCCGGACATCTGTGTTTGTTGCATTTTAGCTGCTATTTTATTACCTACTCTGTCTTTATCATGATTTCTTTTTTTTTTTCTATTTTGTTCCAGCAGTCTTGGGTTTTTTTCCTGAATAATTGTGAATCCTAGAAAACACTGTCATCTCACTGCTTACTCCTGTTTCACTTACTGCTTGTGAACATGTTTTAAAGCACAGGTCCCTTTGGAATCTCACTGGTCTCCCTTCTTTGTGATAATTTACCCATCCATCTTTCCTTTGAAGCACTTATCAATCACAAAAGGAGTTCCCCTCCTGCATTTTGTAAAACTGTTTGGGGATATCTATGTATGTGATTGCTTCATCCAGGCTGCATGTTAAATTTTCTTCACATCACGTCTACAGTCCCCTTATTGGTCAGACTGGGAAGACACCCAGAACATGCTCTATCTCCCTCTGTCCCATACATTTGGATTTTCTTCCTGTGGAAATTAAACTAAGAGTAAAAGCAAGCTGGGAAGAGAAGCAGAGCAGGCAGGAGAGAGCAGAAGATGGTATGAATGTGGTCTTCCTCCAATGGGGGGTTGATTATGGCTGAGGACTCCAGTGCCCCAGTGTTTATACACAGTCTGTATAAGCCAGCTCCTCTTTATTAATATTTGCTGACTTTGCTGACATTTTTAAAGCACTGTCAGGTTTGGAGTTTCCACCTCTTCCCATGACATGGTGATAGCCATATGTTAAACTGATCGGTTTGTTTTTCCTGTGTTTTCCCTGAAGTCTTGTCTAAAAATTGGAATGTCATATGGCACTTTCTATTCCTCCAGAACTGAGTTCACTCCAAACCATAAATTACAAAGCACATTTAATAGTTTGGCGATTTCAAATCCAAGTTCCTTTTGAACCCTGGGGTGAGAAACACGATGTCCTGGCAGGCAGGTAGTGTACAGTTAGCTGACTGGCTCCAAACCCACAAATATTCAGTTTTGTGAACATGTTTCTTCTGACCATGCCCCTAAAAAAGGTTTTGTTGTGGCAATCACCTCAAAATCTGTCAAAAAGAACTGTGGTGGGAAAAAAGTACTTAGTTGTCTCCTCTGGTTTCCTTGCATGCTTCTGTTATATCTCTGTTTGTGTCTAGTTCCTCACATTCTCTGGCAGATCTCAGGTTCTTGATGTGTTTGGAAAAGTTTTTATGCTTCAAAATATTTTTTTGACCTGCTTTATTACAGTTTTCAATTTAACTTGCCAGAGTTTATGCTATTCCTATTGGATAGAAGCAGAAAATAACAGTGTTCCACAAGTGAATGCACATGTGGCATTCACAAAAAGGCTGGGGTATTTGCAGTGGGTATCTAAAAGTTTGACCTTGAGGTACTTTGATGTTTGTTAAAGGCAAAGGAGTTTGTCAAAGAGTGGATAGAGAAAAAAGGACTTAGTGAAATGCAGTATTGGTGTTTCTACCATCTTTCATTCTCAATATATTCCTAGAGCATTGTCTTTTAAACATGTTTATAAGAGAAATACAGCCAGCCTCCAGACTGGATGATAGCTGCAGCAAGCTTATTAGCACAAATTATTATTTCACAGTAGTCTAACAACTAGTACTGTGGAGCCCTACGGCACCAGGTATTGCACAAACTTAAAGAGAAAGTGAGTCCCTGCCCCAAACAGCGAAATGATTCTGTCCTCATAGCTTAGGACACTGCTGCACACAAATGTTCAGTATTTATGTCCATACTATGGACATGTTAACAGGGAGACCAAAGCCAGCACAAACGTGCCTGCCATTCATGCTGATCAGTGGCACACTTCACATGGGATTCAGCCAACTCTAAGGTTGTGCCTGTGCCCCTGAAGTCTCCGTGAGCAAGGCACGTATGGTCCATGGGCTTTGCTGAATCAGGATGCTACTTTATAGAAAATGTATCTGCTAATAAACATACATTATGCTTGATTAAGCTTAGTGTTAAGATTAAGTGCCTTGTCTCCTCTTCTCATAGCTAAACTCCACCTGTGGTGAGAGTCATTTATCTTGAATTGCTGTAATGCAGTGTTTAAGTACGTCTTCTTGGCCACAAAGCAGTTTGCATGGTATTTCAGTGAGAGGCTTCAAATCCCATTCACATTTTTAATATACATTTCTCTCACATAAATTATCACAGCTTGGTTGGCAGGTCTTGCATGAGTAATAAGGTTGTTGGCACAAACACATACCACAGATCTATTAAGTAAAGAAAAAGCTTATGTTTGTTCCTACATTTACATGAGATCTGTGAAGTTTAACTTGTATAAAACAGTTTAAGGTACTGGTGTTTTACTAGCAGGACACAACGAGCCATGAGATAACACATCCTCCTCAAAATGCACAGCACAGTACAGAAAAATCCCCATGCACCAGTTTGAAAATTAAACTCTTGCTATGCAAAATATCTTAGCAAAAGGCAGCTTTCATTGCTTATGTACACAGGCAGACTGCAGCCAAAAACTTGCTGTTATATGAAAGAGCCATGCTACTGAAAGAGAATTAGCTGAATGCGCTTTTTACACGTGAAAGAAATGTGCTCTCTTTTGAGTAAATAATGACAGAGTCACATTTCAGTTCACTTTCTCTCATTCATAATTTTGGGAAGTCATGGCTGAGGGTATATAACACATAACTCAGAATTCTGCAAAGTAAGTTCTTTGCTGAACTCCTCATTGTAAGGTCTGAGCAATGTCTGTACTCAAACACCCTGCAGTGCAATTTTGCTCTATTGCTTTTTTTTAAGAGCATGAGCTGGAGAACTTTGTCTCAATATCTGTTTTTAAAACATTTAGTGTTCTTGCAATGTAGGCCTGACCTGAAGTACTTTGCACATGGTGGGAATCTTCCACTGTCTTTATTTAGGGCTTTGAATCAAGTCTTCTGTAAACAGCAAAATGCAGGAATAACAATGTATTGTGAGGAAATAACTTTGGGATGTCCAGCCTTTAATACCAGTATGTGTCACCAATTTTGTGTTAGATTAGCAGAACATACCCTTTCATAACAGTGCAAGGTCACATTTGCCAAAAAAATGTTGTGTCGTTTACAGCCACGTTGAGAGGTTTGGATTGATTCTCTATCACACACTTTGGACAAGGTAATGTATTAATTATTGTTCTTCTCAAATTGAACATAACTGTGTGTTTAACATAAACTGTGCACAGGTAAAGAAAATGATACGAAAATGTGAGAGGCAGACTTTGAAGCTTAAGTGCAAAGGGATTAAAATGTATCAATGCAATTTTTGCTAAATTTACAATGATATGAAAGGGAATTATCAGGAAATCAAGACAACTCTGCAGCTAAGGATCCCTTTAATGCACAGAAGAACATCTTCCCTGCTTGAGAGGCTGGCAGCAGCTCAGAAATGCAGGATCCAGTTGTTGGATGTCCCTACATGCACCAAATAGAGACAGTTTGTCAATATAACTATGAAGATGTTCAAGAAAAGCTGGAGCAACATGAATGCAATAAGGAATGGCATTACTGATGCTGTACATACTATTTGGGGGCTTTATGAAATCATCAGCCTAGGAATTGTTCCATCCAGGGGAATCATTCACATTTCAAGCTTTGTCATTTTATGGACTTTCATTAAAAATCTTTAAATCCAAGCAATTTGTAATTGTTTTCTATTCATAATCATTAAGAATTCTATTATTTAAAAGTGTTTCAGAGACTGTGCATTATGTGAAATTTCTGCTTCATTGCCCTCCCTAAATTCAGTCTTCTAACACCTGATTCAACTTCTTCATGAAAAAAGATGAGACATGGAGAATCCTGTATGTCCTAATACTCAGGAAAAGGGAGAGAAGGTTAAAAGACCTTGGATTATTTAGCCTAGTAAAATGAAGGGGGCACAACTGCTTTCTTAAAAGTAATTAGGTAAAATACCACTAAGAGGGAAGGGCTATTTAGGCAAAAGAACAAAATTGGCACAAGAGCAGTTTAGGCTGGAAATGTACATAAGGTTTACAAACATCAAATGAATGAGGTTTTAGAAATCTTCCTAATTAGAAGAGTACATGTAAACTCCCTATTACTCTGCATCTTGCTATGGTTAGGAATTTAATTGTGAAATCCAAGAACTCATTCCCAAACATTTGGACTTGGTAATAGTAAGGGTCTTTCCCAAGATTCTATATATTCTATCTGTCTCGTATTGGCCTCATAAGCCACCAGCGTGCCTGTAACAAATGTGGACAGAGCCTTCCCAAATCTTCGTTCGCGAAGCCCAGCCATGATAATGATATATTCTATGTGTTTTAGGTAAAGAGCTTGGTTGCAAGAGATTGTATTTTAATAAATGGACATTAAAGAAATTTTTAACCAAACTCACACATTGTACAAATATATCAAAGCACGGAGTTGTGTTAAACCACGTCTTTGAATGCCAATCTTCCCATAGGCCACATATGAAAACCTTTATGTAGCCAAAAGGCACAATACATTTCACACCTTGGAGAGCTCTGAAAAAGAGCTACAGGCAGAAAGGACTCTCTGGGACATTTGCAGGGTGAGGCTGGGTGGACATGAAGGTTATCACATTAAGACAGGCCCATTGCCCCTCTCTGGCTCACTTCCTCCCTCCGTAGGAAGGGGAATAGGGAGAGCGGGGGACGGAAGAGCGGTGGGAGAGCTGCGGTCACTGAGGCCTGACCGCCTCAGCACAGCCACAGGTGTCAGGGACAGATCAGCTGACCAATCCGTGATCACCGCCGCCTTGATTGATGGTATAACCAGCCAACCAGACAGCCAGATGGCTCCTAGTCCCGCCCTCTCCTTTTACGGACAGGCCGCTGGACCAATAAAAGCGAAGGCACCTCGCCCGCTTCCCTTTGGGCTCTCGCGAGCTCTGCGGGCCGCCCCCGCCGCGGGGTGACTGCGCAGCCGCCATGTTGGTTGCTATGCTGCCCGCGTGAGGCGGGCAGGAGGGCGGGCGGCGATGAGGGGAGGAGGCTGCGGGTCCTCCCCTCTCCTCCTCCACCGCCGCTCGCTCATTCGCTCGCTCGCCGGCAGGGAAGGCGCCTCCGCAGCGCCCCGCCGTCCTTCCTCCTCCCCCAGGTCCCCTCTGCCTGCCGGCCGGGGCTGCGCGCGAGGTGGCCGCCGGTCCGTGTGAAGCGGCGCCGCGCCCCGTGAGGGAGAGCCCCGGCCCGCGCGGTCCCCCCGGCCGGCCGCTGCGAGGAGAGGGGGGAAGGAGAGGCCGGAGGGGGGGGGGAAATCTGCCGCCTTTCCCCCGAGGCTCCCCCGTCCCTTTCTCCCGCAGCTCTTCCCCCCACCCCCTCCGCCCCGCTCCCGCTCCCTCGGCCCGGCCGCCGCAGTACGATGCGGCGCTCGCCACTGCGGCGGGGCGCGGGGCGGCTGCTGTCGCTGCTCCCGGGGCTGCGGCTCCGGCGGGCGCTGCGGGGGAACTGAGAGGGGTGGCGAGCGGCGCCTCCGCTCCCGGTCCCGATCCCGGGGGGCGGGGAAGTGCGGGAGCTGCGCGTGCCCGAGTGTCTGCGGCGCGCGTGCCCGTGCGCGCGCCCGCGGAGGGTGGGGGGGTCGCGCGGGGCGGCAGCGGCGCGAGCGCGCAGCCCCCGCGCCTCTTCCCTCCGCGCGCCCCGCTCCATCGGGAACCAGGACCTGGATGTTACATGAAGGTAACGGCGGCCGCCGCCGCGGTCGGAGCTCCGCGCGGGGGGGAACGGGGGGTGCCGCGAGCCGCGTCTCTTGTGCCGTGACCCCCCCTCGCCGCTCCCCCGCCCCGCAACTTTCGCGCTCAGGTCGCCGCGGGCGGAGAGCGGCTCTGCCGGGAGCCCTCTCGGTGGAGGGGGGAGTGTGTGTGTGTGTGTGTGTGCCGTTCCATTCGGTTTCCCCCTCCGAAAAAGCCAAGAGACCCGGCTCCACTCTGGCGAAGGGGTTGTGGGGGTTGTGCGGTGCTCGGGGTGGGGGCGCGGGGGGCTCGTGAACAGCCTCGGGGGGATCGAGCTGCGGGGGCAGGTCGGGGGCTCTCGAACGCGGTGAACTCTGCCCAGCGCATGAAACGGGTTTTTATTTTAGTGTGTTTAATATAAAACTTTGCGATCCTGTGCTTTCTAGGCACATGTGCGCGTTGCCCTGGTTATGGGCAGAGAAAATAGGTTTGAGTGCTGTCGTTGCATTCCTCTGGTACATTTTTAGTGTCTCTCTCGAGCAGAAGGCTTGTATAATCACTGTGTCTATATGCGACAGAGGCTTTCGGTGTACCTGATGATGGGTTAACTCGTGCATGCTGTTGCAGCACCGGCTGGGAGAGGAATAACGTCTTTTTTCTTTTAAAAACCTCCAAGAGCTAATTGCTAAAACTAGATAGCTGCCAGGGTACGTGAAACGTTCCCACCTCTGATCTATTCAAAGAATATACATCGCTCAGATGTAAAATACACGTGAATGAACTTTGTGCTGCCACTTATACCCTTCCAGGACGTCAGTGTGGCCAAGCTGTTACAATTTTTTTAACTGTGAGACAGAAAATATTTTCGTGATTTGTGTGTTACAGAAGTGCTAATGGATCTCAGCTGAAGAATAATTGTTAGACTGCAGTGTGCACATACATTTGCTCACCCGTGGGGCATTTCTCTTGCCCTGAGCTAAACTCTGTGTTGAATGGTAAGGGGGTTTTGTGAGTGCACGTTTGCCTGCTTGTTTTGGCAAATAACTGCCCTGTAATGTTGGGAGCCACCAGCATGTTCACATGTATGCAGACATTTATGAGCTCGTCACGTTGTGAGTGTGCGTTGCAGGAACACAGGAATGAGTTGGATTAGAATTGATAAAACCATTTTTTTTATTAGGTATGTATATTATAGGAAAGTTTTCCAGTTCATTGCCTAAACATAATATATTCAGTATTGTAATCTTGTGGATGCCATTTTCTTGACAATGGATTTCTTGCTTCACTGACCTAAAAAGTTGTTTTTACATATTGGCATGACTCTGGCTTGCACCATGTTGATAAAATATGATTCTGGGTGATAAGCTTACAAAAACGTGCACGTGTGTCAATATGTTTCCCAGGCAAGTTTATGCTTTATAAACTCAGAAATGTAACTGTTGATCTGATTTTTTTGGTATAATTCTGTTGTCATTACAGTTTTTGTGTATTTTTAGATTATGTGTATATTGTAGTTTTTAAAAGTCAGATTAAACATTGAAATACAAATACATTTTCCTTGCAAGCAGAAATGTATTAATATTTTGGTATGTTTTGGTTACATTTCCTTACATTTGCAGTTAAGTTTGTTTGGAATCAGGTATACCTACTTAGAGTTTAGTTTGATGGTTACTTCTTTTTCAGCAAAATTTTCCATGAAATGTATTGTTTGTTGTCATGCTTTACAATTCTGTTGTCTTGTTAATGTCTAATTTAGGTTGTACACAGCAGTATTGATTGAACACACTTGCTAAAAATACTTTTGGGGTTGGGTACACTTAGACTGTAGCAGCACGAAAAGTTCAACCTATACTGTTTTTCTGGGATTAGAATTAATTTATTATTAGCAGCTATATTTGTAAAACATAAATAAGACCAAAATCCTGCAATCTTAGATGTAATGCTACTGACTCTGTGCAGTGCATTAGCTCTCTATTAATGAGCAGAGTTCATGTAGTACTATTTACCATTAGCATATTTGGAATATATGGTAGGGTAATGTCCAGGGTGTATCATTTTGGCTCAGATCCTGCAGTGACCCCTGTTTGGGCAGAGGGATCCACCTACACAAAACTGGCTGCAGTAACTGGAGCTCAGATATTCATTCTGGCTCTGTAGGCACAGGGCCGATGTTTATCGTGGGCATTTGCTGTGTGTGAGTGTTTGGTTGTGTTTGTGTGGTGTGTCACAGAGGCTTCTGAGAGTGCAAAGAGCTCCAGGGTTGGTGCCCAGAGTAGCAGCCTAGTACAGTAGTGTGCGACATAATTACTTTGTGATAAAGGGTTTTTTAAAAAAATTGCTTTACGTTGTAACAGTGCTGCTGAAAGATCCTGATCAGCACTCGGGGCTTGCACTTCACTTGGGTTATTATTTATAATGGGTTATTTTATGAATATTTTGTTGAATGCACGTGGGAGTTTTGTGCATTGGTTTATGCTCACATATGGAAAGTGGAATGAACACTCTCCAACTGTGTTCTGGAGAACTGAGTGGAAGTTACAAATTTGCATATACTGGAGGGGAGGATACTCAGGGTGGTTCACCCTTAAGCTCACCTGTACTTGGGAAACAAAGCTTGCTTTTGACAGTTCAGACTTTGGGCGTAGTAAATGGATTGAGTAAATGTCTTCTGAAAATTATGGTGGATTAAATATTCAGTTTTAACTTTTCAACTGATCAGAACTTTCATTAAAATGAATAGTAGGCATGTGCATGGTTTTTTGTTGTTGAAGTCACTGGTAGATTATTTTTCTTAAATTCATGAGTAGCCCATTTCTGTGGTCTGTCTTCTTGAGTCTTCATCCTACCATTCTTCCTTGTCCCCCTGTCCCATCCCCCCCTCCTGTCTGGGTTTAAATTCGGTACAAGATCACATGAATCCTATGCCTTCACATCCTGTTTCTGTATCACCTCACTTCTATTCTCACCAGTTATAAAAATGGTCAAACAAGAGAATCTTTCAGCAGATGGTTGACTGGGGTTTTTTGTTTTGTTTTTTAAATACCACACTTTCACTCTGGTGCTGTCACTTCTCATAAAACGGGCAGACAAAATTCTCATGGGTTTTATTGTACTCCAGCCTAAACAACTGTAAAACTGTCGTGTATATCTATATAATATGGACTTGTTTGTGGTGGAGAGAAGGAACTATGAAGGCGAAAAAGAAAAGGGAGGGGAGAATGGCCTGAGCAGGAGATAAAACCCGAAGAGCTCAGCAGTGGCCTGGTAATATAACAGTAGGTCTTTGCTGTCTGAGCCAGCTGTTCATATATGCTTGTTTGGGAACAGAGGCTGGTTTTCCTTGAGGATTTCAAATCCACTGAAGAAGTACAAAAATAATTTTCTGTAGTCTTTTGAAAACCTTTAATTTCTAAAATTTTGATAAGTTTTCTCTGGTATGTCATGAATTATATACGCAGGTACCTATTTAAAATCTCCATCCTTATTTTGGAGAATTTCAGAATCATTAGAAAACTGTTGCTCTTTGTCACTTGCAGAATAAGTTTACAGCAGTTAATGTGTTCACAAAAGTTTTATTGATGTGTTGACATAACAGAGTTAGATGTCCAGATGTAAGTTACAAGCATATGGTGTTACAGCATCCTAAAGTGTGCTGGCTGTACACACAGTGTGCTGCTGCATGTCCCAGACTGTTCCAGCTGGCAGTCACTCCGTTTCTCAGGCAGATCAGACAAGCATAACTAGGTGAATTTCTGTTTTAAGTGTGAGGATTGAACCATCTTCTCCTCTCTCAGCTTATGCACCTTCAAAAAAAGCCTTGGTGGAGTGATGCAATGAGACCTCTCTTGGCAACTTTGTCTCACACTGCAATTACTTTTTGGACAGGGTTAAGGTGGCTGTGGGATGAGAGCTGCAGTTCCATTTGTGTGGTTCATGAGACTCTGCCGTCTCTACAGTTACATGAGGAAGGGGGAAATGGCCAATATCCTTTTAAAAACAAACAGTCTTTTAATTATGAGTACTTATGGTCTGTAATGAAGAATGCTCTGGGAAATACTTTTACTGATTGGGCAGTGAAGTGAACTCTTCATTGCCACTTAAGAGTTTTCAGGCCGTCCCTAAGGTTGAAGAGGAGGAAATTGATAATCCACTTCCTATGGCATGTGCATTCTTACATTGCCTTTCTGGCTATTTCTTATCTTTTTTTTTTCAGAGTAACTAGATTAGAGAATAATGACTGAATTATTTTGCATGACCAAAATCCCAAATCTTCAAATGAAAATCAAATGTAGTGCTGCTAAAGATTAACATTTTCATACTTGGATTTTTTTTTTTAATTAGAGTGGTGTGGATTAGATTGAAGGAGGATGTATTCTGTTCTCCTGTTAACCTGGGTTTTAGATTTTTAAATTAAAAATAGCTAAATATCTGCTACTAAATGGTGAAAACCTTGTTCAAACTGGTGCTTTTTTTTAGGATGATGTTCTAGTTTGGAGGCCTTAGTTCCAAGTCATTTTGCTATTTTGTTTGATAGTTTTCATAAACTAATAGAAAAAAAATAATTTAAATGTAAGCTCTTTTTCGGTGTTTGCTAGGAGTAACAATTTAAATTGCTTTGGTTTTGTGCTGTTAACTGTGCTTAGGTTAAACAAATGCTCCTGGTTTTTTCTCTAAAACCTTTAAGAGAGTTGAGTGTACTTTAGCTTTTCCTGGGTCCTTTGGCCAGTTTATTGCATTTGTGTACCAACATCTCTCTGACCTACAAAAAAAAAACCAGAAAAGAAACAAACAAATCCAAAACACCAAGCAAACCTCCAAACAATGTTTTCTGTTTGTTGCAAAGGACAGAAATGAGAAACAAATTATATCAATACTGCTCTGAAACTTAAGAGTCTATTGAGTGCAATGAAAGTTACATAAAAGATGTTTTCTTAGATGAGAAAACTATTCCTAGGTAAGTCTTATAATTTTATTTTTTTATGGCATCAGTCAGATTTAAAACCAGAAATTGAAACTATATCTGCAGCAGATCACTCTCCATATAAACCAGAGCAGCAGCTGGTGAAAGAGCCTGCTGTGGCTCCTTTGTCTCAGAGATGTGCTGTCATACTTTGTCCTGGAGGAAGGTTAACAAGCGAGATTGCTGTGTTTTCTCAGAGGAAGGTGGTATTTGCAAGAGTCAAGCAAGTCGATTTGATACCCTGCAAAGCTGTGTTTTTAAAAGAAGAGATTCAAGTGTGACATACCAGAGCTTGTGCTCTCTCTCATGTGCCAACAGTGGCAGTGCTGAAGAAACTTCATTGTTAGCTCAGCCTTGAATAGAACTAGAAATGTTGTTGATTCCTCTGTCCTTCAGTTAGAGAAATTACCACCTGGTCAGTCAAAGCACATAGAAAATATACCTATTAATGGAAGAACAGTTACTACTGTTAATGCTCTCTGAAGTTCCAAGTTAGCACAGTTTTGTCTGGATGAACAGATAATTTCTTCATGGCTGAAATATACTTTCCCATATATTTTCTTAAGCCATGTCAAATAGTTGTAAGTTGCAAAACATGTTAATTGTAATTAAAGCTCTTGCCATAACTTATTTGAACAAAAGAATAATCCAAAATGGGATGTATTTCTCTTGAAAGAAAAAGATGCTTCCCCGATTCTACAGCTGTGATTCAATGCTTTTCCTTAACAAGATGACAAAATAATTTAGAAGGAAAATCACATAGTAAAACTGGTTTTGTTTTGTTTCCGCTAATTTTGTCAGTGAATTCAGAGATGTTTTTGGGGAAAAAACCTGCAGTCTTCCCATGAAAAATTGGCTTTG
Source organism: Pipra filicauda (assembly GCF_003945595.2). NCBI lineage: Eukaryota > Metazoa > Chordata > Aves > Passeriformes > Pipridae > Pipra > Pipra filicauda. The sequence goes on from NW_024103541.1 coordinate 519,039, forward strand.
GACAGAGTTAAAATTAACATATGTCACTTTGCATTTGTCTGTCTTGATACTTGCAACAAACTTTTCGTGTCATCTGAAAAAGTGAGACATATTTTTGTCTTTTGATGTGTGAATGGGGTTAAAGATGACCAGTGCTGATGGCCAGCGATGTGTTGCATTGTAAGTTGTTTTTTCCCATACAGATTGTGTATGTGCACTGCATATGCCAGCTTTGTGTTGTGTCTCTAAAGTGTACAGAGGCTTAGTACTGTTCTTAAAATGTTTTAATGAATTTATAAAGTGCCCCTGTTTAGAAAAGCTGTACTTTAGGAGAAGGGATGTGTATCAATTAGTTTGACTTACTAAAAATAAAATTTTATAGAACTTGGCATTTGAGTTTCAAATCTATGGCCTGTATCCTCCAAACTATGAGCTGCTATTAAGACTTCCCTTGGAAGAGACTCTTGTCTTTTTTTGGGAGGCAGGCTGTTGTTAGGATTGATGCTGCAGTCTGGTTTTAGTACTTGAGTGCAAATGAGGCTATGGGTGAGTCTTGGGAATCCTAATCTGCAAGTAATTCCCCACTTACTGTGTTTTAGGCTTGTGTGTTGACTCTGTAAGAAGATACTGCCTCCTGTTAGCTCATCCAAATGCACCTGCTTCCCATGGAGCTGACCTCTTTAATATTTGGAACAGTCTTTCCAGATGTAATGTCTGTGAAAAAGGGTTTTGAAAGGTTGAAATGTGTCTGCCACTAAAACTGAGGGGATGTATCGTCTTTAAGTTTGGATGGAGAAGAGGGGAAAGAGAAAAGGACGGCTGCCCTACAGTGATTATAAAATTTATAGGGTTTTGATAAACATAATAAAAAGGAAAGGTGAATATGATCTTTGTTGAATGTCAACAAATCTCATGACCTCATGGGAAGCTTCTGCTGAAATGACTGGTTCACACAGCCACAGGAGGGGAAAACTGAAATACAGAAGTGGCATTACAATGGAACAAATAGACTAGAAGGCTGTATTATGGGGTCTGACATCCAAATTACTTGAATATTATTTTGGCTTACTTGTTTCCTATGAGCTTAAATTCGATGACTGATTTAGATGTTTCAGTACAGGGCTAATACTGTTGCTTCTGTTTGTGCTCTATCGTCTCTTCTCAAGTTTGCTATATGTGTAAATAGGTGAGGAGGCACAGAACATTAATGGTGGTATAAGTTTTTTATCTTTTTAAACTGTTTTGAACCCTTCACTTAAAACTTTGCTTCTCTTTTCATTTTATGATATATTGACATATACCATGTAAGTCAAATTTGTAAACCACTTAACTTGGAAGTGGCTTGTATTTTTTAAACCTTCAGATATTCATATTTCAGACTAAGGAAACAATTGTTGTTTTGGAGATTGTTTTTGGGAAATTTTTTTTCTTTGCTTTGTTTTTCTACATGGTTTGATCTGCCTACAATTTTTGGGCATCTTCACTTACTATGTTTGCTGTTGCTTTAGAGACTTACGGCGTTGGTGATACTGTCTCTTCCCTTATCTCCTAGATAAGATAGATTTGAGTCCTTTGTTCTACAGTTCTTAGATCTGCTGAGGGAAGTGACTTGGTGTGAGTGTGTGTCTAGGGAGGCATGGAATGCAGTGGATGCTCTCTGGGTTCTTTTTGTAAAGCTGTGACTTTCCACAGTCCCTCTGCTTGCAGAAACTGGATTATTTTCAAACTTTGCAATAGTTAAGTAATTTTTATAGAATTGAATAACAGACTTAATAAAGATATTAATTAAAATATCTGCTTTCAAAAATATGCCACTTAAAAGGTTGAGAAACATACAGTAAGAAAATGAGGCGTGAGTAACCACTAAGGTTATGTATATACACAGTTACACTTAGAATTGCTCAGTAGAGGACTAGAAAATAGTTGGAAAATGAACATCTGACAAAAAGTCCTCCAAATGGAAATTCCTGCAGGAGAACTTCATTCTTGAGATTAATTAAATGAAAGATTAGAAATTCTCTAGATAGCTGTAAGCTATTTAATAAAACTGAAGTAAGCAATTAAAAGACTCAGTTGTAGTTACTAGCAGAGGCATTGCCTCCTTTTAATGATCCTGCTGCTGCCCCCCCTCCCCGTTACATATGTTCTCCCTCATTTTACAGAAAGCTATATGGGAGCTCATTAATGCTGGATGCTTTCTGCAGAACGATCTTCATAAAAAGCATCCTTCTCTGAGTAAGGGTGATGCAGATAATAACTTCTTTATCATTGAAAGCACATAGTCCTGAGAAAACAGAAATAAAAGTGCTTTGTAGAAATTATACTAATGAAATATGTGTGAGAGAGTAGCTTGAAAGAGAAACCTGATTAACATTGAAACTTCAGCTAACATTCATCTACCTTTGAATAGAACTTATGTTGCCAATAAAGCTACTTTGTCAAATCTCTGGTTTCTATTTCTAAGTTACATTGTTGTAAGCATTTTCCAACCCACCTCTTTACAGTATTTTTTTCCCCTTTGTCTTCCAGACAAACAGATTAATTTTAACTGTTCTGGGAAACGGTTGTAGTTACTCTGGTATCTGCAAAAGACATTTCCCACTGAAGTCTTTCATATTCATTCTGAATATATTTTGTGTTCTGGTGTACCAAATAATTGTGTGTGCTCTAGTAGTTGTGTATAATAAACTAGAATGTCTATATGACAACCAGAGTTCTGTCCCTCATGTGAGGGCAGTGTGTGATAGCAAATCAAGTAATTGTGGTAGGGAGAAAGATATATAACTGCAGATTGGCACTGGATTTCCCAAAATTGAAGTAGTTGCCATAGTTCAGCAGAATTAGTGTCCCACAAGTAATTAGGAAAAAGAAAAAAACATAGAAAAAATTAATCCTTATATGTATCAAGTAGTGCTGTTATAATAATTTTAGGTTGCTTCAAAATAAGATACTACTTAAGTCATTAAAGATAAGAGCACTCTATGATCAGATTTTTTTTTTAGAAGTGTTCATTACTTGCCATGAGAAAACAGATGTGGTCTCAGATAAATAAAGATAGGCTGATACAGTAGTTCTGAAGGTAAACTTATGGTTATTTTTCTGCTGTAAACAGAAAGCCACGTTCTAAAAATCTGCTTTCCAGACTTTAATGTTTATTGTTACTGCTCAGAAAAATGCCCAGTGAAACTTTTTGGCAATGTATAGATATCCTTATTCTCATAGCATAATACAATTAACATATATTGTACATGTCAGATATATCTATACACATAAAATATCATCATATTGGGTGTATAGTGGACAAAAAGATGGAGTTATAGATTTTAAAATTCTGTAGCAATAAACCCATGTTTTACTATAGAATATATTTGAAGAGTATCGCAAGATTTTTTTGAAATAATGTTTGAGAAGGAAATACCAATGTTTACAGTTCCTCTTCAGGAGTGATGAGGAAATGTATTTTGTATATTGTTTTAATATTACACTTAATTCCTGTCAAACCATGTCATACATGCTTGCACTTCAAAAAAATGTTGAAATGTTCTGTTGACTTCTTGAAACTTTTTTTTGGCAACACGACACTTTCCATTTATTTTGTCGCTTGTTTAACAGTTTTTGTGTGTGTTTTCAAAAGCACTTCCATTCACCATTCAAGGAATTCAATGGAATTCTAATAGGAACTGCACATAAATAACTACAGAAATCAATGCTTCAATTCAGCCAAGAGTTTTTTTTGTGACTTCAAAAGCCACAAGAGCATTTATTATTAGAAACATACAATTGACTTTTCTTGTATTATCATTTTGCATAGTGATTTGGTTTTTACCACCACAACAAGATGTTTGACAGTTTCATTTGAAAATGATGTATTTACATTGAGCATTCCAAAACAGTGTAATTTTTGTCTTTTCTCTGAAGCTCTGTTCATGTTAATTTGCATGTTCAGCTCTGTGCAAAGGTTGTCAGTGAAATACTCACTGGTGGATTTCTCCTTAGAGGTCAACCAAATGTTAAGCATAGTCTCTTATTCCTGTATGGTGATGAAAATACAAAAAAAATCTTTAAAGAATGGAGTTGTTGGGTTCATTTTTGTCTGTTCAATTCTTACAGTGTAAAGCATATCCTCTCCTCTGAAGTGTTCAATTTCCTGACACTAACAGCCACCCTGTGATGGTGCAGGGTTGTCTTGGAAGTAATTCCAGCCTTTAGTGTTCGCATTACGACTCAGGCCATGTCATTTAGAACAGTCCTTTTCATCCTGAAGTTTTCAGGTGGGTTGTAGAAAGTGAGATGATCTCCAAGGAGGTGGTTTGAGCACTCCAGAAGCTTTAGAAAATTGCTGCTACTTTTTTAAGTAGCCCAGAGATGATGTGACATGAAATACAGGACTCTGTGTCAGTCATGCTCACGGCCTTGCCAGTGAACCCCCTTGAGTGCTGCAGTTTTTAGACAACCCTTGCACACATTTTCTGTCAGGTGATAGAACAGTGTTGTCACCTTGGGTGGAGAGCACATCCAGAAGGAAACAGAGTTTTGTTCTGGTTGTCAGGAGGGTACTCAGATTAATGGATTTTTCTGCATTCAAGTGTTACTTTTCACTGTTGTGGAGAGTTCAAAGAAACAAGTCAAGCTACCAGCAGGACATTCTAGATGACAGTAGCCTTCCCCCACCCTCCCAGCCTCCTAATTCCAGCCAATCTGGTTCTGTGTGAGGAGGATGAAGTGGTGTTAAGCACTTTTTTATGGAACTTCATCTTGTGAACCAACTGGTGCTGAGACTTGTCACCCAACAGTCCAGTTATCTTGAGATGGAGAACCACAGTCCATCCTCACCTGCCTTGTCGCATGAGCAGGTGCTTTTTGTGGATGCATGTTATGGCACTTGAGAAATGTTTCAGCTAGGTGGAGAGATAGGGGAGCATGGCCTGTCTCTAGTCTTTCCCTGTCCTAACCTTTGGAGTGGAAAGATTATTCAGATAAAACTTATACTGCACCTTGAGAAGAAGCGTTTTAATGGTGATAAGGGAAAGAGAGGCAGGGTAGAGCATGGTGAAGAGCAAAGCTAGTAACACAGTGTCATAACTGCAGATCCATTAGTGTTCAGTGTAGTCACTTGGAATTATATGCATTTAGGATTTGAGTGCTGTTGTGGTGTTACCTTAAAAAAAAAAAAAGAAAAAGAAGGTTAAGAAAATGAAGTCTGAATTCTGCTGGTTCTTCCTCAAAGTTCTTCCCCATTTCCTTTTCCACTTCTGTGTAATTCAGATTGCATTTGAGTCAGCTGCTTTCATTTGACACTTATGTCATTCAAGCATCCCCAAAGTTAGCATGTTAATATCTGCATTTCAGCTGACTGATAGGTACACCAAAACCTATCTTAATTTTGTCACTGCAACATGAAGCTTCTTTTAATTTCCCAGGTTGTTCAGCATTTTCCTAACGAGATAATGGAATGTTGCTGGCACAATTTGTAAACCTAATGTCTGAAGTTTATTAAACAAGGTTTTCTTCCTGAAACACACTCTTGCTCTTCCTCCATTGTTGTAGGTGCTTGGAATTTAACAAGTTTATAAGCCAGAGTGGAAGAAATAATAATAATGGTTTTGTTAGGGAAACTTGGGTCTTCTGAATGGCAAAAAGGATTTTAAATTTGTCTGCAAGCAAACATTCCTCTGTATTTTTAGGTTTGTGTGTCTTCTGCTTCTTTATGAAGCACAGCTTATGACCAGAAGGAAGACAAACCAGACATCTCATGGTACTTTTGAAAATGTTGTGTGTATTATCCATCCTGTCTTGAACTACTGGTGTTGCGTAGCCAACGCCAAATGTATCAGCAGAAAGGAGAAAAACATTTGTAATTTGTTTTGAATGCAGAAAGAAGAAACAGAAGAGGGAAAAAAACCCAAACAGATAGGAGATGGGGAAGACTGGGAGAGAAACAGTCTTTCCAGCTCTTGCAAGTAGGTGGCAGAAAACCTGAAGCATGGAGGTATTAAAATATTGGTGTGGAGCAACAAAGCTGTTATTCCTTGATACAGCACACTGTGTTTCATAGCTCCACACTGTCACGTAATCCCTTTTATTGAACATTGTTTTGCAGTATATATGTACCCTGTTTGTAGAACAGGTAGTTAGAAATTCACCTCTGAGACAATAATATAGTCCTAAATTTGGACTAAATCCTTCCCTTAGCACTTTACTGTGTTTTGTACCCATCATTCCTTTAACAGAAGTGCTTTCTTCTTCCAAGGTGGTGTGTGTCCATACCATTTCTTAAAACTGAATCTAATATATGGATAAAAAATTGTGTTTCAAAGTGCTTGCAAACTGTAATACATTCAGTTTTTGCAGTCTTGAGTGAAGTAATCTGAATTCTTTCTGGTTTATCATTATTGTGCTTTTTCAGGTGTTTCATTTTGGTACTGCTTGGTACTGGGAACAGTCTCTTGATTGTTCTCATTTGACCTGCATCTGATTTTGGAAGCATAAAAATGAATGTGTTTGAGCTTTTGCAATACCGAGCATCATGAGAGAGGACCTTCATCTGTCCCGTGGGCTGTGGCGCCTGACTAAGCATCCTCATATGAGGAATTCCCTCTCTACAACAGCATGACATAGTTGGTTTATGTTTGTATCTTATGACCTGCTAAAAATATTCTCTTTCCTTCCCACTTACCTTCTAAGATCCTCTTCAGCAGAATTGGTGTATAACCAATTCTGTTTCATTGTATTCAATTTCTGTATTTTTGCAGTGGATCATGCTGCTTGATAGAATATAAAAATTGTCCAAAAGAAATGTATGTTTTCAGGAAATAGTCTTCTACTTAATTTTTAAGAATAAATGTTATTCTTATGTTCTGAAGACACTAATGGCACTTTAAGAATGTGGGTTTTTCCTACATTTAAGAATGCATTCTGGAAATGAAGTGGATCTTATGTAACTTTCTGTAAATGACTGGATACAGTGTCCATGAGAGGTTGTGAAAACTGCGGAGATCAGAAGAGAAAGCATAAGTTGTATCAGAAGCTGACCAAGAACAACACTGTAAACACCTATACTACATAAACATTATTAGTCGTGCTCTTCAAAAATCAGTCTTGAAATTAATCCTGTCTCATTACATTAATTAATAATCTTGGTGCAAGAATTATGTCTCTTCTTATTAAAAACTGTAGATTACAAAGAGTTCAGAAAATTTTTTAGTAATCAGAGGACTAGATTGTCCTGTAAGGAAAATAAGATAAACTCATAGATTTGAGTACTAAAGGAATGGATACAATTTAATTATATAAAATTGATTTTTTTAAGGCATAAGAACATTTCTTTGCTTTTAGGAATCAGGAATTGGTAAGTAGGAGAGGAATTGGAAATGCTGACAGTAATGTAAGTAAGAGCTCACAATACAAGGCACAGGCAGGGACAACCCACCTAATAGTTATCTGTGGTTCACTGTAAGCAGAATGTGTCAAACAGTTTCTGCACCTGGTCTGCCTTGGCTAATGATCTTTATTGCTGGCCTTGGAAGCAGAGGAAAATTGAGGGTAGTGTGTCTGAACTTTTACCCACAGCACAAATTAGGGGTGACTGTAAATATGTTGGAAAAAAATTTTCAGTGCGGAATTTTTAAATTTTTATTGGCAAGATTGTCAAGATAAGGTAGAATCAAATGCATTAGTGACTATAGAACATGGAGTATGTTTTAAAAAATGTGTTTGTAAAGCTGTTTTCTAAGAAATAGTCTTTTAAGACAGTTTCTCTTGTGCAGTTTTTGTCCAGACTCTCTTTGCTTTTTGTAGAAGAATACACCTAGAAGGAAAGAGCATTCTGTGAAAGCTTTGAAAGGTCTTAGTTTTAAAAAGAAATTACATAAATTGGATTTCTGCTGATGAGACATTTACAATTTTACTATCAATATCAGAAATTCAGTTTTAACAGTATATTACATGTAAATATCTTGACTTACTGAGCTTATGACAACAAACTGAAATAATGGCTTCTTACTTCAGGATGTTTGTGCTGAAACCAGCTGAGATTATAGAAGAAGTTCTAGTTCTGTTCCTATTCCTCTGGAAAAGAATGCTGCTCCTTAATGCCTTATTGGGACAGACAAAAGGCTGATCAACAGGAGCATCTGGATCTGGCTGTCAAATGACTTAGTGTGGCAATATCACTAATTGCAGCTCACTCTTAACATTTGTGTCCTAGTTCAGATTCACAGCATTTGCAGTAAGATTATCAGTCTGCTATGCTTTATATATGTATTTAAAATTTGGAGGGAAAATAGAAAGACGGGAAAAATATTTGTTTCTGAGCAATTGATGTAATTTATTAATTTTGAGGAGTAGATAATGAGCTTTAGAGGCTTTAGTACGTCTACTCTACAGACTGGTTTGACTGTCTTAAGCAGTTTTTTCAATGCTGACAAGTGTGCCAAGATGAGTTGATCACTTGTGTTTTAAACCTTAAGGATATTTGGAATGCTTTTGGTGGTTTGTATGTCTTGTATGTGGTGTATACCAATATGAATTCTCATAAAGTATTCTTTTAATTTTTTGGTTTAGTTTATCATTTTAGTAAAATGCTGAACTGTCTTTCCTTCAGAATTTCCATTCCTGCTTGTGTTTAGTCTCATGTGACCTTCTCAGATCAAACCTATTACAATACAATACAAAAAAAAGGTACAGGATTTGTCTTCATAGGAATTTCTTATAAAATAAAATTCTGCTAACAAGTAAAATCATTATTTCAAACCTGTTCTTGTGGAGATTCTTATTCCCTATTGAGTATCTAATTGGTTGACTAATCTGATTGACTTTAGGTTGAATTCTCTTCTGAAGTGAAATAAAGGCAGCCTTACAGTTGAATAAATGGATGTTGTTTTGGAGGACATTAGAGAAGAAAAGAAAAAAAGAGAAAGAAAAAGTTGTGTTATATTTTTATTAACCTGGATTGAAACCTGAACATCTGAAGTAATTTGTCTTGATCTTTTGGGGGAGGCATTTTTATTTTTCTTTCTTGAGGAAAAAGATTTTGTGGAGTCATTTTATGCATCTTAAACATCTTAAGTATCAAAATACAGGGAAGCATAAAATATCAATATGTATGGAGCATAAAATTAGAACAGGTAAGAAGTGAATACATTTTATGTGATAATTAAAAAAATTTTCCATGACTTGGACTCATAAGCATTTACAACTCAGGTTATGAAAAGTAAATGTAAGCTATTACTTCAGTGTCAATCTCTGTTTTAGAAAGAAAACATTGATTTGTAAATCAGTTAAATTGTTTTTGAAAAGTTCATTTTCTCTCTGAAAGTCAACTTATAACCTAAAGCTAACTAAGCTGTATAATAGATAGGTGCAGCTAAAAATGTACAGGGGTCTTCTCCTTTCCCTGTGCCCAATTAAACATTGGTTACTGTGTGTAAATATTTTTTCTTCTGTAGCAATTACTGTTCCAAGACCTACAGCAATGACTTGTAGTCGTTTTACAGATGTTAACTCGGCCACACATAGTTAAGTCCACATCCCCTCAAATCTTCTCATTCCTGTGTTGCCTGCTATGGACTATAGCAGTGATACATCCTGTGAGCTCTGCAGACCCTCTGAAGTGACGTTATCTAGGGCTGTGTAGATTCCAAAGTGCATTTTTAAGATATAATTATTCTAAACGTTATTGATACTTTGCATTTTCAGAGGAATGTGTATATTCCTGAGCAACTTAAGAGTTGTGTTCATGCATCAGAAACTTTCTGAATTGTGATATTAACGTGTTAAATCTTCTGGTTAAAAAAGGGTTTGGCTCTTCCTGTTGAAAAGAGAAACTTAAGAGCATATGTATAGGTGATGCTCCTCCCCAAACCTGTAGGGAACCTGTACCGGTTCCTAAAGGCACATTGTTTCATCCAACTGCCTTGCCTTTTTAATTCCAGTGCCACCATCTCAGTACATGTCATACCTTCTGCTGTAGCCAGGGTGTGAGGGGGTGTGTGGTCATGGCTGCTGTGGGTTGACAGGTTTTTGATTAGCTGGTGCAGCAGAGAAGCAACAGCACAGGGTTGTGCTGCATCCAGGATGCTGCATGCAAATAACTGTTAGAAACAGCTGATAATGACAGATGTTTGGAAGGGAAGGAGGAGATCCTGCTTTCTCTCTTCCTTCAACTGCTTATGCTTTTCTGCTTTATCCACAACGGGGCATCAGTACAGGTCTTTGGAGTCCATCCCTGCACAGTTACATGGCATTTTCAGGTAGGAGATGACGTTTCACCAAGAAGTTACAAAATCAACTTGGCCTTGCCTACCCACCCCCTGCTGCCTGAACTGAAAGTTTTGTGCCGATTGTATTGGGTGCAGTGGCGTGAAACTCCTATTGCACAACCTCTGTATTTCCATACATCAGAATATCATGCTTTGTCTTTTATTGGCAAAAGTGGCAATGATTACTTCCAACATATGTTTATCTATTTGGACTTGGATGTCTACAGGATAAGAAAAATAATTGTGAATTAAAAGTCTAGACTCTGACAGTATTTGGCAAATAGTAAAACAGAGCACACAATAAGAAACTTATGTGAAAGCTCTTCTAGAGAAACTAATTGTAGGAAAGTGTATCAGCACCAATTACAACAGTGAAGTCTCTTTCTGGAAAGGTCTGCCAAAGTCATTGATGAAGATAAAATCCAATCTTTCCTGAGCTGCTTTGTGTGATTGTGTGCCAAAGATGATATGCTAAAGGAATCGTAGACTTTATGCCAAGTTCTGTGGGATTTAAGCATTGCTTGTTAACTAGAGGAAATTTTTTCTTTGAGTTGCATAAATTAACCTTTCTTCTAACAATTTATCTTTTGTTTATGTGTTACTGTTCCTTGTTAATTTGTACTGTCATCATCATTCTCCCCCCACCCCCCATGCACTAGTCACTTTTCATACCACAGGGAGAAAAATTCTGCATCAAAAGGGCTGGCACAGCACACGCTGCAGATAAGAACGCGAGTACTGTGTTGGATCAGATAAAAGATCCAGAACTCAGTAATCCTGACAGTGATGAATAACATGGAGAAGTGTAAGACTCAGCTCCTGTATGCAGTGAACATTCCTTGATGTAGCCACATACAAACTGATTATAAATCCATTCCTAGGTTTATTTGGTTTTAACATATAGGTACTGATAGCTATAAATTTTATTCTGTAGAATATGTAACTATTTTTAAGTATTCATGGTAAACCCAAAAGCATTTCTGGTGTCTTTCAGGCGAAGAAATATTGGGCTGAAAAAGGAAGGCACTAATGTGTTATCTTTTATATAGAGTGCATTGTATAAGCTTAGTGTTCATTTTCAGAGCAGAAGAAAGAACAAGCATAAATTTGAAATTGTGAGGATCATGATGTTAATACATATGGCGTGTAACTATTATAAAAGACCTTATTCTAATGCCAGTACCTGATAAGAACAGCAAGAGATGTATGACCAGTGTGGGCTGCTGCCACTGACTCACTGTGTAATGACAGGCAAATTACTCGGTTTTCTGCATCTTGTTCTACTCCTTTATAAATGAGAAATATTGTTTCCCAGTAAAACTCTGAGATCATTGGATAAAAGGAGATTATTTTTTTTTGGTACGCCTACTGAGTATATAAATTTGAAGTTAGAAAGTGCAGCAAATACCAGGTCCTGTACAAGTCTTTTACCAGTACAGACACAGTACGATGAGTCCTGTGCTCATTATGGATTGTATTAAACCATGTAGTACTTTGAAGACCTCTGTAATGCACAAGCAAAAATAAGGGTTTAGGTCAGACTTGGCACTTCAGTGTGAATTCTGTTCAGGTTTTTTTCTTAGTTGAGTACAGTTTCAGTAAAACTTCTCTGATGTCTGCACTGATAACTACCATTCCATTTTGTTTGATATGCCAGACATTGCACCACCTTCAGATGAAATAGTGCAGGGAACCCTTTGGATTAGTTTTCTGTTACTCTCCCATCACCTCTTTCACATTATGTCTTTGGCTGTGTTTTATCACTGAATTTTCATAGTGTTTTGGGGAATTTGACCTTTTCAGAATTGTTAACACTATAGTCTTAATCTTTTCCCTGGCACCTCCTGAAACAAAATACAAATTAATGATTCAGACACCACAAAACAAATCACATGCCATTTGTTTCTTCCTAACGATTCTTCATTGTCATTGTTTGCTCTATTGTATGCAAGTCCTTGTGTATTCTCTGGTGAAAGGGACCTAAATAATGAAGGAAATTTTAAGGAAGGTTTGTAGCAGGTAAGTAGGGACTTGATGCAACCATTTCAGGTATATATGTGTGTGTATATAAGATGATTTGGATAAACATAAAAAGAATGGCATTATTTCAGCAGTGACACATGGAAGTAAACAGGTTTCATGTATGCTTTGGCTTTTTAATAATGTCATACTTTTATTGTGATAGTCCAGAAATAACTGTGGAAGTGGTGGAGGGTACATGAAATTTCTGGTCTTTGGTGCTTCAAGGAAGGATATGCTGCTGTTTCTTTTTTTAAGTGATTGCCCCTCTGTTTTTACATCTTCATCTCCTTCCATTCCATTTATCATCATTCTTCATCCTTTTTAATTTGCTGACTTTCTTAATTTTTTTTTTCACATGAAGTGCCAGCTTTAGCTTCATCATTAAAAAAAAATCATCCCATCAATGATTCTGGCCATCACCTCATTTTATCTTGTTGTGTTCTGCCCCAAATTCAGTAAATACACAGTCTAAAACTTCAGTTTTGAATTTATCTTTACATTTTCCTCACTTTCTCACCATTTTCCACTCTTTTATTCTTCTGTTGAAATGGCTTTTAACAAAATGAATGATCTTCGCTTGACTGGATGCTCATACCTTTACTCCATTTAACTTGTTTTGACCATGGAAAAAGCAGCTTCTCTCTTCATGGCCACCTGCTGTCCTTGTGCTGCTGTAGTGCTTGTGCCACTGCACAGTGATTCATATTGGGGAATTGGTCTGACTGAAAAATAATTTTGCCAAAATTGTGTTGCTTCTTATTTCCCCGCTCAGGTTTACCATATGGCTGTACAAATGGCTGTGTCAGCAGTAGGGAGAGGATGATGCAAGGCTAGAAGTGAGAGGCCAGACTCAGGAGTGGATCAGGAATGCTGTGTTAGGTAGTGCTGCCAGGTCATGTCAAAATAAAAGAGTTCATCAGAGTAAAGTCTAGTTGTCTGTGATGTTATCACATCCTACTTCTGGAAATCCTGATCTCTGCTGCTGTTTTACCTTAACCACTCTCCCTCTCCCTCTTCTTGTTTGGCATATTTTCCAAAGCTGCTTGTTTATCTCTTATAATAAGTGATCAATAACAACATCAGCAGAAGCCTCCATTTCTCAGTGTGCACTGGAGCTGGAGCCTGTTGTCCTCAGGATATGCTGAAAACCTCCTATTAAATCATTTGGGTGGGCATCATTAGTCAAGCCTGTACCATCATTTGGAAATACCCATAAAAGAGTTACAGTGAGGTTTAGACTGATAAACTGTTGGATTCAGATATGTATAAGTTTCAAAAAAAATATTTAAATTAGTAGTTTTCCAAACCAGTACAGTATGAGACCTGCTTAGTGTGAAATTTTAAAGGCTTTAGACATTTTAGTAGAATCATTGGCAAAAAAAAGATGTAGTGCAACCTTACCTGCTTTCATAGTGTCTTTACAGCAGTGACTGGATATCTTCACAATAAACAATTTGTCTTTTATGTCCCTGAAATCACAAGGTGCTCTTTGTAAACAAATGCACTAAATAATCTCATCCTTTTCCTAAGTCTGCAGAGATGCACTTCATTACTTTGCAGTCAAGTTATTAGCAGTAGCATAAAAGTGTTTGGTGGGGTTTTTTTACTTTGCTGCTGGGTTTTTTTTGGTGGGGTATATTTATTTTACAGATAATAAATGGATTCTGAAATGGTGAAATACACATCTGAATTTGTTACCTGCAAAGATGATAGTTTTCAAATCTGAGCATAGGTTAAGGCCCTCAAAAAATATGAAGTCACTTCTAAATCCAACTTTGCACGCTCCCATGTGAATAGACTTGATCCAAACCTGTATCTAATGGTGTGTCTGCATGTGTTTAAGTCTCAGAATGTATTAGCTAACGTAAGAATATCTTTTTGTTGGTTTTAAAAATTCATGTAAATTATGTTCCCTCTATTCCTGTATTTACTTGGGAGGAAAAAAGGAACAGAAAAAGTGGCATTGTTTAACAGTGTGATTTCGCACCATTGAAACAACTTCTGCAGCTTGGCATTGATATTCAGCCATGTACATCCTTTCAGATAGGAATGATAGTAATTACCCTCTGGTCAGTCGTGTGACTGTAGTTCACTGTCTTGTCCTTGCCTTCTTTCTGGCTATCATTGTCCTAATTACTGACTTCCCAAATTTCCATTTGTTTTTAGACCAAAAGGATCAATCTTTGGTTCTTTCAAGCATCAAATCATGAAATAAAACAAGACTCTGAGCTTAATGCACTGAAACAAGTGTGAGCTCACTCAGGCTACAGATGATGGTTTTTTTCAGTAAATAAGTTGTTTTCCAAGGTTTAATACCAGGAATTGATGCACTGCCCTAATGGAAGTGAACCACCAAATTCCAATCTCTTGAAGTATAACCCCAAATTGAAAATGGAAAGCAAAGTGTTCTATGGCACATAAGGTGTAAATAAATATGACTTTTTGTGGGTTTTTCTCCAGACCTTGTCTCAAAATATCATACATCCTTATTATGTGTGCACTTGGGGATCTGATGCCCATGTCATCAGGCTGGGCAGCACTGCTCTGGCTGAGAGCTCTTACTGTTGCCTTCCTCCTATTCTCAGTAGTTGTATGATTTCTTTTTAGCCTGTATCTGTTCTGTGTTACTGGTATCTGCTGATAACATGGACTCTACTGCCTGCTCTTTTCCATAAACCCTTGAATGCTGTTCTTCTTTCCCTGCTGAAATTGTAAGGAAGGCATGATCCTCATTCAGGAGTTGCTCTTGGATATCTGAGATAATATTTTTCTTGAATTGCTGCCAGCAGAGATAGTGGTTGTGTTCTCTTTACCTAAATGTTGCTGACAAATAGCTTTCTGTTTGTCCCCTGTTGCCTTACTTACATTTTGTATACTTTCCATAGATGATGTGTTTTTATCTGTAAGTGTTCTGAAAACAGGCATTTAAGTAATGGCTCTCTGATCATCCTTGACTCTGATATAGTTACTCTGTTTATGCTCTTAAATTCTAATCATATTCAATAGAAAACTGAAAGGAATTTCTTAGGGAAGCCAACAAAACAGGAGAGAAGCAAACTACAAAAGTGAATTTTAGATAAATGTTCAAACATCTACAATTTTAACACCTTTCTTGTCCCTTGTGGTTGAGACTAAAAATGTATCACTCCATGGAACTGAAACAGGAGATGTAAGAATTAGATTTGTAGAAATGTTAAAACTTTCCAAGTAATGGTGGCATGGCTACTCCTAATTCAGCTACCAATAGCTTTCCATTTTGTGTTTCAGAGGAATGTTGCAGTAACTTTACAAAATGGCTTAATAGAACATGTAGTGGCAAAAATATTAGTGGTTGGTTGTAGATATTTTGAGTTATTTTGCCATAGTGACCACCATGTGACAGAGGTGTTCATGTAGCGTAGCCTATATATCTGTTAAAAAACAAAGCCGACCACAAAGTATGCATAAGCTGTAGGTTTGGGTGTGTGTGCTCTTGAATTACTTATTTTGGATTTCTTGAGAACTAGATGAGATTTTTCTGCACTTTCATGAGCTCTGTCAGCACTTGTTCAGTCTAGTTGGCACCTCTTCATTTCTCTCTGTTTTTTTCAGCAGATTTTCTTACAGAAAGGCGGATGATCTAACACTGTGAAGAAATTCTAATTTGTGTTTCTCTTTATATACTTCCAGAGGACAGATGGACACGTCTGTTATTTAATAATGCTCATGTTACATCTTTCATAAAGAATCAGAATAGCTCCTAGCAGTCTGCCTGCCTGTCAGTAGCAGACACAAGCTTCTTGCTGATTTGTGTTAAATAACAGGGATTTCTGCTCTCTGGGCTCCAGCTTTAGGAGTTTGAGAACGGCACATTCTCAGATGGGCGTTGTAGATCCTTCATGCTCTTGACTGCTGAGAAGTTCTCTTTGAGAGAATTTTGGGTGACCTTCTGGTAAATAAGCATGCTGTGCTGGTTCTTGGAGTGTGGGAGCTACTTTTCAAAAGGTGGTGGTGGTAATAAACTCTTTACCATTGCCTCTCATTCTGATGTACCTAACATCATGCTCATTATTTTAAGAAGTTGCCAGAGCATCCTGGCACCAGATCTTGTACTGGAGCTGGAAAGGACAGACCTTGTTACATTCCTCTCCTCTGAACAGTGGGAAGTGAAGAACACTTCAGATATTCTTCGTCTTGTCTTCTGGGACACCCCACCATTGACTAACGCTGAAGGAGTGTTGTGGTGCATAGCGCTGGCTACCCACTGTCCCATGAGTAGTGGGTAATATTTCTGGAAACCTCAGTTCAGTAATTGTGTGATCCATCTGGAACTGCATCTCTTTTGTTCTCTGTTTTCACAGACTCCAGTTTTAGACATGCTAACACTGACTTTGTAGCAGAGGATGTTTTCCAGCACTGGACAAAGCCAAGAGTTGACCAACGTTTACTGGAATGTAAAGAGATCCATTAATCTGTGTGTTTCCACTCTCTTTGCAACTTCCTGGAGCCACCGAAACATTTCCAGTCATGAGTCACCAGGATCTCTTTCCTGTGATCTAGGGAATAAATTCTATGCCATTATCTTTCCAAAGAAGGTATCAACAATTTCATGGTAGGCCAGGATGTTTTCACCAGTGTTAATGCGCTGACAGTTCTGAACTCTGTTACTGGCAGCCCATTTCAACAACTGCATGATTGTACTTGGATGAGCAGTTAGTATTTGTCAACCTATGGTGACAGACACTTGCTGAAGTGACGCTTGTTCTGAAGTCAGTATTTCTAATGCCAGTGTGGTGGCTGGAATTCAGAAGGATCAATTCAATTCAATCTGGACTTTGTCAGCTGGAGTGCTCTGCATAATCATAATGGAAAAGTAATGTATTCAGATCTCCTTTGTATGCTGCTAAAGAATATAGTTTCTGTATCTGTCCCCAGGTTTATTGTTTCGTAATGGGAAAAGGATCCTTTCCATTTTATGGATTGAAGTTTTTTACCTCTTCATAATATTCATCTTTGTTGCAGATCTGCTAGTTATTTCAGAAAGGACATAACTGGGAAAACTGAACTAAGTGTCTGGTGTTTCGGTTTGGCACTCTGCATCTTCATGAGCCTTACTATTCTGGGCTGTCTTGTACATCTTTTTTAAGATGAAGCTTGTTGCTAACTCATTTTACCAGTACAGTTTTGAAAATACTGTATTTTCTAAAGTCCTTATTTAAAGTACGTCTTGTAGTGAAAGACCTGGTCCCCCAGAAGAACTGAATCTGACCTGTGATACTCTGAGAACATCTTGCTCTTTAGAGAGAAAGTTACTGCATCTCATCGGCAAACGTGGCCATTGCTTGTGTGATACAAGTGTCTGCATTTTGGGAAAATAACTCTTCTGAGCATCTCTGGAACCATGGGAAGAGCTTTGTGCCCTCAGCTGAGCACAGCACCACCATGCAGAAAGGCCCTCTCTGCAGAACAACACTCCTGTTCCTTGGACCCCTGGCTCCTGCAGCTGCTTCCAGGGGAACTGGGCTGTGCTGCAGAGCTCCCAGCAGAGAAAAGTGCATCTGGATAGACATTGGAAAATAGAAGAAGCTGGTCGGTTGGCTTCTTTGTTAATGTGCACATTCCATATCCTGCCATATGTCCCTCTTCTTTAGCCTTTTTATTCTGGGATGTTAAAAATGTAAATACTTTGGGGAAGCTGAGTTTAATTACAAAAGAGTTCCTAAAGAAGAGGATGTAAGAAAGCGTTTGGGCCTGACTGCAGGGGCACAGGAATGGAGTTTTTAAACGGTGCCCAAGAGGAGCAGTGCAGGTGTGCTGAACCAGAGAGCTCGGCGCCTTTTAATGCCACCTTCATTTGTGTGTTAGACTGTTCCTTCTCAATGCACTTGGTACTGTATTTTCACTTTAAAGAAAAAAATGAATGTAATCTTTTATTTTCTGAGTGTCTTTTCACACTTAGAGCTGTAGAATCGTTTAGGTTGGAAAAGGCCTCTTTAAATAATTGAGTCCAACCATTAGATATCCAAGTCCAGGTTGATAGAGACAAAGTTTTCTTCTTTTTTTTACATTTCAGAAAACTCAGTTACTGGAAAGCTTTATCGTGTCACTGTCAACATGTTTGTGCATGTTGAGAATAAACTTCTACTTAATCAGTTTTCCTGCTGGGTCTCTGAAAGTCTTTTTTTGTAGGAGGTTGTCCCTAAGCATTATGGGCGCTGAATTAATTCTGTCAGTGAAGATGATACAAAAATGAGTCAGGGCAAAGTTCTGAAACACAGATTTAACTCAAAATTTATGCATCTGGGAGACTGCTAGGGGGAAGTAACTTGACTATGCAGGTCCTTTATGGATTTTTTTAGTGGTGTAGAAATCTTTCTCTACCTCATTGTAAAAATCTGTGAAATTTAAAAGCCTTTTAATAATTTTTGGTAATGCTGTGTAGATGATATGTTGCCATCTATCCCTTCCATTCATAACCATGTGGAAAGCATCTCAGTAGAGTGCACCAGGCACCTTACACCTGTGCTGTTACTCTGGCTATGGATGTGCCTGGCATCTCTGTTTTAAGCTTGGAAGCAGGCTTGGGCGTCGTTCTTGTCTCAGTTTTTCTTCTTGCCTCCAGGTGGAACCCATTTGATTTTCTGTGAGTTTAGGGGACATTTTTGTGATTTTTGTTTCCGTTCCATCTTCTTTACCCACTCCAAAGGAGTAAGGCATGAAGTGGTAAAACCAAGGATGGAGTAAGCCAGAGGGAAGTTGAAATGTAATTAGAGAAACAGACAAAATGCGGGGAAGGATTTGAGTAGTGGAGTCAATTGAACAGTTAGAAGGGGGAGTGTTAGAGCCTTGAGAAGCAAAGAAGGTACATGGAATACATGAAGGAAGTGAATGGTACAGAACTGATGGTTTCAGTAATGAATAATTATCATTGTAATTTCAGCATGGGAACTGCATCAACCTGTCAATCTGTAGCCATCAGCTTGTGAATCTGACCGATGTTTGTACCTGCCTTTCCAGGGAAAACAGCAGGAGCAAGAGCCAGGCTATTTTAAGATTACTTAATTAGTATATTATTTAAATTGCTTAATGATGCCTAATGACTAATAAATGGGCCATATTTAAGTGTCTGAACATATAAACTTAACAATTTTATATTTTACGCTAAACTTAACAGTGTGCTATCTCCACTGTCCACTGTTATCTATTATTTCTGTAGGGAATCATAACATCCTTGCTAAGACAAAAACTCTTACATTTGATGTCAAATATTCATAGAAGAACGATTCTCCCAAGAGAGACCACATTTGTCTTTATAAAATGAGTATATTGAGAAAATAGTATTGTTTATATTACTAAGTTGTTAAGGCTTTTTTTGTCCATAATGATATTCATAAAAGTAACTCAAATATTCATTATTGTAACTTGTGTTTATTTCTCTGCAAGTCTGTGCTGATACCTTTGAGCCTTTAATTGTGATTTAATGAACTCTGAATGTAAGCAAGAATTGTAGTGGGAAATTTTAGAACTTCATTTTCTAAATAAAACATAAATGTCTTGAGTAAGCTCTCAGAGCTTTTGGAAGACTAAGCTAGATTTTTCATAGAACTTGCCTCATATATTATTTTGGAGGTTTGCTTACTGAATTGATCTTTCTCATTTGTGCAAGTTAGCACTAGTGGAGATTAATCACACCTGGTCTATGAAATTCCCTCTGAGGACTGCCTGTACTTTAGGGATGGCTGACACCAGGTTGAAGTCTAGACATTCCTTTTGCTGTCTCTGCACATGGCATTATTTGGAGGGAGACACTGGACAGATAGTCATTTGTGCTCTGTATTTTGAGAGGTTGTGGCTTTTTTTTTTCTTCCACAGTAGCTTCTGTTCCCTTTTAGAAAAGGGAAATGAATCTGTCCCAGAATGTTGACTGCTTGGCAGTTGAGCAGAAAAAAAGTGTTTAATGATGGCTTTAAAGGAAAGGTATTTAAGGAAGTGATGATTTTACTTGCTGGCAGCTTCCCATCCACTGCTTTTATAGAAAACAGCAAAAAAATCTGATTCTGATCTTTACCAAAAGGATAAGAAGATGGGAAACTTGGGTTCATTCTGTAAGTCTTTTTTTTTTTTTTTCTATAGGGACACATAAATTAATAATTTCTGTCAAAAGACTTGGAGTTTTTTGGCTCTACAGGCTTGGAGGAATTTCAGAGTTCATTTGTCAGAGATTCACGTCTCCCCTACCAGTGCACATTGGAAGTATGGGTTACACAGATCCTTGAGAACTGAAATGCTGGGTGCAAATTTGCTGACTTACTAAGTCCTCTATTGAGTTTGGCATGAACCACAGTTACACCTTCAGAAGTAGTTATGTCCTAGATTTAAGGACTGCAGCATCGTTTCCATGCTTAGTTTTGACTGAGGAGTTACAGCCCTGTCTTTGATAAGGGTGTAATATCGCTGTCTACATAATAGCTTGTATGAATCTCCAAATATTAAAGGTCTACTATTATAAAAATATGTCAACTTTTTGTCTTACTGAGATGCTTGTCAGGTATCTCTGGAGACGGAATGTCGTCCCTTGTATGGAAATAATTATGGAGCAGGGTGAGTTTCACACTGTGACTGTTGCTTACGCTGTCTTAGCAGATCAGCTACTTAAAATGTGTGCTCCTTTCATGCTTTTGGAAACCATGGTATGTTTGTTTTTTCTTGCAGATGTACATTACCTTTTTATTTTGACTATGAAATCCCTTTCTGGCATTTGTAGCATGCCAGTTTTGCTGCTGACATGCTCACTAAGCCTTGTGTTAGGTCTCTGCTGTCAGGTTTTCATAGACTACCACATGCTTCCAGTGCTTTTTACAAATTTGAAACAGATAGATGTTCAACATAATCGTTCATTATTATTTAAAGTACTTTTTCAGTAGAATGAAAGGAGAACTGAGAGCACTGAAGGAATTGGTTCAAATCTGTCATTCAGACCTGCTGCCTTGCATGGCCCCGGCACAGCAGAGGTGGGGCTTGGGAGTTGAGCACTTGCCTGGAGGAGCAGAGAGAAGTGACTGCAGTGAAGATGGGGCAGCCTTGCAAACTTCTGGTTTCTAACAGCCTGGGAATTATAACTGGTTTTGTTCTCTTACAATAGTATGTTAACTGCAGTACAGTGGAAGAAACAATGCAAACTGGTTTTTTTGCTAAGCATTTTGTAAAGCTGTTGCGTGTTGAAAGGTGAATTAGTTTGCATATAGGCTTTTAAGTCTGCAGCTTCAGTCCTTTGGCTCTAAGAGTGACAGACTGCTGTGTCCTTAGTTTTAATGTAATGGGCAAAGATTGTTCAAGGCTAGGATGTCACAGTCTCTACTGTATTCAGTTGAACAGTAAAATAGCTTAAGTTCATTTTTAACAGTATTTTTTTATGCAAGTGGTGTGAACTTCTGTGGCATAGAAAGCTAAATTAATCTCTGGGTTAAGACTTCTTTTGAGAACAACTATTATGGTTGGATTATTTTATTGTAAAGTAGTAGATGCCAGTTACAGGCAATGTAGTGGAAAAGATGATTTGTGTTACACTTACTCAGAGTTTAGTGATTAGATATATAACTGTCCCTTGCAGCATGATTTTAGAATTAGACGGGGGGGAGAGGGGGGGAAATTGGTCTGATCTTTCATACCACAAGTTGGAGAAGGTTTGCTGTGATGATGTGTGAACTTCTGTATTGGGCTGTGGCTACAACCAAGTTGGCATTTATTGTTCTGCTAGGGGAAAAAAATCAAAAACCAAACTTGTTCCCAGCCTGAGGCAGAACTGTGTGCTCTAAGCTGAAGCACAGCGAAGAGGCTCAGAGTGGGGATTTGAACCATCTTATGGTTTTAGTGACAGAGAACATATTTTTAGAGGGTACTTCTTACAAAGAAGAATAAGAGGTAATTTGATACTGTGAAAGTGTTGTCAGGGGCAGTGGGCGCTTTCCGTGCTGGTTGGTGGCAGGAGGTGCTGGCTTCCTACCAGGGATTTGGCCAGATGAAAGTTCTTGGGAGCAGCAGAGAAGTAAGTAAATGTAACTGAAGAGCCTGTGATATACAGGTGATTAAACTGCAGTTGGGGTTTTGTTCTCGCTTAAAAGTGGTAAATACATGAGAGAAAGCATAAATAGCAGTGTGATAAATAGTAGTGTGACACAAAGCCTATAAATAGCCTTTTACAATTTTGTAGTACTTTCTCCATTTAACAGCCTTTTGCTCTTTAACTTCTGCACCCGTGAACTCTGGATGTGTGGGTTCGTTTGTCGCTCTTGGCAGTGTTTTATTCCACTGGAGTTGTGATGTTTCTTTTATTGCCTTTATAGCTTTTTTAGCCAGGTGAGTAACTGGCTTGTAACATGGTTATGTGCCTGTTTTTTCAGCAGATGTGAAACTTGATACTGAACTGAGCCAATATGATAAACAAGCATTAAAACCTCTGTGTCTTCTTGAACATGAATGCTTTACAGGAGATGGTAGAAGTTGTTTTCCTACTAAAAATCAACTCTGTAAAATAATAGAATAATTTAATTACTTAATCTCAAACCATCAGTATTGAAAGTTTCTTGCTGGTTCTGAATGGCAGCTGATTTTTTGAAGTTTTCAGCTCCAAGCAAAATGGTTGGTTAATTTTTCTCGGTTGATCTTTTATTAAATACAAGGAAACTAGTGGGTTTTTTGTACAAAAAATGTGTACCCTGTACCTGGAAATTGATTTGCTATTACGTTAATAAAAGGAATCTAGCTTCTAATTAAAGGGTTGAGAGTTAATAGATGAGATGAATAGTACATAAATACAGAATTTGTCAGTGAATTTTAGTTTTACCTGGGTAACATGGTGACTTCATTTTGGTGCTGTAGTACTTTAAAAAATTCTGGTTCTGGGTTTTGTGCCTTTTCCAGTTGTATACCCACACCTTTGTGCCTTTACTTTTTGGATGCACGAATATAGGGATTTCTGCTCCCTACGCCCCTCCCCAGTATATTCATAGTTAACCTTGACAGTGTTATGTTGCTTTTCACACCATTAATAGCATCTGCTATTTTTGTTATGTTAATATTGTGGAAAATTCCCAGTATTACTGGGTAGTTCTATAAAGAACAAAATCTGAAAGGAAGAAAACAATCATATTCAGAAACAAAAAAATAAAACTTCAAGGCTTTTTCAAAAGTAAGGTTTGATGAACCCTTGTAAGAATTATAAACCTTTATGTAAGTTTGGATCTTGTCTTTCCTCTTGCATTATGCTTTCTTCCCCTACATTTTTTTACTGATGCTTCTGTAAGTTTGTCAGTTTAGTTTCAGAAGAGGGAAACATATCCCAAAAGGAAAACCATTTTTAGATACGCACGAAGATAATTTATCCTCTTATTTATGTACAAATGTGATTGTAGTTTAGCAATGTACAAAACTCGGAATGTGTGAAGGTAAGTGCAGGGGGCCCGCGGTCTGGCCTTGACGTTTAATAACCCCTGACAGGGTGTTATTGTTGAGGTCAGGATGTACCTCAATTTTGGAAAACTTTTCATTTGACTTTGAGTTTCACTTTGTAAGAAGTACAGATAGACTTGGTACAAGGAATGTTTGTACAATTTATAAATCTGGGGAATGTAGACCTCTTTGAAATACTTTGCTAAAGAAGCTAAACTCACAAAACTGTGGGTTTTGGTTTGGGTTTGGTTTTGGTTTTTTTTTTTTTTAATTTTACTGCCGGTGAATGATTATCAGATTTCATTTCAACATGAGTGATATTTGCATTGTCAGATTCACTCAAATAATTTTCAATTTCTGGTGTTGATCTGACTTGAAAATGGAAATTGTTTCCTGTAAACAAAATTTTGGAGAGGAGGCAGAGGCAAGTCAGAAAAATACTTACTTAAGCTGCACTGAAATTGTAAAATTGTGAGAGCTCTTAGTAGTAAATAAAGAAATAAGTAAAAGGAGGCCTTAAAATTTGGGACGATATGAAATAGGATGGTTGTTTTGCTACTGGGCAGGTCCACCAGGAAAACTGATCTTGCCCCATGTGGAGAGCTGTTGTTCTAGTGCCCACATGTGCTTTGGGATCTTTCTAGTGCACACCCTAAAACCAACCAAGGAAGCAACTTGCTCTGATCTCACACCTCATGGCCAAAATGCTGGGGAGAGGCTGAGTGTCTGGGTGCTCAGGAGAGGAGTGCAAGGCAGGGTGGCTGAAAGCCAGGGGCACGGATGGAGTGAGGTCACTTCTCTGGGCAGCACTGCCAGAAGACTTCCCTTGGTTTGTTTTCTGTTGGAGGAAGAAGCGGAGTTGACAAGTGTTTTCCAGGCAGGTAGCCAGACAGGCATTATTTTAGTGTTTCCAGCAGAAAATCGGTGGGTTTTGGAAAAAATGAAATTTTCCATGTGAAAATTTCTATTTTGTGGAAATAGCATTTCTGATTAAAAATTAATTTTGATGGAAAATGTCCAGTTGGTTTTACTGAGCCTTGGAATTAGCATCTGCTGTGTTTAAGTCTATTGAAGATAATTTGGCTTAGGTTTAGCAACTCTGAACAAAATATACACAGACAACTTTTCCTCCCTCTGTCTAATACCTCAGTTCTAGTGCCAGCCAAAATTCAACTTGAAGTTGGCTATGAGTAGAATAAAAGCTTTTTCTGAATTTTGCAGTTTGTTTTCAATTCAAACTGCCTTTGACTTCAAAGGCTTCACAACACAGATGCTGTGGCTGGAACTACAGTTGCCAATTCCACTGGCTGCTCTGGGTTTGAGGGTCCTGATGTGTGCAGCAGTATTGATTTGTGGGTGCTCAAGTGGCTAATAGCTAGCCCACAGATTTTCTCCATTGGTATGTTTTCTGTCGATGTTGTGTTCAAGTAATTGTGGTTGAGGCTTTTTCACTGTACAGGATGTGGGACTTGGGTTTATTTACAGTCATGCCAAGTTAGAACACGTAACTTTGCAGCATTTGGTTTTTCACCTTTGTTTTATCTGCTTAGTTGCGTACAACTGTTGAAGACCAGCAGTTATTCTGTGTGTGTTACTTCCTTCTCTCTTCGAATTCGTAAATTGTGTTAGGAAACACCCCTCCTGTATGTACATGGAAGAGTTGGAATCAAAACCTAATTCTCACTTGCTAAATTTCCTCAATTTAGCGTGTATAGTCAGGCTGTTGCTCAAGTTTAGAGCTGTTAATAATTAGTATCATGAAAGGACTGTACAAGGTTATTCTAGCTACAGGCAGTTGTGCATTGTCATTAAAAACTTGAGAATTTAACAGACTCCTTTTTAATACTAAAGAACTTTTGGGTTCTACTGGGTCCGTAGAGAACTGTAAACTCCCTTTTTAGGTGAAGAAATATTTTTTTAAGTTGTATAGCACAGGGGAATCAAATTTAGTTACCCCTTGATACTTTTGAGAAAAACTGTAGGAAGAAGTTTGGATTTTTGGCGTTTGGTGGTGGTTTCCCCTCCTGCCCCCTCCCCCCCTTTTTTTCAGCAAGATATAACATAATAACTTGTTGTTGTCGCCTGGTGTTTCTGGTTGTAGTTTGTCTGGACTTGCACTGATTTCAAGCATTTTTTCTTTTGATAAGTAAATATTTAGGCTTCCTGATCTTAGAATTGCATCAGAGCCAGAATTTCCTTTTAACGAAAGATCTATTTAAATCTGTTTAACCTAGTTTAAGAATGCAGTTTTAAAAGTACTGCAGATTTATTTTGAGATGCTTCTATCAAGATATTTTAGTAATATTTCGTTATAGTCTCCATTTATTACCTCTTATTATAGCATTGAGTCATAAAAGCAAGAATAAGATATCCAGCTCCTGGAATGGGAAGAGTTAGATGTAGTAATCATCTGTGTGAGGATCATGGATTGCCATTTTAACACTATTTTCAAACAGGGGCAGGTTATGGATAGAATTGAGTTTAAAATAATGGAGGTCAAACTCGCTTGGAAAACTTTTCTATTTATTCCTAGTAATCTTTACACATGATAAACAACTCCAAATATCATGAGGTAATAGCTGTGCACTAGGAAACAACGTCTTATAAATGTATTTGCATATTAGTTTAATTTACAATATTTTTAAATATAGTAGTATAGTTAAAAGTCACCATTTAGTGATATTTAAATGGTGCTTCTCTTCCTGATTTTTTTTCCTGACAGCTTTACTCACTGCTTCAGCTATCTGCCCTTCCATGGCTTTTTTAAAAGTAAAGTTAGATTTCACTTTTTTCCCCTGCTAGCTTTGCCATTTCCATCCTAAATTGCTTATTCAAGGAGTGTGGGCAGCTGCTAACTCGAATCAGTTCACGTGTGTGTTCGCTGCCTGTCATGCCAGGGCCTCTTCCCTCTATGTGCCCTTGCTGGCTCACAGGCTGGTACTGCTGTAGCTGGTGGTTGCCTTCAACTTCTGTTTTCATATGACAGGCCTTAAATGATACCAATATCGTTACTTAAAGGCATTTCTAGCTTCAGCTGCCTGCTCGCTGCCTGCTGCTTCTTCACATCATGGCATGGTTTTCCTAAAGCACTCTGTTAAGTGGTCACGCTGTGATCCAGGTGACTCCTGAAGATCAGTTATAGTCCATTGCTTAATAGAGGGATAGGTGTGAGGGTTTTTCTGGTTTGTTAAGGTGTGTATGGGTAGATTGCTATCATAGAGAAATTTTCTACACTTGTGCTCAAAGTAATCTCTGAAACCTCCTGTAAGCTTCTTCACACATCTTGTTCAAATGTGTGTGTGACTTGTTTTCATAAAACTTCCCTAACCGCTGAGTAGCATCTGGAAGTGAAAGGTCTCTGGGTCAGAAACAATGTAGTAGCACAAATTCCCATGATGTTTCCAGTCTGTAGTTTCAGTGTGTCACCTGCAGGAGAGAACAAGTTGAAAGGAGATTTTCTGTTGTCTTAGCATTCGTTCACACTCTGACCTGTAAGACTGTTGCAGTGAAAAGGGAAACAGGTGCCCTGCTGCAGTAGAAAAGTGGGGGTTGAGGGGGAGAAGATCTGATTGCTTTAATTCTGAATCTTTGTTAGCTGCAGACTTTTAGTGTATTGGGTGTATTTCTTCAGCCTCTCTGAAGCTCTCAGGTTGCAATGTGGTTTGGACAGGTGTTTGCTAAGAGTAAATTTGAAACTTAATGAACCATGTTGAGCTGTTTGGAATCTATAAGTCCATTTGTCTATTTTTGTTTTGTTTTTTTTTTTCTCACCAAAAAAAAAATTAATATCTTCTCAAGTTCTGTCTCATCAGTAGTCCTGGATAGTGAAGATGGAGGGATTACTTTTTCCACATGAAACATGACTGAGCACAGAAAGGGAGGACATAAAGGTTTGAGGTTCAAAATAATTGGCAGTGTTGATGGTGTGGTTTCTAAGGACTCTTATTATTTTTATTAATATTGCTTCTAAAGTGTGCCAGTAGGTATTGTGATCTCAAACCAATGAATTTCATGTTGCTGTTTTGTGTTTCCTGAAATGCTGAGTGCAGGAGTGAAGCAAAGATCCCAGTCTTCCTGCACTGTCCTACTTCTGACCCAAAGCAGCGAAAGGGAGCAGCTGAATTTGAGAGGCTTTTTTTGTGAGCATGGTGCATGCAGTTCAAGCATAATGAGTATTGACATTTAATTAGAAAGAAGTTTCACTTATTATAGGCTTCTCTGTTAGCTGTACCCTTATTCTTGGGGTCAGGGAGGAGCAAGGAAATTGTCAAATTGTCAAAACAGTTTATTTTTTAGATGAAATAGTAGCTTGCTGCAGTGCTATCTCACTAATTTGCTGTTCTGCTATACATCCTCCAGGTGTCTCTAACAAATTCACCACTATCCTGTGTAGAAGGACTGAACACTCATTAATTATTATTCTTATGTTAGAAAGTGTGAGATTCTGGGAGTGACAGAGCAAGGTGTTTTATCTTTAACCTTTGTCTCTTTTAGTAATTATGTGATTATAACAGTGAAAATCTTGTTTGATATCACACAGCAGTTGTTCAAATTTGAAACCCCTTTCCAAAGAAGTCAATAAAAAGCATTATCCAAGGAGGTCTTAATTTAAAAAGAAGTCCTCAAGTAATTTGTTTAACTGAGAGTACTTATTAATTTAGGCATCAAGCCTGTACTGATATCCACAGCCAAACCCCATGAAATCCCATGTTCATAAAATGAGATGAATTAACAATCTTAGAAACTTATCCAAGCAGCTAGAATATTAAATTAATTCTCTGCTACTGGCATGTGTATAGGCGAAGCTGATGGTGGAGGAGAGAGGGTAAATCGAGTTTCTTTTCTCTCAGCTATTGAAGTTAGGGCCCAAAATTTTTAGAAACCGTCAGATATGCTTTAGGAATGAACACTTGTTGTGTTAGATTTGGCTCTTCATGTGGTTGATTGAGGATGTAGAAAAGGAGGATGTAAGAGTAGCTCATTCATTAAAGTGCAGGTGAGATGATGGATGTTTTGAGGGGCATATGAGTATGTTGTTCTTTATTGCTTTCAAAAGTGAAGTACTTGCAGATAGGAATTTTATTTGCTGTTCTATGCTTCTGGCATCTATGAAGAATTTAATCAAGCATCTCAGAGTGTCTGCTGGTAATAGAAGTCTTGGAGGAACGTGTAGAAGCAGCTGGAAATTAGGTGAGCTTGTGCAACATTTTCAACGTAGGAAGTCTGGAGGCTGCTCAGGGCCAGGCTGTAACAAAGAGAGCAGCAGAGTTTGGAGCTGCCAGCCCTCTGCAGATACTGGGGCTAAAGAGAGCACAGTCTGGTTACCCACCAGTGAAGAGAAGTTGCTGAGGTTTTGGAACTTTACCTTCCTGACTTCCAAAGCCCATGTCTCCTTGTATCCAGTTCTGTCTTTGACAACTGTCTGGGAATGTAGTAGCACTGAAGGACTCGTGCTTGTAGTTACGTTGCACAGTCACTGTTTCCGTTCATCAACAGCAAGAATGTGATATCCCTCTTTTCCAGTGAAGTTTTAGGAAAAGTTTAATATGTGGCCGTATAATAACTTTTCAGGAGTATATTGTTTTCCTTAAGCAGAATGAATTTGATTAATTTATATATTAAAGATAATAAATTTAGAAATTAAACAGAAACTTTTGATAGAGCCCAGAATCAATAATGATGGTGTTGTCTGACTAGAAGTCTTGCTGAAACCTTTGCACCTGGTGACTGCAAAGTGAAATGAACCAATGTTTACACATCAGCTTTAAAGATTGATGGATACTTTCCATTGTTTGGTGAGCAGAAATCAGGAAGAAATGAATGAAGTATGAATTGTTGGATCGAGTTCAGGATTGTAGTGCATGGGTTGATTCACTTAAATGAAAATGTATTTCTACTCTGGTTTTATTTTTTAAGAAATGTTCTGAAGCTGTGGACTAATCAGAATTGCTGAAAGCTTTCAAAACAGATTTTTGAAAGAAAAAAAAAATGTGAGCTTTTGTGTTGGACTGATGTGGAATTCCCTCAAATAGTACACAGTCAACTAACGTTTAGCATTTTCTGACTAGTTGGATTAAAACATTTAATGTAGTTTCACTAACATTTTTTCAATAAACGTGTATGGAGATGGGCTCTAGATATAACTCAGTGTTGGTTTGAAGTACAGTTTGTTGTATTACTCTGTTTAAACCTTAAAAATTGTCTTTGTATTTTTAATAGAATTTTTTTTCCTCATAATTAGATTGTCTGGGTAATTTTAGTAACAATGGGGTCTACATTTTACTGAATGTATTCAAACTGCACCATGTGGTAAGGTCTTCTATGAGTCCAGCCTACTTTTCCACCTCTTGTAGCAAATTCATGTGCTGTGTTGTCCCCAAATGAACAGGTGGGCCACGGTGGAAATATATGCCTTCTGGGTTGCTAAAATACGAGCTTATGAACAAATGGAAATCTGACAGTGCATTAACTTCTTATCTGCTTCAGAGAAACCATGAAAAATTAAATTTCTCTTGTCCTGTCATGCACATGTGCATAGGGCAGTGTGTTAAGGTGGTTGCTTTTCTATCCAGTAATGAAAAGTTCTTTTAAAGACAGTTTGCATCAAGTCAGCAAAGTGGTTGCACTCCTGGATAAATTAAATTTCAGTTAATTACATGCTTAACCAACTGCTTATTTATTAAGCTGCTTAAAATTGGTTAGTTTATTGTAAGCCGAAGCAAATTGTCATTTTACTGTAGACATTTACATAAAAGAATAAAGGATGCCGAAAATTCACTTGAAGCTTCTATATGCTCTTCAGTGCCGTAACCAAGCCAGTATTGCAGGAATGTTCTGCCCTTTGATAGGGAACACTCCCTTGAATTGCTTCATCACTTGAAACCTGAGCTCAGGCAGAAAATGTACAACTTACTCCCTCCACAGATCTGAGAGGTGAGTGGAGCTTCATTGCACAAGTTCTGTCCTTCTCCAGTTGCTGGAGCAGCACGTGCTTTAGATTGTTAATTCATGTATCTAAATATCACATGCTCAGCAGAAGACACTGAAAAATTATTAGCAGAAACCTTCTTCATATGTGAAGATTAATCTGAGCCCAATTTATATAACATACTTGCATGTATAAAAATAATGTAGAGTAAGTGGCCATGGCACTGCCTATGACATGGATGTGCACACATGGTAGTACCTTGCTGAAGTTAGCCTGCTGTTTAAACCAGTTGTTCTCAAACTTTTATTTTGGTTGAATCTCAGCTTTTGTCTTTACTCTTACTTCTTTTGGGGATGCAGATTTTACTTTGAAGCTTAAATAAGTCCTCTTTTTGTTCCATACTAACTTCAGCTATAAGGTATTTTTGTTGCAGAAGTATGCAACCAGTGTAGCTGAATTTTTATCAGTTTTTGTCATTTTAAATATCAATATGTGTTGGGAAATCAGATAACTATGATTTGTAACCTTATAAGCAATAGCTAGCCATCCTACTATGTGGTTAGTAAGTTTTCAAAATGTATAGCAAGATTTGCAATATGTGGTCAGGAGAAATTATACTGTCTTTGTTCTTGGTGCATTTATGTCTGGAAGAAAGGAGTAGTAAAGATGATATGGATACAATTTGGGGCCAATTATTTTGTAAAACAAATGTATCAGAGTAAGTCCACTGATTGCAGGGTCTGTCTGTACGTAGCAACTGCGTCCTTTTTGTAAAACGGACGTGTGCTGATAGAGGTTTAAATACAGGTTGTGTGTGCAGGATTGGCCACAAAGCAGTTACATGTAATAGCCCTGGCAGATCTTAGAAGGAGGAGTATTTTTGAGAGAGCATGTCGTAGTGAAGGCTTTTTAGCTTATTCCCTACATGCTTCCATAGTTTCTTTTCTGACATGTGGAAAGAATAACTTTGAATGTGGTTTGCAGAAAAGTAGTCATTCTATTGTCACCTTCCTCTCTATTATGTTCATGACGGATATATTTCCATTTTGTAGAAGTATTTCAGTCGTTGTACTTAGCTGTAAAACTATGTTCCCTAGTTGCAAAAGTCTCTTAGTTTCATACAAGAAACTTGTCTGCTATGAGATGGTGGTTCAAGCTACTATGTATTTTATGTGAGACGGAATATAATTTTTCACTGCCCAATCTGAAAGTACAAAACATGGTTTCATAAGTCTATGAAGAAAACATTCATGAATGACTGATGTCCAGCGTGATGGGAATATGAGCTTCACACCAGGAAGATGCTAAACTCCAGACTGTGAAACAGCATGAGAGAAATGTGTGTCCTATTTGTTTCTTTCTTCCTTAAAGAGAACAGAGAAAGTGTTGCCCTTCCAGCCTGGGAGCTTGATGAACTGTTGTTCTGACCCAGAATAGGTGGTCCTGTTTCCATAGCAAACTTATAATACAGTGCCTTCTTTCTTGAATTTGATCATTTCATTTGTGTGCATTGAGAAAGACCCAAATCGCTCTCTGTGACTATTTGCTGTTTTTTGTTTGGTGGGAACAAAGATGATCTGTGTTAAAGCACAGATAGATCTGCAGGTTTAGTCTGTCAAAGGAACAGAGCGAAGGGTTGCTTGGTGTTAAAGGATTTAGAGGGTCACTGGGGGCAGATTTTCTCCTTGCTCACTCTTATGGATTTGTTGCTGTGTTTGAAACCCAGAAGTTTTCTGTCTAGTGTAAGGTAGCGATGAGGAAGGAAGAAATACTGTTGGTCTTGTCTTGGTCAGCAAATAAGACAAATATAGAGGAAAGAACAGGGCAAAAGGCGAGACATGCCTTTTTCTTCCCTTAAAGCATGATGGTTTTTGGCCTTTAGCAACTCTTTTTTTTTTTTTTCCCTTCTTCTACAAAATTGTAGATTGTTGAGTTAGACTCACCTAGCTCCCTACCAGATGGATTTGTGAAGACTGCAGTACTTATTTGTAAGCTAAACAGTCCCATTTTGTGCACTGGTGTTTGTATTTGTGGAAAAGGGCTCCGAAGATAACCCTTACTGTTTCTTGGTTGATTTGTTACTTTTTCAAATCCTTGTAAAATATGCCTGTCAAAGGGTTATTTCTGTGGTATGGAGAAACTGTTTTTAATCAAAAGGTATGCTTTTCTGAAACCTTCTTTGATTTAGCTCACAGGCAAATACCATCCTGAAGTCCTGGCTGTCCTTATCGGTTGTGTAGGTGCACTGATAGAGATGCCAATCTTTATGCTGTACTGACGAGTAGGGCAATTGGCCTTGAGATTGTGTCTATGTGACAAAATACTGTTTGTGAAATGTTACCTTGTTGGCTCAGGTCACTGGTATAGAGGTTCAGTTCCTCTTCTCTGTTAAAAGTTTTCTCCCGCTTTTTACTTTTGAGCTGTAGAAGGCATAGCAGAAGCAGCCTCTCCATGAGGAGCTGTCAGACCTGTACTTTGTTCGTAGCTTTAGAGTTTTGATGTTTGCGACACAATTTTTCATTAATTTATCATTAAGGGAAAGCCATGAGTTTAGCAGCTGGTGGCTTTATCTGTTGCCTGTGTCCTTCAGTTTGTCATGTTGGTTTAGCAAAACAAAAATAAACTTGCTGTAATTCTGCATGAATACAGCATTGCAGTTCTGAAGCCAGAGTGACTGAGTTTCCAAAATAAAAAAGCTGTCTGGTAAGGAAGCAAGTACTTATTAATCTGAAAATGCTGGTTAAGTCAAAACTGAAACATTTTGCAAGGATGGATTATCATCAAGAAGATTTTTTATGTCTGAAGTGTGTGGTCATGCTTAAAGAGCAGAAGATGTGATTTAGAAAAGCAAATTACCTCAGGGATTTTTAGGGCAGTTGCTCAGGCTGTACAGTGGAAAGATGGTTAAACTGCCAAGTCCCAGTTTGGATCGCTTTCCCATGAGAGCCTATGTATTGAAATTATCAACCATTTAGGAGGGGACTGATCTTTCACTTCTTACCCCTATTCATTTGTGTATATTGGAGCACAGCTACCTCTTACAATCCATACAAACTCTCTAATCACTGCTGGAATATTTGCTGTCTCTTCTAAATTCTCCTTTGTTTTTTTTATCGTGATACACCCCACCCCCCCAAATGTAAATGTTTTTGAAGTCTTCATAATTTTATACAGAATAAGGAAAAATCAATTGTTTTATATTCGGTTTTGAGAATACCTGTTTTCTTTTACTACTCTTCAATGTATTTTAATTTTATGTCTCAATATGTTCTCTGCTTAAGTTATGAAACTTCATTTGCTTGTGCCCTTGTCAAAGGATGTGGAAATAGTTTGCTGACTGTGTAATTAGGTGAATCACAGGCCCTGATCCTGTGAGGTACTTGAGAAAGTAGCTGGTATCGTTGGACAGGGCTAATAGCTTCAGGTGGGGACATGAGTACTTTGCTAGTCCAGGGCTGGATGATAATCATCACAATCTTAGATTTGAAAAGTGAGAGTCAGTTCTTGCATTTCATTTATCGGCGCTCAGTGCAGGATGTGGACTTGTGACCGTCACAGTTCCTTACTTAGAGAGTAAGAATTGTTTGTGCTCTCAAACTGACAAATTGACATAGGCAGAAGATTCAGTGGTTTGATGAATCTTAAACTATTCATGTTGTAATTTATAAAGAAAGGAGGAAGAAACAATGCTAATGTTTTTGTTACGGCTCTGCATTCTATGTCTAATGATAACACTGTGAATGCACAGGCCTTGCAGAATAACGCATCAAAGTCTCCTGTATTTGCTGCTTTCTTTTCTCTGTGCTTTTTCTCTATAAAGCTTTTTATGTAAGCATATTTCTTTTTGCTGAGTTGCACTGAAATTAGTTACTTAATTGCATCTAACACTGGGACCTGGTAGCCACGATGCCCAACAATTACGGTGCCTTTTGAATTGAAAATGCCGTTCTGAATCTTTAAAAAAAAAACAACCAAAACCCAAAAAAAACAGCAAAACTACAAAACAACCTTAAAATAGAGAGGGCGTGGACAATGGACAGAAAGTAAAGGACTGAGTATTTTAGTATAAGGTTGTATTGTAACTTGGAAGACATTGCTTCGTTATTGGCTATGATGAATTTAGTATTCATTCTTCTTTTGTCTGTAATAGAGTTTTTAAATAATGGACTTGCTGTTTGTTCACCTTTCTTTGAAGTATGACACTCTTGCATTTGCATTTTTTTGATCTGTTCAAATTTTGTGTTTGTTTTGCCTGCAGACCCTGTGTGGACAGTAATGACCGCACGTTTCCGATTGCCTGCTGGCAGAACCTACAATGTACGAGCGTCTGAGCTGGCACGGGACAGGCAGCATACAGAGGTGGTCTGCAACGTTCTTCTCCTGGATAACACTGTACAAGCTTTCAGAGTTAATGTGAGTAATTGGCTTACTGCAAATCAATATCCCAGGCCTGCTTTCCTTTGCTGGGTTTGTATGGCTAGAGTTTGACTTCCTGTATTAGGTACAGGATAGAAGGGCAAGTTGTGTTCAGGCAGACATGCTTGTACATGTGCATGCTGTGTTACTGTAAACTTAGTCATTCTGGCACCATCATCATTTCAAAATCCAATATACAGAGCATAATTTATTTCTAGTAGTTCTCTTTATGGATTAAAGTTGTCTAGTGGAAATGGAGGACAGTATTGACATTGAGTTGAAAGAAAAGCTTTTGTTCTGCTGCGTTCTGGTTTTGGCATTTTGAGCATGAATAAGATATAATGGTAAGCTGACTGTGTTCAATCATCTGTTTGGTTATATTTGGTCACAGCTGTCATCTTAAAGTATTTCCCTGCTTTTTGCTTTTCTCAGTTAACATTCTTGTTCTCTGATTTCCCTCACTTAAGCTCACCACCTTCTGTTACACTGGTGAGAATGGCAGGAAAGCAAATACAAAGCTGGTTGCTGAATACTGAGGACTGTGAATGAAAAAAATTAATAACTTATATATGAACCTGGAATTTAAAATATGTTATTCTTCCCATTTTCTAATCTGTAATCCTTGATAAGGGGCTAAAATGAAAATGTTCATGGTTTTGTGTGTATGTTCCCACAAGCACAACCCTTGCTTTCAAAAATAGGCAAGGACCTCACAAGAAAACATTAAAGCGTTTAAAGGGATCTTTGTATGAGAAGAACCAGAACTTAAGAGGAAAGAAGCTGTAGGGTTGTCCTGGGACAGTAGAACTCTGCTTTTACTTTATAAGGTATAGAATTGATGACTTACATGGAGAAAGGTTAAATAATGTGATGGCGAAAGTTACAGGTGGCATGATTACTAAAATTTTTGGAGAGAAAACCTCAGCAAGTGGAGTGAAGGAGTAGCTCAGTATCATACAAGGCTGTGGGACTTCAAATGGGAAATGAAGGAGAAACTGAAGCAGTTGTCAAATCTATGGGGATATGTTTAATTCAGACTATTTGAAAAAGTTCTGGTGCTCAGTAATTATATTGAATTCTGATATTCAGTGTTCAGGAAGGATATTGATACATTTTAATGTTTTAGGGAAGATTGGTGAGAGAGATTGCATTTCTCTGTTCTGTAATCAGTGGTTAGAGCCTGTGCAGCCTATAGCTGCCTATCAGAGAAGTGAAATCTGTTATCTAGCAAAAACTTGCAAGGATCCATTGTCAAGTACTTAAGGTTTAGAGGTAGGTCAGGTGGTTATTTGGTTTAGATATTTCAATCAGGATAGAAGAGTTTAGGATGTTCTCTTGAGACATTTTTGTAGTTCATTCAGAAAATATTTAACTTTTCAGGACTTCTGAGTAGTAAAATGTGGGAATTTTGAATGATGGAGCTGGGGGAGGGATACCCAAAGACTTTGTCAACATCAAGGCCTATTTTCCTTCTGGGATAATTTTTCCTATATCCCTTTTCCCTCTTCTCATCCTTGCTAACAGTTTCCCAGTCTATACTGCTTCCCAAAAAGCATTATGGGGAAAATATAGTTTGATCCAATGCATTAGAAGCACATAAGAAATTGTAAATGTTCTCGTCTTTGCTTTTAGGTGCATAAGTTCTCCATTAAGGTATCTGTCTCGTAGTTTTTTGTTTGTTTATAAGAATTGGGTAACGTAAGGAATAATTGTTGTACAGTAGGTATGGGAGATTGTGCTTCTTTTTGACCTCGCTGTTCAAAAGCTGTATGTTTTTAGAGAATGCTAGTGCCTCTCTAGAGCAGAATCACCAGGTATAAATACTCAAATGTCTATTCTGTCTCTCCCAAGAAAAATTTATGTAATATGTTCTCACCACCTCCCTAGTGTGCTAAATATTTTAGTTGCATGGATCACGCATTACTGCTTATACAGATCAGTCTGCAAGTTTGTCTATTAAAACTGAGTCTCGGGAATAAAAAGTTCCTTGGTGCTGAATATTTTGATCTCATGTCTTAGCCTCAATCTATTTTTTCACAAATAGGGAGTAATAAAGTATTCAACTGTAGCAAATGTAACCTACATGGCATACGGGTTTTCAGGTTTTATAGCTTTGTTTTACTTTATTGCGGTTGACACTGTACTTAGCAATAAATATTTATGGAATTGTTTTCAAAATAAGAAGAACAAAGATAACATCAAATAAATTAGCGTGTTTTTTCCTCCTGATGATTGCTATAGGTATTCTGTATGCTAATGATTGTAAAACTTAATCATCTGGAGTATGCAGTGCTGCATTAGTGAAAATGTACTCAAGTGCTGTTTCTTCTCCAGCAGCAAAGTACTGATCACAGACAGTGTCTCTTGATAATATGTGACATGTTCTAAGTTCACATTTTAACCAGCCCTTTTCCATTGATCTGCAAAATAGGCAGCTTTGTGCTAAGCTTTACTTTGTATAGAGCATAACAAATCAAACCAAATAATCCCTGTGGACTGTAGCCAGACAAAGGTTATATTGGTTGCAGGCAGAAGAATCAGTTGGAGCTAACCTGTGCATATGTTTGAAGAGTAGAAATCCTTTCTATAAAATGCTCTGCTTACCAAATGAAGAAATCCTGCTTCGATCCTGAAAAGCAGGCTTCAGTAGAGCACGTGGCTGGGAGAAATGAGGCTGACAAGTTAATAACGTGATCAGGATGATTTGCATTACCGTAAAACTGCTTCTTCAAGATCAAATTACTTTAATTGGTTTTAATTACTTGTTTAAATACCTCAAATTATATATTTTCCGTGCAGGATGACTTACTTGTAGTCCCTGAAAGCCAGTATGTGGATACAGAGATCACACTGAACTTGAGGGAAAACTAAGTCAAGGTAGATGGGATGGGTTGTTCTGTGAGCAAGATTAGTGGTCATGGACAAATGTTTCAGTTTGGAGCCTTTATTATCCCAGAATGCTCTTCAAACTTAATGAACTTACACTCTAGCAGAAGTAAAATCTGAAAAGCTGTGAAATAACCCAAACGAAACAAGAAAAAAATGCCCCCAAAGATCGCATACCACCCCCCCGTAATTTTAGAAGTTAATATTTTCAGTAATTTAATCTTGAGCATTACTTAGTTACTTGCACTTTTTTCTTTGACCAAAAAAAAAAGAAAAAAAAGAAAAAACCCATCATCCCATTCCTCTGTCATCCCAAGTCCCAATTTGTTTGGGCTGACACTACAGCGATATCTCATGTTTGCAGTTGATGTGGCCAGTGACAAAACCAAACCATCAGAAATACCGAGTGAGAAGGTGGTAGTAGTTGGTTCATCGTGTTCATGGCTGGGCTTCGCGAACGAAGATTTGGGAAGGAAGGTAGTAGTTGGTAACCAGGCATTAAACCTGTGTAGTTGCAGGTGTTTGTCTAAATTTTCAAACACGGGTGTTTGTGAACAGGTAACAATCATTTTGCAAGTAGAAATTAATGTGTGTATGTATCTAGTGGTACTAGATGATAGATAGTTCATAAAGTGCAGTTAACATATTGATGTCTAGTGTTTATGTCAAATTTGTCCTGAAAGACCAAAATTTATGAGCCATTTTGCCTCCAGTAATGACTGATAAGTACATATAACCTTTTAATACTTCAGTCTGGAAAAAATATTGATATTTTTGTGTCTAACTACTGCAGTTTTATGATAGATAGTTCCCATTTTTCGTATGTTTCCATTATTTCATGTTTTACAAGGAAATGACAATGTTTAACTTTGTATCTCTAGCAACAAAGCAAGTTTCTTTTTATGCTCATCTACATTAATTGGTTTTGCTTTTGTGTAAAAAAAAATCAAACGTTTAAACTTGCTATCATATTTTTTTATATTTTGGAGCAGCTATTCAATGTTGTGATAGTATTACAAATATTTTGGACCTTTCTCAACAAGCAGGATTGTGACCTTCACCTGCTTTGGCAAGCTGCAACATCATTATATAAATATCAGAGATGGGTTAAACTGAGGTCTGGTTTTACTAGATGCTTATCTTTATTTTGCACTGAGAGTAAAACATTCTGATCCAAACAAATGCTTCATGTTGAAATTAGTCTTCTCTTACCAAATTTGCTGCTCAGTTGCAGCAGAAATACCTTCCTTGCGGTCGTGAACCGATGTTCTATGTTTCTTAATTCAAACTGATCCACGAGTTCTAAGCTTTTTCATTAGGAAACATCTATTCAGATATTTAAGAAACAGTACACATTGTCAGGATTAGATTGGAAAAAAGCTACGGAGATGGTATCTGCAACTTACTTAAAGAGGTCACATGTCAGCTGTGGTAATTGTAAGACCAAACTTGGGTTCCAAACGTCTCCCATTTTCTGGTAGTTACCATCATAAGTTCTCAGTTTGAGTTCCTATTTAAATCTACATGGGAAAAATGCCAAGAGGCAATTAGTGTTGCTATGTAATTTTAAAATTAGTTTTATTTGCTGTTAAAACTGTACTGATGACTGGTTTATTTCAAAATATAGCAGAAACTCCTAATTTAGTAAAAATGAAAGTGACTATTTTTTGGATTGTGTATAAAAATGCCTTATGCATTTATGCTGTTGTACATTTATTACATTAACATCTGATTTTTTTTCTTTGTTTGTTTTTAGTAATTTGGAAAGTAAATTTTTCCAGTAGTGAACTTTTTAACAGTGGTGCTTCTATATTTTGTTAAACATCAAGAAATTTTCTCTGTAGCATTTTTTTTTAAATAAGATCTTTTTTTTCAAAGTAAATATGGCAAATCATAGATTGCTTCAACTTAGCCAAATTTATATGAGACCTGAAATATATGCCTTATGTAATTTCAACTTGAATGTGCAGAGTTGTGATTATGATTGTCCTCTTGGGATTATTTCAAGCATAATTTATGGATAACTGTTATCTACTTTTTAAAAAAATTATTATGAAATAAATTTTCAAGCTTCTTGGAGTTTTTAGCCCCAAATAACTGCCAGTGACAGTTTATTCAACTTCAGCGTAATTTCAGCTGAACAAAAAAATTAGTTTTCATAGGATGCTCTTAGGTGTTAACAAATGTCTGACTATGGACTTGTAGATTTGTAAATTTTTCTCTTATATGGGTATCAAATTCTTATTTTGATCTTTTAGTTACGTACTTCTGTTTAACAGCTGTAAAAGTAAACTGTTACGTAATCTCTATGTGAAGTGAGATCATTTGTGAGCAGAACAGGAGGTTTTTTTGTTTTAAAACTATAAAAATATCTTACTGCCTACAGTAAACAAGGCAAGATGTATCAAATCCACTGCAGCATCAATAATACTTGGCACCTAGGAGATTATTAGAAGCTTCTCTGCTTGGGCGCCAGAGGAGTAGAAAATCTGGGTGGAAAATGTATCAATCATCGCTTTCTTATTTCTTTTTGTTTGACAGTTGTTCTTGCAGAATTTTGCTTGTCTCTTGTATTTCAAGGAGCTATGACACTTTAACTTCTTTGGGAAACTCCCTTCAGATTTCACCAAATGCGTTTATTGAGTCCTGTCATAATGACACACTTGGTGTTTCAGTTACTGTGTTGGCAGCATTTTCAGGCTAGGCAAAAAATTGCTAGGTACTAACTACAGATTCTTTTTATATCATTTTGAGGGTAAGATTTGTCCCTGGAGTAGAAATCAAGTTTGTTCACTTGTCTCTGAAAAACAATATTACTATTACCCACTTCATTTGAATTAGTTCATTTAGAGTGAAGTAGTATTTTAGAGAGAACGTGTTTAAATGACGCTTCTCAATTAGATATTTGGCTGCTTCAGCTGTCTGTGCCATTAAACTTTGGAAACATTTTCGATGTGCTGGTTCATTTAGAGTCAGGAATAGGTTTTCAGATAAAATAAGACAGACCTGTACGTTTGAATTCAGTGACCCAAACAAGACTCTTACTTGTACCAAGTTCTTTATTAAATCTTAAACTTTTTTCTTTTTTGTTTTTCAGTACTACTTTTAAATATCAAATTTGGCTAATGAATGGCTTTCAGAAATAATCATGTAGCTAGCTGAGAAGTGAGAAATTCTTACTGTCAGAAAATGACAGAGAAGAAAAATGATTTCCTTACATATGTTTCAAAAAGAGAGATGAAGCTCATTTAAAAATAGTGCTCCTGGGATACACTTCTTGATATTTAAAATTTAGACTGTTACAGCGCATCTGAAAGAATGTATATGTTCTCTACCTACCTGAAGTCTCTGTGTCCAATTATATATTTGTTCATTAAAAAAAGGTATGTATTTGTTCTCTACAGAAACATGATCAGGGCCAAGTTCTATTGGATGTAGTCTTCAAGCATCTCGATTTGACAGAAAGAGATTACTTTGGTTTACAGTTGGCTGATGAATCTACTGATAACCCTGTAAGTTGACTCTGCTTTATAAGTACTATTTTAAAAATCAGAATTATGGTCATCACTGTACTATGTTATTTAAAGAGAAGTAAATAGAAACCATTGCAATTTTGTGCCATCTTCCCCAACTGTGTCATTTCAGTGGGTCAGTATCACCTTGCTGTAGTTGTGATAAAAGTACGTATGAATAGTCACAGATTTGGAGTAAAATATTGAGATCTGTGCTTATGAAATAATACCTTAAAAGGATATTGTTTGCTTTATTTTATCTGTTTACTAGACTGCATGATTGTTGTCAGAAATAGTAAATATGTTTTAATTTTGTTTTGTTGTTGTTTTTGTCAATACGACTTAAAAAATAACGAGTGGGTTTTAGATTGTCCTGTATGATGTTTCTGTTTCTAGCTCAGAAACCTCGTGGTCTTCTAATAGTGCTTCATATAGTCCACTCTCTGACCAGGGCTTACAATACTTTGTGGGCTTCAATTGAAAGGGAATTCTGTACAACTGGAACTTTGTAAATCACCAGTAGAAACAAAGAGGTTCAGCTGTACCATTCACTGTAATAGTTACAGCAGTACCACTGAGATTAATGTTGCTTGAAGAATGCTTCTTGACTACTTTCTTTTATAGTTATCAAATGTTCAATACTTGGTTTAAAGTGCAATTTAACTAAGTATTATTCCTTATAATACAGTTCTTTACCTTATTCCTACTATATGTGCAGCACAGTGATGGGGTCTAAATTTATCTCCCAACTTGTGTGTCAAAAGTCATCCACATTCACTTGTGAATAGTTCTCCTAAGACATTGGCAGGCTGGCCTCATTTAATATTTTTATTCTGAACTTTGTTTCCAGGCTGAAAAGACATAGGCATGCTGAAGAAAAGGCTGAATTATTTTTCAGCTTTGTTTAAGAAGTATTTAATTGATCATGACTCAACATTTTACTCAACATTCAGAAATCTGTTCTAGTTCTCATTTATCTGGCTTTCCAAAGTGTAGACCTCTAAGCTCTCTGTTTTTTAGTTTATCTGTCTGGAAGCAGATGAACACAACACTGTAATGGAAGGATCTGGTTAAGAGTTAGTCTGAAAGAATGACTTCACAGCTGTTTGATATAAGCACATGCTTTAAAGGTTTGGTATTCTTTTGGCTTCTAAATATTTTGTCTTTTCAGCACATACTTAGTTGCCATGAAAACAATGTGTCAGAGCTAAATAGAAATGTTACCAATATTAGTCATGTAAGCTTGAAGAATTTATGGGTTTGACTAATTTCAGTTTGTGTCCATTTACACTTGGTTCATTTGGACAAAGAAACCTTATTGGATTGTCAAATCTCCTAGTTACTTATGAAATAACACAGCAGAATATTACTAAAATATAGTTAATACAGCAGGAGGTAAAGATGATGGGGAGAAGGGGGTTTTGCTAATTGAGTGTGAAACCTCCAGCATTGTGTCTAAACGTGGATTTCATAAACTGCAGAAGCTTTATCTTTTTAATAATATAATGTATAATGTATGTATAATAGTATATAATATATAATGTATAATATTAATCTCACAGTAAAAATCAAGTATCTTTCAACATGTTTTGAAAGATTCTTACATAAAATTCCTGTGTATCCCTGGCTGGAGTGTCCTTTATTAAGCCTTTACATTTAGTCTTAAAAGTTAATTGATCCTGTATAAAGATTTGGTGGTTTGTTTTCTTTTTTTACATAGCCACATTTTTGAAGCTGTATCGAACTGTCTCTTTGGTTCCTCTTAAATCAACTACTGCACGGATGTGGATCTATTCATCATTATTTGTAGTTCCTAATGAATAAAATTACTTAATCCTAGCTTCAGATCCATAGTGTGTGTCAGGTAGCTCAGGTACCTCTGTGTGTTTGCTTCCTCCTCCCTCACCTGAAAAAAATAAAAAGCCCTGTGATAAATGTGAGGGAGTTGCATTCTGTACAGTGTTAGGTCTCTGTCACTTCATAGGAACTGTGCCCACAGAACAATTTCCTGAAGCTTGTGGGCTTCCTTTGCAAGGCAGCAGGAGGAATTGAGCAGTATTTATACCAAAGATAGACTTATGAGCTAACTGAGCTATGTTTATCTGTGCAGAGACTGCTGGGTTGCTGGTGGGCAGTGGTTTAAACAACTTGCAGGGCTTTCCAGAGAGCCATACTTTTATCTGACATTTGCTACGTTGATTTTTATAAAGGTCTGTCTGTACACAGCAGTGTTCTCCTGTAGAGGTGATCAAGATTGGGCACTGTTTGGTAAAATTGTTCTGTAGTCCTTAAATCCAGTAGGCTGAGTATTGAGCCTGGTTTCCAAGATCCCAGTTAGTGATGTACCAGTGCTGACACTTAGGCTGACAATTTGAAGAGAATCTGGGAACCAGTGGGATCATTCACTGGCTCT
The DNA here is from genome assembly GCF_003945595.2 of Pipra filicauda. Taxonomy (NCBI): domain Eukaryota; kingdom Metazoa; phylum Chordata; class Aves; order Passeriformes; family Pipridae; genus Pipra; species Pipra filicauda. The sequence continues at coordinate 562,881 of NW_024103541.1, forward strand.
GTCAGATCTGCAAAATACAGAGTCAGAAGTACTGGAAGTAGTTTAAGCAAACTAACTTCTGAGTTGGGTAAATTAGCCTGCCTGTAGCTCTTCACTGCTACAGGTGGTTCACCTTAGAGTAGCTGAAGGTTGTTAAACATATCATAGTTGAGTTCTAACATCTCTCAGGCTCCTGTGACAATCACAGAAGCAAGTCAACGTAGAATTAGCACTGTGAGAGACAGATATCTGGACAACAGATGCCAGTGAGGCATTTTGGTAAAAGACCAAGTAAAAAGTAATAGAATAGCAAGAGTTTCATGATGTATAAGGATATGATTTGTACTTCTTTATTTTTCTGAAGTTGGTGTTATAATTTGTCTCTTTCCAGAGGTGGTTGGATCCAAACAAACCTATCAGGAAACAATTAAAAAGTGAGTAATGTATGTATTTCGTCAATTCATCTATTGTTATTATGCTGTTTTTCCAGGGTGCCCTGATTAATTAGAAATAACTTTTCTTGACCATAGGAGGATCTCCTCACAGTCTGAACTTCAGAGTTAAGTTTTTTGTAAGTGACCCAAACAAGCTCCAAGAAGAATATACAAGGTAGGTCTGGTTACTTTGTCAATAAAATATTTTTCTAGACCGATCATTAATTTTTTTAAGGTATAGCATGGTAATTTTCTTATAAGTCATTCTTGTCATATGGACAAGCTTCTAATTTTTACCTAATGATTACAGATATGAACTATGCAGTTGCACCAAATCAATATAAGAAGAAGTCTCTGTGAATAAACTTAAAAATTTATATGCAAAGTGTAGTAACTACGTGAAGAAAATACTACCAAGTAGAAACTGAAAAGGGGAAATAGAGAAGAGAGAAAAAGCTTAATCCCACTTTTCATCAATGAGTGCAAATTTAATTTTATCCTTACTTGTGTTCTCCTTTGTAACCAAAAAATTTCTAAGCTTTCTGCATTTTTGACACCCCCCCCAGTTTTCTGCTTAACACTAAAAAATTAATTTCTGTATGGTTTATTCCTTGACACAACCATAGCTTGAATCTCATAAGCTTATTTTGATAGCAGTGTGTTGAAATCTGTTGAAGAAAATGCTTAGTGCGAATCAAAATAGGAGGCTTGTGAGTTGCAATTAGTCCCAGAAGAAATGCCTCAAATTTTCAGTATTTTTAATTACTTCTGGTCCTCTACATAAATGGCATGATTTGACAGATTGGAATTTTTGGATGTCAGCCATTCTGAAAACAGGTCAGCTCCATTCAAAAAACAGTATCTAAATTATTAAGGACAGCTTTTGAAACCTAAGTACCAAAACTGTGAAAATTTGAGTCCACATTTGTTTATAATTTCCGTTGATTTGTCATATTTTGGACAAAATTTTGTGTATATTTGTGGAGATAGAATTTACTAAAATGAGTCTCATGAGAACCTGGATGAGACTTTGTTTTATTGAAATATTTACTGTAGGAAAATTTGGCAATTTACTACATCAGAATAAAAAAAAAAGTGTGGAAAGTGTTTTATTTGAATTAAAGGAAATTATGTAATATTCCTAAGGAGATGAAAAAATGGGTAATGTTGATCAATATGATGTAAACCATAAAGAAGGAGAAAACTGTTTACTTTAAGTGCTGTTCTCTCTAAATACAAAGCTATAAATACAGCATTCTTTTAAAGGAGAAATAATGTAGGATTCCTGTATCTAGGTTAGTTCTGTCTTTTTTGCTAATAGGCCTAATTGCCCCTGAGAAAACTCATTTGTATTTGGAATTATTATGAAGAGAGAGTTATTAACTATTGGTTTTTGTGGAATGAAGTTAGGATGCCATGTCACAAATACAGGTTCTTTCGTGTAATCAGTATTCCTACCTCAAAAAAAAAGAAATGAAAAGAAGGTGCAAACTTCTGACAATTCCAGCTCAAGCTTAGACTGTTCAAAACTGCTCAGTTTTTATCAATTCCCTGAAAACAGGAATGGCTCCACACATGAGGCAGTATGAATAGATGCCAGGGAAAGGTCCAGTGCAAGCTCGTGTCCTATTAGAGCGCTGTGAATTCATGTGAGCGAGGCAGGTTATGAATGCCCCAGGTCAGGAGGGGTCAGCGGGAGCTGTGCATTGGAGAGCTTGGCTTTGGGAACTTGCCTTGGTAGGGAATGAAGCTTCATTAGTTCTCATGGCAGGAAGACTTCCTTATTAACGTTGACTCCAGTTAGCAGTAATTCTGTCTTACCCTTTTCTAGCTACATCTGTGTAAGGAAGATGAAAACGTGGCAGTGGGATGCTCCCTGCGTTGTTTTAGCTGGGTGTGTTGTGCAGGCCCGTGCAGATCTGCATTGCTAAACTTCTGTTGATTTCCCATTTTGCTAAATAGTATGTGAGGCTTCAGTGTTCAAACTGTGGTGGTTGGCTAACAAGCCATCAACTTCCCTGTTCGCTGAAAACAGTGGACAGAAAATGAACTCCACTCGGTGTCCCTTAATCATGAGATCCTTTAAGTACTGTGCAATATTTCTAATAAAACATTACGCCAGAAAAAGTAAAATAAGATGGAGGTGCAGCTGTATATTTGTGAAGAGATGCTCAAGCAAAGCTGAGCTGAAGCATATCCATATAATATATAAAATTAACTTGTCATTTATTGCATTTTTTAACTGGTAAAGAAATTTTGCTTTATCTTTTTTGGTTTCAATGTGCATTTTAATGTGGAAAACGAAAAGTTATTTTGAGTTCTCTAAAATGTGGCTAATGTCTCAGTTTTAACTTCTTGAGGTTTAATACCTTAGACTAAGCTTCCTGCCTTTCTGGTCAGTTCAAGAACCTCTTGATGGTTTTGTAGGAGTTGAGCACATGGACTCATATCTTTGCTTGTCAGTTCACAAGAATTTTCGTTTATTTTCTTTCAAGTTCGGAATGTTTTACCTTTCCATTATATTTAGCTTGTAAATAATTGGATTTCTGTATTTGTAAATGTTTGTGGAAGTCTTTAAGGGGATAGTTAATCCACTTTCTGAAGACTACACAACTATGAGAAGTCATAATATGTGTAATAAAGTAATGCATTTTGGTTTTAATTTCTTAGTGCAAGTTAGTACTGGGAAATATTTAGTATTCAGTGGTTTTGATAAGTGATTTTGGCGAGCGTTTACAATGAATGGGTATAGGTCACTCCCAGCTTTTGAATCAGAGCTACAAGAAGGAAACCAAACCAGATGGTTATAATAATAATATCATTAATGTAGGAGATCCCAAACCAGAATAAATATAAAAGGAAGCAGGAATGATGTTTAAATTTGCCATACAGTGAAACCTCTTTAAAAAAATAAACAGGCAATATAGACAAATTCTACAGATGCTTTTATGCTCTGTTATAAGGGGTTTTTTTGCTGAAACTTTAAGCTTGTGCACATCCTGCCATCTTGGTAAGTCTTGTTTGTTACCCCACTCCGGTCTCTGTTTCAGTGGAGCTTTGTAGCAGGTGTAATTTGCCGCTCGATATAAACATTTATACTTCTTTGAAATTGTCTAAAACCTTGGAGTGAAATATGAAGGAACTAAATTGAATGAACACAAGATTCATTCTGAGACATTAACAAAATATTTGGGTTTTGTTGGAGAAACAAAGGAAGTAATTTAGAGGGAAAGCTGTTTGCACTTTCAGGCTTGTTGGGGTTTTTAAGTCATAGTGTTTCTGCTTCCACTGTTTGGTGGGAAATAGTTCTTATTTTAAAGTATTTGTCTGTTCCTTTTGCTGTATCCATGTCCTCCCTGACTTGAAAGAGTGGGCATGGGAAAACTAGATGAATTTCTAAAACAAGCTTTTCTCACACCATAATTAAAGAAAACTTTAGAAGTTTGAGGGAAGTCAATTGAAAGGTGTTTGACATAAGAGTCCACAACTTTTATAACAACAATGTAACTCCAAAATACTAAGAATAATTAAATTAAAATTTAATTAAAACAGAGTAATATCAAATACTCAGTGAGAATAAATTAATTCTCTCTACCTGGAGTACAGATCATTCTTATGTGGATACCTCCATACACAGATGCAAATTTCAGCTTGTGGTTACTGTATAAAGCAGGTAGAATGTGAAATTCGTGGCCTTCTAGAGAAATACAATGTATAACTTCATAACCTGTAAGTAGTTGAATTTACGGAGTTGTAATATTATTTTACTAAGCAAAGTTTCATTTTTTTCCCATGAGAGTTTAAGAAATAGCATGCAAAATGTAAAGTTTAGTTTTGTGCTAACTGAAAGCAAAATACATTAAATTGATGGAAAATTATGGAAAAAATTATTTTTAACTACAGTGTTTTTTGTTTACTTCTTTAAATAAGGTACCAGTACTTTTTGCAAATTAAGCAGGACATTCTTACTGGAAGGTAAGACATTTTTGTTGTGTTAAACACTGAATGCAAATTTGGTTGAGAAAAACGTAATAATGAGAGATGAGGGATTTTGCCTACAAAAATAAAAATACATTAAGAATAAATCACTGCCTGTGCAAGTAGAAGTCTTTGCAGTAGTTACCTGTCCAATTTGTCCATAGACTATAAAAGACTAGGGTTTTCAAAATAACCAAATTTCACTCGAAATATCTAATTTTATTTATTTCTCATTTTAAAAATACAACAAAACAGGTTGCCCTGTCCTTATAATACTGCTGCTCTTCTGGCTTCCTATGCTGTTCAATGTAAGTATAATTAGTATTTGTGTACCTGTTAGTACTGAAATAATAAAAAGTAGTATTGATTAGTTTCTAAAGAATGTAGTTTGTATAGCATTATATTGTGATGTTTGTGGACATGATGCTAATTTCCTCATGATTAAAGAAATAGATTTGATTGGTTTTCCTCCCCCAGCATGTTTTGCTGAATTAAATATGAAAAAAATACTTAAGGATGTACCGTTAGAAACCCCCAAATCAATACTCATTTATTCCTGTGTGTTCTGAGGCGTGGGGTTGTGGGTTTCTCCCTTGAGAATGATACTAAAAAGTATTTATTAAGACACTTAAACATTTTTAACATATCATACAGTGATAGATGTGGAAAAGGGAATTCTGATCATATCTGACCAAAGAGTTCAATACCTGTCTTGTCAATTTTAAACCGTGCAGTGAATAGATGAGTCTTGAAGACTTGAGATTTAGTTTTCTTCCCCACTCATTTTTTCTTCATAAACTTACATTGTTCAGTGGAAAAAAAAAACACCATAGCAACCAACCAACTAGAGACTGTTCAGCCTCTACTTCTTGAAATTTCTCATTGTCAGAAATTCTGTTTTATAAGCAATCCTAATATATCTGTCTGTACTCATGTGGTTTTCTACTGCTAAAGATACTTAGATCCACATTTGTATACTTTGTACATATAAGACAAATAGTGTCAATGTTAATATTTTCAGGTAAAAAACATAGTAATGTTACTGTAATATTTTATGCATAGTTTTGTTAAGTGGTCACCTTTTTCTAGGTCAATCAGTAGAACAGTTTCTCTTAAACAAAACTTCCACACTCCAGCTGCTTGGAAAAATGCACTGCAAGTGCTGTCATGCCATGGGGATTTGCCTTAGAAGATAAAAAGTATTTGATAATGGAACAGGAACTATGAAAAGTTGATAACATTTTAGGGTTCTAAGAATGCAATATTTATTTTTCAAATAACAGAAGTTAGAGGCGTGGTATGTAGAAGTGGTGGGTATGCACAGTGCCTTGTATTTACACTTATCTATGAGACCCTGCTGCCATTAAGTTCTTCAGTATGCAGAGTTCTGTCTAATGATTTCTATGCCTGCCTATAGTAAATTGTCTGGATTCTTTATAAGTATATGTAAATAGCAGACATAGTCCTGTATTCTTCATAGTGGATTTTAGCAAGGAATGCATTCTATTATAAAACCTGGTCCCATTTCCTAATTTTTAAATTATTTAAAATAAGATCTATTTCTGGCAGTGCAAGCGCTCCAGAGTTCTTTCCTGCTTTCCCTTCCTTATCCTCCTGCTCCATGAGTGCCTTCATCCCTCTTGTCAGTGCCACTAGGCCTGCCCAGAATCCCACATCATGATATATTGTTGTGATCTTTCCAGTTTTCACGTTATGTTTCTTAACTGTCACTGTAGATCTGTTACATAGATTGCAGATACTTAAAGCTGCTTTTTTTTTTTACTATAGTTAGAAAGCCTCAAAGCCTCTATTTTTAGCAAATGTTGCTTGTATTTTTTTTTCTGACAAATGTGATTTTAATTTATTTCTTATAATTTTAAGAAAGTGTTAGTAATTATGTAAATGCACTTTTTAGTAGTTTCAAGTAGAGTAGTTTCAATGTAGGTGTATGTATGTGTACTTTTTTCCATACATACCAGTTGAATATGCAAAAAAATATTTTTCTAATGCTTCTGAATATATCTTGGTACATAATGAGTTGGTGGATTTTGCAGATCTTCATGAAGAAATAGCAGTTGTAGTGTTAAAAAAAAGTGTAATCACATGAAAACAAGCAAGGTAAAATAATAAAGGAAAAAAATTTAATACTATCCTATATATCTGTATCTATATAAATATATCCTATTTAGTGCTAGCTGTTTTGACAGCATTTATGAATTAATTTGTGTATTACAAATTAAACACTTTAAAAACTTCCTTCATAAGTACATAGTCAAAGCTCTCACTAAATAATTTCCATGGTATTCACTGAGAATGTGACTGTTTATTCAAAAGGGAAAAGGGGAGTTCAAATGTCTTCTCTATTTTTGTTTGCTGTAGATCATAAATTATGTGGGAGCAGACCCTTGTGAATTTGGGGGCCTTGCACAATGCCAAGTACATCAGTGATAAACAATAACCTCTCTTTTTAATATTTTAGCCGAGCTGGGAGACTACAACCATTCAGAAAACTTGCCAGGCTACCTCTCAGAATATTCTTTCATCCCTAGCCAGCCTCAAGACTTTGAAAAAGAAATAGCAAAATTACATCAGCAGCACATGTAAGGATTTACATCAGAAGATACTGACTGACTTTGTCAAATCCTGACTGCTGATGCTGTGCTATTATATAAAAAAAAGGAGTATTTTGTCTTAAAGGTTTCTGGGTTTTTTGGGTTTTCTTTTTGGTGGGGTTTTTTGTTTGTTTGTTTGTTTGTTTGGGGTTTTTTTAGGGTTTTTAAAAATATGTTTAATGTAATTTTTTTTTAGATTATTTTTATGATGAATATATAACACCACTGATGGTCTACAGAGTATCTATGACAGAATGACAGGGAAAATTAGTGAAATAATGAACATGTTGAAGGTACTCTGAAAACAGTATTTGTGTGTATTATGTAGGACATCAGTCAGATATATTTTCTTTAAGAGTTTTTTTCAATCTTCAGGAATATTCTGAGCATAAAGGCTTTGTTTTCATGGTGCTTTCAGCAGTTAAAAGAGTTACTTTAGAAGTAACAAAGTCCTTTTCTTCAATATCTGCTCTTTCCTGTGTGTGAGTCTGTGACCTTTCACTGAAGAGGAAAAGGCAGTGAAGCAATGGAAAATATTTTTTTTTTCAGTATGTACACTGTGATACTTTTCAGTGATAGTTCCTCCATATTTCAGAACTTAAGTGCCTTTTCTTACAGTTAAATTTAACAAAATTTAAGTGATATTTACAAAACATTTGCTTGATTGGGGCATGTTGTTTGCTTTAGAAACTACTGAATGTTATGTTACATTTCAGATAAAGGCTTAGCAAATTCTATTAGGTAGGGTAAAGACATTTAAGTGAGCTGATGGTAGTTTAACTTTAAATTACCAGAGGAAAATCCAGGATTGTAAAAGTAATTTCCAGATTCTAGGGCTCCATAGATATTTGAATGAAATGGTGCATTAGAAATAAAATGTGTTGTGGCCTCTTGTTGAGACTATCTGTGTGGAAGCAAAAGTTCTTTTCTGTTAAAATTTTCGGGTTACAGTCCATTTATTATGAGAAAGGAAATTCAGATTTCAGGGTGGGGGTAGAAGTAGTAAAACAATGCAGATTTTCTGTTTGTGCTCACTGGAGAGCCTGATGTGGGAGGTCGTGTTAGAACATTTCTGATTTAGCTGCTTTCTTTCAGAGGGTTGTCTCCTGCAGAAGCAGAGTTCAATTATCTCAATACAGCACGTACCTTAGAACTTTATGGAGTTGAATTGCACTATGCAAGGGTAAGTTTGGATGAACTAGTATTGTAATGTAAAAATGGATTCCTCTGAGATTTATGGAAAAATATACTTTCCTTTTTAGTGGGCCTTCCTGGCAGCTGCTTACAAGAGAAAAAAAAATGAAAACAGTATCATCTTATTAGGTGCCTAACTGGGATTTATGAATTGAATATCCACTATTTCACTCTAGTGAGGATATTTCTTTGCTTGAATTTGTGTTTAGTTATCTGTGTTATTCACATTAAGCCTTGTTGGCTTAAATGGCAGTTCAGTTGGCTACTGATGAATAAGAAGAACATGCTTGTTGAATGTGCCTTTGATAATTAAGGATCTATCAGCTTTGAAACTATTTAATTTGGTTCCTATTAGAACCATGTTATAAATCATTATCATAATATAGAATGAACTGTTAATGTAAGGTGAGAGTACCCTGATTTGATACAGTTTTACCTGGTAAAGCAAGTAGCTCAAGGTCTTGACTGAAATGATCTTAACCTGTCAGTGCAGTGCTAAAATTTCTACAAAGCCTCTGAATAAAATTATTTTTAGCAACTAAGACACCTCTAGTTTTTAAGTATTCTTGTCTTATTCCCTAAGGTTAGAGAAACTTGGAAAAGAATTTGAAATGTACCCCACTTCACTGCTCACTATATCTTATCCACTGTTATTGCACACATATCGAGAGATCTATAGCAGGTGTTTGATAGAGTGCAAAGATATTTCAGGAAAAATGTGCTTTGTAAATATGCTTACAATATTGTTTGTTTTAGAATCTCTCCTCTCTGTGTTCTGAGATTGCAATTTCCTTTCAGGTAGGAATTTAAGTTGCTGGTTGCTTTTAGTGTAGCAAATGTCAAGCCAGTCTGTTAGTGTTGCTGTTAGTAATAAACTGCCACAGTACTGTTATGTATTTCTTCGAAGTTGGTGAAAGACAGAGGAGCTAACTCTGTCTGTTTAGAGAGAGATGAGAATGAATATATATGAGGTTTCAAAAGATATTTATATTGTTCTTCACGTAATTTTTTCTTTTCTTTTAAAGGATCAGAGTAACAATGAAATAATGATTGGAGTGATGTCAGGTGGAATACTAATTTTTAAGAACAGAGTACGAATAAACACCTTTCAATGGTAAGGACAGCTGTTTAATGGTTTTGTTTGCTATTTCAAAATATTTTTACCACTAACTGTGTCACACACTCTAAAAAAAGACTGAAACTTAGTTGTAGCATATCAAGTTGAAATTATTCATCTGATGTTTTGCTTATGGGTAACTTTATGATGGGATTTTGTCCTGAACTGCATGCTGTCCTATGAAACCATTCTGATACTGTAATGAAACTGTAATGGATTTTGATACATTTTTTATTCAGGAGTTTGTACTCATACTTTAATTAAATAAGTAGCCCAGGCCAATGTGATGGTGTAGCTTACAGTCTTTAAAGAGACAGCTGAACTGAAAAGTACTAACCTGGAGAATGACTGCTCTTATCTGTTTTGTCACGTATATATTAATTGCACTGTGTGTTTTCAATTTAATGTAGTTATGAGGATAACTGAGGTGGAGCATTCAGGATATTGTGATCTCTTCATCCGTAGATAACCATTTTCATGATAGGATCAGAAAAGTGCATTTACTGCAGAAAATGCTGTCATTTATTTCTTAACTAAAATAGTTTTTAAAGCTGTTCTTTAAAGATGGAGTTATCCCCATTAACTATCTTACTCTGCTTATCATTCTGCTTAAGTTTGGATCCTGTTCTTTATTCATATAAGAACAGAATATATATATATATATGTATATATATATACAGAAATCCTGTTTTCAACTATGACTTCTATAGTGCTCTGTAGAAGTGCTCTGTAACTTCTGTAGTGCTCTACAGAAGTTATGTCACCTTCCCCAATGCCTTTTTCAGCTCCTGCAGAAGTAACCTTCCCTTGGTTTCCTTTGCCTGCTTGGAATCCACTTTGACAGCCTTATGACATGTGTCGCTGAGTTTGCTACAGCAGCATTCTGAGTGGCTGGAATCAATCATATAAGATTGTCCCAAGAGACATCAGTTCACCAGGCACAGACGCTGTTCATTCTAGAAAAATGATGAAGTGTTCATTTGCTACTGATTTTGCATTTTTGTTTGCTGCTGATGTGTGTGCTTGGTCTTTCTGCAACCCAATGAATTTCTGAGACATTCTGTTTTTCTGTGCTTAGTCTCCGGGTTCATTGGAGGACGTTATGTATTTTGTGGTTTACCATGTTAAGAAACAGTGTGAATGGTCAAATTTTAGTAGATTTTCAGAGAGAAAGAAAAAACAAAATTATAACATAAGTGTTATTTGTAGCCAGATACAATTGAATGTGGGAAACATTTTGCCTGTAAGCATTCAAAGAAAAGTAAATCTGAGACAATTACAAAGCATGTAAATTTCCAGTCTTCAGGGTTATTGGGTAAATTAAAAGTGATTTTGGAATGAAAGGTCTGAAACTACTGTATTGGTCAGTCAGACCTCCCTTTATAATAGTGGCATGTTCTAAGAAATATATCCTTCATGTGGTGAGAATTTTGACATGTTAGAGCAATTTCTGGGCTAAAACTGGTTTATGTATGGAATGCTATAATAATGAGGAGGGTTTTATTTCAGTCTGATTTTACTGCTGTCAATGTTGGGAAAACAGCAATAGTAGGAATAGGTTCTGTAAAACACACTGGTAAATTACTGAGTACGTACAATGTAGGTCATAATTAAACTACATGTCCCTAATGGAAGTTGGAGGTTTCTGTGAGTTCTGCTTCATATTGTTTGCGTGCCAGGGATGCTGATATAAATTCTTAGTGTGGTTTTTGCATGTGTGTAATTACCTGAACAGTTCCTCTTTGTATTCAACCATATCAGCTGACATTAGGGATATTGATTCCTTCCTGTGAAGACTATAGTACCAACACAATTGGTCTTCACAAAACAAACCCAAAAAGACCCAAAACTACCCTTCCACATTCCACCCTGTTATAGGCTTCCTTTCGGTATGAGTGAGAATTTGAAATGCCAGTTTTCACAATACAGCTCAACAGTAGACCTATTACCTTTCCTTTTCATCCACAGTCATGCTGCTCTTCCAGTGACACTGGTAGTGGTACTTTTTTCTTCTTGCTTCCACTTATTCTTGCTCCTGTGCAACTGCATCTGTGTAATATCTTCCCAGGCTTTATGGTTACAGTGAATGTTTAGATACATGTTTTTCAGTATTCCTGAGTTGACAAGTGAGAGGACAGACATGCATATATGTGGGAAGAAATAAAGATTTAACTGTGTTGCTCAGAGAAGAGTCAAGTAAAATGTCTTTGCCCTCTCCCTCTTAATTTGATATTATATCTAAATTGCTTATTAGGAACCTTATGATCATGGGGAGAAATGAAACAGAAGGGAGAGAAGTGAGGAATTGGGCAAAACAAAAGAGAATGTCTTTTATCCTGTGTGTCCTAACTTGATCTTCCTGTATTGTGGGTAACTCCTCCTTTCCCCAGGTATTGCTACCAGGCACAGAGACCTGGGAATCTGAGGAGACCAAAGGAAAAGAGCATGGAGTACCTCAGCCTTTCCTTTGTTACTAAACCATCTGTTCAGCAGTTGGACATGCTTTCCTTTGCCTCTCTTTTGCAGTTGATGTACCTTTGGAAAGCTTTGTTGCCTTTTGCATCCACTGCCAGTTGCAACTGCAGTTGCACTTTGGATTTCCTAATCCTGCTTCTACATCTTGTACACTTCTTTTTGTGTTTGAGCCCAGTTAGCAGTTCTGAGTTTATCTAGCTTGGCCTCTTCTCATGCTTGCATGTTTTCTAGCACATCAGGATTATTCTGATTGAGAATGTTGTCCTTTAAGACTGACTACCTGTCCTCTGTTCCTGTGCCCCAAAGTGCGGCTTCCACGGGCTTTTGCCTACCAGAGCTCTGAACAAGCTGGAGTTTCTTTTCCTGAACTAGTGGGTTAGTTTGCTGCATCCCTCCACTTCCCTTAACATCTTTAGCTTCGCCGTCTCACAGCTGCTGGAGCCAAGTTTGTCTTTGACCACTAAATCTGGACAATCCTTTCTTGTTTGGGAGTTAGGCTACCCAGTGCTTTTCCTCAGATATGCACCATTGCCAGCAGTCAGAGGAGGGAAATGCAGGCAGACATGCCTTTTCCTTTGGCTGAGTGTGGATGTGCTTATTCAATGACTAGCAAGGTATTAGCAGTGCATATGAACTCTCTCTTACGTGCTGTATTTTTTGGTAATAGCTGAGAATCAGCTTTGCTGAGTCATTCCTTTGTACTTGAAAAGTGACTCTTTCAAGTTCTGTTAGACCTTATTGGCTAATGTTAGAGCTTTGAGTCTGTTCCAAATGGTTTCAGGCTTAACAGTCATCTGACCTCACTCTGCCTAAAATATGGAATGAGAATAAAACCCGGTATGTAGAGCTTTAATTTTTATTCTCCTTGGATTTGTAAATCACCAAAGGCAGTAGTTTCTTCAGTAGAAGAGGAAACCTCAAGAATAAAAGATAGTAGAATGTTTTTATAAACAGAGTAATTGTGATTTATTTTCAAGTGTTCTGTTGACATGCTAAGCAAATCTGATACATGATAGAGTGTGTGCAGTTCAGTTTTTAGAAAAGGTATGTGTTAAAATGTTCTTTTAATTGCCCTGTATGCCAAAATTTAAAAAAAATCATAATAACATACTTGTTGATTAACTGCAACCTAAATAGCCCAATAAATTTTTTTCTGTTTTTTTTTTTTTTCCACAGTTAGAGTGCTATAATCACTAGTGTCTATCCCATGCAGCAAATTTAGGACCCATCCCACATTATTCTTAAGCAATTGTTTGTCACAGGAGATGCTAAGACAATTGATGCAATGGAATAATCTGATTTCAGTAGATAAGATATAGCTCTCTTTATAGTGTCAAATCCTTGATAAACTAACTTCGAAAACTTAGCAAGAATTTGTTAAAAAATGAAAAAACCCCAACAAATAGGACAGTTATTGCTGCTGGTTTTTTTATTAAACTAATGGCAAACTAGGAAAGAAAAAAAGAAATGGGAAAATATTTAAATAAGCATAATTTAAAGGCTAATGTTCACAGTCTCCCTTTATGTTACTGTAGATAGAAACTCTCAACAAATTAGGACTTTCAAGTTAGATTCCTGCTCTGAATAATCCCCTGGAGAAAAATGTCTCCATTTGATTTAGTTAAGAAGATAATTTCTGTATATAGATACCCAACTTAGGTGTCTGTTGATGTTTGCTTCTTACCTTTCCTAGTCTATAGAGGTTTTTATTCAACAAGTGATAAATATGCAAGCTGTAATTCCAGTAAATTTGCAGTGTTTTATCAGTTGTTCCTTTTTAAAGTCACAAACGTTATGATGTTTTGGTTTTTTTTTTCAATTAGAACCTCACTTTTTTCCTTGGCCAGAATGATACTCTTTTATATTTAATAAAGAATGTGCACTATCCTAATATTACATTTCTTTGAAAAAGTATATAATTAGATTGTGATGGAAATATGGCCTGTCTTTTCCCATTTTTCATAACTATTACAGTTACCATCCAAAATTGCCTGGAATTACTGTCAGTATCTTGTTTTTTTTTATAGATAACTTGCAAGGTGAAAAGATCTGTAGGTTGTTAGTTCCCTTTCATTGATATTGTAAATGCTTTTTCCTCTTCATAATGTGATTTTTTAACTTGATAAGAAACCCAAGGTTGGGAGTCCTTGTCTCCATGCTTGTATCTTATGTTAGCTATTTTACTAAAACAAGTTCTGGTTACATTTAAAGACATGTAAGAACGTGGAGAAAGAATGTCTTTAGGAGATCAGGTGAAGTTCAGAGTATTTATTCATATTCTAGGGGATAATGAAAGCGGCCTCAGAAAAGGGAACATCTGTCTGGAATGACCTGGGGATAGAAGAGCTCTTTGGGATTTGTAATGGGGAAAAGATACTTAAATTAGCAACTACCTAGGGTTTAAGATGGAAACAAGTGAATTTGATAGATAACTTAAATATACAGCTCATACATTTCAAATTACATAAGCTATTTTGTCTAATCTTTGCCATTTTTAGTCTATGAAAATGAATATTTTCCGTATATTTTCAGTAGGTATATTTAAGCCTTTAACCATGATTGAGTATACTAAGTGTTTAAATATTGTGATTTTATTTTTCATTTAGGTTGAAGATTGTAAAAATTTCTTTTAAGTGCAAACAGTTTTTTATTCAACTTAGGAAAGAATTGGTGAGTACTGTCTTAAGTTTCATCTCAAAAAATGAAAGCAATTCAGTATCTCCTACTGCACATCTGCATTATGCTCCCTGAAGCTATGTTGAATCTTACCTTTGTCTGCAATTAAAAGTCCAGTTTCACCAACATTCTGGCTATTTCAGGTCTCAAATAGACCGTTACAATGCTTTAAATAAGATTTTTTTTGTCATTTGCTTTGCTTTATATTTTAGATATGTTTAGTTTTACATTTGTATGCAGGAAAGGTGATTTGCTTATGTAAGATAAATGTGGTAAAGGTTGAAGGTAAATCAATATTAAATTTAAATTTCATAAGAAACCGAATTAAAACTCAAGGTAATGCCTAATATTCCTTCAGTTGTGTATATACTTGTAAGTTAAAGTTTGATAAACATGCTGATTTGTATTATTCAGACTTAGTAATACAAGTTGACTTTATTACTTAAAAGGGGTAACATTTTCTTTGCAGCTTTAAATTACATATGGTAATTTTTTATGCCTACTTCTAAATTTCTTGGGGCAGAAGTTGAATGTGTGTGTTTCAGTGCTTGTGGTGGGTGTTTGCTGCCCTGCAAAGCACCGCAGGACCACTGTGCATTTAATTCAGCGAGAAATGGATTGTTCCGTGCCTCCAAGAGATTAGCTTCCATCACAGACATATCACTGGGGAAAGATGGAGGAATTAATTAAAAATATGACTGTGTGATTGACTCATCAGATTAGTTAAGAGGTTTTGTGCAATTCTTACCGCTGAAAGGATTTCCTGTGAGGATGGTGACGCACTGGAACAGGTTGCCCAGGGAGGTTGTGGATGCCCCAGTCCTGGCAGTGTTCAATGCCAGGTTGGATAAGGCCTTGAGCAGCCTGGTCTAGTGAGAAGAAGTGTCCCTGCCCGTGGCAGGTGGGTTGGGACTACATGATCTTTAAGGTCCCTTCCAGCGTGTAACATTCTATGATCTGAAGACCTAGATAAAAGATGATTCTAGACAGAATGCATCTTGAGTACTATAGGACTGTTCCAGTTTTAGAGACAATATGTTTAAACAAGAAAAATACAAGGAGGAAACACCTGTTATGTCAGATCAGGCCAATGTCTGCTGACTAGTACTGAAAACAGGAATCAAACTGTGTGTCTTTAAAGTAGATCCTTTAAAATGAGGCCCAGGACTTTGCAGTTCTCACAGACAGAACTACCTGACCATGTGCAGACACTTTGTTGTGCATTAGTTGTCAGGAGAAGTTTACCTCATGTGCATGGAGCACTGTGAGTAGCTATCAGTTCAGAAGCAGCATAACAAGAGTTAAAAGATTTTGGAGTAATTATGTGTAGAAAGTAATGAAGTTTGGCTATTACATGAAATAAACAGGAGTATCTGTCAACATGAGCAGACATCACGCAACACAAGCAGAAAAATGGTAATGATACAAAAAAAGGTGGTGGGGAAATGTTGCATTATGTTGACACAGAATTTTTTTTTAATAGCCTGCAGGAGCTACAGTTCTGAAAAGGCAAGCTGATCTCTGACAGGCCAGAGGTCAAATTTTTTGTCTTGATAACAGTGTCTGTAACTTCAATTACAGTTGCAGGAATGTTGTATTTGGATCTGAAATGGAAATTTGGGGATTTATTTGAAATTCAGAAATTATGTTTGCTAAGTCAGAACTTGAGGAAAATCTGTGGTAGCAGAGTTCCGGACCTTGAAGATTGAGATGCCTAAATATAAAATTGGGTTGGGTACTGTACTCAAGTGTTTCCTCTATTTTCTGCAGAAAAAAAACCTGCTTATAATAGAAGGTAATACAAAGATAGCTTTGTCATCTTGGGTTTTTGTGTTGCTTTTTAATACTCTGCATATTGTTACTTGCAGCAGAATGTAGTATATATAATTAATGTAATTTCTCTTCTGAGACATCCAAACCAACAAATTAAAAAGTCTCGTACTGTTTTTCTTTAAACTCTGTGTATCAGATGAAAAGTGATGGCAAGAAGTTGATTTTCATTCATTCTATATCTTGAATATCTTAAGATCAAAGCTCAAATTTGGCTTCCAAAGAAGGCATACTTAAACTAATTTTTTAATGACATCTAATATTAAAACTGTTATTTCCAGAATTACCTTTCCGGAGTAGCACTCGTAGGAGTAAAGATTCATCTCAACTATATTCAGCATCAGTTAGATTAAAAGAACATATTTTCAGTTTCATGATAATTAGCTCACCAAAGAAAATCGTTAGACTTCCTCTGTAGTCATCAGACACAAAGGTGCAAAGGCCGGAACATCTTGCATGAATTGGAGGTACTTTTTAGGATGGATTAAGTTGCTCTCTGGTGGTGTATGCTTTCTTTTGCTTTCACTCCCATTAACAATAAAGGGAGCCTAAATGACTCTCTTAAGGCAGCAGAAACTAGGTGAAGTGACTCTGTGATTGCACATTTGGTATGTAAAATATCTCTTGCCTAGTGCTTTGAGTGCATATTTTAAATCACCAATTTACGATACGGCAGTGGAAGTACATTCATGGTATGCTGATGATGTGTTTCAAACTTGTATGTAAATATATAACAAATTGTACATCTGAGTAACTGTATTTATTTGGATGCAAAGCTGACATGCTATAGAATAGGAAGTTAGTTGGCTTGGGAAAGGAATTTTCCACTGTTTTTATTTTTTCCCAACTGAGCTACATAGGCTTTAAAGTAGTCCTAAATAGATATATTTCAAATACTGCTAATGAGTGTTGAGAGCTTTTAATTGCAACTGTCCTCAGAAGTGCAAGTGCCTTATCTTTTAATCGCCTGTTAAATTTATTCCCTGACTTGGCATTGCTTAAAGGCATCAACATAAGTAAAGAATTATTTGCCTACTTTTATTAGATTATATCTGTGTTTAAATAAATCACTTAAAGGAAGTGAGATGAAGCAGTTTAATGTCAAAGTCATTTTCTACTTGCAGTATAATATAATCTTGAATGGAAGCTGGTTGATCATTCTAACAGTCACATAGCTGGAGTGTGCATCCAGTGGAGCAGATTTTCTTTCTATTGTTTCTTTATGAGATTGTGGGGGGAAAGAATGTTACATGTAGGACTTCTTCACCCAACATTAGAAGCCCCCTGAGCCATAACTTCAGTGGCAGGCTTTTCCACCATCTCTTCGTTTGTTCCATGTGTTCCATATGCTGTTTCCCTTACATGCTTTGCAGCTCTTTGCGAATAATTCAGTAGTTTTGTTTTCCTAGATGTTTCCCTAAGCTTCTCTGGTTTTAGTTAGTTGCATCCTTGGCTGTTGTAAAATCAATAGTCAGCATCAAGCTCTTAATGCCATCCAGCGTGTTTTAGTGGTCTTGATTCTGTGACAGCCAAATAAGCTGTTCAGCATGTTCTTTTGTGCTTTTAGAGACCAGATGTCCCCTGGAAAATTACTTGAGTCTGGAACAAAACATATTACAGGTTTTGTCCATGACCAAGACCTGGTTTAACTGAGTGGCCAAAATAATTGATTTTATCAATTTATCTGCCACTTAAAAAGCAGAAGTCTTTTTGTTTCTCTGAGATGGGGTAGGGAATTCATGCTTTCTTCTGGGATTGTTTAGCCAAAGTGAAAAAGACTTACTAAAGAATAAGTTTTCCAACCTAATTTCTTTCCTGAGCAGTGAGATCTGCTCTGAGGTCGCTGTTTCAAGTCAGGCAAAGGTGGGATTGAATGAATGGCCCCACCCAAGGTATGTGTTCAAGCACTGAGCTGTTCTGTGTGAGAGGGGGCACCGATATCTAGCCTGTTTTTTTTTTTTTTTGTTTGTCTTTTTAATAAAAGGAACCACAAAGATGACTTGGACTTGACTTTACCCTATCCCTGTTTGTCTTAACTTGTAGTTTTGTGCTTGAGCTCCAAGTATTGCATCCCAACTGCTTCATTCTTCCCCTCCATAGCAAGAAACCTGTTTTCCTCCCTCTAACAGGACCCACGGGCAGAATTAGTAAGATAATAATTTTGGAGCAGAATCCAACTGTGACTCCCTGAGATAGTCTTCTAACACTGCTCTCAGCAGACCTGAGATGCCTGAAAATCCCTGAAATGCCTGTATGTCACTGTCATACCACAGAGCATTCTGCATCTTCCTGGAGCCTTGTGCTGTAAAAACACTTCATAGGCTGCAGTGTGACTGTCCTGTCACTTTATGTGCTTTTGGCTGAAGTACTGTGGACAGTGGAAGTGCTGCCTTGGGGCCTTTTGCTGAGGCCACATAGATTCAAGCCTAGTATTTTCAGGCAATACAGAGGCAATCTTATTCTAAATCCAGCAGTAGAACCAAATCTTGCACCCCAGAATCATCAGCAAAGATGAATTTCAAGTGCCTGAGTTACATTTGGATATTACAGAACCTGCAGGGGTGAATAGGGAAAGGATGGGTGCATTTAGGAAGCAATATCCTATATTATTCTTTACCTTAAACAATGTTTTCTAGCAGTAATTGAGATGAAGGAGTTGGGTTTGAGAATCTGTTCTCTCTGCACTGCAATGAAAGCCTTAAAAGCTATGAATAGAACTATTGTTAGGGTACCTTTAAAGCTCTAGCACACCAAGTTCCTGTGAAAGTGCTGTTTCGCATTACAATTAAGTTGATGTAGCTGCAGCTCCTTCTCATCCTGCCATACCAGCTCCTCCTTCATGCTTCATGTCTAATCTAGTGATCAGATGGTGGCTTGAGATTCAGATCAGCTTGATTTTTGGAATACAAACTAGGAGAAACAGCAGGATATATTTTTTTTTCTCCAACCCATAATTATAATGCTTTGAATGACATTAAAATGCATTATCATTGGCTCATATAACTTATCAATGACATTAAAATGCATTATCATTGGCTCATATAACTTATCAAATTCTCTTTTCCAGCTGTTTAAAAGGCTGACAGAACATGAAAACTTGCTATATCATAAGAACTTTTTCTTGGAATCTAAAATCTTAGCTGGTTTGTCCTTTACTGGATCCAGATGAGGGCAGTCCATAATTTTGCATAGTTGCTCTCTTGCAGAATAGTAATTTATCTTGTTTATTTTGTGCTTTTACATTGTTGACAAAGCTTTTTATAAGTGCATAGGTAACTGACTTGATTTCTGTTACCTTGTTTCCGACTTGCAATTTTTAAATACCTATGTTAACATCTCTAGAAAATAAAGGGAACAGTTTGCAATACTTGGAAATTAAGAACAGAAATACAAGTAATTTTTCTAAATTGAATTAAAATGCCAGTTTTTAGTTTCTTAAATATAATTTCTTAAATTTCATCAATAAGTACTCAGATTTCACTGTTTACTTTTTAAATCCATTTTATTTTACCCTGAATTCATCATGTGGTTGAAAATGCAGTGTCATTCTTAGCCATTGGTCATGACTTTCCAAATACAACACTAGGGGAAGAGTTGTAGGTCTGTGCCTTGGTATCTGAGCAGATTTAAAGATGAGCAGGCCAACAAAAGCTTAACTTGGAAAAGGAGTTTACTGCTTAGTGAAATCAGTTAAGGTGTACTTGTAAAGAGAAAGAAGATTGAACATAATCAGATGTTTCCTGACTTACAAAGGCTGTAATCAAGCTCAACAGGCAGAATAGCTGAGTTTGCTCTGCCATTTTGCTTCTTGAATTTACCAGGAACCTAATTAATCACCTGTAAGTAGGCACATCCCTTGCTCTTGAGATCAGTACCTGTTCCCAGTCTCTGAGTGCCACATATGCGTGACAATTTTTGATCTTAACTATAGCAATTTTGAAACAGGGAGGCATATTGTCTTTGAACTCTCAAATCACAGGATTTTTTTTAATGTAGTTTCTTCCTATCTAGACTTGTTTCAATATCACAAAACAGACTGTTAACCTTTGAGCAGACTCTTTTAAAAAAAACCCCAAGGGAACATAAAAATCCTTTAAAGAAAATGTAAAGGTATTTTCAAAGGGTTTGTTGTACATGAAGTTAATGTAAAATTAGAGAACCACTTCAAAAAGCATGATTTTAAAAAAATATCCCCAAGCCAAAAATATTTATATTAGTTTCAAAAGTAACTTGGAACAATGTTTATCTGAAATATATTTTTCTCATTTTTTAGCATGAATCTAGAGAAACATTACTGGGATTCAATATGGTGAATTACCGAGCATGTAAGAATTTGTGGAAAGCTTGTGTTGAACATCACACGTTCTTCCGCTTGGACAGACCACTCCCTCCTCAGAAGAACTTTTTTGCACATTATTTCACTTTGGGTTCCAAGTTCCGGTACTGGTAAGTGCTGATTTGAAATATGTGGGAAATAATATGAGAGAATAGGCAGCTCGTCAAAAAACATAAGAAATTATTTAGAATCTGTATTAAAAGGTGCCATAATTCAAGTAGCTTTTGAATCCTGCAACTGTTCCCCTTCCCTCTTGACCTAAGCTTCAAATGTCAGTAATTTTCTAAGATAACTTGAAAATATCATTATTGTATTATTAGTGGTTGTTATTGCACTAGTACTCTGATATTGTCTCTCAGGCTGCATTACTTGGCCTGCTTACCTGCTGGGTTATGTTTATCTTAAAAATGTTGTCTCGAAACTTCAAAGTCTTTGACCTGGTGTTTTTGATGAAACCTGTTGAGTCTCAGATACTGTTTGCAGCAACAGTGACGAAACAGACCTAAATAAAGATCAAATAGAAATCACTGAAAAGAAGCTTGTATGAGTGAAAACCACTTAAGCTCGATGTATACAAACAGGAACTAGGTAAAGACAAAAGACATACATCAAAACCAGAACTTTAAAAAATAAGGATGAAATTAATTCCGTAACTTTTAAGGATGAACTTAACAGTACAGGCAAACAGCTTGGAAGTGCACAGAATGACTCTGGAATAACTATAATCCCCATAATGCTGGAGTAATGCTGAAGTGGGTGGTGTTGGATTTTGCTGTTTTATGCTTTTTAGTTAAGAAATTTATCTCAGTTCAATGACTGAGTTAACTGTCTTTGCAAGTAATGAGGATGCCAATGGTTTAAATTGGGACTGAAATAGAGAATAACAGAGCTACTACTAATCATCCATCTAGAATGGCAGCAGTGTCTGTGACGTACAAAGGGAGATGATGAAAAGCTAGAAAACACAATAACAGGCTATTTCTGTCACACTTGTGAATTGCATAAATGTATAAAGAGGAAAGTAATTCAGTGGCTAACTGTTTATAGCATCTGGTTTGTGACCAGCACTCACAGTAACCATTTGAGAAACAGCATTCTATGATCCTGAACAGTGTTTGAGATGTGGTTCACTGTTGCTGTAGTGAAAATCTTTTAATTTCTATAAAGATTTTGAATCTGAATCATTGTGGTTATTATTAAGGATGGAAACTCTGCACCATCTCTGAGCAACCTGGTCTGGTGTTGACTGTCTTCACAGTAAAAATTTCATTTTGTTTTGTTTTGGTGGGTTATGATGATGTTGTTTTGTTGCCCCATCCTTGCCACAGGCCCTGATTAAGTAGGATACCTCGTATTTCTGTTTGTGCCCATTGTCTCTGGTCCTTTCTCTGGGCTCCCTTAAAAAACATCTGGCTGTATTTTTTACTTTCCCCTTCTGGCATTTATACATGCTCATTTGATCCTCCTGAACCTTCTCTTCCTGAGGCTGAACAGTCCCAGCTCTCTCAGCCTCTCCTAATACATCAGATGCTCCAGACTCTTAGTAGTCCTTGTGGCCCTGTGCTTGGCTTGGGGGACCCTGGAAGTCCACACAGCACTCCAGATGTGGTCTCAGTCATGTTGGGTAAACCTGCTTTCCAGCCACTCATTCCTCCTCAGGTGTGGGTCTTGGCATTTCCCTTCACTGAATTTTGTGAGATTTTAGTTGGCCTGTTTCTCAGCTCTTCACACATCCAGTAGTTCTGTAATATGAATGTGAAAATACTTAATTATTCTTTGATTTCATAGTGTAAATGTCCGTGTAAGGGACTCTGTGCCTTGATCTGAAGTTATTAATAGGAAAGTGGCTGCAAGAAGGAGTGTTGCTGGTATCTTGTCATCAATTCTTAACTGCTGATAGACACTCAAAAAAATGGTAGTTTTTTTTTTTCTAAAAGAGAAATTATGAAATAGTATAAAGAATCTTTGATTTGACACAAGACATCTGGTCTTGCATGAAAAGTCAGCAAGTTCCAAGATCTAATCTTGGTTTTGACAAATTGCATAGACGAATACAATCCTCATGTGCTTATTATTTAATTTCTTTGTGATATTTTGCTGAACTAAATAGCAACTAAGTTATTAGCAATTCGGGGAGTAGTTTAGCAGTATGAAGAAGATGCTTTAAGTTCCTGATAGTGGCTATAACAGGAAATGTTATAGTGTTAAGTGTTATGCAAAGATCCAGTAAGAAATTTCTTATTGCTTCAGATAAAAAGCAAAAGTAGATTTGTTACTTTTAAAATTAATTGGAAACAAGACCTACACTTCTACCAAATGCTTTCTAAGGTTACACTGTACTGAAGCTAGTGCAATTGCTTAAGCATGACTGAAAACAAACTTTAGGCTTTTTCTGTTGAGATGGTTCAATTTTGAACAAGAAATTGTTCTTTAATTATGGTGGATTCAGTGGTTTGATTTTGTTTTGTTTTCCAGTGGGAGAACAGAGGTCCAATCTGTGCAGTATGGTAAAGAAAGAGCAAACAAAGACAGGGTATTTGCAAGGTAAGTAATTTATACTCTTTAATATTTGCCCCTTTAAATATCTTCAAAATTCAGAATAGCCTTCAGTCTGTGTAGTTTGTTGTTATATGTATTAGCCCTTTTTGTGCTGTCTTTCTTGCAAAGAATGGTCTCTTGCCATTAAAATACTCCATTAAAATATTGAGTTAATGGGTATATTTTAGCTGCAATAACAACCTACAACTATACATGTGTATTTCCTTTAGAATAAGGTACAGTGAGTGTCTTATTTGGTGAGAACAGCTTTATCACTATAGTCCCAATGAGATATTTTTCCATGAAAAAATTGACTGGGAGTGAGCTGCTTCTGAAGGTATTTGGTCACGAGGTAGTTGGCTAATCAAGAATATATATTACTTAATTGCATTTCAGACTCCCGAGGAGTGTAGTGATTACAATAAAACAATGAAGGCATGGTTTTAGTTCTTTCTTCAGAAATTATGATACAGTATTCAAAAGTCAATGGCTGTTGCATCCATCAGGCAGTCTGCTCTGATCATTAACAGAATCTTTATGGGGAGGGGGCATGGTCTGTGTCTTTTTTATGCTTCTAATTTTGCTGAGATCGGAGATGTCTTTTTGCATAGTTGCCCCTTAAGGAACTCAGGTATTAAAATTTATGCTCGCAGACTTTAATAAGCCCGGCAACCTTTCCAAGAGCCTGCAAACGCTGTTTTTCAGAGCATTGCTGAATTCTGCCTTGATTTCCAACCCTGTCTCCACCCTTCCAACCACCCTACCCCTTCTTTTTCCTTGTGTATTATAATATGATTTGGGTTTTTAGCTGGGCCATACCACAGATAGGCAGCTGCATATCAGAAGGACTGGGGTACAGAAGTGCTGCGACATGCTGGTTCAACAGCTAGATTTTATAAAACCAATTTTTCCTGTGTAAAATTATTTTTTACTCTATTTAATTTACTTTGCAAATCTGGTTAGGTTTTTACTTGGGGCAACTTTTGTAGTACTCAGGAGACTCAACACTGTGACAGCCAACTTTTATTTCTCTAAATTAGAGTTGTAAATCAGTTAAAAACTATTTTACTTGTGCTCTGAACTTGGTGATTCCCCACAAGTCACTAGGATGGAGAAGAGCCGATACTTGGTTTCAAGGAGTATTTTTATCACTTCAGAAACTCTTATGCAGTAGATGGCACTCTTTCCTTTGCAGCTAAACCGAACAAGTGCTGCTGAGGTCACTTGTATTTTGTCATATATAGTTGGATACAATTGATAAAGTCAATAAAATGGAAAGCCATGGCTACAACTGCTCTGATTTTCATGAATCTTCTTGGCCTTTTTTAGTTAATGAAATACTCGGTTCTTCTGTCCTCAGTAATTTTATTTTCCACTGTTGCTTTTTGAATCAAGAATAGAACATTCATCCACGCGTTTTGAGTTTCCTAGAAATGTTGATGGCTGATAAATGTCTGAGGTATATATGGGTACATCAGCGAACTGAAATTAATGGCATGTTGTAACAAACACACCGTGGAAGGCTTTTAATAAATCAGCTGCTTCTTCCTCTGTCCTCCTCATCACAGTGTGAAATTAATGCATTTTCCATTTGAAAGACCTTTAGTCTTTTCAAGAGTGAAAAAGCTTGAAATAGAAGACATTTCTAGAACACCGTGTGGTTCAATAAGTTTAATCTAAGAACATTATCTTCAGTTCTTTGTCTTCTAAACATTTACATTTCAAGTTGAAGTGCTGAGTAGATGTTATCCCTTTTGTAGTCATATAGAGGACGAATTCTGCTTTTTAAGATTTTCCAGGTAAAATGTGCGTTTTGTTCCTGGAACTTGTCTTTCTCTTTCTCTTTATTGGTGTGTCTTTCTCAGACAAAGTCATGGTGGTGTTGAACAACTTTTTAAGCTCTCAAGCAGTGAGCTTCTTTTGGTAGCTCCTGGAAGTTCTGCTAGGTGTTGGTTGCCTTTAGTTATGAAACAAGGTACAGTCAGGTCTTTCGTTAGAATTAAGTGGGCACATAAAACAAATTTAAATAATTGCTTTTATTATTATTATTACATCAGAAGATTTATTTAAGATTGACTAAAAGAAATATTTTCAGGGTTTTTTTGTGAAGTTATCCAGGTTTACACTCAGTTTTCTTAACAGTATCTAATTAGAAACTACTTTATTTGAGCAAATACTATCTAAGCGAACCTTTGAATCATTTCATGGTAAGAAAATAACTCTGAGAGGTCCACTGAGATGTTACTTGAGCGATCTGTTTTTTCTAAGTTGGGGAATGGTGATTGCCACAAGTAATGACCAGCTAGTCTGGCCTTTGTACACTGGAGCATAGATACAGAGCACAAGACATAGAAATAAAATTTCTTAACAGCCTTTTGAATAAAACCAGTAATTACAACCTACAGTCAGCAGGTTTAGCTTTAAAATTAGCTGAAGGATTTTTTTCCCAAATTTAAATTTAATTTTTAAAAATTATTACTGTAAAGGATATGTTCTGTAATAAATTTGATATATTATGTAGATGCTGTTTTCTTAATCTTCTTAATCTTTATGCAGCAGCATATTCAGCATTTGGAAGACTGTTGCTGCAGTTGTTTAGGTTTTGGACATTTTTTTTTTATCATTTTCATTACAGCTGTTCTCTTGGCCTCATCTGTTGCAGGATATTCACAACCCACGAAACCCCATAAGAATTTCCAGAAACTTAATAGAAGTAGATAATAAGAGTAAAAAAGGTTCAATGAAGTAATGAATTGAGAGAATTCTTAAAGGGCTGCAAAATGCTCTATTTCTGTTGAGTTCCGCTGGTCCGCTCTGGGGCTGAGGGAAGGTACTTTGTGCACATTGTGTGACAGCGAGTGGGTGTCAGTCACTTGTATTTGCAAACTCCTTATCATTAAGTTGCAATCTCTTGTTTCTCAAAGTTCAGTCTTGCTTCAACTATGCACTTATTCAGGTTATTTAAATAATTTCTGAGGTGCTTTAAATTGCACTTGTCATTTGTGATGTTCCTTGCAGATTTGTATATAGTGTCAGTCTCTTGGTCTGAAGCAGTAGTTGCCAGTTTTGCTGAGAAATGTGTTCCCTGTACTCCTTGTCAAAATAGAAAGCAAGGCTGTGGCTCCAGGTTATATTTCTTTTAGGGACAAAAATGATTTTAAAGATTCCCACCTGTATTCCCAAACAGCACCCTTGTTCTCTCCCAGCTCCTCCAAGAGTTTAGCCCTTTAGCTGTGGGGTGCCAAACAAATTCTGTCTTCAAAAGCTTTTGTGTGCTGTAGCTGAGCTAATTATAATGTCATGCATTTTTTTAGTTGCATTATGTAATTTCATCCCTGCTACTCAGTTGTGGGGTATGTTTTTTTATATTTGCTGTACCATTACAGCTCAGAAGACTGTTTTTGATTTGGGAGGCAGGTAAAGTTTCCCATTTCTGTCCCTACTCAAATAGATGAGATAACTTCCAACTTTTTTAGGAATGTCTCTGCATATACACCAAAAATTAAATCTGAAAATGGCTTATTCTGTTACCTGTCAAGTTCCTGTGCTGGGTGCAATAGAAGCATCCAGGCTGAGCAAAGGTGGAATTTAGAAATTCAACATTTATCAAAACATTTCAGAGTTTTTTAAATCTTACTTCCCCCCTCTCATGTCCTCAGCTGCACTCTGGCTTGAGAAAATTATTTTAAGGTTGTAAGAAATTAGTGATACAGGAGAAATTTTTAGGAATATTTCACAGCATATCTTAAATGTTAATAAAAAAATAACTTATTGTTAGATTTAGAAGTGTTGACAGGAGAACCAAAATCAAAAAGCCACAGCAGTAAGAAGTTCAGTGCTGCAGTGTGGTAATTTTTTCTTTGAAATTTCTGCAAAGACAGGAAATTGAGGCAACAAACAAGAGTGGGTGGGACTCTGAGGTTAGAGCTGTTAATAAAATAATCAAAAGAAACCTTTGCTAAGAAATGCTGCAGCTGTTTATCATGGTAGTAAGGTATTATTTCTGAAAGATCAGACTCTATCCACAGCAAAAGGTGAGTTTTATTGACATTGTATGTTGTAAGAGGGAAGAAGGTGATGCTTTGCTTATTTTAGAGTTGTGTTCGTTTGATGAGGAAGTTTGCATAAACGGGGTTACAAACTATGACTTAAGATACGAGTGGAGTTTTTTGAAGCAGTCAAAAATGTAATTTTTGGGAAAACTTGGACTTTCCCCCCATCCTATATACTTCTGTGTAATTTATTACACAGAAGAAGGGAACGATGGTGCACTTTTACTGTTGTTGTGTGTTAAAAAAAGAAAAGCTCATCACCAATGTTCCTGTATTCCACTTGTTGCTTTTACACTGAAGGTAAATAAGGTTCAGTAGTTATGTCTGTCAGAAACTCCTGTATCTGCAGTCCTGTACTTACCTAATTTAGCATTGGATGTCTTATGGTCCTGTGCATTTTTCCCTTTCTTTGAATAGTAGAATCTACCTCTTGGCAGAGCTGGCTCTTGGTGCTGATCTGCTGGCTGCAAACCTGCTGTCAGGAGGGTCCAGTTAGTCGTGGCTTTGATTAACAAAAGAATAGGGAAAGGATAGAACTAGACATGGCTGTCAATTCTGCTGGTTTCTTCTGCTGGTTACCTGTTCAGAACTGCTCACATTTACGTGTTTGGGAAGCAAAATGCCTACGTGGTTAGAGTTGCTCACATTTGAAGCAAATTGCAGAAACTGGAATGTTGGTTTAAGTGATGATATCAAGCTAATTACTTTTCAATCAAATTAATACTCCCTAAATACCATGAAGCATGCTAAGAGACCGGATATATTTCTCTTGAGTAATTAAATAACTGATATTTTCCCTCAATATACTACTAGATTTTTTCCCTCAAGTGGAGTAACACCAGAAACAGTAGTATTTAGAATAGCCCATCTCACCTGTCTGAAATTTGTCAGCTATTATTTAGTAAGTCTTTAGAGCAGCAAAGCAGAATGGATACGTGTTCAGAACCGCTTGGTGAGGTAAAGATAAAAATAAACCCTCCACACACAGACCACCACTCCTTTAGTATCAAACAGTGTTGCCATCTTATGTATTTCTGCATGTGAAGGTAGATTATTCAATACAATTCTTGGCTGGTTATTGTTGTAGATGTTTTTGGTAATATTGAGGACGGTCTACTCAAGGTGATGGCTTGCATTGAGTTTTAAGTTCCATCAGAAGCAAAAATATATATTGTAACCAAGTTTCTCATTTTCGGAAGATGTAATTTGTGTACAAGTAGTTCCTCAATTTCTCCAAGTTCCTTCTTTCTGGAGTTGCACTTCCAGTAAATCAGTAAGGTGATAATGATGAAGATAAAGAACAATTACCACGTGTCCCAAGGACAGTAAAGGCAGAAATTATTTTGTGATCTGGGTGTATGGAGCTATACTGCTGATACAGTAATACGTTTTCACCTCATTGTGCAAACCTAGAGAGTACGGTGACACCATATGAAGGCAAATGGAAATGAAATGCTGTAGTATCACTGGAGTATCACTGCTGAATCAATGCTGAAGTATCCCTGGAACAAGAGAAGGTTGGGTAATGACAGAGGAGAAATTTGAACTATAGAGCACCATCAAAGTAGTAGAAGTAAAGTAAAAACCCACTAACACAAAATGTACAGGACATAAAAGGCTTGTTTAAAAGTATTTTTTTGTTAGCTGAAGAATTCCAGTTTAAAAAAAACAAACAGCAAAAGTCTGGGTATGTTTAGTTGCAGGATGACTGAACCATCCATCCAATGCGACGCTGAGAAAAAAAGCAACTGCAGTTCTTGGATGATTCATTAGATAATTTCCAGTATAAAAGGGAACTATAGTATTTCATGAGAGATTGCAAGTATGGTTTTATTTGTGCTTAAGAAATACGTGAAAGAAACAGCAGGAGATTGTAGGCATCCTAGCATGACTGGAGAATGGGAAGCAAATGTTTCCTTAATTTCAAGAAAGGGCAACAAGTAAAAAATACAATTCCTTTTAAAACATTGGTGATAATAACCTTTAACCTGAAGGACATTTCTGGCACAAAACCGAATGAAATTCATTTACTCACAAGGAAGTTTATATAGTATTACTGTATCTGCCTTAAAAGTGACCAAACGTGTTTTGGAAGAAGGCACATGAGGAAATCCTTGATGTGTAAACAAAATTTGGTAGCTCAGTTGCCATGTTGATGATTCCCCACTTTCACTTCTTCAAAGTCTTTGGGAGTTTTTCTGGACTGATTTTTTCAGTACTTTATTTTTCCTGAGATGGCTAAATAGTTGTGTTATCTAGAGGGGGTTTTTTGTTTGTTTTTGTTTTTCAGACCTCTCAATGATTATTCTGTTTGAGTCAGATTGTCTTTGAGGCATTAGAAGTTTAGTGAAGTTTAGTAAGTTCATATTCCATCTTACCTGTCTCCCTCACAGCCTAGCACAGTTTGTGGCTATTTCATTGGCATTCTTTTCAAAGTACAAAAAATGAAGTACAATAGATGGAGAAAATACAGAACTGCCTGTGTAAATATAGCGTTGAATTATTGCATTTCCTTACATATTGTTTGGTTTCCTGTGATTGAACATCAGTTGAATTGTGGTGAATTTTGTGTGATTTTGTTCTTACATCATGTAATTTTTGGTTAGTCATTTTACTTTCTTCTTCTAGATCCCCCAGTAAACCCTTGGCGCGGAAATTAATGAGTGGGATGGACTGGGAAGTAATGAGTAGGAACTCACTGTCTGATGATAGGTTGGAAACACAGAGCCTGCCATCACGATCTCCACCTGGAACCCCAAATCAGTAAGTAGCACCAAATCTTCTCTTCCTAGAAGTAACTGTCTGCCTCTAATGTGAGTGACCTACTTGTGTAATAGAAGGATTGATGGAGACAAATAGGTTCAATAATTCTGTGCTGAGTGATTCTCTGGAACATTTAGCTTCAGGTAAAAGAAATTATTTAGGGGTGAATTTTAGGTGCTTCTCAGTCAACCTAGAAAAAAAAATGTAAGATGTATCACACTAACCTAAACTTGAGAGCTTAAGTTTTCTCAAGCACAACTAAAACTAAATTATTAATTTGGCTAAAAAAGACCCTGATAATAAAATCTGTGTGATATTTTAAAAATAATTGGTTTAATAACACTTCTTAAAACATTGGAGGAAATTACTTAATTGGACATCCTTGCAGGTTTATTCCTCTCAATTTTTCTGCATTTCCCTTCAATGTTCACTGTTCACATGATAGAGCTTTCTGTTTTATGTTTAGTGAAAAAACATTCCTGATTTCTTTTGGAAGGTGACCAATTTTCTCAGTGTGCTGAAACTGGCTTAAGAATTGGTATTACCCAATTTTGTATTGCATAAACCAGAAAAATTGAAGATTCTATTGCAGCATATTATTCACAAGATTATTATTGTAAATATCTGTAGCATTTAAAAATTGCTGAAAAAAAATAGTAATAATGATGCTTAAAGCATAACATACTTAGTCATGCATCTTTAAAAGTCTTTTGAGGTGCCTGTGTCATTGTACTGGTTTTCAAATGGGAAAATTTTGTGTCACAGAAATACTAACACTCTCAGTGTAAAGGTTGTGATTCTTGTAGGAGAAGGTGCAGGGGATAAAATGTTCATCTTAAGGAATTCAGGTCGAGTTCTGACGCGAACAGAGCCAGGATTTGTCTTCTTGGGAATCCATTTTTCTTTTTGTTGACTGGACTGTCAGTCTCTTGGTTGGACCATATTCCTTTCGGGCTTCTTTAATTAAAAATAAATAAATTTAAAAAGTAGACATTTAGCATTTATTAAAATAATTTTTGAACACTTTCAAAAATAAAATTATGAAATATAACATGATCTGACAACATAATTGTTTCAGTGAAATCTTAATTAATTTAGTAACTTAATAATTTAATAAAAATATGTGTATGAACATGTGCTTACAATGAGAGGAAATAATTTTTTAAGCATTCTTTTCTAGTGGGTGGTGTCAGAAATGTAGATTAACAGTAATATTCTTGTCATGTTGCACTGCTCTGCTTTCCCTCTTAGTCGCAACTCTGCCTTCACTCAAGAAGGAGCCCGGTTACGACCCTCGTCAGTTGGACATTTAGTGGACCATGTGGTTCACACGTCCCCGAGTGAAGTATTTGTGAATCACAGATCTCCATCTTCCACCCAGGCCAACAGCATCATACTGGAAACATCACCGTAAGTCCTCTTCTTTCCGTGCTACTGTCTGGTAACATGCAGGGCTTCTGAAAATAAGTCAGAAATCTTGGCCTTTAAGAATTTACTGTTAAATGTTGGGGTCAGGGAGAGCCAGGCAATATAATAAAAAGGTGGCTGTTGTTTAGGGAGTACTAGAATAGGTCTTGTTGTGAAAATTAAATGATATGGAACTGAAGACCTGTATCTGACATACTCCAGGTTCAGGATTTCAATACCCCCACCCACTCAATCTGTGGGTTTGCTGTAATTTGACCATCAGTGTCTGAATGTGGAAGCGAAAGTTGTTATTTTGATAGATTGAAGTCTGTTGTTTTGTGATATAAGTCTAGAAGTGTTGCTTTTTGTTAAGGAGCAGAAGTGTGAGCAAGCTTCACAAACCATTTAGCCAAGATACCTTTTTGACACCCCAGCAGTTGGAGGTTGCTAGTATGTTTTGTATGTTGTTACAGAGCTCATCTTTATTTTTTTAAGATGGCAGTCACAAGCTTTTTTTCTTTTTTCCAATTATGCTGAATATTCTTGATACTGTAAGCTTATTATGCAATGGTGGGCAAAATAAAAACTATTACTGTGTGTTAGGTTCAGAAGTAAGACAAACAAACGTTGAGTTGTTCAAAGATTTGAAATGCTCAATAACTTGTGTCTAGAGTACAGATGAACTGGGTAAAAAAAGATGCAATATACACCTTATTATCACTGTACCTTCTTAGTAGTAATGCCAGATGTGCCCTCATAATTTTGTATAAACTCCTTTAGCAGGGAAATTGTGCAAATGGTTTCAGAACCATTTGAGAACTGTAAAATAGCACATACATAATCACATATTTGTAAACAAACGGTGTGTCTCAAGAAAAATGAATCTGGGAAGGTATTTAAACACGTTTTAAAACCTTACTTGGACTGTACTTTCAGTTTAATAACTATGTGTAAGTTTGGAGAGGGAAATAGAATGCAAAATTTTTGAAGTTTTGTAAAATAGCACATGACACTTCATAATAGGCTACAACAGTTATAATTTCACGCTCAGCTAGTTATTCAACTTTGAGGGTTATATAATAGCAATTTGACCTAATAATATAAAATCTCTTTTTTTGGTGGGCTTTTTAACCTATTCACATCAAGGCACTCTCAAAACTGGAACACTTGTGAGTCTTTTCTCTTATTAGAGTTTTGTTGTTCAAAGGCCACACAGGGTCAGGTTCCTTCTGTTCCAGAATTTCCAACTGAAGTCAGTTCATGAGAAACACTCAGTGAGTGGCAGTGATACAGTGAAATAAGCACAATTCTTAAATGTTCTCTTTATATATTCTTATGCCTTTACTCTTAAATTTTACAGACTTCCTGAGTGTTCTTAGGATTTGTTTATTTATTACCTGATTTCTTGTGTAAGTCACCATAGAAATGAGTCTTAAAAAGAGGGGAAGTGGTTTTGTACATTAGTTGTGCAACTATGGCTGTTTTGTTTCATGATTTTGCACTTAAACAGAAAAAGTATTGCTCTTCCATCACTAAGTTTTAGGGGGGTCGGTTTTGCTTTTTTTTCCTTGTTGGAAGCTTAAAAGTGAAATTTAATCTCCCAGTATAGATATCTAGAATAAGAGATTTTTAAGAATGAGGACATGGACTGTCAAAAATATATGAACCCTATTAGGGTCTTCTGAAGGTTTCAGGTGATGTTACTGATTCAAGATTTGAGATTTATGAGGGGAAGTAGTAGACATGAAGTTCATATAAGCTATAAAATTTTAAGTTATACTTTTCTACAGTCCAAAAAACTATTTCTTTAATAATTTGGTCTTTCTGAGTGAAAAGATTTGGGGAGTCCATCTGCTAATTTGTAGGACATTTTTATTTATTGGCCAAATTTACATATGTAAGAAAGTCCGAGGGGCTAACCTGATAGGCAATAGGTTTAGTCATCTTTTTGAGTTTGGAGTCAACATAGCAAAAGAAATTACAGTTTCCGTGCAGTTCAGAAGGATATTATAGCTTAGCTAATATAAGCTTTAATTGCACATCTTTTCTTCATTTCATATGCTATTCAAAACTAAATTGAGAGATTCGTGCTTGTAGTTCTCCGAGGTAATTATAACCTTAAACTGACAAGCACGTGATAAGTGTTTAATTTAATAAATTTATGCGGGTGTGTATGAAACCTTTGCTAAATATATTAAAAAGATCAGACCGGATATCTGTAACAAAAATACCCAAAGCTTGTCAGTGCCAGGGTTGTGTGTTATTTTATTATTATGTAAATTGCTGAATTCAGTAACAGAGAGCTGCTTTGCCTGCAAAATAGGCTGCTTTCACTGCCATTGTCTGAGTATTCATAAGGAAATTCAAAGCTGACTGGGCAAATATAAAGCAGTGAAGTTTTTGCCCAAGGCTCGATTGTTAGTTCTCACAATTCATTATGCTAATATATTACAGTACTTCCATCGCTGCTTGCAAAATGCCCATTTAAGTAACTTTTCAAATCTTTTCTGTAAGTTTGTATGTTTGATAGGAATTTATTTGTGTTTGTTGACATATATGTACAGACATCTAATCAAACATAAGATCCATCCTTTACTTTTATCGGAATCACTTCTTTTGTGCTTCTACTTGTGTTTTCTATTCCTGTTTTTATTCAGTTTAAAACTCTCAGGAGTAATTGTTTGCAGGAAAATACATAACTATGTTGCCCTTTACTTAAAAGGCTGAATAATCTGTACTGGCCAGACATGAATGAATGAATACATAGGCAGCTAAAAATCTCTGGGTGACCTTTGTAAGTCGATGTCTAAGTAGTTTATAGCTGCCTTGAGGATTTGTTTTGCAAATGTTGACAATCATCATATTTTTCTCTCCACAAAAATGAATTTAGAAAAGCTACTTGTCCTGAAAAATAAAATGTACTCTTTTTGTCTGTTACTTGCAGTGAAAAGTGTTAAGAAATATTTTTTTTCTTCCCTAGTGTGTTTTGAACGTGATGTTTTTGAGACGTTAGACTGAATAATTAGTACTTTCTTTTTTCTTTTAACACTTAAGGAAAAAAATATTTTCTGAAAGTTGAAATTAAGCAAAAAATGAGAAAAATAGTTAAGATCTTTTCAAATGTGCTGTTTTCATACACTGACAAAAATGTTAACAGTTTTGTTTTCTGAGAATATTGACTAATTTTGTTTAAACTGAAACAGAAAATGCGTGGTCTTTCAAACTGAAGTGTTCTATTTCCCATTTTTCATGCTTTTTGAAAGAGGTTCATCCTTTTTTTTGAAATCACTGTAGCCAATTTTGCTCAGATTTTTTTGTTTTTATTTTAAAGCATGCCTGAGAACTGCCTTTCTTGAATTGTGTTGAGACAAATTACATGGTATGGAATTTGATACATGACTTAGGCTTTCTAACTTGCAGCAACTTGAAATGTTGTGCAGTCTCATACTGAGAGTCTTGCCCTGCTAAGAGTTCACTGAGGCGAGACCAGTGAGTACAGTAGGGCTGCTCAGTGGTTACCTGTGCTTTGGAGGGAGGTTGTGCAATGAGTTACCTCTGCAGCTTCCTGAGAACGAGAGGGGCCATGTCCTGCTTTTGCTCTGGGAGTGTCCCTCCGTCCCTGCATGGTGGTCAACCCTGTGATGAACAGTTCACCTTGTTTAACCAGCAGAGAACCCAGGCTTGTCCAAAAAGTCAGTGATTTTTTTGGTTGCTTGGTGTGAGCTGCCTTAGCCAAGGGAGGAGCACCAGTTCTTCAAGGAAGCGGCCATGGGTGTGTGGGTGGAAAAACAGAGGCACCCATTTTTGGTGGTAGCATTTTCTTTAGATTTAGCTGTAACCTGTAACTTCATTCTCAGTGGTTTATGGGTTTGCCACTAGTATCAGTGGGCTGTTGGTTTACGTTCTTAAATTATTTAATAGCACCTTTTAATGGGGTAGAAGGCATGTGTCCTTGCTGGTATTTAGAAACTGGCACTCAAACCAAGTTAATGGGAACTATGAGGTAGCTGCCCTTTTGGGCCTTTTCAAATGTTCTTAATTCTTAAATATAAATCTGTATAATGAAAGATGAATCATATATTTATGTAATACAAATTATACAGTTAAGCTTTTATTCCAAAAGGACTAATAAAGGAAATTCTCCATATTATACAAAAAACACAGTGAACATTTTTATTAATCTAGAATAGAGTGCTTGCAGATCTAAATCAGAAGTAGAACTTTCTGCTATTTCACTTCAGTAATGGTGTTGTAATTCAACTAAGAACTGCATGCAATTAATGCCATTTTTACTAGTGTTTCAAAGCTGCATGTTTCAAAGGGTAATGTGTCCAAGAGGGAGAATAGACCAGAGTTCTCTTGCAATGTATCCATATACTTTTAAATTGAAAAATTAAAAGATAACACTGTCATCTCCAATGGGCTTTTCCAATAAATACATGGGTGCAGTTGAGTTATGTTCAACTTGGCCTCCTGTTTTTTCCTATTTTTAAGATCAACAGCCAAAAAGTACTGTGGTAGCACTGTATTATGCTCCCTGTGTCCGTTTATAATTTAAATTGCAGGCATTAATTTGAGATGCAAACTATTGGATTTTATTACTGAGGAAAACATATTAAGTGACATATCAATTTGAGAAGTTTTTTTTAGCATGTGTGCAAGGTATAAATACAGTGATTTTTATAATATTCCAATATAAACTGGGTTAAATATTAAGTGGCTTAAGCATGCTAAAACCTTTTTTAAAAAAGTCACGGGTAAAAGATTAACTTGTTGGTTCTGTATACAGTTGCTTGTCAAGAAAAAAGCAGTAACATGTCCAAACATACACTTCCAATATATTCTGTCAGACTACATTTTTGAGATTTTAAAAATACACACACATCTCTCAAACTCTTGAGCTTCTTCTAACATTTTTGGTTTATTTGGAACCGTGAAAGAACTGTCAATATTTCATGATTGTTCCACTTCATACTTCTATTTTGGTATTCAGATCTCAAGAGACTCCTATAGATGGGCAGCCTCCTGCGTTACCACCCAAACAATTTAAAAAGAACAGTTGGAACCAAATTCATCATTCA
This sequence comes from Pipra filicauda, assembly GCF_003945595.2. NCBI lineage: Eukaryota > Metazoa > Chordata > Aves > Passeriformes > Pipridae > Pipra > Pipra filicauda. The sequence continues at coordinate 599,353 of NW_024103541.1, forward strand.
CACTCACAGCAAGAACTGGATAACCATATTAATGAAACATTTGATGTTCCTGCATCACCAGAAAAATCCACAGTAAGTTTTTGAAGCCATTTGAACGATTCTGCTTTTAATCAGAATGATAGTCCTGTTTTTCATGAGCTTGGTGCTGATGCATTTCAGAGAGTTGCTGTGTTTGTGCATTACCTTGCAGCATTTTCATTAAACATACTGTCCCTTCCAGCTCCTGCTGGTTTTTCCAGCTGCTGGAGTAGTCATTTGTCAGTTGTCAGCAAATCACTATGCTGGGATGGTTTTGCAAACATTTTGAGCATTAGATTTTAAGCAGATGCAGAAATTTCTACGTAACCTCTTCTTTGAAAACTTGTTTGCCATCAGTTTTAAAGAAGACGTTACAGACACTGCCACTGGTATTTAATCTAGGTTTTACCAAAAAAACTAAACCTGAAAATGCCTACCAGCTTCTGGAGTGGTTTTATCAGGAGCAGCTTCTTGGTTCTGTGGTTGCATTTCTTATCAGAATTTCCAAGAAAGAGACTCTGGCAAGAGGCTTGTGACAACAAATGTCAAAACATGAGCAAACATTCTTTTCCCACATTTAAGCACGTCGAGATGAATAAGCTTAGTCAGTTGATTATTATCTGACTGAGGTGAGATCTCACTGACCATTTTTGTGATTTTTTTGTCCTAGAAGTTTTCCAATGGTTCCTGGTTTTATACTGATGTGGGACAAGAAATATTTTGCAGGATGGGAAAACTCTTTAACATCCAGATACAGTAGCAATACTGTGTAAACAGTTTTGTCAACCTCAGGTTTTCAAAATTATGAGTTAATTCCCCAAATTGATATTTAGAAATGCCTTTAGTTTGTTTGCATTTTGAACTGTAAGCCTTAAGTATTCTTTCAGGCCTTGTAAAAAAGTTAAGATTCCCATAAAACCCCTCCTTAATTTCATAGCTGGGGTTTTATTAAAAGACCCAAAAGCAAAACTTTTAAGATTTTGAGCATTTGAGGAATGTTGTAAAAATTTTTGTTTTAATTAAATAATGAAACAGGGTTTGTAACAGTTTGTCTTCAGCCAGTGCTTACCTGAGTCTATTAAATACGACTTGGAATGATAACACTACTTTAGTCATCAAGTTTTTCTGCCCTGTATTCAGTTATTTTACCAAACTGACAAAAATAACTTTCAGTTGTTTTTTTAACTCCTTTTTGATCTGAAAAACCAACACAGCTGTGTGAGAATGAGATTCTTTTTTCTCTGTGCATTGTCAGTGTGATTGTTTGCTGTGCTCCAATTTATGCTGCCTCACTTAAGGCAGTGCGCTGTTGTAATTGAAGATCTAATTTGGTCTGCTGATGACTTTTTATTTTGGGGATTAGAGAAGAAGGAACACGGCACAACTGAAATTTTGTGGAAGTGGAAGTTTAGGATTTGGAATGTGGTTTTGCTTCAAAGTTGCTTTTCTGACCAGAATTCAGGTTCCTGCACCACTGGAGTCTTCTGCTTCCTCTCAAATATGTTAAAGAAAACTTCTCATCGTTTTGACTTCATGTAGCTGTGGAATTTCCTTTGTCTGTTTTGCGTGTGGAGAGTCTGTTTAGAAAGGTAGTAGGACAGGTGTGGGAATGACAACTTTTTACTCCATCTGCAGTCCCCAAGTATCCAGTCTGAGAATGTCAGAAGTATTTGAAAACAGGTGTGGCCAAAAGTCCCTTCAGTCAACCAGGTTAATGATGATATACAGTGCTCTTTTTGCATTTTTCATTATAAACAGTGGCTCAAAAGAGCCTGTTAAAGCAGGAAATTCATATTTCCTTTCTGTCTGGGGAGTGCAATGGCATAGAAGCTGCCAAACACTGCAGGTGAGCATGTTCATTCTGTCTGATCTCTCATGCCAGTGAGCACAGGCTGAAATGATCGGCACATGATCAGGCTTCCTAAGCACCCTTACTTCTCATTAATGTGTCTTATGCTGTTACTTTCCTCTCCTTCCCCAAATTTTTCATCTTTTCATTACTATGAATCTGTTTGAGGGATTTTTGGTTTTAACCAAGAACAAGAACTTAAAAAATCTGGAGCTGAGTTAACTTTTAATGAGCCAAGTTGTGCAGACTTGTTTAACCTATTGAACCTGCAGATCTGAAACTTTCTTACATTTAAAAATGTTCTCTTTAGTAAGTTCTGGGTGGGTTTTTTTCTTTTTTCCCAGTATGAGTTTTCTACTTTGGCTATAATTGGAAACATTGAAAACTTCCGTGAAACAGATTTCTTCAATACTGTGCATTCTCACTGTAGAAACTAGAAATATTAGCTGATGTTGAATCTGTGAAGTAAATATTGATGGGAACAAACTACAAATCACTGCAATTGCACTAAATTATGTCTTACAGATTAAAAAAGTATCTAGTATTCCTCAGCTTAGTGGTAGTTCCTTTAACAGTGTTGTTGTGATCCAAATAAAACCAAGAAGAAAGCATCTGAAGTTGTCAGAGTTGAATCAGTGCACAGCATGTGTCACAGTTCATACTCCACTACCTTGGAAATGGAATAAGGGATACGGAACCAAGATTTTGTTACCAAACTTACCCTTGCTTACTACTGGCATATTAGTGTTAATAGAAAAAAAGGGACACCTTCAGTTATTTTTCATCATATTACATTTTTATTGCAGCTCTTCTCTGTAGTCATAATTAAAACAAATTTAAAGAGTTTCAGTTTAGTAAGCTGTTTTTCTTAAGACTATTTGAAGCCAATTAGTCTTTTCTAATCCTGTTTCTTACTTTGAGTATGCTTTGACAGAACACACCTTTAACTTAGTTATGTCCAAGACCTTTAAATCTGAAACCTTTCCCTTTTCTGCAAAACTCAAGATGTTTGTACTATTACTTGATGTTTTCTCAAGTGTCCAAGAGCAATTATTTGATGAGGAAACTGCAGAATTATTAGATACAATATCCTCAAAGTCTAACTGTGAACAAAATAGATGTTAATGTAATATCATTTTTGTTTACTAGCCCAATGGTGGTGTCCCCCATGACAATCTTGTTATGATCAGAATGAAACCAGATGAAAATGGAAGGTTTGGCTTCAATGTAAAGGTAACAGTACATCGTTCGCTTCTATTAAGGTTACTTTTTTATATTCATGATCTGTTACTAATTAAATTTGTTTTTAAAGGGTGGATATGATCAGAAGATGCCGGTTATAGTGTCCAGGGTAGCTCCAGGAACACCTGTAAGTTGTCAAAAAGCAAACTTGGTAGCAATAGCTGTGTATCTTGAAGGATGTATTAAAAATGCTAAATTATTTCATAGCTGCCTATGAAAATTTTCTTTTGCTATAACATTATCATAACAAAGCAAATTATGTGCAGTAAGAATTTGATGGGGCTGCTTAACATACTTTTAAAGTTCTTCAATCCTCAAAAGTCATTTTTTCCTACTGAAACAAAGTTTAATTTCTGGCAATTAGGGGGCATTACAGATGCTCAGTATGCACTATTTCTTGAGCTGTGTCATCCTAAAAATAAATTTACTTTATTACTTTTTTAAATATAGACATTCAGTAATTTCACATAAATTATATACTGAAAGAGTGTTAAAAATAACTAAAATAGCAAATCTCTTACTTTAGTGACAGATGTAACCGAGTAAAGCCAAGATGTAGATTAAAATCAGACATCATGAATCATTCATCAGGTCTGATTGTCTGTTGTTACTGATGTTTAGTGACTATCAATAGTGTCTTCAAAGTAGGCACAATATTTTGTCAGTTTATTGCCAGAAATACTGACCTGGTATTCGACTGATTGGAGTCAGCTCTGTTTATATCTTTTAGAGTAAGAGTAGAGTGAACCATTTATTTGTTAACATTTAAGAAGTACAACTTTCTCTCTTTATTTTTTTGACTATTTGATACTATTGAAAAGTTTGCCAAAATCATTGTTCTCGTTCCTGTTATTATCCCTGAAATATTTCATAACATGAATAATTTTGGCTTTAAACATTCACCCTGTAGAGAGAAGATATTTGATAATGGCTTATGCTCTTTCTTTTCTGCAACAGTGTTTAGACTGTGATTACAATAACAATTTTTATGACCCGATTCCCCTCTGTGGGATTACTGGGAGTTGTGCATTGTCTTCAGTCCTTGCCTTACTCTTGCCATTACCGTTGTGATATTTTACACCTGAAGCATTTAAGCCTGTGAAATTGATGTGGACAAGGTTTTGTTTGCCATGTTACTCCCTTCCCTTCAAAGATAAGAACATTCTGGTCTTTAAGTGCCTATACAAAGTGTGATTCAAACAGAGGAGCTTTCTCTTTCAGCCAAGGAGTAGAGTAACAGCTGCTGAAAGATGTGTTACAATGACAGTCATCTGCCAGCTGCAAATGGGTTTGTTCATGTGAATGGTACTGCCTATGTATTGTGTAACGTGTTTGTCATTTGAATACAGAGCAGCAAACCACGGGAACTAGGCTGTTAGGGTTCAGGACCCCAAGTATAGTTACTTGGAGTTGGTACTTTAATGTTATAAACTGGTAATGGCTTGTGTTACAGATGGTTTGGGTTTATTCCCTCCTCCTCGCAGGCTGATCTCTGTGTCCCTCGTTTGAATGAAGGCGACCAGGTTGTACTGATTAACGGCAGGGATATAGCAGAACATACCCATGATCAAGTTGTAATGTTTATTAAAGCGAGCTGTGAGAGACACTCAGGGGAACTTGTGCTCCTAGTTAGACCCAATGGTAAGTAGTTTGTGCATCATCATAAAAAAAGAATCCACACCTTGCTCTCATTTCCTAACCTCCATTTTGTGTCCTGGGATGGAATGCTTAGTGTGTAAGAAAGAACTCCTGTCCTTGAAAAGAAATTGCATCAATACAGTGTATTGATCCCATGCTCTAAGGAGCTGTGTGTAGGTAAGTGTTGAAAACTAATCAAAAAGTCAGACATCAAATATTTCTAACAGAGAGCTAATTTAAATTTTGTTCTCACTCTCATTGATAAAAATGTCCAGAAAGCTATATGAATATTGAATGTATTTCATGAGGTTACTGTTATTCCCTTAAGGAAAATAAAAACCAAGCTCAAACAAACAAAAAACCCCTCACCAAATATTCAGTGTTTGGATGACTTTGGAGGTCAATGTATGCAAAATCCTTCCATACTTTTTTAAAATAATGCAAAACCAGTGGTAACATTTCTACCTGAGGAGGTTTAATAGAAGTGCTAAAATGCAGTCTAAATAAAAGCTTGCACAATATATTCACAAAATACACTGTTGGACCATACCCAGCAGATGGGCACTGGATTTAATTCTGCTGCACATCCCAATTATAGTACAGTTGGAGAGGAAAAAGCAAAATGAGAAACAGTGATGATTAATTGGAGTAGTTGAAATTACTTCAACAGAATACCTCAGCCAACTCATCAAAAAAATTTCCTTTATTCACTTATTTCCACTCCCCACTTACTTGTACTCTCATGCTGTGTGTAAGTTCTCTTGCAGCTTTTGCGTGCTTACTTTCTTTCTCAGATAAAATTACTAGCTTTGTTTGCAAATTTACTAAAACAGTTGCCCCTTGTGTATTGATTAACTTCGGATTAAAGCATGTGAGTTATAGAAGTGAGGAGTTACCAGTGTCCTCCTTTGTGGTCATGGGATATAATTTAAAAACAGGCTTTCGAACAGTGTGTGTCTCTGTTCATATAATAGAAGATGCATATTGTTTCTGATGTGAGACTGAGATTAGGGATTTATATCAGAAAAGGCAGGGGCATAACATTAGTTTTGATCAAAATTTTAGCTGTCAGTGATGTGCTTTCACTTAAAATTACTACTAAACCAAGAAAATAGTTTTATCATGAATTATAATGATCAGCAAAGGCTCCTTGTCCTTACTGACTGGTACTAAAATCAGTCTGCTAATAAATGTGGATTTTTCTACAGGAGGAACACTTGGGCATTTTGCTTTTTTAAATAAATTACTTAGAGCTAATGTTACTTGTCAAACAGCGTGTTCAGTCAGAGCATTCATACCTTTGCTTGTTCTAGCTGTCTATGATGTTGTGGAAGAGAAGCTGGAGAGCGAGCCTGACTTCCAGTACATCCCTGAGAAATCTCCACTCGATGGTGTCCATCAGGACGATAATGCTCTGAGGGAGTCCATGATTCAGTTAGCAGAGGGGCTTATCACTGGAACTGTCTTGGCTCAGTTTGATGTGAGTACTGTGTTGCCTGTACCTGTGTGCAAGTTCCAAGTCTCTTGGAATAGTAATTATTTTAAACAGAGCAGATTTCAGTTAAATTTCAGTAGTGTCAGCATCTTTTAGGAAAACAATTGTCTTACACTCTCAAAGAGAAAAATAACCAAAGAAAAAATCTATCCTGTATTGTATGTGCAAACTTACAAATACCTAATACCAGTCTTTAGTGTTATGAATAGCTTTATCGATTACTTACACTATTTGTGGTTATCAGGAACATGGTAATAAAATACTTTTATTGAGATAAAGACTGAAAAATGTCTGCCAAAATATGTGTTCTGTACTCAGACTTTCACTGCCTATCTAAGTTGCTGTAGGAACTGAATGACACCTGAGCTGTTGACATTTTATGAACATTCATAATGAGGGAAGGTAGAATAACCAATGGAAAATACAACCCTAATCTTAAGGGTTGATGTAACTATGTCTTTTATAAATAGTTGGGTTTTAATGACTTAGGACAGTAGTGCACTTCCTGTGGGACCCTAAAAGGCTGATTGCCATAGTCTTTCTTTAGCACCAACTCGTGCCTTGGAGATAGTCCATCTTTAATGCATGAGATCAAGTGGCCTAAAGCAGGAAAGCAGGTTTGTAAAACACAGCAGTGTGAATTCTGTGAATTCCTCACCAAATGGAGACCTAACATTTTATTATGCAACATATATTTATAAAATATATTTATATTAAGAGCTGTGGTAAAATTTACTTTTATATATAGAAAGAACAGATTTTTTCAAAGGTATTTAAAATTCTCCTTAAACATACGTTTTCAGTCTCCCTAGCAGGTTGAAAAGTTTTTGAAGTGCTTTTTATTGAACCTGGATCATTTCACTGATATTGTTTGTAGCACAAGGGTTGTGGCAGTGCATGACTAAAGCATGAGAGGGCAAGAACCTCTCAAAGGAGATTTTGTGCAAGAAAAGCACAGGGTAACCCGGGATTTGCTCTACAGTTACTGAAATATAGAAGGATATCCTGGGGGGGGGCAAAACCCAAGTTAGACAACTGCCATGTGGGCAGATGCCTATAACACAGCACAATCTACTTGCCCCAAATTACCAAGTGGAATGTCATTATCAGTCAATTCCCTTACCAATACACAATATTATTTTTTCTCTGGATTGGTGTTCTTATGGAAACTTGAAATTTACTGTTCAGTTTGTCTTTAAGCAACTTGTGGCTACATTGATCATTTTCAGTGATCCCACAGCATAACTAAATTTGTAATGCTTTCTTTTTAAAAGTATTTTAGTGTTAGTTGAAGCTACTGTTACTTAGTAGTTTATGTTCTAATAAGTACCTGGTTTTAGAAAAAAATTCTCTTTAGGCAAATATTATAATAATGGGTCTATTGCATCTGTGATGTTCTGACCATCAGTTTTGTCTTTTAGCAATTGTATAGGAAAAAGCCTGGAATGACAATGTCTTGTGCCAGATTACCTCAAAACATTTCCAAAAATAGATACAGAGACATTTCGCCTTGTAAGTATGTCTGTTCGTGTATGTGCTCTAAAAGTGTTTTGCTGTGGTTGGTAATTAAGTAACGGATTTCTAAAACTTTTTTCAGATGATGCTACACGGGTTATTTTAAAAAGTAATGAAGATTACATCAATGCAAATTATATAAACGTGAGTAGTATTTTTCAAAAGCACTTCTGACAATAATTTTGCAGTTTTCCCTTGAAAAAGTTCATTAGATAATTCCTTTTTTCCTTCATAAATCTAGTTCAGCCTAGAATGGCTGCTAAACCTGTAAGTCAAATGGTTTGAAATTTTATTGTAGATATAGTTACTTCCTAATGTTTTGTGGCAGGTGTTTTCATAAGTGCTAAAGTCTAGCCCTGCATTCGAATGTGAAAAAATGTTAACAGAAGCCCTCTCTAGAGGAATTAGTTCTTCTTTGCTGATTACATTTGTGACAGTAGTGTTCAACATCAGTAAAGTCTAATCTGGCAGCACTTTCTTTTGCATCTTTTTTTTTTCATTGGTAGTAACAACAAAATTACAGCTACTTATTTTACAGAAATTAAATTTTGAGATCAATGTTTTAAAAGCTAGTGTCAAAGCCCCACGGAGCAAGAAATGTTTGCACCTGAATTATTTGCCAACTGCTCTGTCATTTCTGTTTTCAACCACTGATCTTGATTATGGCAACTGCATAACTATCAGTCAAAATGTTAAGTATACTGGAATCTTTGTAGTAATTTTGCCTGTGAAACACTTAAAGAATTTTTATCTGTGCCAGTCCATATTTACTAGCCTTAAGAAAGAGAATTAATGTCATGAATGGTTTTTTTATTGTATTAATAAATGTTTGATGCCTGACTTCCATTTGTTATAGGAATTGAAATAATGACTTTGTCTTCTCTTAGATGGAAATCCCTTCTTCCACAATAATAAACCAGTACATTGCTTGTCAAGGTCCATTACCGAACACGTGTCCTGATTTTTGGCAGATGACTTGGGAGCAAGGCTCATCTATGGTTGTAATGTTAACAACTCAAGTTGAACGGGGCAGAGTAAGTAAAACATTTCCTTAAATACCACTGGCATAATCTTAAAGTACTGTTGGTGATTAGCCTTTAAAAGATTAGATGAATATACTATTATGGCTTATAATGTGCCAAGGGGATAAGGGGAAATGGTTTTAAACTAAAAAAGTGTAAATTTAGACCAGCTGTAAGGAAGGAGATTTTACAATGATGACGGTAGGACACTGGCACAAGTTGCCCAGAGAGGTGGTGGATGCCCCATCCCTGGAAACACTGAAGGTCAAATTAGATGGTGCTCTGAACAACCTGATCTAGCTGGAAATGCCCCTGCTCATTGCAGGGGGGTTGGACTGGATGGCCTTTGAAGGTCCCATCCAACCTAAACTGTTCTAGGATTCTATAACCTTTTTTCATAAGGGTAGTGCATTCCTAGTACTTTTGCAATGATGACTCTTAGATTTTAAACCTCTGGATGTTATTAATGAAGCTAATATTTAAACTTAGTTCAGTTCTGAAATGCATTGAAGTCTTCATGTATTTCGTAAAATATCTTTAGGCTGCTTTGTTTGATTCTTTGTTGTAAAGTGAAAAGCAACTAGAATTTACCTTCATAGAATTTTTTCTCCAAACTTCACATGAAGGACCTCCAAGAAGTTTAATGTTTTCATAGATTAGTTCTTTGATAGGTAGTGAAATTAATTTTTATGACACCCTAACACAGCTTTTAATGTTAAGATCCCGTGCCTGGATGGCTGTCTTATCAAGGATTCTCTTAAAACTTGAAATCTAAGATTTTCCATAAAATGTTATTCTGTGGCTATAAACATTTGTTTAATCATATGAAAGAATCATTGTCCTTTAATTTCCATATAAAATGTGTAAAAACAGAGTACTACTAATAAAGTAATTAGAGTTATGAATTACTAAAAATAATTGTGTATGGTGCTGTAAAAGTCCTCAGGTGTGTTTTGTGGTTTGTTTGGTTTTGGTTTTGTTTTAAACTATAGTTTCTCCTTAATAGCTTTGGTTTTTATGCAGCTTTATCCTTTGGAGACAGGCAAAACAATCAAGTCTGGTAATACATGCAGTGTAATTCCACAGTTATTGAGTTTATAGTCTGGAGCATTCAGAGTAGCACTGGCTGGTTAAGTGTGTGGACAGAAATGATAGTCTGGAAAAACAGTGTAGTGGAATTCCTCCACACTCAGGATTTCTTTTGAAGATAGATTTATAGTAGGTTTTAGTTGTTCTGATCAACTCAGACTGTAGTTCAGCTGTCTGTATATATTCTGAGTTTTTAACAACCATATATTTACTGGGAGGTCAGGCCTATAAATACAATTAAAATAATTGAAGGGGAGTTGCAGCATTTTTAAACCATTTTTCAGTGACTCAGTGTTTGGATGATGCTGCCTGTTCCCAGATAAACATGATTAGAGGGAATTTCAGTACAAGTGCCCTTTTAATTTGAGTTTTCTTTGCAGATCTGCTAAGAACAGACTTGCAATAGCAGTTCTCTGAGGTTCCCCCACCCCTTCGATAATGATATTTGTGGAGTTCTTTGGAGAGCTGCTTAATAATGAAATAAAAGGACTTATCTGTCTTATACCCATAGGCAGACTCCCTGCTCTAAAGCTGATCATGAGGCTACTGACATCACTATCACTGCATGCCGGGATGTCTCAGTGGAGCAGGAAGTCTGCAAATCTGGCTGCTCTTAAAGAATCGCCAGGTGGGTTGGAAATACAAAAGTACACTTGAGCTGAAATTACCTCTGTAGTTAGGCATTTAAGCCATTTATCAGAAAATAGTGGTGTTTGAAGTTTTCATTCATATTTGATGACTTGATTGAGAGTCTTTGAAGTCCACCATCTTCATCCCCCTAATTTCTGCATTAGCTTAGCAACTTTCTTGTTGCTTATCTCTTTTTTTTTTTTTTGTCATTTGTTCTTTTCCCATATAAATGTGCTTTGAGAAGGACAGATCAGGATTTTGGAGGTCAGAAATGTTTACAAAGCAGCATCTTTGTCACTCAAGTGTTAAAATGGAATATTTATAGATAAATTTTTTAAAAATTATAATGAAAGTTAAAGGCATCTATCTTCAGTTAAACTAACTGCAAGATCTGGTGCATGTGTCCTCTTGAAAAGAGAACCAGGAAATCTCTGTGATACTTTATTTTATACAGTAATTAGGTAGCAGTCTATTTGGTAAGTAAATTAATAGTGATTACAAAATGATCAAAGTAATCTTTAATGAACACAGGTATAAAAACTAGAGAGGATGAAAATAATACTCTGAATTTAAACACAGGCATCTTTAAAAATGTGTTGACTTTAGGTTAAATGCCATCAGTACTGGCCAGAGCCATCAGGAAGCTCATCATATGGGAACTTCCAGATTACCTGCCATTCAGAAGAAGGAAATCCTGCTTATGTCTTTCGAGAAATGACATTGACTAATCTGGAGGTAAAATCATACTATATTTTTATGTACTAATCTACAGAATCCTTGCATACTAGCTAAAACGTACTTAATCAGACTTTTCAACTTGATGGCATATCCATATAAATAGAACTGTTTATTTCTAGAAGCCTTTAGAAAACTACTCATATTGTCATGTACTTACCTAGTATAAATTCTGCTCTTAGAATGATAACAAACCTTTCATAAGCAAAAATATCACAGACTCATTCTCCCTAATCATGGTTTTAAATCACATAAAAGATACATTATTTGTCTTAAAAGTCTTTACTGGTGTCTTTCATGCCCTGGCCAAAGAAAAAGAGTATTTAAAGAAGTTGAGAACCTTGTTGGTCTCTGGATGTTTTCAGAACATGAGACACTAGAGGTATTTCATCATCGCAACTGAAAGTCTGTCTTTGTAGAGGCAAACAGGTCTTAGTAATTCTGTCTTGAAGAATATGTGAAAGTAGATGGAAGATAAATCCTGCTGAGAGAAAGATGAATGGGAATTGATGACTACATGTAAACAAGAAGCTTAACATGCATTGCATGATTTTCAGGGCACGTGTAGTTTTCAGAGACTTCCCAGCTAGCATTTCAATCTCAGAAATGTTTGGAAATGAGTATCTGGAATTTAGTTCACATACTCATTTCTGACTGCTTGAGTTACCAGATGAGAGGACAGTTTTATAGAGCTGCCTTTTAGTTGATTTGCAGTTAAAATTCCTTCTCTGTGTCCTGTTGAGACAATTGTTCATCTGTTATCAGCAGTGGAACCTCTGTAAATGAGTCAGTGCCTAAAGGCTATTTAAAGTGCAGTAACTCCTGCCCTTTGAAATGCTGCTCTTACTCTGGTTGTCCAGCCTGTCTCCTCCACTAACCAGAGGCCTACTGATTATATTTGTGATATTAGAGCAAGGACAGGAGGGAGTGGAAAACAAAGTCATTCTGCATCTTAGGTGTACTATGCAGGGTAAAAATAAGAGATGCAGATAAAGCCAAAACAATGCTGCTGTTCACACAGGGTCTGAAGGAAAGCTTCTATGTCTGACAGCCCTGCCTCTTCCCTCCCTACCCCAGTTCTGTTGTTTGATCTAGATAGTACCTCTCTCTGTTAAATTTGGTTTGCTCAGAATTTGACCACCTTCTTGTAGTGTTCAGTTAAATTGTTGGTATCCCTGAACCACTTTGCTATTACATGACACGTAATTTTTTAACCTTGAAGATGTAAACATTTGTGGATTGCCTTTTTTGTTTTTAAGCAAAAAAAAAAAAAAAGTAATTACAAAATTCAGGATGACCAATGGTTAATAAAGTGCTGCTAGTTGCCTGAAGCCACTTTTATTATGGGTAAAAATTGCTATAAATGTACTATTGATTTTTTTTAATCATTGGTTTTGGCTTTTTTTTTTTAAAATGGGACCTGAATTACCCTGGAATAAACTTTTTGTTTCTGATTAGAAAGAGGAAAGCCGCCAGCTAACCCAAATCCAGTATATAGCATGGCCTGATCATGGGGTTCCTGATGATTCCAGCGACTTCCTAGATTTTGTGTGTCTAGTGCGAAAGAAGAGGGCTGGCAGAGAAGAACCTGTTGTTGTTCACTGCAGGTATCGATTTTTTTTCCAACTTTATTAAATCATCAAACTGAACTTATTTATCATCAAATGCTTTGTTGTCGAAATAAATTGTGTCTGCTTTGGGGATAACAGGAAAACTCAACATTGAAATTAAATATTGAACACGGTAATCACATTTAAAAATTTTGAATATCTACATGCGTTGATCTGTGCAGGGAGTTTGCTGAAGTGTTTTGTTTTGTTCACAGTTTAAATGCTTATGTTAACAGTCTACATAATAGAAATGGCAAAAGGTACTTGGTAACCACGAGGAATAGGTTTCTATTCTACAAAGCTCCAAAATAGCAGTATAAATGATTCATAGTGGAAAACATGGGTTGTTTATGCAATGATCAATTAAAAGATATTTTCTCTCAAGTCTTCACTCTTAGACTACATGATCTTTTGATACATTGAGCCGTTTTTCTCAACAATTTAATTTTGTCATGAATTAAAATAACTGTTATTCAGATCTTTATGTGCACATGAAATGTGAGGTTTGCTTTTGTGAAATATTTTTTGATAGCATTCTACATTCCTATAGTGAATTTCAAAATCTTAATACTTTAAAATACCTAATTAGTGAACTAGAATAATACATAATGCCAACTGTTTTCAAATGAACATGTGCTATCACAATTCTTGGTAAACATTTATATAAATAATATTTGACCTCTAAATTCCTGAATACTCCCCAGACAGTGTTCCTGAGCCAGAAGTGCATCGTTGTTGTTTCAGAGAGAAGCTGAGAAGTGTAAGGGATAAAATTAATTTAAAGACTACGAGTAAACTAGACATTTATTGAAGAAGATGAGAGAAAAAGGTTTTCTCTTTTTAACACTTTGTGCATCAGAAATTGTGTTTCATTGCGTTTGCTCTCTTCTGCTTTAGGTGGTTCAGGGTGAATCTTACTGACTAGGGAAACTAGTACCAGAATGACACTGTCTCAGTTGATGTTGTTTCTTAGCTTCCATTATTGATACACTTTTTGTTAATATGGTTGTGAAAAAATAGTGAAAATAGCAGCCAAATACAACTTCTATGATATAAAGTGTGCTATCTGCAGAGAAACGGGAACAACAACGTTGGAGAGTAGGAACAGTTTCATTCATGTCAAGGAGACACCAGTTCAGCTCCACACTGATAATTTCAATGTATAATTGAAACTTGTGTAAAAGTTTTATGTTTCACAGAAGAAAAGAGGTAGAATATCACAGTTCAGCATAATTTACTTAATTGGCCCAACTTGATGGCTCTTGGGAAGTATAACCAAATTCCAGCAGAGAGTCAAGCAGAAGGAGCCCAGGTGTTCCTCCATATGGTGCATGCACGCTATTTTTAGCATCTATTCAATATAATTGGACAAGGCATTAGTGCAATGAAATTTGTTTTCAGAACTCAGCCATCAGCTTTAGTGTGAGGAATCCAAGTAGCCAGTAGAGAGTAGCTTTTGTACAGTAATCATTTCAGAAATAAGCAGTCCAAACCTATAGATTGTAAGGCAACAAAAACCTTAAGGAATCTGAAAGGTTTTTGTAACATTGAGCTACATAAAACACTAGTTTCTAGGTTGTGTCATGTGGTTATTTTCATTTTTACAGGGTCTTACTAGTTTTGTTGAACAGTTTCTAATTGTTGTTCTAGGTGAGATGGTAAGCCACCCATCCTGTCCGTGCCCTTCATGATTTTCATGTCCTGTCTCATGTTCCCCTCCATCAGTCAATGATTTACTTTTCCAAGCTGAAGAGTGTTATCCTACCTTATATTTATCATAGGGAAACTATCACATTTTTCATCATTGTTGTTGCCCTTCTTGAAATCTTTTGAAGTTCTAAAATGACTCATTAGGTTCTTTGACATAACTGTTCCTGTTCGGATTTGATAAAGCATTCTGCATATGAATTCTATACGTATAAATTCTAGGAATATAAAATGCTCTTGAATCACTTTATATAACCAGCACATTTACATATTGTCCTAAAATTCTCATGACATCACTGTAATATACAGTAGCTTTAATGCCACCTCCTGGACAAAGATTTGAATAGTAGTTTGTCCAGGCTTAATTTGAAATTATGCTTCAAAATCAGAACAATTAACTTTCCAAGTTTGGAATGTTTATATTAAGTAATTTAGAAACAAATACTTTCATTTATTGACTGAAATATTAGTTGTATGAATTGAGATAATGCTGGCATTTGAAAATATATATTTGGTCCTATATTCCAATATAGAGAAACACTGGTTTAATATTTCAAAAGTGCAACATGAATTTAGAAACTTTGAATTTGATTATCAAGTTTAAGGCTAAATATTCAGTCTTTAAGGCTTGCTACTTGTGGAAAAGTTTATGTGTATATAAAACAATTCAGATAAATCTTTAGATTTGTTTTATTTTTAATCTAAATATGATTGTAAGCTGTCTTAACAGTTTTGACATATTGAGATGTATGTGTTATGGTACTTCCTTGTCTTGAAGGGATTGCTTCTGCGTATTCCTTTTCAATCTATAAAAGTTAGATCTCTATTGTACTTTTTAATACTAAGAAATATTGTCATCCTACAGAGGTTTCTAGTAATTATTCTTTTCCTTATTCTGAAATAGGAATGAACAGGATTTTATCACAATGATCAATCCTGAGAATCCATGAGAAGGAAGGTCTTTAAGTATCAACTGTGCTCGACACACTTTGTTTCATTTTCCATTCTGTTTTGTTGTTGCTGTTTTCAGTGCTGGGATTGGACGGACAGGGGTTCTGATCACTATGGAGACAGCCATGTGTCTCATTGAGTGCAACCAGCCTGTTTATCCATTGGACATTGTGAGAACCATGAGAGATCAGAGAGCCATGATGATCCAAACACCTGTGAGTATCATCCTTGCTGTTTTGTGTTGCAGAACAATAATTTCCTATGATCTAGTCATATTAGATGGATTTTTAATATACTTGCTCTTGATCATATTGCAGAGATCGCCTTTAGCCAGTGTAGCTGTAGCCTTAGCTCCAGGCAGAAATAAATTGTTAAGGCTATTGGAAAGGAGCAATTATCTAAATTTCTATAGAAAAAACTTGGAAAAAAAAAAAGCAGCAGCTGTTTCAGGGATACCTGGCAATTAATGACAAAAAGGATCAATTTTCAGCAGTGTAGAAATCACACAGTGGAGAAAGCAGGAGCCTAATGCCTGACAGTAGTATAAAAGCTAAACACAGAAAGATCCAAGACATGCAAGGAAAAACCTTCAGTGATGAAATTCAGTGATTTTATATTGCCTTAGTGGAAACAAGCCTAAACTGTGCCCTGTACGGACTCAAAGGGAAATAATCAGAGAAATAATATTTTTAAAAATCAGTGTAATTAAATCTGATGCAAGATATATCGAAGTAATTCCAAGTGTATTT
Organism: Pipra filicauda; assembly: GCF_003945595.2. Taxonomy (NCBI): domain Eukaryota; kingdom Metazoa; phylum Chordata; class Aves; order Passeriformes; family Pipridae; genus Pipra; species Pipra filicauda. The sequence goes on from NW_024103541.1 coordinate 615,603, forward strand.
AGTCTAAAAACAAAGTGCCTTTCTACCAGGACTCCTTTAGGGCTTTCTTGACATTTGATGTATCTTAAGGTACCAGAAGTTTTCTTGCATCTGTAATATCTAAGTTTTTTGAGATAATTGATGTTGCTTTCATATATTATATTTCAAATCTGCAAAAGTTTTAGAACAGATTTAGAAACTTTTTATTTGTATTAGTCAGGTATTGCTCATCTCTGAGAGCAGAGATGTTTACATTGTGTTTACATTTTTAGAAAATATCTAAGAAGGATCTAAAGGTTGAGTTGTATTGCCTTTCAGAAAGAAAAAAAAAAAGATTTGGACTCTTGGTTGTTTCAATCTTTGACCAGTTCCAGGGTTTTTTTGTTTGTTTTGGGTTGTTTTTTTTTTAAATGAGGAATCAATACCATACTCACATATATGGTATTTGAAAAGAAAGTATGTTGAAGGAGAAAAGGCACTAGATCCAGTATCAAATCACAATTGCCTGAAGGTAGTTACTGTAGTAATTTCATGTCCTTACTGCTGTTCCTCTAATCAAATTTGAATAAACCTTCTGTGTTCTCTAGAGAGCATTGAAGCTCAAAAAAAGTATCTATGTGTCTCCATTTCTAGGTCATTAATCATTCAGTGCTGCTGAATTCATGTTCCAGTATTCATGTTTTCCTAAGAAAAAAGTTGTATTATTCAGGTAGCTCAGGAAGGATGAGGAAGGTGATCATACATGAAAAATAATAAAGGATGGCTCTTGCTGTTTGTGATAATTCTGCTGTATGAATAGCTATGTCTGTAGCATGTGTAGAGAGGAAGAAAGTTTTATTAGTAAAGGTAGGAGTTGCAATGGTAAGGGGTTTAACTGTATTTTTTTCACAGGATGTGCTAAAATTCATCTGGTCTCCTCATTTTTCTTAGAGAACCCAAAATTTTCAAGATTCAGTGAAAAGCAAGTGTTCAGTGCATCAGAGGGAGAAGGGCTAATAAAAGAACTGTTTGGTTTTTTTTAAGATTTCATAAACATGAGCTGTTCCAATTTCTCCTCGTCCCGGGTTCGTGTGTCCTGCAGGATTCCCTCGGTGTCCGCACGAGGGCGCTGTGGGAGGCGAGCTCAGGCTCCTTCGGGAGCACTCGGGCAACACACAGATTTTACACAACTGCATATAGAAATTTAACTATTTAATATACATGCGACATTACAGTGAATAATGATCCTAGTACTAAATATGTTAATGTTCCCATTTAAGATCTGCCATCACTAATTACTGGATAGAGAGAGCTGTTCTGACAAGGCAGGTGTGCTGGTGTTCTGACCAGCATATACATATATATATATGTGTGTATATATAATAATCCACACGTCGTGCAGGATTCTAAGTTAGCTTTGGTGCTTTGCATTTATTTTTTGTTTTCATTATATTCTCATTTGGTTACTCTTGAGTTTTTTTACTACTATTTGTTTAAAACAAACCGTTAGTGGCCTCTGTGTATGCAGGTGCTAGACTTGAATGCATTGAAGAGTTAGACATTATATAATGTTAAGAAACAGGAGTTCTGGCTTTCTAAAATATAAAACAGTTTTCTTTTTTATCAAATTCTAAGAGGGAGATGCCAGTAACATGCCAGAATCAATGTAAGTATGAAAAAGCACTTTGAAACTATAGTTTCTAAATCCAAGGGCGTGGAAACGTCAGGTCAGTGGAACTTCAGCAAGGAAATACAGAGCAGAAAATTACTAAATAGGTGATGTTGTAATAATAGCACTGGGTTTGTGGGTATGGCTTTTGGCATATATTTCAAAGTGCCATTCATCCTGTTCTTCTGTTGAGAAACAAAATGCTCTGATAAAAAGTTCCTGTTGTGTTGTTTCCTAAACTAGCTTTGAAGCACAGTTCAAGTTCTGTCAAGAGAATGGGATGGGGAAATCTTAGAGGCCTTTTCTTCTTCCAAATGACATTTTTCAGTTACATTTCTTTCCTATTTACTGAATCTACTTTCCTTTTCAGAGTCAGTACAGATTTGTATGTGAAGCTATTTTGAAGGTGTATGAAGAAGGGTTTATTAAACCTTTACAAACATCACTGCATAAGTAAAGAGCAAAAAACCTTTGATATCAATTGAGGAATCCTGTCCTCTATAATGAACTGGCAGCATTCTTTGTGCCATAATACTGCTTGCAGGAAATGATAGTGAAGTACAGCAAAGAATTGACAAAGGACTTTGAAAACTTCAGCACTGTTGCACTTTACGTTGAAACAAAATCAGTCTCTGAAACTCTTCTAACTTTCATCTGTTTGAAGACTTTTTTTTCGTGATTTGCTCCGAACAAACCATGAACTGAAAGAACTAATTGTGTTCAGGGTAATCTACGATATTTCATTGTAGTGCCATATACTGCGCTTCTGGTTGAATTGCTACAAACAAGGCTTGGAATTACTTCACTCTGTTTTACACCCATGTCTCTTAAAATGAAAAACAAACGAAAAAAATACACTAAGCCATGGTCTTTTTGCAGTGCTAGGTTTATTTACTATGTACAGACTCTCACTGTTTTGTTTTTTACAACATTAGCAATATTGCCAATACTAGATGGATACACACTGCCTACTGATGCAGCACACCTTGTCCTACACCCTTACTAGAGACCAGCTGGTTGTTAGAGGAGAGCTGGCGTTTGTGTTAACCCAGCAGTAGCTGCATAATGCCCACTTACCAGCATCTTGTACAAAATAATAACAATAAAAGTTTTAAAAAAAACCCCAACATATAAATAAACAGCATTTCTATGACACAGCTTGTGTGTCATACACTGGTGTATTCTGGTTCATGTGACTTAAGATTACGTGATGGGAACTAGTGCATGCATTATGTCTTAACCCCTTAAGTGCCTTGAGACTTACAGCATACATCCAGTGAAAGGCACTCATGATTCCATGGGGGTGGTATTGTCCTGTCATATTTATCTTAATGGGTTCAGATTTTAAAAACGGCCCTTGGTGCTTGGAGTGTGTTACCGCAAGGGGTCATGGAAATACCATTCCCTCTTTCCTTATTCAAGTACCTATGTGCTACTCTCCATAGCCAAAGCACCTCTGCCAACTTAATGAATGAGCATTGTATGCTGCTGTGTTGTAATTATGTGAAAAATCTGACACATTCCTTCATTCCTTCCAACTTGTAACTTACTAGCATCTGACTATGAAATGCTGGTAGGTCATTAGAAGCTGATACTTTGTTTTATCCTTTTATTGATAATAGCTGTCTTAGTCAATTAGACATAACTCTTTAATAGCACTGATAATTAAGTTGAACTTAAAATCAGATGTGATTTAATTCCATTCTCTGCTAACTAACTTGTTAAGTCCTCATAGTTGATTTCAAGCCATGTTCGTACAGGTCTGCCTTTTATTTTTTTTTAATTTGTTTGGGGGGGGGAAGGAGGAGAACACTATGAAGTTATCCCAGAACTTAATTTTGATTTCATGAAGACCCCAGTCGCCTTCTGTTATGCTTGTGCAAAATTGTTCCAGTTGGTATGGGTTGCTTCTTATTTAAGTAGGTAGAAGATTTGTGAGAAATGTCTCTCTGATACAGTATCTGAGCTCATTCTAAAGATGCATAAATGTCCCTGTTTTTTAATATTTTTCCAGTATAGGAGAAACCAAGTCAGAAGCAAGGTATCCAGTGTAATATACTGTAAGGAAAAAATCAGTCACTTCTTTGACTGCCCTGTGACAACATAACTTTGTGCCCTCTATTTAAAAGTTTTAATTTATTGTATTGGTTTCCTGAAAATGTTTATCCATTAAATTTTGTTGTAAGCTATATAGAGCATAGAATTAAAATGGAAAGTTCTACGCTAAATAATTTTTAACTATTGAAGAATTATATTGTATAATATACTGTGTTCTATGGACATTTGAAACAGATCAGCTATGAACTATTCAGTGAAAAGGGATTCAGGCAAAGTGAAATCCTGGCTTATGACTTAGTAATAAACATGAACCACAATGCCAAATGGAAGATAGAGTTTTAAATATTTTTAGAAAACAAAATAATATTAGGAGGGCTGTGGCCCTGTTACTTATATTTCTAGATTTGATGCTTAAGTCAATATTGTCCCTCAGTGAAAAATAAAATTTACAAGAATCTCTGGATCTGATAAACTGAAAAAGAGTAACATGGTAGCTTTAATCTCAGTTATATTTTAAGCCATTTCCAACAAAAGAAAATTCTTCTTTAGAATTCTCCTCTAGCTTCCATGTGATGAGGTTATTAGCTGAGTTGCTGGCTAGTTAGAAGGTTATATTAAACTCAGCACTTAATGTCCAAAAAGTAAAATAATTCATCCATTATAGTGAAAGAAATTTTCTTCCTAGTCAAGTTGTAAACAAAAATAGCATTTGCCCTGTTATTCTGAGGGAAATCGGAAATGGAGTTTATAGCAACATTGTATAGTGTTGGTATGTCACATATTTAAATATTCTTATGTAAAGTTGCCAAAGCAGTTCAAGTTCAAAAGTCCCATTTATACCACAATTAAGTGTGGGATATGTATTGGTCATCTGTCGTTGCTGTTTTAATTACAGACACAGGCAGGAATAATAGGTCTCTTCAAAATCTTCCTCTGCACTGACTTATATTGTATTAACAGTTGCACTGGGGAAAAAATTGGAACAAAGTACCTACTCTTAGTTAATTGGCCATCAGTGGACTCAGTGGCTTTTTGGCTTCTCCAAAGCCAGGATAATGGTAACCAAAAACTGATTAGGAAAGAGAATAGCACTGAAGCCTTTCTGCACCATAAATCAAGTGTTTAAATGTTTCTACCTGTTGTGGTATAAATGGCCTTTAAATATTTTTATATGGCCAAAAAAAGCAAAACTGCTTAATATTTTACTTTGGGTTATGAAGATCTGTATCATCCTTAAGAGTTTTTTAAAGAAGTTTTTGTATGTTTCATGCTGTACAAAACATGAATGTATCTTTCAGACATAATGACTTATAGACCTATATGTGATTGGTGTTATGACTGTTGGATTTTATGAATAATTATTTTCATACCATTTGATTAGGAAAAATGTTGGGTGGGTGTGGGAAAGAGTATGTTTGTAACACTTCCATGATACAAATCCAGTTAAAAAGAAAAAAAAAAGTAGTTTTCATTGTAAATAAGAGCAATATTATGACAATTTTGTGCCAATGTAAAATGTTAAGACTTTTGTTTTTTTCCTTGTAGATTCAGATTGAAAACTACCACTACCATCTCTTGTTTAAAGCGGATTTGAAGGCGGTTTTTTTAGCAGAAAGATATGGGGCTGTGGGGGAGGGCTTTTGATTGTTTTGGGGGCATTTTTTATTTTTGCTAAATATGAAATAAGATACAGGTATTCTTTAATAAACCACCTACAGATTGTCAGCCAGTCCACTTTTAGAAATACTCCTTTAGACATCTCAGATAACAGAGAGCTGAAGAATTAATTTATCCTGAATTTGGCAGCATTTGGTATTTTCAATCACTTGCAAGTCTTAAGCAGTAAAATACTGCTTTTTATGCCTTTTATTTTTATCTATTCTCTCCCAGTTATGAAAAAGAGAAAGCCTGATTTTTTTTTCTCACTACATTTAATGCTCACTGACATTTCTTCCACATTTCTCTGTTAAATCTTGAAAGCTTATATGCCATATAGATAAAGCAATAACACTTCTTCTAGAATATCTGGATTACAGTCTGGCATGCTATCTATTAAAGAAAGGGTGAGAAAGCAGTTGGGAGATTAAGGAACATGAGGAGTTTGTTATGGAACTTGTGTAGCTGGCAACTTTCCGTGGAGACCTTCCAAAAAGCATCGTGGTACCCATGGACAGGCCAAAATGCAGCGGACCTGCTGCAGGTGCACTGCCCAGGGAGATGGGAAGGAGGGAAAGCGTGGCATAGAGATGTTGGAGCTCCAGGTACACTGTGGAGCTGAATTATGTGATATTTTTATGCTTATGCAGTGTGTGTGCAGGTGTGTGGGGGATGTTGGATGGCTCAGGGAATTCGCATGAGCATGAAAAACTCGACAGATCCACCAATGCCAAGTGAAAGCGGGTTGTCCTATACATATGCTCTAGTTTTGACTATAGAGCCACTATGCAGGCAATCTTCAAGCCCCTCAGCCCTGAGGATAAAGGGAGAGATTTGGTTGTGGTCCAGATGAAAGTTTTGCTTATTTAGACTTCCACCAAGTACAGGAATAGTGCTGTCTAAGGTCAGTTGCAGTCTTTTTTGTAGCTCACATCTCAGGTCCCCAGTTGGCTGAGTGGGGTGTATTTGCCAATTTTAGTACCCATCTTTTGTCTCGAGACTGGAAAAGCTCTTTTCCATTGCTAATTTTAGCACTAGGACCCAGTATTAAAATCTGGTAAAAACATATTTATTGATTAGCTGTGGATCTTGCATGAAATTGCAGGGATTTATAATTAGTGGTGATTGGGAAGCTGCTAGAAGGGAGAAATGGTTGGTTTGTTTCAGTGTAACTGTTCTGTCCAGTCTCAGTTATTCCACTGCAGTTAGAAATTGAAAGTCATTTTTTTGTTTAGCAGTCTGCAAAGGAGGCCAGTTCTATATCACTGGATTTTATCTCTGTGCTTGTTGCTCCTACAAGTGTCCATCTTTTCAGTTCGTAAGGCTTCTCCAGCTACAAGTTTTGATCTGGTGCATAAAGCTGTAAGCTCTGGCTATTGACTTTGGCATGTTTTGCTTATTGAGTGCCCAGTGGAAAAAAAGGAGACATAAATCTCTTTCAAAAAAAAATCTGAAATTTTCCATTTAAAAAATTTAAACTTTTCGATTAGTAGCATCATTTAAAAAAAGGTCACTAAAATATCTCTGATTCTGGTGTGCTGTAGCATCAACTGAGTTTCCATGGACTGGCTGACAGCTTGTTGGTTGTGGTATTTCGTATTTAGCAAGCTTACGCATTTTAAAGGGTAATTTTTCTTGAAGCATTTTGATGTTTGAATAGTAGCACTTTATGTCATGCTTACTACTGACTGAACTATTGGACAAAATAAACTGGGGTTGGAGAGAGATGCTTAATGGGTTTCTGTGCAGAGATGATTTGGATTACACCCTGGTACGAATGCTTTCTCTTGCTCCAGCCATTTCTTGTTTATTGTTCATGTGTTTCTGAGGGACCTTCAGAAAATAGATATTAGCAAGATAATTCTGTCATCTCAATTTTCCTGTCTTAAAAAGAATATGAAGCCTGCATTTGGGGTGTGGGGGGGAAGGAAACAAAAAGGTGCAAATAGAAGCCTACAGGGTACTTGTAAACCTATCTCTGTGATCTCTCTCAGTGAGCTGCAAATTAGCTTGTTTACTGTAAGTGTTTCTGCTAAGCATTATTTTTAACATTAGATCAATTACCTGGAAATCAGTATTTTTTTTTTACTTAACTTATTTGAATTTTGGTAACTAAAGATAATGCACAAAGAAGTTTAAAGAAGTCACCCTTTTACACCTAGGCCAGGGGCCTGAGACATGAGTGAAAGGGTTAAACAGTTTACATTGAGCTGTTGTTTTCTTTAACTAGAATATATCCACAAAGACTAGACTATAAATGATCCAGTGTGATTATCTCGGTACATTGGGGCACCACAGGAACAACCCATAATAATCTTACAGGAAAATTAAGGTAAGAGAGTGAAGGTTTTGTCTTATCCGGTGTATCCAGATTTGTTTTCCATTTGGTTTGCTTCATTTACCAGTGATCCCATTTTAACCAGTCAATTTGGCAGGGCTGTTTGTGTAAGGTTTGGGGGTTTTTTCTGTAACAGGTGCTATACTATGTATAAATACAAAGGGAAGAATATTATTTAGATCATTATTAACAATCAGATGGTGGCAATATTTTTGCTAGTTACTTCTGGTAATTAATTTGCATTTCCAGCTGCGGCTTTCAGTTGTCAAATTTCATCTCAGTTTCATACTGCTGAATGATGGACTGCAAGTGTGGAGTAAATCATCTCAGACTTGTACAGCTCTTTTGTTGTTTGGACTAACTCTTGTGTATCTTAATTAACGTTGGGGGGATGCAAAGGTTCTTCCCATAAGTAGACTTTTGCCTATAAATTTGTTTAAAAGCACATGGCGGGGAGGAAAAAAAACCAAGCCAACAACCTAAATGCACCATCTTGGCTAAGCAGCCGGGGTGTTGATGGAAAATGATTGAAACTTGAAATTGGTCAACACTGGACAATGTGAAAATAAATTCAGCTTTTGTCACTGCAGCTACTGTATGCTTTAAAGGGCCTTATGTATTTGTCCTCATTTTGATAAAATGAAATTCTTGCCATTAAAATGATACACTAATTTCTACCGAAAACCAGCAGTTCCCAGGATAAATATGCTAATTAACATTTAACAAGTCTTGTTTTAGTCTTAAGTAAAATTTCATTCTATTATGTGAAAAAATGCTGTTATGCATATTTTGTGGATATATTTAATTTCAGTTGACAAATAGTTGTCTAGGTACAGACTTGAAAATATATATATAGTTTACTTGTGGATCTTAATTGTTTAATTGCAAAATAAAGATGTGCTTTAGTAATTTAAAGTTTAATTTTTTGTGTGATTTTCTTGCTGCTCTACACACAGTTTTACTGTGCTACATTTATACATGTCTGATGCCAGATAATGTTCACATTGTGTTTTACTTCTTGACATTGTATGACATAAATACATCCCTATGGATAGAGCACTAGAAGAGGATGCTAAATTATCAGGAATTAAATTGTTTGGTTACAGTGTCAGCCTACATTTTTTTCCATGAATTTATATACGGAAAGTTTTTCTCTAATGGAAGAATAAGTTTTTAATTACCTTTTATACAGTGAGTGATTTGGAGACAGTGTTCAATAGAGATTATAGTCTGATCCCAAAATTGATGGTAATGAGGAATGCTGATGCAAAGAACAAAAATCCCAGATGGAAGCTTGTGATGAAATACTTGGTGCCAAAAAGTGGGGGGATGTTCAAAGCAAAAGTGGGAAAAGATGATGAGAGGACTTAAAAGGCAAGACAAAAATCTCAGGATGAGCATCTAAGAGATCACTGTGTGTTCTAAATTTCACTGATTAATGTAGGACTTTAAAGTGAGGACAAGGTGCTTGAAGTACAAAAAGATAAACTAATGGGAAAGAATTTCAAGGAGAAAAACAGAAAAGAGAAATTCAGTAGGAAGGGGTTTGTTTAAACTTGGCATAGGAAGACTGGATAGAAGACAAGTCACAGATGCCACTGCTGAATGTGCATATACTTGGACTGTATCTGAGTAGCAAATAGTGAGGAAGGAGTAGACTGTAATTACACGAAGAGTAGCAAGAGGCTGATGTGAAGTATGAAGCACAAAAATGAGCAGAAGTTTGTGTTGCTGAAGCTACAGGAAGGAAATAATGGGAGTTCTTGGTGGCAACATGGGAGCTTGTGAAAGAAGCTCAAATTGAGAAAATAGTTGAAGGTGGTTAGAAAATTTAGGAACAACCTCCAAGAATCAGGGATTTCACCAGAATTCTTTGTCTAATAGGAAAATTTGAATTTGTGTAGATGTAATAGCACAGAGACTCCTATGTATTTACCTCACAGATTTCCACTACAGACTAAGCAGCTTGACATCCAAATGATCAGTTAATTGATTTGCTCTGAGAATTCATCAGATAAATTATAAATTATTTTTTTCCACATTAAATACAGTAAGATTTTGTATGGCTTCTTTGGGAACTTTATTGCAAGCTCCCACATGTATTTCATGACAGACTGCCAGGAGCAAGCAAAAGACTGATAAAAAGTATCTAAATTCCTCCTGTTTTGTGATTTATGTTCTTGAATAAATATTCAGGCATGAACCTGAATCTCACCTTTCCCCTAAGTTTGCCTTGCTTCTGCTTGCAGCAGGAGGATTGCTCAGTTGTCAACACAGATACTTTACATGAAAATCAGCCTGTTGCTTCCTCAGCAAATTGCGGGCAATTACCTGGAAGCTTTTTTCCCCTCCATTTTAGCGGCTTACATGACGGTAACTGGAGCTGATTGTGCCATGGCATGGTCCTAATGTGGGTTTCGTTATGCCAGTTCCTCTGCGTGGCAGGTGAGTGACTGATTATCTCAGGCCGGGATTGAGAGCTGAGCGTAGAAAATGCTGTGTTATCATTAGCCAAAGTCTCTGCTTTCCCAGCCTCTTATTTATCCTGGGATTTTTAAGGAATTTGGAGCTCCTTTACTCAGAGCTTTGTCACTGTTATCTGGCACTATGCACGCAGAGTTTATATTGCCTTTCCTAAAGTTTTCCATTTGGAGATCTCAAATACTGGCTTGGACACAAATATTTATGTACTAAGAAAAACACAGTGAGGTCCAGCCCTTTGTAATTGCTGCCAAGGAGCAGGGCTTGTCCCCCGGGACTGGAGTAACACCTAAGAGAAGTGACAGAAGTACCGCGGATCACGGAGACAGGCTGTGCTGGCGTTTTTGAAGGACCTTAGAATACAAACTGCATTTTGTAGTCGCGAATTTCAGTGTATAAGTAGTAACAGTGTTCGTTGGTAGACGGCTCTGCTTTATTTAATACACTGCTCCCGCTGTCCTTGCAGGCAGTGTTTGAAGAGGCGCTTTTCTTCTAAACTTAATGGTTTAGGCGCGCGTTTGCCTGAAGGTTCCAGTCCCCGCTGGGCAGCCGAGGGCTGGTCACAGTCCTGGCCGAGCCGCGGAGCCAAACCTCTACGACACGTTAGCAAAAACTACAGAAACTGAGCGAAACAATTCGAAACGAAACGCGTGCCCCAGCCTCAATTCCCGGCGGGCTGCCCCCGCTCCCGGCGCTGCCCCACCGCTCCCGGCCGGTCCAGGCTCCCCCCCCGGCGCAGCACGTGGTCCGCGCCGCGCCCCCCGCCCCCCGCGGCGGCCCCTCCGCCGGGCGAAACCACCTGGCACGGGAAGGGGGAGCCCCTTCGCCACCGGGCTCCGCCCCGTTAAAGGGGCGATGGCCGCCCGGCGCGGCGGCGAGCATAGCGTTCCCTCTCCCATCCGGCTGCCGCCTTCCCTCCCCGCCGCCCTCCGCCTCCAACCCCGCGCCCCGGCTCAGCGGGAGAGCGCGGCCGCGGGAGCCGCCAGGTGAGTGAGCGCGGAGCGGAAGGGAATGGCCGGCGCGTCGCCGCCCGTTTAAGGGCCTCCCACGTCGCTCCGCCACGTCCGGCGGCCCGGCCCCTCCCGGGGCTCCCTCACCGCCCCCCGCCCGCCCCCGGGGCCTGGAGGAGCCGCCGCGGGGACGCTCCCGTCGCCCCGGCTGCCCCGCTCCCGCCGCGGGGCCGCTCGGCAGGTGAGGCCGCCCGACCCCCGGGGCCGCCGAGCGGGCGTTATGTAAGGGCAGGGGCAGCCGAGCGGGGCGGCGGCCGCGCTGAGGGGCGGCCGCGTCCCGGCTGGATCCGCCCGAGGGGTCGGCACTGAGTCTCCGCTGGGCTCCAGGTGTTTGTTTGCCCGACCCGGAGGGGCCAGCCCGGCGCCGGTCGCAGCCCTGGCGGGACGGGAACGGCTGTGCCCGAGAGGCGCTCGTCGGTCCTGACAGAGCCTTCCCTGTGGGAAAAACTGCACGCGCCGCTCCGGGGCGGGAAGGGGTCGCTTATCGCTTGTTTTCCATGAGAGGTGGAGTGTGCCAGCCAGGAAAGTAGCCGGTGGAATGTAGGGCTCAGTTGCTTTCCAGCTCTCAGGGAACATCCCCGCCTCTCTGGAGTGCGAGGGAGCGTTTGTTTTAGGGGAAGATCGCAGATAATTGCAGGAGATCTACGCGATCGCTGGTTTTTCTCCTAAAAGTACTTTTAGATCGTCCCAAAAGAATCACCCAACCACCGCTAAAGGTTTGAGCTGGGTTGTTTTTTGTTTTGTTTTGTTTTTCAAAAGTAGCCGAAGACTGAGGGTGTTTAAACCAGAGTGGAACATCTGTTTGACTCTCTGACACGTCTTTATTAAAAGTCTGGTATTTTCTAAGAACTTTTAATGCAGGCTATTTTTTTTCCTGTAAAAAGCTAACATGTTCTCTTTCCCTCTTGGGTTTCATAGCAAAGATGCTGAGTTTTTTCCGTCGCACGCTGGGCCGGCGGTCCATGCGGAAACATGCGGAGAAGGAGCGGCTGAGAGAGGCCCAAAGGGCCGCCACCCACATCCCTGCGGCTGGGGATGCAAAATCCATCATCACCTGCCGAGTAGCGCTGCTGGACGGGACGGACGTCAGCGTGGACCTGCCGGTACGAGTGATGCGAGTTTGTTTGTTAAATACAGTTGGCTTGTGTCGGTGTGATTGTGGTGTTTGCTGTCTGCACAAACAGCAGAGCTGTTTGCCATTGCAGGCTTGGTGTTCGCCAAGTTACTGGTCGTTAAAAGGTGCTGAAAGAATAGTTAACCTTATCATTTGCTGAAACTAGAGTGTTTTGTTAGATGCCTTCGAGCCTCTGAACGCTTTCTAGTGCGTTAATGTAGTTGTTGTGCCAAGGCTTAACGTGTGGGATGAATTGGATTTTCTTTTTGGTGAGCTATCTATCTTGAGAAGGAGGGTAAATCTCTTGGTGTAACTGTTGAATGGCAGGGATGAGCAGAAGTATGAGCAGTAATTTCTGCGTGGCTTTTGTTTGTCTTGGTTCTGTGTCAGAGATGGATGCAGTTTTTAACTCTAACTTGAGAGGGGAGGGGAAGAGGAAAAAATCTACTTCCTTCCCCTCCTCCGGGCAGATTATAAAGCAGGGATTGTCTCATAGCACAGTGTTTTATTGGGAGTGAGGTGTTAGCCACTATTTTACATTTCTAAAGCTTCCTTAATATACACGTGCCTGTTCTGCTTACCTAATTATACGCCTGGTTTTGGCCAACAGGATGAACAGTAACAACAGAAGCCATGTGCTCTGTTTTTCCATTACCGTGTGTTAGAGTTGTTAGCGAGTTGTTTTGAGCTCCAAGAGCTGAGCATTAGGAACTTAGAAAACTGTGGATCTGCGAGACCCGACTAGTTCCATGGGATTTTGGCTGCAATCACAGGGGTGCTGGTGTTGGAACTGCTGACTAGAAAGAACATGTGGAACAGGCAGTCTTGAAATGGCTTTTCTTTCTTCTCTTTCCTATTTTAAGTGCAATTCTGGAGTGTTTTGGTAGTGTGAGGAAGTCAACTTTTTGATGTAGTGAGCAGAAATTACTCTTGTGATATCCAGAACCCCAAGTAATCTAGAGTTAGAGAAACCCTTTGGCATATTTATTTGCAAAATGACTATAGAGATAGGTGTTTATAGAGGGCAGTAAAACTAATTTGTACATCTCTGAAGCAATGTAATGAACATATCCAGTGGTGCTTAGTGCCTAGGATGTTTGATTTGAGGCCAGGAATGCCCACAAACACTTTATAGCAAGAGTTAACATTTAAGAAGTACTCAAGTTTAAATTGGTGTCTTTACATAATCAGAGCAGTAATCTTTGGAGCTGGAGTTGGCTCTGTAGGCAAATTCCTGGCGGCTCTAACAACATTTCTAAGGCTTTGAGGAGCATAAATTGAACCCAAAGAGGTGTCACGACCTGCCACCTGGACTATAAAATATAGACCAGGGTGCAATAGTAACTATTTATTTCTACAGGAAACTTTTTTCACTTTTGCTTTTTCTTTTATACACCAATATAAAGCCTTGACTGTGGAAATCTAAGTTATGAGTAACAGTACCAAACATGCTAAATCAATGTAGCCAGATGCTGTAGTTACAGTGCATCGTCAGTGACTGATATGTACCAGTTTCTTTGGTGATTAAAATAAAAGTAGATTAAATGTTTAAATTCAGATTCCTTAAAGTGTTTACTCTTGTTTCTCCACTTGCATCATTCATATTTTGGGATTGACTCTTAAAGAGGAAAGCAAGAAAAGGTAGGGGAACAGGAGATGAAGTGTGGGGTACAAAATCTTGGCAAAACAACATTGCTTTCCAAAATCTAAAGCTTAAATTAAAAATACACGTGTATATATATTTTTTCTTTTAAAAAAACTTTCTTTGGGAATCTTTGTCCTCTTTGAACTATGACCTTTTCCAAGACTGGTTCTGCTACTTTGTTGGCAGTAGATTTGCTTTAAAATGAGCTCTTTATCTCAAAGAGGTGCTCTCTGGTCTGCCAGTTCAGTTGTGCATGCTCCCATTGTCTGCCTAAGTGCTGTGAAGTTGTTTTATTAAAAAAAAATAAATAACAAAGTTTTTCCTAAGAATGAGTCACTTAGCAAACAGGTTAGTTCACAGGCAGGGAAAGAGTTGCCTTGGCAGGAATGGATGCCATACCTTTTTAAATCCATGGCTACACAAATACTTTACAGTGGCATAAGTTGTTGCTGCCACAGGAAGAAAAGATGTTGCTTTCGTTATTGCGTTTGTCCTTGTTTTCGCGTACCCCTTGGCAGAAGAAACAGTTTTTTGGCAGCCAGGCAGTAAGCTAAGTCAAGAAAATGCTGTGGCTGAAAATAATCGGTATAATTTTGTTATGTTAGTTTCCAGCTGGAGTGATTCTGCAATCTGGTTCCCCATGTGCCTCCCCAAATGTGGTGAAGAAGCATTTAGAGGTGATACCAGGCTTAAGATTGCTTAAAATGCTCTTGAGCTGTATCCTTACAGTCAGTTTGCTACTGAGAAGAGTATTCAATTCATATGATTGAATCTGAGATTGCTGAATTTCTGTTTAAATTAGAAAAAAAAAAAAGACGAGGAAAAAGAACCCAACTACAAGGAACACTTAAGTCAAACACACTTCAGAGTTTTTAAGCACCAAAGACTGATGATTTACGAATATTGACAATGAGACAGAAGGGACACGTTGTAAAGGATGCAATTGAGATTTAATTTATTAAACGCTGAGCCAGGATTTGAGCAGTAACTCTGCTTTTTGTCCACTGATCTTATCTCTGGTGTCTGTCAAGCCACTTAATCTGTCTGCTTTTCTATTTCTTCTGTTGTTTTTAATTACAAAACTGCCTGACTTGAACCGTTCATCAAAGCCACAGTTGTACACAACGCATAGACTGGGTTCTTTTTAAGAATCTACTCATTTCATAGCCATGTCAAAGACTGAAGAATATCAGTGTCATGTATACTATTTACTGACACTTTGGTATGTTCACAGTGGGAGGCATGAACTTCACACGAGTTATCAGTGTTCTTTTGGGGCAGATCGAAAGGTGTCAGGTTTTTTCCCACACCTTCCTCTCAGATGTAAAGTTGTGTTTTGACCTGGTAATTTTCCTCATCTGTTACCACTCTTTTGAAGCTTTATGTTTGTCCAAATGCATTCAGTGATTTTGACAGACTTATCTGCTTAGTGAAACACTAAGAAGCTTCTTATTTTGTTAATCTAGAAAAAGTTTGTATACAATAGATGCTGGTTGTAACTGCTGCTGTTGATGTTCCTTATACATTCTGCTTTACTGTTAATTTGCCTTGTTCAACTTGGATAAAAATTGGATTATGCTTTTTCTTCCAATTTTTTAAGATCCTTGGGTGGAATGTTTGCTGAGTGATATGAGTGGTGAGAGGACAAGAACTCGTTTGCTGACATCCCTTATCTTACTGTTAATCCTGTTCCCATGTGAAACTAAACTCATCTTTCCCCACTGAACCTCCAGAATTCCCAAAACTCAAAAGCCATGGACAGCCCTGGTTTGCCACCTGATGAGTGCATCAGCTTAGTCATACCAATCTGGTCTCCCAGGGAAACCCCTCAACCTCTGGAATACTGGTTATTCTGGTGGTCATGGTTTGTGGGGAAAGACGGGTTAGGGGGGAAGCTTGTAGCAGTGGTTTTCCTTGAAAGCTGTTTTTCACTGGGGTCACTGACAGCTTGTGAAATACTTGGGAACAAAAATGTTTTTTAAGAATTTCAAATAAAGTTCTGTTTTGAGTACTAGAGATCTCCAGAGGATTTTTGAATCAAAATATCTTAAGACTGAGTATTTGTTGTAGAGATAGTCAATTCTATGCTATTCATAACACTAATTTGGAGAGGGAAAAGATAACGTAGATAGAGGGGAGAAAGGGTAACATAAACAAATACCTACACTTGGAATATGCACCTTTTTTAAAATTAGTGGATTGCTTTCTGTGGAGAAACAAGGTCAGCCTTACGATAGTGACAGATAGCAAGTACGGGGTCTTATAGAAGCAGCACTGTACTTTGTGGAAGCCAGGGGTGTTTCGGTAAAAGAAGCTGACCCTGCTTAACCCACAATTTACGTAATCTTCTCATGGATAATAGAATGTTAATTGTATTCCAGTTTCTGCAAGTGCAACCTAAGTTTTAGGTAAAAGCTTCTTAGTGGTATAAGATGAAAGACACGAATTATGAGAATGGATGCTCCCTGAGTAGCTTTTCGTCTTGGAATATTCCTTACTTATGCATGCGTGAAATTTGATATGGAGATTGCAAAACGAGATGGTTTTGTCCTTATTATAATGAAGTATCATTAAAACAAGGTCTTGTACAAACCAATCCAAGAGCTCTCTGGAAGAGTGGAAATGAGCTGTTTAGAGCTGTGGAGTATGGAATAGATAAAAAAGGTCTGTATTTGTAGTGATTATTTTAAAAAAAGAAATCTATCTGGGCTGCAAAAACAATTAATGAGTGCCAATGGCTTTTTGTTTGGAGAGAGATGATCTGTGTTGATCTGACTACAAGATCAGAGATGTATTATGATACTTGATTTTACTCAGTAATCCACTCTGTTTTTCTAAAGAGCTTTTTGAATACTTATGACCACTTGATGAATATTTGAAGCTGTAAATATGAAATACATAATGCTGTTTGTGGCATAGATGCTGATTAACAAGAAAATCTAATACTGCTAAAAATGTTGGAAAATCAGTCATCAAATAAAATGAGTACTCTGAGTGTTCAAGGGTGGCTTTTAAATTTTCAAAATAAAGCTCAGCAGACAGATGTAGTAAGGACACAAATATTTGAACATGCCCCTATGTGTGTGTTAAGGCTATAAAGCTTTGGATTAAAACTTTTTTCCCATGTGGTCTTTTGTCTGAAACTATTGATGTGCTTTTGAGGGTTTGCTTAAACTACTGAAAGGCCTTTAGGGAACTGAACCTGGACAAATCAGTCCTGAGCAGAGTGGCAGAGTGTTCTGAAGCAGAGGTGCCATCTGTGTGCTGTGAGGGGCTCCAGCTGTAGTGCAGGGTGATCCCTTGCTTCCTGGGCTGCCAGATTTAAATGCACAGTGAGACTGAGTGTAAGACATAGGCAGGACACGCTGAGTTGTTTGAGCACATGTGAGCAGCTGCAGAGTCACAGGCTGCCTGCCCCGGGTCCTGCTGGGAGTCCAGGCATTTGGAGTTAGTGGCAGGTGAGCATTTCAGCCTTGCTGCGATGCTCTATGCCCTGGCACGGTTGGAAAGGGAGGAAGGGAGCAGCTGGAAGCGAGCTGTGGTTGCTACCAGAGTGAATCGTTTGGCCTGCAGTGTGCTGCCAGAGTGTTTCTGGGGATGGTGCTGCAGGCCAGTGTAGTTGCCTCAAGGTTCAGCATTCTTAACTCGCAGTGTAACAGTGAATTTTGTCTGAAGCCCTGCTTTCCTGCTGAATTGCCCCTGCAAAAGAGCTCAAGGACTTGTGGCTCTGGAATGCTCTTAATCAGAGTGCTCCTGAGAAACCTGCAGGTGGAACACCAAATAAAACTGAAATGTTTGAGAATATACTGCAGGGAGGCATTTAAACCTTAATGCTGGATAAGCAGTTTGGGTATATTCTGTATCAGAAAGAATTCAAAAATGGGGTAAATCAGCTGGAAGATATAAACTTTCAGGGAGATGAAACAGAGACTTCCACAAAACAAACTGACAAGTATGAATGTTTTGAGTCTTTGTCTTTTTATGTAATAGGTTCAATAAGGCTGAGCACAGTACATTAAAATCCTTCTACATAGCACTCTAATAAATGTACAGTAATGATGGGTATTGAAATCAATTCTTTATAAAGATTTTTGAGAAATGCCTTTTTCTTTCTCCAGAGAATAACAGAATAAAATGTTTAATCACAAATTATTATCTTTCTGTATTTGTGAGACGTTGAGTAAACAGAAGAATTGATAAGCTGTGTCTCTGGAGGTAGAAATTCTCTGCAGCCTTCAGGCTGCAAGGCTTTATATTCACAAGAGTATATGGCACATGTCAAAGATGGGAGATAAACCAGAGAGAGAAGCAGAACTGGTGTTTTGCTGCCAGTGGCATCTTTAGATGAAGGAGAAAATTGGCTGGGGAGTTTGGAAAAGTTATTTGAAAGACTAGTGCTTGGAGTTTGAGGAGAGGAGCAGCTCCATTTGTAGGTCAGTGCTTAAAGCCCTAAGAAGATCAGGGTGATACAAATAATGTGTACTTCTAACACTGCCTTTGTAAAGATAAGGGATTTTGACCCTCCAGTTCTCCAGCAAACCTTAATGGTGTTAACCATAGACACCGTTTGCATGATATTGAGATGAAATCTTTTTCCTTTAAAGCTCACTGTTGGAGCTTTCTCGTGTCTTTTTTTTTTTTTCCGAAACATGTTGTTTGGGAGAAGGGGATTTACTTCATTTAAAAAGTGGAGAGGCTCATCTGCTGCTTCCGAACTGCTCTGGTCTGCAAACATGAGTAGGTGACATCCTAGCAACTGGGAAGCTGTAAATTCTGAGTGGGGATCCATCTCTGCCCTGGGTGTGTGTAAACAGTGTATTTCTAAGGAAACTGGTATGCATATGAATGGTAACCCTCCTGATGAGTTGACAAAAACTAGGAAGGGAGAGTTTTGCTATTCAACAGCTACTGGATGCAATGGCTACTACTGTTAATAAGAAATATTAACTTAATCATTTAAAGAAATCTTCTGAATGAAAAGAATGCTCCAAAACCACAAGGGATACTAAGTCACCATGAAGGTAATGCCTATTGATCTCTTTTTTTCAGAGTTTGTCTTATATAGGGACTTCCATTTCTTCACAAAGAAAAGAAATAAGTAGGAGAAAATCCTTTTCTGATAAGCATTTTAGTTAGTAAATTAATTAGGTGGGCGTTTTGGTTGGTTTTAGAAAAAAAGAGTTATCTGTGATTAAAAACCTAATAAAAACCTTAAGAAGTGAGCTATTCAGCTGGTGCCCACCCAGCACAAGCTCTCATGCCCAGCTGCTGTAAGCCCGTGTTCCTTCACTAGTGGTGGTCTGTATTGGCTGCTCTAGTGCTGAAAATGGCTCTTAGGTCAGTGAGGCAGGTTCTGAGAGGAGAGTATAAATGCTGCTCTTCAAGTTTTAGGCAGTGACTGAGGTGCCTGAGTCGAGATGGATGTCTCCAAATCACCTTATCCCGGCAACGAAGGGACAAACCAGCACTCCGAGGTGCTGAGTTACCGGGGTTAAGCCCGGCCTTTGTAACACCTACTCAGCCAGCAATTGCAGTTATTAGGAACAGCAGGAGGTGTCATTAGGACATAGTTGGGAGCATCCCTTTCATTCGGGGAAGGGGGGCGGGGGCCGTGCGATTCATACCAAAGTAATCAGAAGATGCTTTTATCTCGTTCCACAGTGTGGCAAAACCACTAGATATATAGCCTTATATATATATATATGATATATTTTATTGAAGTTTTCCTGTTGTTGTGAAGTGGTTGCTGTTGCTTCCTACAGAGAATAGCAAAGCGTGTAAATCAAGTAGTCAGGTTTTACTGAATTGTAAACCCGTGAGGAGTTTAATCTGTGCCCAGAAGGGAGGACCAACCACTGACTGGACTGTTCGTGAGTGGAGTCGTTAATAGTTCATCGGTAACCATTAAGCAGTTTGAAAATATTTGTCCTTTGAGAGTAACCTGAGCTCTGCTGCAAGGAAAAGAAAGGAGGGGGGGGGGGAAAGCACGTGGGGTTAGCGGCAGGATAACACTGTCACTTAAATGGAATGTTGCCGTTAAAAATTAGGGCAATTTTTCACAAGAAAATGTATCTTTTTGTAGTGTAGCTTTTTAAAAACACTTGATGTCGCAGTTTCATCGATTACAAAGAAACTAATTTTGATTCCTAAAAATTGACTGGTTACAAAGCAATAATATTTTTGCCTGCCGTTTGTTTAAATATAAGGAGGAGAGACTGCAGTAAGTAAAGAATGTGTGACACTTTTGCTGACTTGCACCAAATACAGTTGGTGATATTTAGTTCACGTGCAGAGTAGTACATAATGAACTCCATGTTGACAGCCCTGGTGATTTAAGTCAGAAAACAACAAGTAGCCTTGCAAATCTTTCCACAACCATGCACTGCTTCTTCAGGGACTTTCTCCCACGTTAGTTATTCAGGATCCACTTAATCTTCGAGTCCTCTGCTGAGATGACCGAAATGGTGAACACACTGTGAAACTTGATGGTACAGAAATTTGGTTGTAGTTGTTGGTAGTCTGAGATAGTATGTGCAGTATTCCAGGCTTGAGTCAAAGTGCTCCTGTCACCAACAGGGAATTTGGCTGAGATAGCTGGTTAATTACAGTTTTAAAAGATGACCTATTGAGGAATTGAGAAGGATCTAAAGCATTCTGCTCAATAAGAGCAGATTTTCCACTAGTTTTAGACAAGCTGCAGAGAGCTTCATGTGGAACAGTGTCACTGTGGCAAGTGCTGAATTTATTTCATTTGTATTAGTATATATTCTTGTTTAAGCAGAAGATACCCTATGCTGAGGAAAAATATGAACAGTTCAATGCCTTGGTCTGTAAAGACAGGCAGCAGACTCAAATAGTGGAAGAAAAGCGTGGATTTGCATATATATATGGTTTGCCTTAGGGCTTCTGTTACGAGACTCTTGCTGGTGTTTAATTTATTGCCTGAAAAGTACTTTTTTCCTTAGGTGAACAGAAAAAACTTGCCCTGAACAAATCGATTAGGCCAAAATCTCAGTATTTTCATTGCACAATGTTTCTGGGTTCTGTGTGTATGCTTCCTTTCTATTCCCCCTGTTCTCCCCAATACTTGGAAATAAATAACTGTGAGAACTTGCTTAGGCAGGCTCAGTTTACAGACTTGTTTTTATATTTTGCTTTGAACTGTGATATATTATGTTGGATTTAAGTGAGGCACGAAGTAAACCAGTGATTAGGATTGCAAAGTTAAATATAAAATGTTTGAAGATCAGGGTAGAGGAAGGTGGCAAAAATTACACATGCAACTTTACTTAGATATTACTTGCTGATTAAACCTGATTATTTCTGAGAATATGAATTTGGCTGACCCAGAATTTTGAGAGTTGGACTAAATCTACTGATTAGTTGCTCACTAAAAATATGCTTAGAAAGTAAGCCCATTTCTCAAGTTGTGAGTGTATAAATATTAGGATAAAAAGATTGCAAGATGATAGCATTATGGAAATAAAGGAATCCTTAAGCTTCTTGCAGAGTAAGCATAAATCCTTTCTGCATTTCTTTGCATTTAAAAATATTTCTTTTCAACACCATGACTTGTACTCCAACTTACTAATTTATTAATGTATTTTATTACATTTAGGCATCTTAGGTATAACTGTTAACTATTCTTTCTGTTTATTGCTATAAAAGAGTTCATAGCATGAAAAATGCATACTGTGTAGAAACTTCTCGGTGCTACTTATGTGCCTTCTCTTTAAAAAGAACTGCTTAATTTTTTAGATCATCACTGTAAAAATGATGTTTCCTTGGGGGCCAGGGCTAAGTTTTTTCATAAATTATGTATGAGCATATGTGGTGGCTTTTGCACCTAGAAGTGAGTTTTATAAACTTAGTTTTGTAAATGTGTTATCTAAGTACTATTTGTTCAAGTTGCTTGCCCCAAACTATTTCCTGGTAGCTGTTAAAAGCACTTGCTAATGGAATGCTATATCCTAATTCAGTAGGCTTTGCTACCTGCTTCAAAACTGGTGAATTGCCTAGATATCAAACAGTAGTAAATTCATAAGCAATTTGCTGTACTTGGCTCTGAAAATTTTCCAGTGCATTAAGTTATTGCAATTGTACTAGCAGTGTTTCCAGTTCTGTTGAATTTCAGTGAGTAAGGAGATCATAAGAGGGAAAATGATAAAATGATATTTTAACACTGTTGTGCTTCCTGTGGGGTGTACATTTGCCTTTAAGAAAAACAGCCATCAGAAAATATGAGGGGGAAAAAAGGTCCATATTGTATTTTCAGAAGCTAAATTTTGTGATTCTCCTACTACTGGAATTAGAATAGAAAGTATATCTAGAAGAAGGTAGATACCACAATAAACCTGCCTGATGAGTACTGAAACCTTTTATATTTTCAGAAAAAAGCCAAAGGCCAGCTGCTGTTTGAACAGATCATGTATCATCTGGACCTTATAGAAAGCGACTACTTTGGATTAAGGTTCATGGATTCTGCACAAGTGGCGGTGAGTAGCAATGCTCTTTTTTAAGCAACAATATGAAAGTTAAATCTTAATATTGACAGAAATCCTATAAGAAAGCTGCCTTTTGCAAGTTAAGTTTTGTGCAGAAGCTTTATGGTGCGTTAGTTTCAGTGTCCCTGAGTTTAATTCCACCTTCAGCACTAACATATTACAATGCTGTTGTCTCTTCCTTTCTTGTCTTTCGCGTGTTTCTGTCACACCTCCTGTTGTCACTGGGCAGGCTGGTCCAGCAGGACCCCAGAGCCTGGCATCATCTAGAAACTCGTGGTGCTGCTGATGCAGAGAGAAAGGGGCAGAACTAGAGTGTGTGCTTGGCCCTTTGTTGTTCTACAGAGTGGAGAAAGGTTTCCTTTGCCAATGCCATCAACGTTCTCGTCAGCAAAAGTCATTTTGTTAATGTTTGCTTGCAGGAGGGGTATACCTTTGATTTGTTCAAATTAGTTGTTACTCAGACCTGCAGCTAGAAGCTGTTGGTGTGTTTGTATGTTCCAGACAGTTTGAGTAGAGGGTTCTTCCAAGCCCTCATTTGATTGTGTTTTATTGTGTGTTTGTAAATATGTGAAGGGTTTTGACAACAGAAGCAGAGCATTGTTTGTCAGAAACAACCACAGTTCTTTTACCTGGGGGCTGTGCAGTTTTATATAGATTCTTCTTAGAGCCAAGTACTTAATCCTGCCCACAAGGATAGCTCCAAGTTAAGTGAGCTGTTAGGCAAGGAACAGTTTTTTCTCTGTCCTGCATCCCTATAACTTATGCCTGTATTCACATAGCCCAGCACCCCCAGGTAGAATGAGATCTGAGTTTTCATACTGTATATGTTAATCTTATTTGTTAGATCTATGACCTAACATTTTCTGTTTTTCAAAGACACTTCAGAATTATTTCATGATTAGGATGGCAAAGGGGAAGCACAGGCGGTTCTGCTGAGCCAAACATCTGAATTGTTCAAGGTCAGCATAGAAAATGGAGGTAGTGACTTATATTCCTTTACTTATGTGAAGGTCCGTGTCCAGAACAATTTGAAGGTGATCTCATAAGTGTTACAGCTTTGTACAATGGCAGAAAACTCCACAAACTTGAAGCTTTGGACACAGTACACTGCCCCAAAACACATTTATAACCTGGTGGCTTCTTTTCAAAGAAGCGATCAGATTTTATATTTAGCTTGTAATTGTAGAGAACATTCTCTTTAGAGAAGATCACTGGTGATCAAGATCTGAAGCAAACTTCATGGCTAGTGGGATTAACTGTTGCTGGGCTGCAGTTCCCAGTAGTGCAAACTGGTCTTAAACCTCTTACAGAACAGAGACATTTAACACTAAGGAGGAAAAGACCACTACAGTAGTGGAGGGATGGCATTCAGAACCATGCATACCAATAGAAATGAGAAAACAGCTCATTGCACACCATTTTATATTTATAAAAATCATGTTAATTTGGTTAACCCTGCGCAGTCCAGGATGTTGAGTATTGATAGTGAATGACTCCATTGCATTTATCTTTTTGTACCTGTATGTTTTAGGTATCTTGTCTTCTGAAGTATTTCCACATCTCTAGGATCTCATAGAGCGGGTTAGTTTTAACTGGTGAAACTATCTGTATGATAAATGTTTTTCTCCTACTGATGTTAGCAAATAAGGCCATTGCATCTTGAAATGGGGAAATAAGAGTTAATCTTTTCTGCCTCAGCAATGGCTGTTGGCTTGCTTTTGTCCAGCAAATTGTTACTTCCAGTCCTGACAGCACCTGATTGAGTATTTGATACTGCACAGTCTACCAGGTACAGGGGATTTCGAGCTTGGTTTGCTTCCTTTTTTTAACTATCTGTGACTGAAAAGCAGCAGAGTAGAGATAACAATCTGTTTAAACTGGACCTTAATGATGTACTGTGTATAACGAAGCAGAAAAGACTGGATTTTGCCAGAAGAGCTGAATGCAACAGCCAGAGATAATTAATTGCTTTGAGAAATGAAGAACTGTTGCGATAGCAGCCATTCCTGCAAAGAGGAGCTGGCGAGTTCTAGCAGAAACCCAGTCTGCAGCTGGAAACAAAGACAGAGACTAATCAAATGACTTGTCAAAGATTATCCAGGAGACCTGTTAAATAAACAGTGTAAGAATCAAGTCCTTACTGTGGACAGAATTGTCCACTAGCTCCGAAGGAGTTAGTCTTTCTGCTACCCCATTAAATCTAAGTATATTACTGAACTAGCTGGTTACACTTGCTGACATAAACTAGCAACATGTAGTTAAACAAAAATTTGAGAAATTTCCCACTTGTTTTGACTACAAATGAGTTTTCAATAGATCCATTTTGAACACTAAAGGATTGCTTTTTTTTTTCTTCTTTTCTGCTACTGAAGTGGTCACTAGTTTGAGTTTATGATGCACTGGGGCTTGGGGGGAACACAGTATAAACTCTTCCTGACTTTTTGGATTTTAGTATTCAAATAATAGCTTTTTTAAAGAAGTTCTTGAAACAGTTAGTTGAATTGAATGAAAGAATTGTTGTTTTCTTGTGATTTCTGTGTTCTTTGTAGTCTGATGGTTAATGGATTCCCTCTTCCAAGTAATGGGCAGGAGATGGCAAAAAGAGCTGTTTGCAAGGTTATCCACCATATATCAGACTTGGTCTGGCAGCCAAGGGAACAGGTTAATTTGAGTTACAGTGAACAGTGCAGCATGTCCAGTGATGCAAAAGATGAAGATTCCTGGTAACTTGTTGGGCTATTGGACTTTTCCTCCAACAATGCTTGAGAGGTGTTCTAGTGCTTCAGAGGCACTGAACATTCAAGCAAATTTCTAATGCAAACCCACAGGTTGCAAGCATGAGGTACTTGCTTTTCCTAATGGAATTCTACAACACATTGGTTTGTTACTCTTGCAGTTTTATTTGATGTAGCGCTTAATGCTGAAAATTATTTGCATAGCATTGCACTAAGTATGAACCCATTAATTCCATAAAGTATGGGACCAGTTTTAGCCTCACTGTCTTATTAAACAAACCTCATTTACACAAACTTTTTGAAAACCCTTACTGGGTTGAGATTTTGATTTTTTTTTTTTTAATGTGATTTTTTTTTTCAATTTCTGCAGCAGCAAACTATTTTAGTAAGGACTTCCAGTACCCTGTGCAGTCTGTTGTTTGTATTGCCTTCTGTTTAGCAAACTTTATCTCTGGATTTCAGCAGTAGATTGTGCTGAGCAAACTCTCATCAAAAGTAAACTTTTTTGCCAGGTCCACTTGAATTCCATTTTAATCACTTAGAATAAATCTCAAATTTCTTGACGTCTGTGTCTGTTCACTTTTGTGTTGGTTTGGTGGTTTGTTTTTTTTTGTTTCACCCCCGCCCCCGTTTTAAATCAGTTCTGTTTCCCTTCTTCCATGCACACCCTCACCATTCAGACAGAACTCCTGTGAGCAGCAGTGGTAGGAGCCGAGCAGAATGAAGTGCTATCGGTGCCTGTCGTGGGCCTCTTGGTTGCCTTCCCATGGAATGTGGAGGAGATGAGAGAAAACGGGAGGGAGATGAAACAGGCGGACACAGCCTGTCCTGGAGCCTGGAAAGGGCTCTCTTTGTCATTCCTGCATCTAAATCACCTGCAAGCCTCCAAGTTGGTAGTTTGTATATTTTTGTGGTGGAAGAAGGAGTAAGCAGACTGTCTCTTACAGAGAGTTTATGGAATAGGAAAAAAGATTATGATTTTCTGAAAGAGAAGAATATCACTCGACTTCATTTCCCTGATAGTGTAAGCAAAATAGACGTAAATATTTACTTCATTCTTCCTTTAGCTTCCTGCTTTATTTGAAAAATTTATTAGATACATTTCAGATAGCTTTCTGTAGCCACTTTGTTTTAATAGGTAATGAGAGCATTTTCAACTGTGTGCACAGCAGCAGCAGATGGTTCAGTTGTTCTGATCTGCAGCTAATAGAGCAATCACTGCACATCCCGGCTGTATTACAGGCTGACTTCACACACTCTCTGCAGAAGGCAGGGCTGTTCTGAAGACAGGAATGTGTTTGCACTTGGCATTGCAACCTGAAAATACCGGTTCTTTTTCATACTACTGTTGCTTTTCTGTCCTCTATGGGGCCCTCTGTGAACTTCATGGCACATAGTTTAAAAAAAGGAGTGTTGCTAAGTATATAATTTATCTGTATTAGTTGCAAGGTGACATTTGGGATTGATCAGATGAGGTTGTGTTCCCTGGGCATGGTGAACTATGCAGGACATGGTGTGTTAGGCAGTTTGCTCTGGCTGTTGAGTCAATGCAATTATGTTGAATTAGGGTGCCGTGTTTCCTGTTTAACTGAGTCACCTCCTTTGGAGGAGGGAGCTGTCGGCCATGCACAGCATTGGGAAGATCTCTCCCACTAGCCATGTGTTAGATTTCCAGCTTTAACTTCTGGGGTAAACTCTCCAGCACTGTGATAATATACAATTATTTTGGGAAGCATAGTGTATATGTGTAGGTGTTTCTCTCAATCTGCCATCTATAGCTTCTTTTTCTCATGCTGTTGTACACAGTAGAAGTGAGGCCATTATTTTGGCTTCATGTGTAGTATATAGCTTATAATTAGCATTAGTAGGTGAGGCAGTAACTTCTGTCCTCTCGTGATAGTTGCTAAAATGTCACTTGTGAATAGATTTTTGAGAGTTAGGTAGAGCTGAGCCTAATGTTGGGACATAGATGGCTTTGCTTTTACTGCACTTGAGTCATCTAAAGAAAATGCCTGGAAGCCAACAATATTTATTTTGTCTCTCCCCTTCCTGCCTCAAGTAAACATCACACACAACTGAGTGCCAGAGTCTCCAGCTATGATTTATGCCTCTCTTGCACATTGTCACTGGCTGACCTACTAACGTGTGAATTAAGTGTTTGTTTGGACAGGATGAAAATTTTAGTGAAGTGGTTTGTTAGAATGGTTTTCTTTTCTTTTAAGTAGAAAGCACATTCTCGAGGACTGACTTTAAATAAGGTACTACAGGATGTTGTTCAAAACTGACATTTTGCATTATAAACTTTGAGCGAAAGAATCTTCAGTGAGCACAGAGAGAGCTCTGAATTGTGAAAGATTTGGATTAGATTGTTTTAACAAACAACTTGTTATTCCAAGATGGTCTTCACTAACAAATAGGGGTTTCTTTCCTTTTTTGTTCTTTCTGGGAGAATTCTTTATTGATAATTCAGTGAAATTAATTTATTTTTCAGCATTGGCTGGACAACACAAAAAGCATTAAAAAGCAAGTTAAAAGTAAGTGTCCTTTCCATTTTCTCTTGGGGTCTTGACGTACAGGAAGCACAGAGTTGGAATGGGTGGTGGGGGCAGTGTCCTGTGAGGGGTGATGAGACCCAGTGACAAAAGCCCCGCATGGTGCTACTGATTGTTTATTAACCTCTTCCCTCTGTAGCTCATATTGCTTCATTCTAATGTTCTTAATTGAACATGTTATAGGCTCATTAATTATAGTTAAAGTGGAGTCAAGACAGCTGAAGATGTTTTAGTGTTAGAGATTGTTATCCTGACTGCAGGAAAATGTGTCTTGGAGCCTCCATCCCTTGGAGCAGACCTGAATGCCCGAATCTGTGTTCAGTCCACCAAGTACTTACCTGCTGCACAAGCCTTTAGTGTGGCCTGGTTGTTTCAGTGGTGTGGCTTGGGTAAGCTGTGGCATTGGCTGATTGTTGTTTAGCAGTTTCCTTGCTCTGCACTGTGGGAAGTCTTCAGGGACTTGTGGTGCTGTGTTAATACAACAGAGGTTTTGGAAGCACTGAGAGAGAAATTCCTCCTGTCAAATGCAAGAATCAGCAGAGCGCTGCACATTTTTAAAGAACTGTTAATCCATCCTTTTGCTGAATTAACTCTTTGCTTTCCAGAAAAGATGATTCTTCAGTAGAAGGATCTCTTAAGTCCCCATAAAATATGTCTAAACTTCTGTGGAATAGAAGGGCCTGAGATGTCAGCAGTGAGTATTTTCCAGAGCCCTGGGAAGGTGTTGCAGAGACCAACAGCGTGCCTGAGGCTTTAGTCAACTGCAGAGCCAAGATGCACAGCTTTCTTGGTGATGGATAGTCCTTAAATATAGGGATTAACTTAGATTCATGTGCTCTTGGCAGGATGAGTCAAGTTAATATGATATGACTGTTGGGTTGACTTGTAACTTTTAAAACTATTTCATGTGCATATTTGTGTCCTTTCACCCTGATGTTCTTCATGGATTTCCCTGTCACAAAGGAATTCCTGCCTTAAGACTTTGTGGCAGGACATAGCCAACCAATTTCAGTCAGGTTT
Organism: Pipra filicauda; assembly: GCF_003945595.2. Taxonomy (NCBI): domain Eukaryota; kingdom Metazoa; phylum Chordata; class Aves; order Passeriformes; family Pipridae; genus Pipra; species Pipra filicauda. The sequence continues at coordinate 644,343 of NW_024103541.1, forward strand.
TGTGATGTGATTCTGTGTAATAGACATGTCTCATCCAGTAACTGTTACTGCTGTCTTGAATGAATTCTGCTTCGCAGTTGGCCCACCGTATTGTCTGCATTTTCGTGTAAAGTTTTACTCATCAGAGCCCAATAATCTACGTGAAGAGCTAACAAGGTAAGAGGGATTTTATGTGAGAGAGAGGTACCCAAATAAGGCCAGGGAAATGCTTTGTGGTGCTTATTGAAACAGTTGTATGATGTTTCAGAGAATTCCTTAGAGCTGCTTGCTAACTTGGCTTTTTGTAAATGCTGCCCTCTTTTTGTAATGTACCTATCTTGAAATGAATGAGCTGTGACATAAAGAGCACTAAATATTTATATATTACTTAATGCACTGTTTTTCATTAGACAATTTTGGCAACTGATCTGAGTAGCTTATACACAATGGACAGAGGTTTCTACTGAAGAGAACAGACATTACTGCTCTGTCTTTATTCTTCTTAAGCTGTATTTAGTTTCAGCTGCATGCAGTCATCCTGTCTCTAGGCAGAAAAGCATTGAATTGCAAGTTAGAGATTCTCTTTGGCAAAAGTAAAGTTCAGTGAGCATTTCATTGCTTGTGTGGTCTTTGTAAAGTTTATGGAAAGGGAAAATAGTGTTTTACTGCCATGTTGACAAGTGAGATGACAGTCCTGTATATGTAGGATTGTAGTATCAGGTAAGCAGCAGTTTCTCTTGATTAAAGCATTTTACAGATCCATTCGTAGTACTGCATTTCTTGTTGGACTGAGACATACTTGGGGTATTTTGAAAGAGAATACAACAAACTGTCTGCAGTATAAATCTATTATAAAAGGTGATGTTTCCTTGTATTATTGCCACTACTGCTGATCCCTTAAGTTATGTTTTTGTGATAGCTGTGGACATTTAATACCCTAAGCCATTTGTAAGGGCATGAAATGTATTTGTTTGTTGTTCAGGTTTATGTCTGTGTGGATCTTCGATCTGCACTTTAGCCAAATCCCTGGGAGTGCTACCAGGAAGATTACAGTAGCATTACCCCTTACAGCCATATGTACCCTTTACAACTTCATATTTACATGTGGTAACATAATGTGATAACTGCTGCTTTTTAATGCTTTCCTGCCGATCTTAGAAGAATGTTTTACTTCCCCATTCATGTTAATAAATAAACATTTAACTCTCTTTAAAAACAGTAACTGTAAACAAAATTTGAACCTACATCTGTATCTACCACCATGAAGTATTTTCATTCACCTTGACTGAGTTCTGCCAGTCAGACTTTGCTATACAGGTTTTACCAGGGCAGACCTGAAACCTGAGGGCTTTTAAACCCTGTCTGCCTGCTTAGCTAATCCCCCCAGAACAGGAGAGCAAGTCTTCCTTCTGTCTTGAGACAGTTTGACACTTTAAAGAAGCAGAAGCAGTGGGAAGCAGAGCTTTGCTATGGGGTATCACTGTCACTGGGGCCTTTCTGAGGGTTCCACCCTTGTGCAGCAGGACACCCAGCTGGAGCCAGTTTTCAGCTTCCAAGGTGCAGCTTGCTCATGTTCTGTGGCAGCTTCCCTTCAGATGCCAGCAGTCAGAGGTCACGTAACACAGCATGGGCAGTGCTTGAATTGTTTGCAAGTGTTATGTGGCTGATAAGCACATACTGGTCACACCCACTGTACACTGTGCTCATTCTTTCGATATCTAGGGTCAGTACCAAACAAGTGTATTCCCCATGTAGGGGCTAGTGTTCAAAAGGCTTTGGAATATAAATGGTTTGGCAAAGTATTTGTGAATTTCTGTGGGACCTGTAGGAAAAACACCTGCATCTGTTTTGTGTCTGTTTGTGTAAGTATGAGGAGACACAGGCACATGTTGAAGCAGAAGCATTGTCTTTGGTGTTGTGTAAGGCTTCTGGGCATCTGTGCTAGAATTCAAAGTGAATACTGTCACAGATCCCAGTGCTTTATCCTTGATGAGAGTTCTTCTCTTGTCAGAGGAAAGCTGGGTACTATAATGGAGCAAAGGAGCTGCTCTTTGTGGGTATTGGATTGGAAGAATTGGTGTTGCACACTAAAGGGATTTGTATTCAATATTCGCCCAATTTTTAAGTGAGAAGAGTACAGAATAAGCAAGGCAATGAAGGAAAGCTGGCTCTAAACAGTAAAAAGTTGGAAAGGCCACAGCCTATTCTTTATTTTTTCTCACTTTGCAGTCAGCTTTTTGGGTTAGATTGTAACTAAGCAATCCCTATTAGAAGCATTTATTTTTGCGAGACTTTAAAATAACCATTCTCTTATGAGATTGGTATGTCTATGAATAATGAAGGAAATGTGGAAGATGCAAGTCGGGTTTTGCCCAAGTAGGAACAAAAGAGAAAAAAAATAATATTTACTTGGGTATCCTGTTTCTTTTTCGATGCAACACTGTAGTTCAGCTTTTGACAACTTCTCATTTTGGGTTTCCTTCATTTGAAATCCATGCAAAACACACAAACCCAACTGATGAGCCTTGAAAGGTCATAGTACAGTTTCTATAATCTTGAAAACCCATGTAAAGAGTAGAAAACATTTTTATTTGTCAAGTTCTAACTTACTCCTGTTGGCTGAGTGACATATTAGAACTATTAGTCAATGACTTATTTCTTATTTAATCCTGCAGGTATTTATTTGTTCTGCAGCTGAAACTGGATATTCTTAGTGGAAAGTAAGCAGCCTTTTAAACCATACAGTGTGTCTAGCATGGAATTTATTAAGCTTTTATTTGATAATTAGTAAGTTTTTCTTAGTAATGTTATTTTTTCTCTAAAATGCTACTTTTCTATGCATGAATATCAGCAGAGGAATGCTTAAATAATGTAATGCTTGTCTCCTGTTAATTTGTTGAAAATCTACTAATTCTTATTTATTTTCTTATCGCAAACATTACTGTCAGTTATATAAGTTGTCTGCTAAATAATGTCAGTTCAGGCTTTAACAGTGCATTTTTCTTGCGGCAGATTGGAATGTCCTTTTGACACAGCCGTCCAGTTGGCAGCTTATAACATGCAAGGTGAGTAGGTACAAGAGGGGAAGGATGAAGTTTCATGAGCAGCTCTTATTAACTCTTTTAGTCTGTCCTTGTTAAATACAGAAAATAGATTCTGCCCAGACAATAGTGATCCAGTGTGAAACACAGCTCTTTTTGATTGTAGCTGTGCTGAGAGCATATGCAGAAAATTACTCAATTTCTCTGAAACAGAACAAGGAGCTTCAGAAAATAAACAGCTTTGCCCTAAACTTGTTTTCTCGAGTGCTTATGTGCAAACCTGTCCACTTTCACACGAGTTATGAGGTCTACAGTCTTCCTGAATTGCTTTGATGTAGTAACACAGCTCACTTTTATTTCATTGTACGATTTTTTTTTTGTTGTCCAAATGAGGTACAAAATTGGTTTTGTTCTGCACTCGGCTGAAAAGTCCTGTATATAAAATATCAGATTTTGACTTCAGCTTATTTGTAGGAACATCTTAGTGCCACATGTCTCATGCTCATACTTGAGCATTCACGGTTGAACTGCGCTTGTTGATATTTCAGACCCTTGTTCAGCCACAAGACGTGACATACTGTCTTTTTTCTCAGCTGTACTGCACCATGCTCAAGCCAGCTGAGACTTATTAATGAGTTGTCTTTAACTTTTGATTCCAGCTGAGAATCCAGCATACATGGCTTTGCTGAGAGCTGTGTCTGACCCTAAGTTGCTTTTATAGGTTCTACATCACTGATCTTCCTGGCCAGTGTCTTCTGTTATTTGGATGAGGGTGTGATTTTAACAAATATGAAGTTTGCTGTGGTTTCAAGCAGGGAAACTCACAAAAGAAAGAGGCTTGAAGTTTTACAAGTGTCTGCTAGAGTAGGCTTTTGGGTCCTTATTGGAGGATATAGATATATGGCCTTATTCAACCCAGTTTGAGTCTGCAAAAAATCCTGGAACCTCTGCTGTAAAGCTGATGTACAGTCCTGTCTGATGAAGAGGCAATTTGGAGATGTGCCATGTGTTTGTGCTGCACAAATTCTCTACACCACATTCATCTTATAAATCAATGCACGGTTGTACTTACTCTGCAGGAGTTAGGTAACAGAACTAAATCACTGAAATTCTTTCTGTTACAAGTATTTTCCAAAACACTTTTTTTTTTTTCAGGCAGGAACTCCTAATGGCCCTCGTATAGAGAGCTGGGACTAAACTGTGAAGCTACCTGCCTTTTTAACCTGCTCTTTTGTGCGGAAGAAAAACAGTTAGAATACATTCCATGGTTAAAAATTAGCATTGTTAGAGCCTTAAGATACAGGTTCAGTGAAGAAGTTTTTGGAAAAACAAAGTGATCTAATTAGGCCATATGTCCGTTGCTTTTTTTGCTGGTCTTTTCTTTCCTCTCTCCACAATGAGGTCCGTAGCAGGGCTTTAATCTTACTGTCTGACAGCTGTGTACTTTTATTTAAATCAGCTGGAACCTAAGCTGGCTTTGACAGCATTCCTTTCAACAGAGGCAGGCATTTTAGTGGGAGTAAATTATTATAGAACTACAGGCTTCCTCAGTCAGCATTAAAAAAAAAAAAAAGGAGGGGGTGAAAAGACTATTGTTATGCTTGCAGTGTTCAGAAATCCAAGAAACAGGGTTTTAGATCATTTGTCACTTCTGTACCTATGGAATACTGTGTGCACTTATTTGACTTCTCCAGGTCTTCACTAAGATGTCTGGGGTTTTTTCCTACACAGACATCTGTAGTTCCTTTTTTCAGAGAGAGCAGTTATTGGCCTGTATCAGACTCCCAAGCTTCAAATTACAGAATTATTCCTAATTTTTTTTATATGAACTGAACATTAAGAAGCAACTTGAAATCAGTGGGAGGAGCAAGTGCTTAGTGACTCTGAAAATCAAGACTTTTTTTATGGGGGTCCAACTGTGAGTTTCAGCATTTAGGCACATATCTGTCTTTAAAAGCTGGACTTTCCACATCTGTGGAAAATGGAGGTTGTGCTTTTGATGTGGCACACCCATTGACTAGTATGTTCCAATATGCTCTGTAAATAGCATCTCTCACTGCCCCTCTGAGCATGCAGCAGTGGACTAGATGAACCATTTGACTGACCCCGTAGGACATTTATCATGTTCTGAGATGAAAAGGAGAGCGACAAATAACAGCTGCATGATTGTGCCCTGACACAGAGTAATTTTAGCAGGACGGGGATATTGAATCATAAAACCAGAAACTGATCTTTAGAATGGACAGATAGTTTTATGAAAAGTGTCAGAACTGGTTTTGCAATTTATAAATCTCAAGAGATTTGGTTTTTTAATAACTTAAGGCAAAATTCCATTGCAACTTTAGTTAGCTGTCATCTCAGTAGATAATTCAGTGATTAAAATGCTGAAAACTTTCTGCAAGACAGAAAAAAGGTGAGTTTCAAGGATGGTGATAAATTTTCTTTATAGGAAGCTTGTTAAGGACTATGTCAATAGCACTTAGTAAAAATTAACACAAAGCTCTTGTGCAGACCACACAGCCATTTGTTCAGTGTCCATAGTTTCCCTGTCAAAGATGGTGACACTTCAAAAATAAGGAGAACTGGAGGAGAAGGAGGAATGCAAGAAGAAATTTAGTATTTTAGATTAACTAGAGAAGTTCCACTGTATGCAGAAATATCCACTGTGTCTTTTGGGAACAGTGTTTAACCATGGTCTTCTTTTGTAGCTGAACTTGGAGACTATGATCCTGCTGAACATGTCCCTGAACTGGTGTCTGAGTTCAGGTTTGTTCCCACTCAGACTGAAGAGATGGAACTAGCTGTTTTTGAGAAGTGGAAGGAATGCAGGTACTAGATCTTCCAGTGAATGCTACCCAGCTGTTTGCACTGATTTTTCTGTGAAAAGAATGTATTAAAAAGGTGCTGCTGACTTTTCTTATGTGATTTTGTTCAGAAATATAATTTTAATATGGTTCTGTCATATTCTGTAAGTGGATATAGTGTGAAAAATGAAGCTTTTCAAAGGTCTGAGTAAAATGATGAGGTGCAAAACCTTAAAATGCAGGAACTTTTGCACCTGCGGTTCCAAATTAAAACTTACAGAAGTGACCGTGGTGTTCATGACAGCACACAAGTGTCAGCAGTGTTTAGGTTTTTCACAAACTTTTGCAAAGTTCTTTTCCTCTTTTCTCATATACCGGTTTTTCCTTTCTGGCTTTTTCAGGCACCTTCCTAACAGCAAAAATTTTATTTCAGGGGACAAACACCAGCGCAGGCTGAAACTAACTACTTAAACAAAGCTAAGTGGCTGGAAATGTATGGTGTAGACATGCACATAGTCAAGGTATGTTTAGCCACAGCGTGGTGACCTTTGGAAATGATAACGTTGGCTTCGTGCTGCGTTTCAGCACGGGTTTTACTTTGACGGGGGGGAAAAAAAAGGAATATTGTACTCATGCAATCTCTGCAACAAGTGATCTGGCTTTGTGTCAACATTACACTCTTTGGTATACATTTCTAGAGGGTATCTCTAGTCCAGGCATATCTGCTCTGTGTTAAATATGTGATTGGTGTGGCAATATGTGCTACAGTTTGTATTTAACTAAGAGTTTTGTGAAAAATCCTAGTAATTAAAATTGGCTGGGGTCCAGTCAGCTGCCAGTTGAAGAACTACAAGTAAAAATAGATCTCCTGTGGAGAAGGAAGTGCAATGAACTGCATAAGGAGGTCCTTATTACACAGACAAATCAAGAAACTTTAATTTTCCACTTTAGTCAACCTTATCGAAGAGTTGTAAACAGGAGAAATTCAATGCGTGAGATCATCGAAACACGAGGGTTTTGTTTTATTAGCAGATATGTGTGTAATTGTAACACTGGGTAAATAAACTACATGATCCACTGGAGTAAATTGGATAAAGGGTCAAACACCAAAATGAATATAATCTGTATTTTCTGGCAATTAGGCAAGAGACGGCAATGATTACAGCCTGGGACTGACACCTACAGGAGTTCTTGTCTTTGAAGGAGACACAAAGATTGGTTTGTTTTTCTGGTAAGCTCTCTGATGTATGTTAAAATGTATTTTAGATTTTTACTCTTTTGTGGTTTTTTTGCAATAACAGAAGAAAAATTTGTGTTTGGGATATGAGAGCACTGTGAATATTAGGTACCTTCTCAGTGAATTCCTAAGAGAGTTAGACATAACCTGTACTTTCTGTTCATCTTGCAGGCCAAAGATAACAAGGCTTGACTTCAAGAAAAACAAACTCACTCTGGTTGTTGTTGAAGATGATGAACAGGTGGATAAATATCTGTTTAGTTGTATCTCAGTCTTACTTATACAGCACTAGTTTACATACTCCTGATCTCTATATTTCATTTCTGAGAATTAACATGGATACCTGCGAGATTTTTTAATGTGACTTGGTGGGGGAGGCGGGAAATGAAGGGACTTGAGTAAAAAATAAATGGACTTAATTACTTTTTTTCTCACCTGTTTTTCAAAGTGGAATGCCTTGTGAAACTAGACCAGATACTTTGGAAAGAGTGTACATTGCACAAAAAAGTTTAGAAAAAGGCCATGTACCACATTTAGTGGAATTAATTCCTTAAGCAGGTTCCAGAATTGTTCCCATGGGAAAGAAATTGCATAGAGCGGAGACAATAAAAAAATGAGCATTGGTAATTTGAGGAGATCCAATCTGGAAGTGAAACCGTGTTAGCCTGATTGAGAAATACCTTCCTATTGTAATGGTGTCTTTAATTTGTAGTTATTCAGAGGTTTGACTTCTTAAATATATGGACTCCCTAGCCCTTTCCAACTTTAGACAACAAAGCAGTTGTTCATTAAAGCTTCTGAAAAAATTGATATTTCTGCCTAAAATATTTTTAAACATATATTTCAGTATTCATAGGACCCAAATTTTATTGGGGTTGCATGGAATAGTAGCTTTGACTTATTTAGTCCCTTTGTAAGTCGTCAGTGTGCTTTATGTGCTTTAAGGGAAAGGAGCAGGAGCACACTTTTGTCTTTAGACTGGATCATCCCAAAGCCTGCAAACACTTGTGGAAATGTGCAGTGGAACATCATGCCTTCTTCCGCCTCCGAGGTCCTGTCCAAAAGAGCTCAAGTCGATCAGGCTTCATCCGGTTGGGGTCTCGGTTCCGATACAGGTCAGTGATGTCTGTCATTTAGCACTTCCCTTCTGTCAGTTACTGCTGTTCTTGGATTATGCAGGAAAACAGGGGAGAACTTGGTTTTCTTTCATCTAGGACAGTGAAACTTGCAAGCTGAGTGAGTTGTATCATTGGTTTTATTAAATCATATGGATTTCTCAAGGTTTATATTCCTTATATGTAGTACATTGTGTTTCATAGATCACTTTATCTTGGAAGGCCACACTTTTTTAAACATACCATAGAGGATGGATGATTAACTTGCACAGCTGGGGACATTGCAAGTTTTTTGACTCGAGTTCCCAGCTGTTTGAGGGGTGGTAATGCTTCAAAAACCTCAGATAATGCCTGTTCTGTGTAAGGCACTACCTAGTGCATGTAACAGTCTATGGAATGGCTTGTGATTCCAGAGTAGCCTGCAGGACGGTGTTGATTCCACAGCAGAGTTGGTGAGAACATGTGGAAGGGGATGGGGCATGACCCCAGGCAGTGTGCATATATCTTTCTTCCATTTCCAGCAACTGTAGCAATACCACGTAGTCTTCTTCAAAAAAGATCGGTGGTACCGAGGAGTCAGCAGAACATGAGGGTGCCACTGCCCTGGGGGTAGAGTCTGGCCAAACTTGGAAAGAAATACTTATCTGGGAACATGAGCATCTAGTTGCTGCTTTTTAGTCCTATTATCATCTTTCTTTATGACCTTCAGCAACATTACTTAAGCTGTACTCTCTCCTAGCATTTTTCAGGCTCTCCCAAACATCAAGCACTGTGACCACAGAAATATGCAAAGGGCAAGCGTGTTTTATCAACAGCTTAAGGTTTAAGGAGTCATTACTACAACCATTTGTCCTAGGAAAATGGGGTGAATATTAGAATGTTTGTAAAACTCTTTCCCTCTTTTATGAAAGACCCTTTGAGGTATGAATTTTGGGGTGTTTTAATAGAACTGAAATCAGATATTAGGCTACAAATTGAAAATAGTGTGATGTTTTTGATGAGCAGTGTTTCTATTCCATCATTAAAAATAAGTGATTTATTGCTTTATACTTTTGCATGGCATTTTTAGTGGGAAAACGGAATATCAAACCACCAAGACCAACAAAGCCAGGAGATCAGCATCCTTTGAAAGACGGCCCAGCAAGAGATATTCAAGACGAACCCTACAAATGAAAGGTAAAAGAACTTCCATTCTGAGAAGTATAATCCAATGTGAGAATCAAGTAATCATCTCCTTTAGAAGTTCTGTGTAGGAATCCTTCTGTAGCTGTTTGCCCTTCTCTTGAATTTGCAAAATTAGTTTTTCTTTTACTTATTTAGGAGACCATGTGTGTTTATTAGAAAGAGCTTGTTTCCAAAGCATGTCATTCCAGCTTGCTCTGCAGGTAAAACACCCGTGAAGATTGCACAGTAGGTCTCAGTATGAAGATGGAAAACTTGGATCCAGGAAGCAGTGATATATTAATGCTAATACTTGAAATTTATGAATAGACTTAAAAATTTTTGTCATTGAGGCTTTTTTCATTGTTGTTGGGGGTTGCAGTCTGTTGTCACAACCTGACAGCAGGTGATACTTTGTCTCTTATTCCCACTCTTGCACAGGTCAAGTGTGACTGCCATGTCTGCTTTCAGATGCTTAACTTAAGTCTGACTCCTTGGTTTGCTCTTCAGATTTATGTGGGATGCATGCAACTTTTACTCTTTTGGTTGCCTACTTTTAGGCAGTGCTAGGTTATTTTTATTAATCATATACTTAATATTTAATTAATAACCTAATTATAAAATAAATTTTAATTAACGCTTTATATTTTCGCAGCACACACTGCTAAACTGGAAGAAACGAGGTAAGGTGCATTCCAGTATTTGAGTTTCTCTCTTTGATGTTTGCCACCTGTACTTGAGCATGTGTCTGCAGAAGGAGGATATACAGTGATAGCCTCTTAACTGTGATTTTGCCATGGGTATTGTGTTTGTTTGCTTTACATAAAAACCACCGTTCAAAGCAAAGCTCTTGTGTCGTCGTCACATAGATAATTTTGCCAGACTTGCTTACTAGCAGACACAAAAGTTTGTTTATGACTAGCTATGATTCTTGCTGGATATGAGTTGTAGTTCTGTGTGCTGCCATGTAAAGAGATCAGGTAAAAGTGTGTGAGAATGTCTTCCTTCTGGAATTTGCCTACTCTGGCTGTGTGAATGAAATACATCATCAAGTGAAGGTCACAGAGAAAAGATAGTAAAATAAATATTTGAAATAGGGTAGTGATTTTATATTCTATTCTATTGCATTTATTTTTATATACTTAAGTATTTATGTTTATTCGCGATCAACATTTAAAGCAGGAGGCCTTTTGGTTCTTTATTTCTGTACCGAAGGTCTTCCTGAATGTGTAAGTTCATACTTGCTGTTGCAATGTAAATTAGTCATATGTATCTGAATCACACAGTTTTCATACCCTTCCTTAAGGTATGAAGCCTAAAAGGAACTAAGAACACTGATAGTGAAGGAACTAAGTCACTCAGTTCTGATTTTTGTCCTTTGCCCTGATAACTTGTGAACATCACAGTGATTAATTGCAACCGTATTATTTTTTAAAAAGTAGGTGCTCATAGATGTTAAGCACCGTGACGAGCTGGGCAAGGAATGTCAAAATAACATTTCAAAACATCGTGCTCAATACAGCTGAACGTTTTCTGTTTGTAGCAGGAGGGTTGATTCTTGCATGAGAGGGGGAGAAGTCTGAGAAGTGTGGGGACAAGGCTACAGTTGCTCTCTTTGACATCCTGTATTGGTTTTTATTTTTATAAAATGAGAAAGTATTCTTCCAAACTGGGTGTCATTAGAGTGCTTAAAGATCCTCTGCTGCAAAATGCAACTATTTGATTAATGACTACTCTCATCATGCTATGTTGTCAAGCCGTTCTCCGAGTTTCAGGCTGCTTAAGTCATTCTGAGAGTGGAAAGAGAAACTTCATGAGCAGTTTCTTCTGATAAGACTGCAGTCTCCTGATCTGCACCTAGGTGTGGCACTGTTGTTAGTCTCCACAGCAAGCTGTGCCATTTCTGAAACTCTACACTTCAGTGTTGCTAATTAAAATGCATCATGAAAGATGTATGTTGTTCCATTCTTCTGTATTAACTCAGCACAGGGGAAGGTACTACCCAGAAGGCATTCCTTAATATTTCTGTTATATGTGGACTATTCTGTGGTAGCTTCCACATTCTCTGAATAGAGAAAGGACAAAGTAGGGAACAGACAAGGAACAGCTTGTTCAGTGTTGACGTTATGGTATTTTAAATAAAATAGTTCTAAAGAGTCACTGAAGTAGATACAGAAATCTGTTTGAATTGTCACCTTGCCAGATTGGATAATTATTGTCCAGACCATAAATCAGCAGATTAATGGATCGTAGGAGATTGGAACCTTTTTTTAGAAGATTAGAAGTCTGGGGAGAAAGTTTGCTTTGCATGATTTATAATGCATAGTTATTGTATAAGGTATAATGCTTTTAAATCTCTTGAAAATGTGAGATGTCTCTTGCAGATTCAGAAATCATCAAGAATAGATATTTAATTTATCAAATACAATAAATATTTAATAATATAGAATTACTATTAATGCTGTGCTGAGCTGCTGTGCACAAAACTTTGAATAGCTGCTTTTAAGTCCATTAGAGTCCATTCTGTATGCAGAACAAACTCATAAATTTTTGTGATAAACTTTGTGATGTGAAGCTTCAAATCAGAAGGGTTCTAGTTATGGAACATAGTATCTACAGCATGTAGGTGAACTTGAAACAACGTCGTATTTGCTGGGACTTTAACTAAAACTGTATAATTTTTGCTTTAAACGTGCCCCACTTTACTGCTGAATTAGGAAGGCTTTTTAAACCAAACTAGTTAAGGCAAGGAAGAGGAAAAACCAGATGAGTTACAGATAAACTACAGCTTGAACAAATAAAAAATAATGTGGTACTCTTAGCTACACAGAATGAGACAGCTGACCTAAAGTGTAAGTTTTTCAGTTTTCTTTGTGAGAACAGTTAAATACTTTGAAAATATCTTTGTTAGTCTTCTTGTTTCTTTCTGAAAATCTTTACAGTTCTATCAGTCTGCAAAAGCAGTTTGTTGATCTGACTCAGTTTTAAATTGTTCTTGTCTTTCAGTACTGCAAACAATGCTGTTATCAGCCAAACTAATGGATCACAAGTAAGGACTCTCTTTTGTTGGTTTTAAAGGTAGTTTTAATGTGTTTCAACAGATGTGAGAATTTTGTTAGTTGCTCTTAAAATCCAGTGATTGACCAATTGAAAGTTAAAACAGTTAATTTACTAAATTGCATACCAAGAAATGACTGCTAATTGACAAGCAAGACAATTGGTTAATTTAGCTGGAGTAAGGAAGATACCCCCTGCCCCAGTACTCTAGAAATGACACTATTTATAGATACAGATTTTCATAGGTACACAAAGTACTTTTGTGTGAGAGTTGTTATTATCCAAAGCACATTAATTCTATATGGTAATTAAAATTAAAAAAAAAAGGTGGGGGTGTAGTTCATTAGCACCTATGTTGCTCCTGGTGACAGTATATTTTTGTCTGAAAGAGGGGAATGCACCTATAAATTAAAGAATACATTGTTAGCAAAAATTCTTTGTTTTCTGAAATTGAGAAGGAAATCAGAGATACCTGTCTCCTCAGTACTTGTGCACAGAATATCCTGTTTCACTGAAAATGGATGATGTTAGTGGAAAGTAACTCTGTGTATCAGAAAAAAAAAGACTTGGAGTTTGGAGAGACAATGTCTTGCTTTCTGGAGCATTTCAGATGAAGAGTGCACCAGGAGGGGTCACATATTGGTGGAAACAAGATTTTGGGTTGTTTTAATATTAAAATACTCAATTTTCACTGATAGATTGCTACTCTGCCCAGCCTTTTGCCTTCTGTGCAAAAGGAGTGTTTTTTTTCAGGAGCTGTTATGCTTCAAATGGCAGCCCAAAGGCATGCAACACAAAGGTGCCAGTCATTACTAAAAAGTTTCCTACAGAAGGGAAAGCATTATTGCATGAACTTAAAAAGGACACAGCAGGTCAGAGCTCTTTATCAGAATCTTTGAGCAGCCTTGGATTCCCTATGATCCCAGTACTGTGTGCAGTACTGGAAAAGACTGGGCATAGGTATCCAGTGCTATGGAAGTAAGGGAAGACAATGGCCTTGCTTTAGTTTCGTGCATAAGGAGTGGTGATCTGGTTTGTTCTCTTTAGCATGTCATCATGTCATTAATTGTGTATAATAACTTGTTTATATTCTGTCTCCAAAGAGCTGGAATGCAAAACCAAACCTACCTGTTGTAACAGCGGTTCCTTCCACCCCAGTCTTAGTGGAAATAGAAAACCTCCCAAGGAGCCCAGGAGCCAGCCAGCAAGACAAGAAGTGGTATGTTCTGCTTTGCTGGGAAGTGGATTTTGTTTGCTTATGCATGATTCAAGTAGCTATTCCTTTATCTGTACTTAAGTAAGCTGCTCTCCTTGTATCTTTATGTAAGTTGACAATCAAGTTAGTGATCATGCAGCTGATTTTTTCCTATGAATTATGTGTGACTTAGTCACTGCCAACCAAAAGAAAATTTCTTCACGGGCTGAAGTAGCATTTTCAAGTCTTGGAGAGAGCTATGTCCTTCTCATTTGCCACAGTATCCTTTGTAACCTTTTGCTTGGTATCATGGGCCCAAGGGCTTACCTTGATTCTTAGGATAATACAGAATCTTGTAAACTGGTATCTTTGTGAATCACTTTTGAACCTTTTGAAGTGGGTGACTTTTCTCATGATCTTGGGAAGAATGGGAGCTTGAGGAAAATGACACAAGCTGAAGATAAGAGCTTTGATTTCATGTAATCAGAGTATTTGTTTTATGGATTGGATGCATCTCAAAACGAGGATGATTTGTTTGAAGATAGATAAATGTACATATAATTTAACTTTTCTTAAATTAATTCTATATTACAAAGCTATTTTCAAATCGAAACTGACATATATCAACCCAATTCTTGTGCACATGTCATCTTAACTTCTTCAGCTTCTTGTGCCTTCAGAGGCAATATGGCTTATCCTAGAAGGATCGTTCTGGCTTTTGCCAGACTCCTCAGGAGCAGTAACAGTGGAATGGAGTGACACAAAAGCTCTTATCCCAAGCAGTTTCAACCCTCAAGAGAAAAAGTCTTTCTGCCATTGTCAGGCATATGAACCTGCTTTGCTTCAGTATCTCTTAAAAGTAGATGATACCTGTTTCTAACAGTACGATGACAGATGTCTTTTAATTTCATAAACCGTATTCATTTAAAGACTTTTCATACGACTGATTTGGGATGATAAGGGGGATGGTAATTCTGCTTTGAGTTGCATTTTATTGGAATTTCAATCAGAATATATGATCAATGCTGTTTTTCTTTCTTTTGCCCTTGATTTATCTAGTATCTGAACTCTGTGCTTGTCTGTGGTGGGATCCTGTTGATCGCTCGATTCCTTCCATGGTGGTGGGTGAAAGGTGGTGGTCTCTTTATTCTTCAGCATTCTCAATATGGTTTTATTTTTGTTGTTTTGGCCTAATTGCAAGATGAGTGCTAGAAACCTGTATTTCCTTTGGTGGAGATGTTTGACTCTTGCTCCAAGCAGCTCTCCTTGGATATCTGATATCTGGTGCTACTGTTCCTGCTCGTATTTGCAAGGCTGCTGTTGCTTATTGAAATCTCACTGCTTTTGTTCTGAAGCAGAGAGGGCTCTATAGCCAATCTGTTTCAGTTTTGGGTTTGGTATGCCTGTTTTAGGATTAAGAACTTAAGCCTGTCTGTCATAACATCGTCAAGGCGTCTAAGCTTATATGCCAGCTGCTGCAGGATGTAGCCTTTGTATAGAAGAGTGGGAGTGAATGTGAAATACACCTGCATGTAACCCAAAACAGCGTGTTGTAAAGAAGACAAGCTTCTTGGCAATTGATGCATTTTAATTGAGAGTGCAGTGCTTGTACTGCGAATGTGTTGTGTGTCTTTGAGCCATATAATTATTGTTGAAAGTGGTTGTCTTCTGGTTTTAGTGTATCCACTGGAAACAGTACTGCCTGTAATAAAGGGCAAATCCAGCTGTAGGAAGAAGACAACAGTTTGGAGATGAGTCAGCAATTGAGCTACATTCTGGTTGCCTAGATGGGAAGTGGGATTAGTTAATATAATTGCCAGAACATATGTATTTATTGCCAGGGGCTGTGACTTGGCTATTGCACCTGCAAGGGTGTCTTGGTGCTGCTAACAAGATTTCCTTCCAACTGCTACTGTCTTTAATTGGCCTGTTTCTGCATGAATTACCTTTGCTTTCTGTCAGAAAAATAGTCTTCTTTTAGAGAGAGCTTGCCAAGGATCGTTGAGAACACCAAAATCTTTTGGACTGTGGATTTGGTAGATAGTTGGATTGAAGGAGTTTAGAAGTAAGGTCCCGACCTCATGAGTTTCCGTGCTCTGCTTGGCAGGTGCCTGTATTGGCTACCTTGCAGCTTAGATCCATCCTAATGTCAATGTTTCCTTTAATTTAAAATGTTAATGCTGCAGCTGCCAACAGCAATTGTGCCAGATTGTAGAAAGTACTTTGCCAGATAGGAAGGATTTTAGTGTGGGATTTTTTGTTGTTTGTTTTTTTTTTTAACTTTGCTCCATTCCTGTAAAATTGTCAGTACAGGAAAGCTGTATTGGTCTGCAGGATCTGAAAGTGTTCTGGAATATTAGCTGCAAGTCTGGGAAGCCTAAAACATGAACTGTGTCGTTCTAAGTTTAGTCTTTTTCCAAGAAGCTCTTTCTGTGCCAAGATAGGACAGGAGACAAAAGTTTTTTATTTTCATCCTTATTGTGGAATAAGTAGGGGATTTTTTTCTTTTTTCTTTTTTTTTCTTTTTTTCTTTTTTTTTTCTTTGCTTGCTGTTGGATGTAGCTTTCCTTTAATTGCATACATGAAAGAGATGAGAAAAAAATGTAACAAACTGTTGAGGATTGGAGCCCTCAGTATGTACAGGTCACTCCCTTGGCATATTTCACAAAAACCAAAATTTTGAATTTACCCATGGTTGACCTTTATATAAAACCTGTCTCTTTTCTAAAGGAGGACTATCCCTGAACATTAATCATTTACCACTGTTGAGAATCCTGCATGCTTTCCTGCTTCCCTGCCTTAACCCTGTGATCTTCCAGCTCCTGCTCTGGCTGCTTGGCTGTTCTGGAACATGAGAAGGTGGAATTTGAGCTGAAGGCTGTCTGACCCCTCTATGTGAACAGCAACAATCATTTCACTTTGTTTAGATTTGGCTCATTAAGTAGAGTCTTCTACATTAAGCTGAAGGAATACCTTTGTTTTAGGAATGTCCTTGCTTCAATAGTTTATGAAGTGCGTTCTTCCAAGCACTTTTTTGATACCTGACTGTACCTTCACATCAACCGCTCCTAAAACGTACCAGTGAAGGATCCTAGTGCTACACAGACAACAGATAACATCTGTTATCTGTTCACCTGATCATCGCCCATTTTTTAAGTATTTTAAAATTCAGCTGTTTCAGTAAATTGCTTATCCTTGCTGCTTTAAAGATGCTTGTGCCTAAAGCCTTTCAGTTTTCTAGCTAAGGGCTCCTGCATAAAAATATTTTTCAAAACACTGTTTAAAGTGGTGAGTGTTCTCCCTTGCTCTTTTTTCTAGCTTTTGGAGGACGTTATTCCAACTATGGTATAGACTAGCCATAACTGTGCATGGCATTTCTGTGGGTTTGATTTTAGTAATTCAAAATTTAAAATTTACAAACCATTATGCCTTCATATGCAAAATTAGAAAGCAAGATCTTAGTTTGTATTGTGACCTTTTGTAAAATGGTCCTTTGCCAACTAAATTTTTTACGCTAATCCAAGTCATAGCTGCAGTCAACTTCTTCAGTACTATTAGTCCCTTAGTCACCTAAATTGTGAATTCTTTGTGTTTGCTCTACTGTTTTTTCCTGCATAGTAATGCTCATTTTTCTGAGTTTCTGTTTTCTTCTCCTTTTCTTTTTGAAACTTGCATTAGAATCTGCATTTTCCAGTGACTTTGAAAACTGATATTGCTTACAGATGTTGGTTTCAGCTGTACATTTAGACCTGCCACTTAAACTTGTTTTCTGCAAACAAAGCACGCTGTATACTTGGCAGGCCTGTTCCTCCGTTGCGTTATTTCCTCCCATCTGTAAAATGCACACAGCTCTTACTCAGTTTTGTGAAGCACTTTGAAATATAACTTGCTTTTCATTTGGTAAGTGTAGGCAATGTATACATGAGAGAGCTTAACTTGTCATTTCAGAACTGTGCAAAAATGTGCATGATACTGTGCAGAAAAGGGGTTTATTTGGCAGTGTCCTCACATACACATACATCGCGTGCCTCTTCCTTCAGCGTTTACCTCCCAGCAATGCCCTTCTTCCTCATCTTTTCGCATCGATCTCCTTATCTTTACCTTTGCCTTACTTTTCCACCCTCTTCCTCCTCCGTGCCCGTTTACTAATTGTGCCCCCTCCCGCTCCCCAACACTCCAGGCCCTTTGACGCTGCCGACCGGTGTCTCCGTGGTGGAAGCGCGTGGGACGCGTGGGCCCCGCCGAGGACCCGCGGCGCGGACGGACAGTGCCCCGCGTTCGTCCACGAGCGCAATGCGAAGAACGCGGGAATGCACAGCAGTGCTGGTGCCTATGCTGTCCAAACCACCATGACCAGCCTCTGAGATGTGGGCCTTACTGGAGCTTGGGACTGCTTCCCAGCAGAGCCTGAGAAATTGCCCCTTGAGCTGTCTCTGAGATAAGAACAACGGACCCAAAGCTGACTGTAGAGGGGGAGAAAAGCTTTATGACAAAGGCTCTGCATATTGTGCTGTTGGTATTTAGTCTTCAAAGAAAAAAGAACATATAGACCAGAAGCCACACGTCACTCTTACATTAAAAACAATATATATCTATCTATATTTATATCTAGATAGATCTTTTAAATTATGTTAAGGTTTTCCTTAAGATTGAAAGATTTACTTTTTTTTTTAGCTGGGTTTATCTTTGAAAGCCATGCAGGAAGTCACATTTGTTATAAAACTACACATGAAACTAATGGGTTATAATGTGGTTTCAAAAATCTAAGAGAAATAGAGGATGTAACTGCCCCTCCTTTTGAACCATGGTCATGTGAAAATATCTAAGTACATGGTTGATCTGAAAACTAACCTTTTTTTTTCAATAAGACCTCTTCTGAAACATATTGTTTGGAAATGAAATAGAATTATTTTCATTTTTTTAAGAATAAAATGAGCAGAATTCCCAAAAAGGCAAAGAGTAATTATCTTTTTCTTTCTAAAACATTTTCTTTTTTGCTGCTGTGCTTCAGTTGAAAAGAAACAGAAATATTTCCTGACAGACACCAGTTCAACCATATGATTCTCAGGGTTAATTTTTAAGTCAGAGGTTAAGACTCCAGCTTCATGGCTCGTTGGTGTTCTTGGGGGCCTTTAACTACATGAAGAACAGACCTTTACCTTTGAACACACTGTGTTTTCATGTGTTTTCTGAAGTTAGCCTCTTTTAAATTGCAATATTCTTTACCTGTTATAAAGAAAAAAAAGATGAAAAGCTGTAATAGAGGGCTTTTAAAATTAATTTATATTTGGGTTTTAGGATAAAGAAGGTGCTTGAATGATTTTCAGATTCTTTCACTATGTTTCAAATTGCCACAGAGCCCAAAAATATTGTTTCCAGATATTCAGCCCAGAAGAACCAAGAAAGTAAGTGTCAGCCAAGACATAACTTAATATTGCCTGAGATACTTTGTCTCCTCACCCCTGCATCTGACAGGGGGAAGGAGATTGCTAATGAAAAGTCTATTTTATGACTCTGCTTAAAAAAAAAAGGATGTGCAAGCTGTATATTAAAGATCTGTGAGATCTACCAAGGTGATAGGAGCAATCTGTTGTGTTATTTTTAGGTTTAGATTATGCATGGTGGATGTTATAAACTTCTGGAGTGAAGCAAACCCATGTGTTCCTTTATTATTTATAAAGTTGCATAAGAATATGCAAATGAAAACAGGTGTTTTAACTTAACAATATCATTAAATGTCTCTGTAGTTGAGGGAGAAAAAGCCACTAATTTGAATGGAGGAATTTGGGATACTTTTGTATTTAAAATGCAAGAACACTGTTGCAATAACAATCACTGTTTTATTGCAGTTTTGAGTTTAGATGTGCTTTTGTAGAGGTCAGGCCACTGCAAGTAGTGGCTGACTCCTCGGGTATCAGAGAAGTTTTGTGAGGCTGTCAAAGAATTAAAGAGTAGTGGAGGCTGGAAGGTGCCTCTGGAGATAATTAGTCCACCCCCATGCTAAGAGCAGGTTTGAGTAGAGCAGGTTGCTCAAGGACCACGCCAGCCAGGTTTTGAGTATCTACAAGGATGGAGACTTCACACCTGCTATGAGAGACGTGTTTCACCAGCCTTACAGGAAGAAAAGGTGGGGGGGGGTTTTGCGTTTAAGTGGAGTTTCCTGTATTTCAGTTTGTGCCCACTGCCTCTTGTCCTTTCTTTGGGCTTCCTTGAGAAGACTTTGACTGTTGTCTTTACTCCCTCTATCAGGTTTTTATAAACATTGGTGAGATCCTCCTGAGCTTTCTTTTCCCCAGGCTGAGCAACCCCAGCTTTCTCAACCTCTCCTCCTGTCTCAGATGCTCCAGCCCCTTTGTTATCTTCATGGCCCTTTGCTGCACTCCCTCCAGTATGTCCATGTTTCTCTTGTCCTGGGAAGCCCAGAGCTGGGCACAGCACTCTGGGGTGTCTCTCCAGTGCTGAGCAGAGGGCTGGTGACCCTCCTGATGGTCATGGACTGCCCTGGAATTAACTGTAAGTTAGGTAATTAAAACTGTGACACAGGTTTTTGTAGTAGATTTTTTGCATGACAGATTGAGCCCTAGTTGCCTAAAATCCATCTACCTTTAGGATTAAATTGTTTCAGTGTGGTGTACCTTTCGTGCTTTTGCCACGTGGCTGTGAATCTTGCATATAACCTGAGGGTAGATTTTCCTCTGTGCTGGGCTTATTTTGATGTGCCTTCATTGACTTAAGGAGAATTACTATCTTAGTATCCATTAGGGTGAGTGACAGCTCTCAGTAGCAGATGCTCATCCCAACAGCACCAAGCTGCATTTTTACAGGGACAGGTCACATGCTCTAGGAATTGCAATGAGGAAGCACAGAGATGTCTTTCTAAACAGGGTGGTGGTAATATTTTTTTTTGCTTTGCTTAGTATCCCTGAATGTTCTACAGCCAGCACCTTTTCCCAAGGTGCTGGCTGCAGAAAAGGTTCAACCTTTGCTGTAGTTGTTGACTTGCACATATTGCGCTATGTCAGTATTCAGAATTATCTTCAAACAAATGGAAGACAGCAGAAGTCTTGAAATGTGGGACTTGCTTGATTAGAATGTGTATGAGCTGTCTCTGTTTGTCTGATCTTTCATCCCCAGGATTTTTCCTTTTGCTTTCTACACTTTAATGGAAAAGGAAGCTCTTTTTTTTTTCTGAATATTTTGCATTTTTATTTAGGAAAAAAAATCTCAAAAGGTTTAAATTCACTACTCT
Source organism: Pipra filicauda (assembly GCF_003945595.2). Taxonomy (NCBI): domain Eukaryota; kingdom Metazoa; phylum Chordata; class Aves; order Passeriformes; family Pipridae; genus Pipra; species Pipra filicauda. The sequence goes on from NW_024103541.1 coordinate 665,181, forward strand.
TCTTACCTTCAGGTACAACATTGGATGCAACAAAATTAAGAAAATTAACAAAGAACTTCATACTGCTGTACTACCTTGCAGAGTCAGTGTCAGAGACTACTCTGTGTCACTACCAGTTTGAAAAAATAAATGAACTTGCATGGTACACCGTGCTGTTTGCAATTAGATTGTTTGTAAGAGAATTACCTCTTTTGTAGCAGACTCAGTTACTGTATTTTGAAGATTGTATTTCATAAACTAGCATGAAGTATGGTTTTGCTTTTCAACTAGGAAATTAAAACCACGCCAGTTGTAACTGACAGCTTTCTCAGTCACATTATGCATTGAGTGCTGTGTGGTACATACTAATATCAATATATTTGTCAGGAAAAAGGAAGAGAGAATGCAGTAGCTACTCCCCTAACTGTGTGAAATCCCTAAGCATATAATGACTTCTGTGTGATTTATTACTGGGTTAAACCTTTCCATGTACTACAAGTCTTCATTATTCCTATATGCATAATTATTTATGTGGCATGAACTCCTGGTATCTTTTATCAGCATTTCTACTCAGAGTATTTCTTAAAATATGCTGGTAGAAGTTGATTCTGGAGACACAAAGCCTGGCACTTACTGCTGTGCAAAGTTCAAAATATCCCCTTGTACGTGGGTAAATACAGGAACGTGGAAAGCTAGTGCCCTTTTCGTTGTTGAGAAGGGCAAGCTGACTGTTTCCTACTTTTCCTGGGCAGCCCTGATTGGTGGGACAGTTCATCAGTGTGTTTGTAAGAGATGTCAGAAATTCTGTGTAGTGATGCAAGTAGTATCTTGTGCTTTTTATTTCCCTAGTTTGGCTGTTTATGAAGCCAGCATGGCAGTCCTCCTGCAGGTGCTCTGAAGAGGGTGAAGAGTCTGGGTGGCCTCAAATGTTTTGATGCTGTTTGGAGAGCTCGTCTTTTGTGCCTGCAAATTCCAGTGGCTGAGAGTCTCCCTAGTATGACTTTCCTCTTGTTGACTGCGTATCTCAGGGTAGCTGAGTAGGTGTTTCAGTGGGTCTGAAGGCAAGATGGGGTCAATTCCTACTTGAATCTTGGCCTTTGAGGCTTCCTTGAGTCCACCTAAAATTCCTTTAGTTTCCCTGAGGCCCTGCCATGATGCAGGGGTGAAGCTGCAGGGTCTCACCCTGGTTGTCCTTGCTACCTCAGCCAGTTCTCCATCCCATGGCACAAATGGCAATAAGTTGTTATACAAACTTTGGTCACCTCAGTGTAAGCAGCTTTTGGAACACACTAGACCCTGAGTGTGCTATTTGAATATGTTGTCACATTTTAAGACTGCCCTGATCTGTAGCAGGCAAGTTCTTGAATCAGCTCTCTTGTCTGTCTCGTAAATATTACTGCAGTTGTCATGGGGAGGAAAAGGCTAGTGTAATTATCCTAGCAGTTTTCTAATTAAGATAAATTTCATTTTTCACTCATTTTCTGTCCACTGTGCTACAATGCTAAGAAAATAATTAGAAGACTTAAGCACAAAGTGTTACTGATGCTCTACATCACCTCTCTGATGTAGAGTTCATGGGAACTTATTCCAAGTTTCTTCAACACATGGTGTCAGCACCTCTCTGTGCTGCAGACAAAATCTGAACTTTCTGTAATGGTTGTCATATTAAACAACTGGGAGGCTATTTGCAGAAAACTCTTAAGAAAATAGGAAGAAAATTGTTGTCTTCATGTGAAGATTAGAAAACTCTCATACATCATCATCCTCTGATAGTAAGGTATGGGATTCAGTCTCACTTCCTTTGTTGCCTTAGTTGGAAAAGCATCTACTCCTGTCTGTCACTTCTAACAAAAATCTCTGTATCCATCATTCCCCCTTTGCAAGACTATCTACTGCTTCCTCATTAGTGGTGCAGAGAGGCTGCACAGTAGGTTGAAAAGTTTCCTATTATTTGCTTTGCTAGTAGCTTCTTATTCCACTGCTTTAAGAGAATCAAGCAAGTGACCTCAGTTTGCCTCACAGCAATTAATTGTCTTAAGATGATTCGTACACTATTAGCACTAAAACGGTGATATCCTGTAATCTGTTTCAGAGGTATATATTTAACATAGGAAGGATTCTTTTGGGTGCTTGTGCTGGAGGGGGAGAGTTTTTTTCCTGGAGCCTCTAGTGACAACAGGGCACTGCTTCCAGATTCCAGGGGCTGGAGAGAGGCATGGGGCATTAAACTGGTAGTGGTAAGGGAGAAACTGGTCTAAACTGCCCAGTAGGAAGCATCTCTTGTCTGTGCTTAAGGGTAAGTTCTGTTGTGGATACTTGCTTGGTGTCATTGTTCTCATATTAGGGACTTTCAAAAGTGATAGATTTTTCTTCTTAAACTAATATTGCAACCAAACTGATTGTAAGGGTAATTGGAGACTAAAATGGGCAATAATCAAGGTGCAGTTATGTGCACAGGCCGTGTCTGATTAACCCTCTTGTTCTGCAGCAGTTGTTCCTGTGTTTGTTAGTTTGCTGTTAGGAGAGTTGCTCCCAAACTTGGAAGAGATGTATGAGATTCCTGAATGCTTGCACAACATAAGCATCATAATATAATTTTTCTTTTTATAATTGTTTTTCTTTGTTCATTGTAAGTACAGCTCGTAGGGCAAAATAAAAAGGAGACATTTCCATCAGAAAGCAAAGGAGGTGAAACAAGTGATCCTTACAGGGTACAGCATACGTGCTATGGTTCACTTAAAATATTGTAACTGCTAAAGTTTCATTCACGTCTCTGCCTAAGCTAACAAAACTGAAGCTAGTTATAGGTATGCCTGACCATAACAGCATCAATGCAGACCTGTGCAGTGCACCCTTCTGCCCTCTGTTCTGCTTGCAAGTGTTGGGTGAAGTGCTGCACGAACAACTTTTTTGATATCAACTTCCCTCCCTCTCACTTTTCTTTTTCTCATGTAAAAATCCTAAAGGGTACCTTGAGTTTGTTAGGAAAACTTCAAATATTTGTTCCAAAAAGTGTATTTAATGGTTTAAAAACTTCCCTTCTTCTCACTTCACTTTTTCCACTGCTGTGTGATGATGCAGTAGGCAACACAGACCTGTTCTTTTATGAAGTCACTTACAGAGACATAAAATGTTCCCTTTGTCATGTTTTTTAAGCTCACTGAGAGCCAATGTCTGTTTAGTTACCTGAAATACTTTTTACAGAATGTATCTGGTTAGCAGAAGACAGCTTGAAAAAAGAGATTGCATGTGTCAAAGCTTTTTCTTGTTACAGGAAGAGTGGTAACATGATTCTGCCTATCTCTGCCCATCTTTCTGCCTTTGCAGCATCCCTCTTGTTGATTTGCTAGACAGCACAGAGCTGCCAGAAACTTGTGTTGATGATGCCATAGGCCGTCCGGTTGTTGGCTTGGCAACAGGAGATTCAGAAGAGACTGTTAGTTGCCCTCATCCTGGCACAAAGGAAACTGCTGCTGAAAAAGCAGACTCTGATCGTAAGCAAATTTACAGATTTTTTCATATTATGGTGTGTGGGGTCAAAGTTAAATAGTTAGGTTGCTATGAGAGTGTTTCCGTACAAAAATGCAGAACTGTTTTAGAAGCTCCCTTAGGTTATATGCATAAGGACAGTTTTACCCACCACTGGGACAACAAAGCTTATTTACAAGGACAGAGGTACATAGGAGAAGTCAGATCTTTGTTGGATCTGACTTTAGCCACAAATACAGTGAAGTGCAGCCATAAAAGCAATTAAGTCTGTGTGCTTGCTCATTCCCTGTTGGGTAGATGAACTCGCAGGAGTGCAGAGCACTGTGATTAGGTACACACACTCTGTAGGATTGAAACTTGCACTGAAGCCTGAGCAAGTAGGCAGATTCTCCCATCCCTGTGCTTTTTTGCACAACTTCAAACCCATGTAATTAGTATTCAGGAAGAATGCAAGTTACAAGGCAAATAACTCCACAATAACATCAGGAAGATGATTTTTTTTCCTATCTTTTTCAGCATTTGAAGACACATTCCTAAAACTGAAACAGCTGGAGACAGAGCACAGCAGCCCTGTGCCAACCGAGCGTCCCAACGTAAACATAAACATACAGGTACTTGGGCTTCATTCCCCCTGGCACAGTCACTGAGTTTTGTTCAGATGATTCTGAAAAGTCTTCCACTTGCCTTGGTCTGTTTGCAGAATTTTTGAGAATATGAGTGAGTAATATTGGGGGGTAGTAAAGGAAATGCAGCTGCTTTATTATATATAAACCTATGTGTGACAGGGCGGTGAGATAAAGATAGGGGCAGAGGTGCATGTATGCAGATTGCAGCCTGGTGACATTTTCTGAAATCAATGGGAGTAAAAGGCATAAATGCTTGAAATGTTTCTCAGTTGTCTTTATCTGTAGGTTACTATGTGTATGGTGTTGTGTAGTCTACCCTCTTTTTGGAAGGGGTGTGCTGCTTTCCTGGCATTTTTCTGTTGCCCTAGGTAACCCTCCCAGAAGGTTTTTTTGAGATGTTGGTTTGAGTCAAGTTTGCTGATGATCCATCCCTCCTGTTAAGTAACCAGTTTGTACCTGCTCTCTGAAGTAGGTGTTAGTGCTCTCTGTGTTTACATAGAGAAGAGTGATGTGGTTTGATTAAATGCTCTCAGATCCTTCTGAGCAAGTCAGGCTGCACTTTCACAGGCAGCTGAGCCAAAGTACAAGCTTCAGTGCCCTGAACGAGGTGAAGGCACTCTTCTCCCTCCCTCCCTTCCTCCCTCCTCTTTGTTCTTCCTTCCCCAGCCTCTCTCTCTGGGGAGGAAAACATGCAGGAAGCACTGCATGTTTCAGTAAGCAAATGTAGCCTACGAAATGGCAAACAATATTTTTTTAGCTGCCTTTGTTTTGAAGTTTTTGTTAAGGTGTTAGATTTCATTAGGTTTTTGATTTGTTTTTTTAAGTTGGTAAATAGTGAAGTAAAATAGGTTCATAGAAGGGGTCAAAGGAATGCCAGAGCCATAGTGAAAATAAGTAGTGTTGCTAGAAGGGATGGAGAGGACAGGATCCTCCTTTACAACAGCAGTGAACTTTGATAGATTTACTGGTTATCAGACAAGTGCACCCATACAGGATATTCTTCTGGTTTTTTTAATGAGCTTTAAAAAATTATAGAAATTATATTTCCTTTACTCTGCTTTCCCTGATGTTAAGGCTTTAGATGCTTTATCGTGTTTTGGGCAAGCAGAGAGAGTAAAACACCTGGCACTGTTATCTCTCTTTGGGCTATCCTCCCTTCCAGGGAAGCCTGAGGATTTATCTAACTTTCAGTGAAGCAGCAGTGATTTTTCTTGCTCCTTCAAGAGTAAAAGGAACCAGGTGCCAAGAGAGATGTTTAGCAGTATGTGTTTGAGCTAAGCCCATTCCTAAGCACTTGTTCTCCAACTCGGTGTGAGAGAAGGCTGCTGTGGGTGGTGCTGCAGGCTCTTTGGCTCGTGTCCCCTTTAAGGACTGCTGTCAGGGATGCCTTGTGCACCTCTCTGCTTGGTGAGTGCATTACAAAGATTACCAGGTCTGTAAGAAGATTAGTCAGTAGCCTGTAGGTCCTGTTATGCTGAAACACCACTTCTGCATAAACTAAAGCAAATGAACACAGCTTATTTAGGAATATTTTGGCCCGCTGACCTCTGCTTTAGTTCAGAGAGAGAGGGAAAAAAAAATGTTTAATTGATTAATTGGAGAAAACAGAGCAAAAATGTCTCAATGGTTTTTAAATTGTGGCTGATATATAATAAGCAAGCTAAGATGCCTGTAATGAGCTAATCTAACAAACAGCTGCCAATTCAGTATAGTCACAGTTATCCAGCTGCTGTCATATGAGGTGCTGAGTAACTTTAGAGGTTACAGATACTGGGGTGGTAGTAACCTGATTAGAGAGCAAGAACATTTGCATAACAGGGAATTACATGAGGTATGGATCAGCAGTATGCCAATGTGGTTCTTTCATTGGGTAAAAGAGACTTCAGCTTTCAAGAAGGAAGTGCAAATTGTATTAAGAAAATATAAGAGTAGATCATCAGTGTTTTTTCTAGGGTAGAGGAGATTGAATAAAATTTTTCAGACTATGATGTAGCTGACCAAGAGCTCATTTGAGAGTGGTTGTTTAAAAAAGATAGACACAAATTAGATACTCTCCGCATACTTTACATTCTGTGTGTTTCAAATTGCAAAGACAGGTAGGTTACAGTAGCACCAAATGAGCACACCCTTCAGAGAGGAAGGTTAATGGCTTGGAAAGAGTCCTCAAAAGAGTGACCTAAGAATAACAATTAAAACCACTTTGCTTCCTGACTTTGAAGGCTGCTTTAGAAAAAACTATAAATTTCCACTTATGATGTTTGTTACAAATTGTACCTATTGACTCTTCTCCTGTACTTACTTTTATTCTTAATCTGTTAGTAAAAGAGGTGTTTGTGCTATCCTCTTCAGACTGCACTGCATGGGACTGCAATATAGCCACTAAAGCCTTGCAATAAACTTAGATCCTGGAGCTTGCTGTTACTTCAGAGGAATGCAGTGTTCTCTCTGAAAGTGTGTGGTTACAAATTTCAGCATATTTCGTCTCCCTTGAAGTTTACCAGTGCATAAGATACTGACTTATGTAAAAACAGTTACAGAACGTAAGAGGTTTGGTAAAATGCATTGGGGGAAAGCATTATCTTTCTGCTTATGAAGGCAGAGCTGAACTTCATGAGTATCCTGAACTTCATGACACTCGTATGCCAATGAAGTACTCATTTAAACCTTGTAAATGAAAAATCTTTAACTGTCTTCTATCACGGGTCAGAGGTAGCCTGATAGTCATCTTTATGTAATTCTGTATTTGTAGTCATTCAATCTTGATTGATTCCTTTGATAGGGAAATATTTATCTAGCTATCCCTGTTCTTCTAGGGAGAAAGAGAAATCTTTCCAGAATGAGAACTGGGAAGGGGGGGAATGAATAGCTTCATTCTTCACTGCTGCTCACTGCCAAAATCTGTTGGGATGGAAGAATGCGACTTTGTCCTTTCCCAGCTTTCACCAGTGCAGTGACCAGATCTGACAAAAGAGAGCAAATAGTTTTAAGTACACCAATGCACTGCTTTCATCAGCTTCTGAAGTGAAATGAACAATAAAACGCTCACCCTGTTTGCCCGTGTTCGAAGTCTGCTCCAGGGTCAGAAATGCAAGAACACGAGTGTTTGCTTTTTCTGAATTTGTTGTGATCTGTAAATACATGGAAGTTGCTCCAAAACATGCCTGTATTAGACTGCATCTTCCTGCATAAAGTGTTTTTTCACTGGCACTAGGAACACTGCTCAAAAGCAGAAAGTATTGGGATCGCATGCCTTGCCTGCTGCCTTTAATCTTTCCTTACCTTTTTACATCGCTGCCTAGCTCCCTGTTTTGATTTGGAGAATGTAATTAGTCTAGTCCATGGAAACAACAAACATTTGTAATAAGCTAGAATAATGACAAACCCCAACAGCTTTCTTGTTTTGTGTGAACACCTGAAGTGTCTTGTCATTTGGACATCTTGAGGCTTTATCAGTTGATGGATGCTTTTCCCTGTAGCTACATGCTTTTTCAGGCACAAAATAGAAAGGCTTGAGAAAAATGGATCATTAATATTGATGCAAATATTTCTGTAGGGGTATGACATTTATACTCAATTACATTAAAATATTTTGTAATAGTACTAAACTTTTCAAAAGTAGAGAATCTAATTGTTAATAGACTGGAGTGACCTAATGAAATTGGTTGTTCAGGTGGAGAAAGCTGAGAGGAAGTTAAACGACAAAATGCTTCAGGCGCTCAGTTAAAATGATGAGATTTACTGTATTAGTGAAATAATGCACTTGAAATTCTGTGCAGGAACTGTTACTTACAGCATCTGGTTCAGTGAGGTCCCATGTAGGGATTTAAGCATTATCACAGTTGGTTACTGTGACTGTACAAATAATAATTTGGTTGTAGTTATTCCAGACTTTTGGCAATTCCAGCAGCTTCTCTAAAATAAAAACACTTAAATGTTTAATAATTGTTAATCTTCATAAATTATGTAAATGCATCTCTTAATATCTGCCAGCAGTAATCATCATCAGCAGTGGGTTGTTGGTCCTCATACCTTTTTATGTTGACAGTGACCCTTGAATATTTTGCGAAGTTCATTGCTGACTGGGGTCAAAATTTTAAAACGAATTCTCCTTTAGATAGTCTCATAAGATCCTATTTGGATATTCTGAAATGTGATTTAGAGGGAGACAAGAGAAGGAAATGCTTTTCCCCTCTCTAGAGACCAAATACCTACAAGTTCTCACCAGTGTTTCCATTGAATGAAAAAAGCTGAAAGTGGATGGAGAGCTGTGGGGGGACAGGTATTCATCTCAAATTTTTAACTTCTCTCCCCTGCTCTGTCTCTATGCAATGGGCTCCATTCCTTCTGGACACGCTGCAGTTGGTGCAAGTAGGAGTGCAGCAGGATTGTCCCTGCTCCAGGGAGTGCTGCAGAAATGCAGCACTTACCTCCAGAGAAGAGCCTGCCTAGACAGTGGCATATGGTGAGGAAAGCAGGACTCTGTCTCCCCCTGCTGAGTCATACCCTGAGAAGGAAGGTCACAAGGTTTAGTTTTCACTCAGTTAATTAACTTCTGCCACTAATCAAATAGCAATTAGTAGATTGAATGCTTAATTAACATTTTATAATTAAGAAATACGATTCACATAATGAAATATACTGTAGTGAAAGGTATCTCATTTTTATTTGTCTTCATTATGTCTGTGGCTGCCATTTTGCTCTGATATAATCAATGGCTGGAGAGGTAGCTAATAGCACATTAATTAAACTGTTGTTCTGGTTTATAAGTGGATTTTAAAGTAAAAATTTCCCCAATTTGCATTCCAGAGTAAATTATCAACTTTTACTTAGGCTATAGTGATATGATATATAATGGCTGCTATGTTGATCTCCTATCAGTAAACTAGGCTGCGGTTTTAGGATGCACTTCATTTCTCACACACTGTATTTTTAGCACAGCATTTTTCATCTCCACGTTTAAGCATTGTGCCTTTTTTACTTTGTGTTGCTGTGACTTCACAACTGAGTTCCAAAATAAAGGAAAACATTTGCCTCCTTTTCAGTATAAATCTGCTGACTTTCCTTTCACTCAGAGCCCTATTGTTATTTAGAGATTTTCATATGGGAACTGCTTCTAATAAAGATCTTTTCCTGTCTAGGATGAAGTGGTGAAGTTGACAGATAAATGTCTTAACAATGCAATCGAGAGCCCAATTGTAGCAGCAAAGTGGCTTCCAGCAGATCTCAAAAGCAATATCCTGAAGGCCCAGGCAGAAGCAGGTCACAAGGTAAATGCTCAGCTGAGTAGGACTGTGACGCTCTCAAATGTTTTATTTCTCTTCAATTGCCTGATGTTGGAGAAGGGTGTTCCAAGAGCCTTGTCCAAGGTAGAGTCAGAGAGCTTTTCAGCCTTTCTTCACAGTGATAGTTGCCCAAGGAGGAATATCCATCTTTGATGATACTCAACAAGTAACTGGACAAGACCTTCAGCAAGTCCTGGTTTGAGTGGTCACTGAGCCAGATAACCTCCAAGGGTTGTCTTCTAACCAAGCAGTTATTCCATGATTCTGTGACTAAGACTGTGCTTCTTGCATCTTGTAGTAAATTCTTTAGCAAATAATGGTATTTTATTTGGTTATCTTGGTGAATTATTTTTATGTCTGCTCTGAAGTTTTCACACAGAACTGATGTTTTAAGTCCCTGAGCTGTAGATGAACAGGACGTTTTTGTTCTGGGACAGAGACACTCAGCTCTACTGTGAATCCCAGAACAGATACAAGATGGAAACAGGTATCAGAAATATATGTCTGTGTTCATTTCTTCCTCTTAGGTTATAAAAGATGACAGCATGACAGGTGTCAAGAATTCTAATATTCAGGATGCTGCTGCCAGGTACTGAACAGATTTGGAAGAAACAGGTGATGTAGCTACCCAAGTACAGTGCTGAGAACCTGCAGTTCAGTGGGCTCTGTCAGTGGCTCAGTGATAGCTGCATTTTACCTTTGCATAGTGTACCTTAACTGCTGAGTGTGAAGTGCTTTCAAAATGAAAACCAAGACTGTAGTTTTATTATTTACAAGGTAATGCAGGTGCTCTTTATTCTCCCATGCTTTAATTTGATGAACATGGTTGCAACAGCAACTTCAATCACTGTAGTTATTTCTGATATGTGAATAGCTTCAGTGTGGGGAGAGGGGGTGGGTCTGCTTACAGCAACTGTTTTGTAGTGGAGAAGAAGATTGTGTACAAACCTCTGACACTGACAGTTGTTTTCCTGAGAATTATTAAATCTCAAATGGTTGCTGGGTCCAGTGGAATTGCAGGCATTGAAAAAATTCTAAGGCTTACAACATCTAATTTCTTGACCATTTGTGAAGATGTACATCTCAGACCTCACATTGTCATACTGAACAAAACGTACATGAAGCAATCCCCAAACTATGCTGTAACAAGTGACTCATGAAGAGCTTTCCATGGAAGGTTATACCTGTTTTTTGGTTTGTTTTTTGTTGGTTTGTGCCAGGAACATTCTCCTGTCAGGCAAATCACAGCATAGCCCCCCAGCAACCAGTCCAGTATTTCAAGACCCGAGAGAACTGCTGAAAGCAATCCCTGCTTCAAACACCTTTGTTCCGTAAGTGATTCTGGAGAAACATGTTTTTGGGGTAAGGGGACCATGTGGAGATTATCATAAACAGGTCTGAAAAGATGAGGAACAGTTGCTGAGCATTTAGGCTACATCTAACTAGGCAGGTTTACCAATGCATCCTTAATTCCTGTTGCAGCAGTTAATCAGTGTAGGCCAGGCCTTGGGGTGAGTATCCCAGCAAGCAGTAAGAGAATCTCTTTCATCTTCTGAAAGGACTGAGATGCCTGACATCCTGGTGCCCCTGGCTCTAAAGAGGAAGATAAGAGGATGACAGGAAAGGCTTCAGGCGAATTAGACATGAGGGCTGAAGAAACTCCTCTGAGATAGAAGACATCGATACTGTTGGGTCTATACACAGCTGTAGCTGAAACTATGACAGAGAGCAGTAATCTGTGGAGGTAGTTGGAAGGCATTTAAGTTAACATACAGATATCAGTCTTTTGTCTGCCTCAGTGGAGTTGGTGTTAAGTTTCTGGGCTATCTGGGAAGCAGCACTATTTTGTACTAACCAGGCAGGGTGCTAATGAGAATGTTTTCTCCTTTCAGTAATGCATTGAATGAGGACAGTGCTGCCTCTAACCACGAGGACCTGCTAATTCCAGCTAATCTGGCTCCGGCTGAGGAGGCTGCTGTTTCAAAGGTATCACCACCTGCCAGCCTGGAAGGTTTCTGTGTCACATTCTGAGCTACTGATGCCTCCAGGCAAGCCCAGCAGACCTTGCCGCATGCCTCTCATAACTCAGTGAATACCAGGCGCCAGTGAATGCCAGAGAGTGCTTTCTGGAGCAGGCAGGGACACTGCATAGATCTCTCCAAAGGCCATTTCTGCATGTTCTTTCAGGTTCTTGGCCTGACGCTGTTTTTTTTCCAAACTGATTGATTTTCTCACACTGGTGGGAAGCCTCTTACATGCCAATGATTTGATGCTTCAGGAAAGAGACTGTAGGGGTGAAATTCTGACATAGGCAGTTCCTATCAAAATAACCACAGAGGGAAAAGTTTAAATTGAAATGTTTAATTGTTATATTTTGGTTCCCTTAAGGATAAGCTAATTTTTAACTCCATGAAACGCACAAAGTAATTCAGGGGTCAGCTTTCCTTTGTCCCTCTCCAAAAGAGAAGTGGAGTCCAACAGTGGACTCTGCTATTATTTCAGCAGACTGATGGGTTGTTCTAGATGACTAAAGCACCATGACCTGTAGCTGTTTTGCCTCTAAACCAGTATTGTGTAGTTGATCCCACTAAAGAATTACCAATTTCATCTTCTGAGTTCAAACGCTCAGCTCACAGACCTTGCTGACCTTGTGGAATGGCACAGTACCCCACCTTTGGATAGGAGGATGGGACAGTGCACTGCTTGCTGACAATGGCAGTGACATTGTTTCTAGTACATTGGTGAGAATAACTGAAATTAAAAGGCTATTAAAAAAGCTCACATGGAAAGATTTGAGAAAACAGGCCTGAAAAACAGTGGTGTTCATTAAAGACACTGGTCTATAACTTGGGAAGCCACTAGAGTATTCAGCAGACCTATGTGGTTACTACTGGGAATTCAATTCAAAACTGATTTATTCCATAGAGCACTCCAGATGACCAGGACGTTTCCTTAACATCACTGACAGAGAATCTAATTGACTTTACAGAAGCCACACCTCGGGTAAATGTATTTCAAAACCAAACTTCTTCCTTCACACATATAGTGGTTTTTACTCATGAACTCTCCTCTGGCTTTAGTTTCTGTCTGCCAGGCTTGGATCTGCTGCAGTGGAATGAAGTGTTGGACATGGATCACTGCATATGTGCCCCCCGCCACTTGTAGGGTGGCTGATACAGGGGTTTAGACCTTACAGCTTTGTAAGAGAAGTGAAGGAACCTGAAGAGTGAACTTGTATCTGTGCCACAGGAACCTCTAATCTTATTTTAGTACACCTGCAAGTGTCAGCCTGCTTCTCAGGCTTTTGGGTATACATAACACTTCAGAAATTATATGTAAATGTGTATATACACATATATATGTATACATATATACACATATGCATATGAAATAAATACTCAAAAATTAAGCTTTTAATACAAGTCAACCCTTTTATGTAGATAAAAAAAAATCTCTTACAATCTGCGCTGGCAAAATGGAGTTATATTGCATGTACCAAAAAAGAAGGGGGGAAGAAGAACCTTTAAACTGTTCACAGAAGTATGCTCTTAGTTAATGTTGTCCACAAAGCACTAAAAAAATAATGGGTTCCATGACCCTGGGGAAGGGAGGGCTGAGCTGACGCTGCTCCCAGTGTGTCTGTGAGTGAGTGGGATTGGCTGAGCGGGTGCCACACGTGCAGCTCATCACTATTGTGGTGCAAAGACTAACAAGAGGCAAATATCTGAGATTGTTTTAGGGAGAAGTGTTGTTTAGGGAGGCAATATTATTTTGAGAATGTTCTCTGCTACTTCCAACCTTTTCATTGAGCTTTTGTTTGCTTTTTTGTAGGTGTCTTCCCAGCCCATCGTAACACCGAGGTGGTTAGTGCCAGTGAGTTGCTTGACCATTCCTTAGCAATCAAATAAAAAAGAAAGCTTTTGTCTTCATTAAGAAACAGGAGTTCAAGTAAAATAGTAAAATACAATAATTTGTAATAATATGAAAGCCTATAAAATAATGTACCAGACCAAAAGCAAACTAATTGGACTGGAGTAAATCAGACAACATACATGCCCTGTTAATAGTTAAACTTCATTTTTGCTGTATTGCACTGCAGGTAAATACCTTAAAATTTCTTTAAGAATTTGCATTTAGTGAAACCCAAACTGGAGGTTGATGAATCTTATTTTTTCCATTTATAAATAAATCATATTGAAAAATTAGCTTGTCTTGTCCTGGCAGGTGCTTATTTCAGTTTTTTGTTTCATTCTCCCCCATTCAGACGGGACTGATTTCCAACGGGCCTTTGGGAAATGATTTTGCCTTATCCATGAAGGCAGTGAAAGGCAGCACAGAGACTCTGCTGTCAGCTGGATTGACACCATCCCAGCAGACAGCCGAAGTCCTTGCGAGGTAAGATCTCCTCAGCACTCACTTCAGAAATCTCTACAGAGTGGGAAGGAAACCTGTGCCCCTCCTGCTTCCACTGGTCATTTAGGCACAGTGCCTTGTTTTGCTGTGCTTATAAACTGTAGTTTGTGTCTCACTTTATAGCATTTGAAATATTACAAATAAATAGAACAGCTAATACGTGTATATTATCATTTCACTTCAGTTTCTTTCCTTATGTGCTAACATGTTCTAGTATTGGATTAAAATTATGGTACAGATAAATTTTCTGAGAAATCTCTTTACAGTCTTTCAGTACCTGTCAGAGGATTGGTGGGGGTAGAGAGGGATGTCTCCCACTTATTTCCAAGCTGTAAGGATGTCAGAAAACCAAATTGGTAGAAGCCTTCCCCCTTGCTATTCCATTCTGCCACACTGATGAGGGAGAATGATGGCAGTGATGATCAGGCCTTTCAGCAAACGCTCTAAAAGAGTGGCAGTGATGCTACTGCTGCACTGTTGGAATGTGATTGTTTGCTCTTCTGTAATTGTCCATTAGAAAGGTTTGTCCATTGGTCTCATTAAATTAGGAGGTGAACAGCCATTAATGCTCTTTGGAGCAATACTCACCTTTTTCTTTTTTAATGTGTCATGGGAGACCTTTTTGGAGGAATGTATTTACAGAGCCTCATTTTTTTTCCTCTTTTAGCCCAGTTACTGAAGATGCTACAGTAAGAACAAAATGTTTACTCACCACTGAACTCTAGAAGAAGGAGTTTCTGAACTTCTCACCTTGTAAAAACTCAAATCTTCTAACACATCTCCAAGGGATCCTTCCAAAAGACTTGCTTGGGATCAAACTCATGTTGAATGGGAGTCAAACAACCATCTGGTTTGCTAGGATCCAGGAAGAGACTCCTACGTTTATTGCAATCTAACTGGAATTTCAGTCTAAACCGGGATGTAAAACCACATACACGTTTGATCTTCTCCCTTGGGAGGAGCAAAATGTCCCACTGGAGCTAGTTCTGAACTGAGGAACAGAAAACAGTTGTGTTCTGCTCATGCTGGGTTTATTGTTACTTACCCTGTGGAAGGCTCTCACTGTGATGTGGGGTGTGGTGTGAGCTCCGTGACCGCTGTAGAGTGATTAATATCGCAGAGATTAAGAGAACTCATAGGGCCACCTCGTGGCCATGCTCTGTACAGGGACTCACAGTGGTGACTTTCATATGGCCAAGGACATGTTCTTCTGTGTGATTATTCCCTCTGTTTTTCCTTCATTTTAACAACACATACTCTCCTTTTTGGCCTTAAACACCTTAATAATCCTTGCACCCCTTGTTACAGTACGTGGAAAGCATGAAAATCTAGTCCATCAGTGACCAGCTACATTGACTGGATTTGAGCTGCTGCTCATTGCAACCAGGAAAATGAAAATTGACCTGCCAAACAGCTTATAGCATTAGCAGACTACAGCAGAAGTCTCACATTTGGCACTGATTATTTAATTTCCTATATGACTCAAATACATCTGTTTTAGGCTAGAGGTGTGTATGTTTTAAATGCCAAATCAGGGAATGTATAAGTACAGCTTGCTTCAGGAACTGCTTATTGATTAGTTTTGTTGTCTTGTAGGACTAGAAAGGAAAAGAATTTCTTTATTTCTCTTCATACTATTTCTGAGTGTTTTTTCCAGATGCTGTGCTTCAGGGATACTTGCCAGGTATTTTTGCAGCATGAGGGTGCAACTAGATCAGTTCTTAACGCCACCTTGAATCCTGTGTCAAGTGTCATCTCATAGTTTTATGTGGAACAAAGAATAGAAAGAATAGGGTGAAAACAGGAAAAAAAGATGAAAAATTCCTGTAAGCAGTTCACATCTCGGTAGAAGGAAGGTAAGAGCACACACTCCACAGAGCTGGCGAAGGCCTTTTGGTGCTCAGGTGAAGTAGAGGGTACAGTTGAAAGAGATCATTTGAGCCCTGGGCAGCAATATCCTCACATGGACATGGAGAGGTGAGCACGTGGACCCTGGGGATACAGCCTGTGAAAAAGGTCAATGCAGAGTCAGAGGGGAGGAGAAATAAAGATGATGATGAATTCCACATCTAACAGGGAAGCACAGATGGAACAACTGGGATCTTTCTTAGGAAGAGGTTTGTACATACGACTGTGGTTGGAGGATGTTTTCTGCATAGTGCTGCTGTTTATAAATATTTATATGCAGGTGGTTCTTAGAAACAAACTTAAATGTGAAAGTTGATTCTGGAACCTGTATGCACAACTTCATTTCTGCCCACTGGCTGTGGGCATGTGTCTCAACATAAACAAAGATTTGGACCAAACCACTATGGATTGTGCAAGTAAGCTGGTGCCCAGTGAGGCTGCTTTGTTCAGACCAAGGCATTCTTGCTGCTGTTGCTCTTGTGCTCTTCTTTGCAAGATGCTGAGAGTGTTAAGGGAGAAGCCACCTGGATTTTGTGTGGCCCACTGCCACTCCTCAAAACCCCCGAGGCCTTAATAGAGAAGTGTAGGAACCAGAGAAAGCACTTAGGACTGACATACCAGAGTGACTCTCTGCAGACAATGATTTGTAGCCATTGCCTCAAGAATCAGAAGTCAAAATGGGTGGCAGGTGCTGCAGGTTCCCCTCCAGTCAGCATCTGAAGCGCTGCATGGGCAGGTACCCGCTCTGCCAGAGGGGAGCCCCTGTTCTGGACCAGGCAGGCGCAGGGTTCCTGCTCACCAGCCCTTCAGTTCTGTCATTGCTACTTCCAGTTTATATTGGCTTTTCTTACACTTTTAAGTCTGAGCCTTACTGCTTATTAAAATGTAGAAGATTCACGATTCAAATATCAAATGTCGTAGTCTGGATTAATAATGCAGTTGCCAGCAAAGTTCCTGCAGGAAAAGGGAAGCTATGGCTGCAACAGTCTGCTTCCTGCACAAAGCCAGGACTGTGTGGGGAAACTTGGCACTAGCTCTTGATCTGTTTGCTCAGCAGCTGAGCTGGCATTCACCAGCTACATGTGTTGGGTTTGTAAATAGACAGAATGAAGTAGCATTTTCTTAGGCATGTTTGATATTTGACTCTTCCCATTGGGTTCAGGAGCTCTGTGAACTGTCAGCTTGAATTCCTCCCAAAAGTGGAATAACAGAAGTTTACAGTTTTACAGCACTGCGTGTTGAATACCAGCCTTGGATTCCTCCCAGGCAATCACATACAGCAAATAACAAGTAAATAACGTGTGGTGAGTGTGTCCCCCTAAAATCTAAATGGTACCAAGTAGCCAACTGTTATTTCAGCATGGTTGGGATAGTGGTGATTGGAGGGGAATGTTGTAATTACACATATTCATTCACACACAAATTTCAAAGGGTGAGGCTTTCCTCAATTTTCAGAGGACTCATATTTGAAAATTTTTACTTAGAAATTCAAAAATTTCAACTGTTAATTTGGGAACCTGCAATTTCTAATAGATTTGCAACCAACTCTTTTCAGTGATACCTGATTATACTCAGAGCAAACATTCACTCCATTAAAGTCAATGTAGCTTACTTAGCTAACCCAAATCATTGCTTCTGTAGGAAGCCTGGCAAGACCAAGGTCACAGGTTTGTGATCTGAACATCCTGCAGTTTGGCATCACTGTTTTGCTTTGAAACTAGAGGTATTGTGTTGTATCATGACTAGCTAGCAGATAATACAGCATTGCTCAGCACCTGCATTTTATCAGACACAAATACGGATAATTGTTCCTACAATTAGTGTTATAAAATATTAATTAATGCTTTTATACTACTGAGAAAAAAGGACTTTCATTACCATTGCTATACTGTTGATTGATTGGCTATAGGGTCCAAGCATTCTCTTAAAGTTTATTTTTTGGTATTTATTTAAAGAGATTTATAAATAAAACTTTTGTGTGAATCTGGTATCAGGATGCTGGCAGGTCTGCCAACCACTTAAAAGCTCTAAGAGTTGACAGGAATGAATTAATGCATGTTAAATGATTGGGTCTAAAAGTGATTTTACTCCAGTCACACTCTATAAGTGATTGGAGTAAAAGGTTTTATAAAATCTCAACATTTATAGTAACAACACCCCAGCCCATATCTCAAACTAATTAACCTTGGGGAGACGCATTTCAGTCTTACCCATTTAGTCCATCAGTCTGTGTGTGTTTCCAGACTTTTGAGTGTTAAAATGTGGGAGTTCAGGCCTTCTTACACTGGAAGTAAGGGAATATCTTCATTGATTCAGTGGTAAAGGCATTTAATATCAGGTATGTTATATGACATAAAATATCTACTTACCTGGTAATCAGTTATGGCTAATGAATTAGCTGGAATGGGTTTGGCTTAAATTCCACTCATACTTTGTCAAAGACAGACAGCTGTGTAAGAGCTATGTTTTGGGCAATTTTTTGGGCATGCAACTTCGGCAAGAAAATTTGCAGCCCTGTTAGAGGAGCTCAGGTGAACAGTCCAACTATGTTTGGGTCTCTATCTACAAACTGTTTCCAGTCCTTGCCTGCTCTGCCTTTGTCTGCACCCTGCTCATTCTCGTTTCATGAAGCAGAGAAGTACTGTTAGGAGGAGCATATCTTTCACAAGCAGCACTGGATGTTTTTTTCACATTGTGAACATGTTCTGGTACACCCCAAATCTACTGGTGAAGTGTTAGCATCTCTGTTTCATGGCCAGCTAGCATTTAAAGCTCTATCTAGGCACATAGAGTGTTTATTAGTTTAAAAAGTTGTAGTGTGTATATATATATATATATGTATATATATAGCTGCTGGACATGGTAACATCACTGCTTTGAAATGCAGCTGGACAATCATAACTTGTAAACCAAAAAATAGAAACAACCCATGCTAATGGCCTTTCAGTGATGCATGTGTTTGGTCTGGGTGTTGGCATTGCAGATGTGAGTTCAGGGCCCTCCCCACGGTGCCCTCAAGGAGGCGGAGCCAGGGGGATCCCGCTGGGTGCTGCAGTGGCTCCAGTGCTCAGGGGGTTGATCCAGGTGGTCAGCACAGCCTGGTGAAAGCCAGTGGGGGGGGGGGGCACTGCCTCTGCAGCACTGCTGGACCCCTGCAGCAGGGAGCTGCAAGATTCTCCTACAAAACTCACCTCCTTTTGACTGCTTGGCTTGAGCACTCTGTTTCATGAACACACACCTCCTCACCACCACCTATAACTGGACAAACTTATTTTTAAAGTATGTAAGAATGAATATTTTTTTAGCTAGATATTTTTTGTTAAAGCCACACTAACTACTGTATTTTTACCTTTTATATGTAAAGCTTGGCAATAGTTCTCAATGTATAATTTATTTGTTGGGTTTTTTATAAAACGAAGTGCACCCTCTTGCTTCTGTTTCACAACACTGGTGATGTATGAACTGTCTTAGGCACTGCACTGAGAACTGTATTGAAACTGTACATGGGAACAAGTAGATTTGTAGTCCACTGAACCCAGTCTTCAAATGTTTATACTGTAGTTTTGTCTTAAATATACCACATCAGTGCAAAAGTCTTGCAGAGTCATCTTTAAGCACCGCTGCATTATACTGTTGTGGCAGTAAAAGGTGGGTCACCCGGGGCTGGGGACACAGGCTGTGTAGGGAGGGCCACTGGGCTGCTGCTGTAAACTTAATTTGTTGTCAGTTAAAGCATAACTTAAGGTGGCACCTAAACTTGCAGGTAGATGCTAAAGAATGAAATACCTTTTTTCCAACAGAGCTGAGATTGGCCAGGAGGAATGTCAGGTGTCCAGTGGTTTTGAAAACCAAAGTACCGAGGCGTGCGCCTGGAGAGGAAGCTTGAGTTGCTGAGTGTGGTTCCACAGCATGCAGGCCAGTTAACTGAGCAAACCCACTTTTATCTCCAACAAGGGACTGGTTTGTGTTTGAAGTACAGTAGTGCTAATGACTGTTTAAAGGAAACTTTTTATTTCCAACCCCTGACTTTGGTGAAATGCTTAAGAAGGCAGCAAAGGACAGCCAGACCATTTGATCATCTTCATTTCTCAACAATTAATAAAAGTATCAAAAGGAGGAGAAAAAAATTCCATCCAAATGACTAAGGTCATGGGAAGTAATTTCCCTTGTGGCACAATTTGTTGTGTAGGTCAAACTGCAATCCCACTGATACGTCGCTGAATGGTTCTTTAAATTCACTTAAAATAATGAAATGTTTAGGGTTTTTCTATTATAAATTGGAAAAAACCTCTTTGAATATCTACATTTTAGAAGAAAATCCTTCTGCCATTCATGCATTTTAATGTTCAGGAACCAAATGTTAATTAAAGACAATGAGTTTGTTGAGGTGTCTAATGCTGATCGATTTGTTCTCTTAGCTATGTAATTTATGATACAATAGCACATCTTGTGTCTCAGATGAGATTACCAAGAATGCTGCATCCTTTTGCTTTTATTCTATGGATTGAATTACTGTGGGCATATTAGATATGTGCAAGCTTCTCTGTTTTTCAGAGACATTCTAAAACAATCAAGCTTCAGTGGCAGCCCCTTCAGTCCATGCCCAACCAAAAATGGTGTGTTCTGTTTTGTTTCTAAATATTTGTCACTAGCTAGAGTAATTCCATTCATTATTTCATGCAGGCCACCACCGAGCTTTCAGATGGCAGCAGCTTGTAGTCACTTGCTTGGGCCTGGGATGAATTCTCATTAACTGCTACAGTTATGGAGAAATATCATCAGCACATGCACGAAGGTTCTTCTCTTCCTCTCTGAAAAGGTGACTCTGGTGTGCAAACAGGAGTGAAACCACCTGAGGTGCTCTGAGAGCCTTGTTGGTGTAGCTGATGGCACTGGCTGAGTTTTGAAAGGGGAAATGACTCAGGAAATGTCATACAGTATTATGAGCAAGGATTGTGTGCCTAGGTCCTGATAGAGGTTTTTCGGAGAGAACCTGAAATATGGGTCATGCATGCTGAGAAGGAACTGAGATGTCAGGCACTCTTGTGGGCATATGTGGGATGCAGTCACTTTAAATCTCAAACCCCTTCCCTTCCAGCTTGAGGTCACCCTTGTTTTTTAAAGACATGGGAACAGGCCAGCAAGGGGAGAAAGAGCCTCCAGTGGCTTCAGCAAAGCTGCTGTAGCAGAGCACCCCACTTACAGGATCAGAGCTCTCTTCCCTTCCACAGCACTGCTGGGGCCAACTGCAGCTCATCCTCCCACAAGCAAGCCCTGGGGCTGTGCCTGAGCCCACATCTCTCCAGGCACAGCCCCTCCCTGAGCCCCTGCACACCTGGTGTCCTGTGCAGAGGCAGGAACAGAAGGTCCCTTACAGCATCAGGTCAGCCTGAGAGGTTTGGGATCTCCGGTAAAGAAGCGGTGCCCAAGGTGCTGGTGCAGCCACCTGACTTGGCACACGGGCAGAGGCCAGGGGAGGAGATGGGGAGATGGGCACACTCTGCAAGCTGCTTTTTCCTCCCCGTGCCAAGCCATTGCCTTTGGGCTGGCTCATGTCCTGCCTGCATTGGCTCTGAGTAAATGTTAAACCCTTCGTGGGGCTGCCAAAGGGAAGAGAGTTTGAGGGGGGAGGAAGAAAGGAGTGACAGAGGCTGGATGGCATTTTCCTGGGGCTCTTGCACATCCCCAGGATACCTCTACCTGCCGGGAGGCCTTCGCGTGACTTGGAAGAGTCACTGGTTTATTGTTTCCCTTTCCAGTTAAATTTCCTTCCCTTGTCAATCCTTGATAAAAGCCTGTATGTTATGGCAGCTCTCAGGATAATGCCAAAACAGACATGTCAGCCAGCAAAAGGAAAACAAGCTGCTGATTTAAGATTGCAGTGCTCAGTACATGCTCAGCTCAGTCGCTGTACTGAAGTCCTTTCCGAACAAACCTCCTCAAACTGGGAAATTCTTGTTCTTAGAGCAGAAATTCAAATCCTGGGCAACCCTCGAGGCTGGCTGAAGTGCTAGGAGATGACTGGGGCTTGTGGGATCATGTTCCTTGTTCAGAAAGGTAAGTTCTTTATTCAGTTTGAAAATACAAATACACATTTTAGATTTGTGAAAGTAGAGAAAATAAGCACACACTGATAGGAAACAGAGCAGGCTTTATTTAAATGGAAGAGTACAATCCTCTCCGTTTCCAAATAAGGGTCACGAATGGTCCAAATAACTCTTGTAGCTTTTTGCGAATTCATCTGTAATTTTCCCATTGAATTCATGTGACAGCTACTTGTGAAGAGATGATGAAAAGTATCTGTAAACATTCTCACTTGAAATCCTTTATTCCTATGAAACTTTCAAAAAGCAATCTTTTCAAATATTCAGAAGTATTACACTTTCTAGTCGTTTCAGACAGCAGCATTTCTTACAGATGGCTGAAGTTCTGTCAGAAGGCCATATCTTAGTAACTTCTATGGAAATAAATGCTTGGAACACTGGACAATACTGTCTTTCAAAAAAACCACTTTTTCTTTTCAGCAAAGAAAAATTATACATGAACTCAGGATTTACTCAGATAGAGGGGAAATGTGTAATGATCACTACCTGAGTTGACAAACAGAGAGATGGGAGTTGGAAAAGCAGAAATCCCTTTGTGGCTAAAACAGGAGTTACCAATCAGAACAGCCCATGCTTTGTGCCACTCCTGTCAAGCCCTCCTCTTTCTGTCCCCCCACCCCGTTATGGGAAGTCAAACCCTTTTGATCCTGTGCTCAGTCATTAAAGCCAACACTCACTTGGCAATTCCTTTGTTCTTCCAGATATAATGTACTTCCTCTGGTCTAAGGCTGCAGATGATTTTCAGGGGGCACTCGTGGTTTATATACAATCCTTGAATATCTTCTAGATTTCACTCACTAACTTGTTCATTTGGTTCCTGTGGTGTTGTAAGGCTATCTCTTGTTGCAAATATATTGTGCAAATAACACTCAAGAAAGCAAAATCTTAAAAAACTTAGAGAATGTTGCCATTAAGATTGATCAAATCCCTCAAATGTGACCGTATTTCCCTCTAATACAAGTGCAAAATGAGCAAGCTTTGACCCTGAAATGGCAGCTGTGGAGCCAGTAGGGGTTACTTGTAGTTCTGATTTTCAAGGCAGCATCAGCCACTGCAATTTGAAAGGATATGAACTGACCAGAAGAAAAGTAACAAAAAGAGCAGCATTCCAACAAGCTCTTCTCAGAAATCACAACTTACATGCAAGTTGTGACTTAAATATATGTTGGGTTTCGTTAACATTGTAAAAAATCTGTTCACAGCAAGTATGAGAAGGTTTAATTATTTTTTTCCCAAGTATGCTGATAGGAAGCTGAAGACAGTTGCAAGCAGTTGGTTTTCCACCTACTGCCACGGTGGTGGAAATTTATTCTTTCACTTTGTAATCAAAGCGATCACGAGCTATCGAACTCCATTTGTCTGAAGGAGATCTCAGTGAAGCTGGACAAAGGTTTGCCCCCGATGAGCAGCAGGGTGTTGGTGCTGCTGCCGAGTTCATCCCCGGCGGTCGCGCACCCACAGTCACTTCCCTCCTCTTCACCCACAACCTGAGCGGCAGCCAGAGTTTCTCTCTCTGAAGAGGGAAACAGAGGGAGAGACTCGTCCTTTGTCAAAAGGCTCGTGTCTCTGTTTGGGTCCAGTTCTGCCTCTGAGGTGGTCTGAAATGTGCGGGAGCCCACTGGCTCCAGAGGCAAGCTGAAGGTTTTCATTTCAATGGCGTTGCTCTCCTTGCTGCCACATGCCCTGTCTGTGGGCCGCTGGCGGAAGTAGTTGCCAAAGCGAGTGTGCCTCGGGATGGGCACCAGCTGGCCATGGTCCTTCTGATCGTTCTTCCAGTGGCTGGGGGATGTATTAGTGAAATCTGAGGTAGTTTGGAAATCAACACCAATTCCTAAGATGCAGTGATACATTTTAGGAGGAAAGTTTGCAGTACTACTAAGCTTCTTCCATGTCTGTGTATGGAAATGATACTTCCAGAGGTCATCATTAGGACTGGAATTTGAAATCCCTCCACCAAAAATCAGCATAGAGTCTTTGCAGACTATTGAAGCATGACCTACCACTGGAGGAGGTCCTTGGCTAAATATAAGAGAAAGCAGCAGTTAAGAGGAGACCAACAAGAAACTTAACGCTGATTTTAGCCTCCATTTTCCTTTTGGCTCAGAAGAATGGCTGCTGAACAGCTGCATTGGGACATCAGAATTACACTGCTGCCAGCTGCATCAACGCATTGCCAATAGCTCTTCTGAGCAAGGCCAACTGGAGCCCCAGGGATGGCAGCAGCACCATATCTTGATCTGAACAATTCCTACATCCGCCAAAAGGGCACCGCCTCCCCCTCCACCTGCCTGCAGTATCAAATGATAAGATAAATTCTTTCTTTCTCTGCTCATGTAGTGTAACACATAAAACAGTTTACCTTGTTCTGATGTTGGACCAGCTGCTGCTTACAAAGTCCCACTTCCACAAGTCCTTCTGCTCACTCAGCCCCATCAGTCCTCCGAAGAGGTACATTCCAGTATGATAAACCACTGCAGAATGGCCATGCCGAGGTCCTGGACCAGTGTTGTGAGATGGGCTGGAAACACACAACCACTTTCCTGTGTCTGAAAGAAAATACTAATTTATAGATGGTTCAGATTTAGTTGAGTATTTGAGAAGGGATTTATTTCAAGAAAAAAGTAACTATTCAATTGGAGAATAAAGGTTTCTGCTCTGAGCTTATTTCAGTATGAGCTAAAAGCTTAAATTCTGACACTGAAAAAGTGCATTTAAAAAAATCGGTTTTGAAATAAACTTTTAATGAAAATGTCAGATGCTATATGACAGATGCCATGGAAATTTTATTTACAGAGCAGTTTTTCCTACGGCTTTTTCAATTCATTAACTCTGACACAGAAAGATACTTTCCTGGCTGTAAGAGGGGAAAAATCAGTCAACAAAAACTTCATTAATGTCTGTGCTTATTCTCCCTGTGAGGGAATGAAGGATGAGATAAACCCATCATTTGTTTCAAAATAATGACAAAATGGCCACCAGATAACAAAAGTTATCCATTTAAGAAGTCTCTGGGAATCATCTGGTTTGCAACACCAGATTGATGATGAATATGCTAATTAAAGCATCTCCTGAAAGGTTGGGCTCCCGACGGTCAGTCTGAGATTTGAGACTCAAAAGATGGCATTAATAGGCTGAAGTCAGGGTCTCTGCTGCTCCTGAAAGTTTTTAGTAATCCTTGAAGAATTTAGTGAATAATGAACAAAGCATTATCCCTGATTTTCCTCTAAAATTGGCAAATACTGTAAAACTTCTTCCAGTGTAATAGTCTAATTTCAGCCGGGTATTAATTGAATTGACAGAATTCATCATTAAATGCTGCCAAACAGCAGCCAAAACTAATTTACAGCATTTCTACTGATAAGAATTTTCCTAACAGGGAAGGCCATGCTCTCCTGCAGCAGTTGTTGTTTTATACTGGATCAAAACCTTATCCTAGTTTTTTAACTTACCAAAATGGAAAGTCCAAAATTCCTGCGAAATGCCTTTGATGCCAAAGTATCCCCCGAAGATGTACATGCTGGAATGGTACACTACTGCACTGTGACCTTTTCTGTTAGCTGGTGCCAAGCTCTAAAACAATTTAAGACAAAAGCCTGTTAAGTCATATCAGTAGCAATGTCTGTCTTGGAAATACACCCTTTTTTCCCCCCACAAATGACCCTGCAGTCCCAAACTTTCTCTTGAGTCCTCCACCACAGGTAACCAGAGCAGCAACTGTGTCACATCTTAATAATTTTTTGTGTGTAATTTCAAGGTGTAGAAACATTTTGAGGACAAAGTTTCAGTAGCAAAAAATGAGTGATTCTTTACATGTAGTGATATAAAACCAATCTCAGAAGACCAAGACCTAAACGCTTCCACTCAGGTTTCAATTAGAAGTGGCAGTAACTTGGTGAGTCCACGTGTTCAGACTGAAGAAATGAAAAATGCTGCAGCACTTCACATTCCAAAATGTATTAGTGTGACTGCCAATCTGTTTTCACAACCCTACTTTTAAAAGCACAGGCTTCACGTATGGTTGCAATATTCCATTTAAAATTAGTATTCTTGATAAGGATTTCAGAAAAACAGAAGCAGCAGCAGAGAAGAGGACTTAACTTCTCATATACGACTTAAAATTTAAGAGCAGTATTTTTAAACACTGTTTTGAAGAAGGAAAAAGCCTTAGTTATTGAAAGTGCAAAGAAATAAAGTATAGCCACATGTCTCTGAAGAGATGAGATTGGAACTGTTTGGGGGAACATATTTCAAAGCAATCTGTTTAATCAACAAAGCAACAGGCATTTGATTCACACATTCCCCACTTCCTGGCTCCTTACCTCCTTCTCTGCTGGTACGTTACGGCACTCTGTCCATCTTGTGGAATCTAGGGAATTGATTTAATAAAGCGCAGTTTAGTTCCTGGACCACAAGAGGACACTCCTCCAACAGTAATTTTTCAAATTACACATCTAATTTTCAAGTAAGTCTCATCCTGGCGTTTTCTACTGACAAGGCTGAAGAAATCTGCTCCCTGCTAAGACAACAGCACCAAGAGACTCGCAGGAGACACAGTTGGAATGATTTTCCTGTATCCTTACCCGATATTGAATCATAGAGGTACCATACTGTATTCCTGTTTCCTAAGGCTAAATTTCACAATGCAGAAGTAACCTGTGATTTTCAGCATTATCTGAACTTGCAGGACTCCCAGATTTCCTAATGAACGTATGGCTTCTTCTACTTATCCTTATGACAACAGCATTATTCTTTCTTGTTCTTTTTCATAGATCCCCTAAGGGTAGCACCCAAATAACAGTCAGAAATCACAGATTTGTGATCACCATGAAGGAGAGAAAATATCAGGTACCCAGCACCAGAGGTAGAATGAGAAAGCAGTGAAAGCTTGCATTACTTAAAGCTACACTTGCCAAAGGATTTTAAATAATAACTATGAAAAAGCTAGACACACAACACATTTTGAATAACTCATTCCCAGTTTTCACTGATAAATACTGTGAGTAATAAGATGCTTTCTCCTTTAAAATATGTTCTATCTGAGGCTCTCTGTTTTTCCAGCAGGTATCTCAGACTAATGGTGGAACACACAAATGAAGGATTGAAAAAACCCCATTGACTTAAGTTTACATAGTGAAGTAGCAAAAGAAGCCAGGAAACTTAAATCTTGGTCTGGTCACGAGATTTACCAGCTCAAGAAGAGCTCAGTATCTCTCTCTTTCCTCCTCCGACATCAAAATAAGCAGCCATTACTATAGGCAGGATTTCCAAAGGGAGAACACAATCAATTATGACATTGCTATTAAATTCAAATGCTGCACTGCTTTTATTAGAATACACACTTAAGACATCCCAAATGTTTGTTCTTACGAGAAGAAAACCTGTGTTATAAAATGTTGATGGTGATTACCCATCTTCTTATTTAATTATACTTGATTTTTCCTGCTCCATCTTATGTGTTTCTTCAGTAAAATTACAAAATGAGATATACTTTACTAAACTGCCTTCTTCCGTAATAAAACAAAGGGCTTGGTTTTTAAAATTCATGTAACATTAAAAAAATTAAATACTACATGAATTATTGGGTTTTATGATCAAATTGTAAACTTCAGAAGGAGGCAGGAGGAATGGAAATTCTGAGACCTTAAAATACATAAAACTTTCACATTCAATTCTGTAATTGAAGTAAGAGCTGACTTTTTGATAGCTTAACAGCCTAATTTTAGGGGGAAAATATGCACACAGTATTACACACATTACGTCTTGTAAAGCTTGGGGAAAGGCTATGCTACAAGCAGCAGAAAATAGTTTGGTTCTTACTGTTTATTAGTACCTATGGACTTGGAATGTCCCACAGAAAAAAACTGGTTACTGTGTATCATACCAATGTCATATGTCCAGAGAGGAGTTTTTGCTTGTGTGAAAGCAGAATCCACCATCCCACCAAAAATATACAGGTTGCCCTGCAAAATGAAAAATATTTGTCACTGAAAATAATTTTAAAAACAATTCCTAAATGAAAAGGCTGCTATCACCAAAATATAATTAACAGTAATGTGTATGATGATCTGTTAACAATTAAAGAGGTAATCCCAAAAAGCCACCAACTTTTAATTATGTCTTTATTCTCTCCCAGTAGGAAACCCTGATGAATATTCTGCTGTTCTAACGGGGACAGCATTCCAGAACCACTTACTTCCTTGTCAGCCTGGGACAGCTTCAAGGATGTGGATCTGGAGCTCTCTGACTCACTGCTCAGGTAATATTAGATTTTGCATGTTTATAGAAATATTTCATTGCATTGCAGCTCCCGATATCCTAAATTCTGTTTTCCCCTCACAGACAAGGCTGTAATTCTTATTTGCCTTCACTCCCCCGTCCCTCTTCTATGCAAGCTCTTAAGTGAATGTTTTTATGCCATAGCTGATCATGCAAATGAATTCAGAGCAACTGTTACAACTGTACAGTTAAGTCAAAGAATGTGCTGCCAAGGTCTTTATCTTGTATTACTGTTACATACTGAGCACTGTCTGAGGAAATTACTGTCACTTTATTCAGAAAGATTCCAAAACATTGGTACAGCTACATCCAGAACTGCACCAACACAAAAATATTTTCTGGGTGTAGTATTTTCAGTACAATAATCTATGGCATTTTATCACATTATATAGTAGGAAATAAAATGTGAGGATATGGATAATATAAATCTTGGTCTACTACCTTATAAGCCACCATTGAATGTTCTTCCAATTCTTCTGGACCATCTCCTGAGCAATCCAGCATTTCCCATTCATTTTTCGCTATAAACCAAAGCTGAAGTTAAGTGGTGCCCTCGACATAAACATTTGAGAAAAGGTGAAAAGATGAGCTTTGAATGTGGCTGTGCTGCCAGTTCAATGAGGAAAATGAAGTGGTTTGTCATCTTTCCTCTCTGTTAGTTCCGAAGAAGTTCCCAAAAGTTAAATATATGCATTTTTCTATTTAGCAAATTTAAATGTAATAGAAATTGATGTTGTTACTGCTTGTATTTTAATTGTTATTACATCAAAACTCAACAAGTCCATGATAATGAACTCCAGGAAAATTCTGGTTTATTTCAGAAACAACAACTGTACAAGTCAGACCACATATTAAGTCAAATAAAACAAAGGGTCATACTTGATAGTGCATTGTTAATGTAAACCTACAAGGTATTGTATTCATGTGTTGCCTTTGTGCTCTTTTACATGCATAAACTATTCCTGCACAAGAGAGTCAGGAAAGCTCTTTGATATCCCTTGCTAGAACCAGGATAATTTAAATGACTCAGTATTTCTGGTCAAGAAAAAAACAAAAAACAACCCCAAAGGAACTGAACTAAAATCTAAACTTTCTGAGACACTTGCAACAGGAGCGAACACATACCATCTGCCCAATGAACAAAATGCAGTTTATCCATTATTTTTATGGAGATACTTTAAATGGGAATAATCTGATAACTATGGAGTATCCCCAGTTTCACGGTGACTGGATGTAGAATCTCTTATCCTGACATACAGGTGAAGGGACCAACTCACCGATGTTGTAGCGCCAAAAATCCCTCAGACTGGTCGTGTTCCGCCCTCCATGGAGATAAACAAACCCTCTGCAGACGACACAGGCGTGTTTATATCGATCGCAGGGACAGGGCTTCTGCTGGGGGGCAGATTTCCAGCCACAGCGTTCAGTTTTTCCTTTCATGCTGACAACTAGGATCTTATCCAAGGATCAACTTGTAAAGGGCAGCCATGTCAGAGGAGGTTCCCAAAACATCAGAGACAGGGCTTAAACCCTGTTTGGTCTGCAAAAAGACAAAAAGTAATTTAAGGTTAAAAAAAAAAGAAAAAAGAAAAGTCTCTACCTTGCAATAAAATATTACCGTGTTTTCTTTTCAGTCCCATCAAAAGCAACATGACAATTTTGTCCATCTGTGATAATACACTAACTTAAGGAAAGCATCTGAAATTCTGACTCTCAGAGTCTTATATCTGTGAGGCTGGGACAGGAATATTACTGGAGCTGAAAGTTTTCCAAAGAATATCGGTGAGCTGAAGAGATAAACTCCAACACCCTAGGTTTGTGATATGGTAGAAACCAAGGCTTGGTCTTTTTTCACTACTAAAATATTTAAAACAAACATGTCCTTAAAAAAAATAATTGAAAGAGTGAATATTAGAGATAAAAGTAATGCATTAGCAGTTGTCCAGAATTTGTGTAGACTTTTATCTCTAAACCTGCTGAAATGAGGGTGGATCTGGAAAAAATGACACTAGCCCTTCCCATGCCACAAGATGTCACTGTGTTCTGTGAAGACACAAATACCAGGAAAACATTCCTCTAATAATCTGCTTCAAAAGAGTGACTATGATATATTTTAACGTAGATTATTTTACAAAGCAAACACACACAAAAAAAAATCAGCATTAGAGCAAATGCTGCGATTTGCGTTGGTAATGTCTCTGAGGAGACACATGTCACCAAATGAGGTGACAAAGTCTCCCAATTCCAAGACTCTTCCAGTGAAAGCCACATTCCAGCTGCATTGAGAACCTAGGATGGAAATAGATAGGTGAGAGTCTGTCAGTATGGACACACAGTTAACTCTTCAGTACTGCAAAGTAATGCCTGTTCTTCCGCAGTTACAGTGTTTTCCATACTTAACTTCTCCAGTTTATTGTAGGCATGTATTTAGAATCCCAGTGGATAAAGTCATAGATAAAGTCACAGCTCACCATAATGATCATGCAGCAAATCCATGCTTTTGATTGAAGACTATTTCCAGGGTAAATGTGAAAAACCTATGCCTACTTGGCACAATTATTTCTAAGTAAATTAATTTAAAAAACGCAAACAAGCAACACAGCAGAAATACCAAATTTGCCCTGGATATACAGCAGTAAAACCATTTACATCCACAGAGAACGTTCATGTCAGCTGCTGCCCATGGCCTTATAGAGCAAAGCAGTGACAAAGGCTGGAAATTTTCCCAGCAAATCCAGCAATGTCCAAGGAGGTAAAATGAAGCCCTCTTCTTCTGATCTATATGCAAGTGTTTTTACTAGACACTTTGCCACAGTGTGACTTCAGACATATGAACTGTGCCTTGAAGTTCATTGTGCAAAACTATATTTAGCCACACATATGCTAGGGAAGGCCAACATAAGCCGTTTGCCCTGTGTGTGTCTGATTTCAGGGAAGGGGGTGGAGAATACAAAGTATTTACATCTCCATCAAAAGTTGCCGTGTTATAAAAAGGAATGAGCAATGTTCTCTTGGAGTCAAAGATGAACGAGCAGTTAAATACAAAAGAAAAAAGCTATAAAATATTTCTGTTCTGTAGAACAGTTTATATGTTCATAAACATGCTGAGTAACAGCTACATAACCCTTTATTTATTTTTCTATGTACTTCTGTGATAAGCCTTCCTTTTTATTTTTCTCTTGGAATCCTGCATGTCTTCTGTTTCACTGCTGCACTGAAAGCAACATTTTTGTTTTACAGAGTTTTCAGTACTCTGCCTCTGTGCCAACATCCCTTGTTTGGAGGGGATTATATATCAAGCAGCACAACAGCATACCCCCTTCTTCAAATGTTTTCTCCTGTGTTCAAGTATTCCCTTGTTCCTGAAAGCCTGGATTTGTCCTAGGCAAATTCACAAGCTATCCCTCCCTCCATCCATAACAACGAGGCTCTCTGTTGTCCCTTCACACCACCTCCTTCCTCGAGGCTGTAGCAGATGAGCACTGGCAGATCTGCCCCCCTTTGCTGCTCCACCAGGTGTAGAGGCAAGGTGTGTATCCAAAACTCAGCTGCTCCAGTTCACAGCTGCCCTGTACAGTGGCCATTCCCACTTGGGAAGTAACTGTCAGCAAAGTGCCAACATAAAATCTGGGGGGAAAGAAGGAAGACCTTTACACCACAATCTACCTGCTTAAGTGGTAATTTATCTAATGGTAACTTTTAAGTCCAGGGCAAGTTGTACATAATTTGAGGAAAAACAAAGATTGCAGTAAAACAGGCTAATACAGAAGATAGTCATATTTCATATTAATATGAAATTAATGTATCTGAGTTCATTTATCATCCAATTTATCTCTGAAATTTATCATTTGTAAGACTGGAATGTATTCAGCGACAAAAAGATGCTGGAAATCTCTTGCAGCATTTTTTGGCAAGATTAACTACTCAAGTTTTGTTATTCTTTTTTTATGCAAACCAGTATTGTAAGCTATTACAGTAAAAACTGAAGTCTATTCTTTGTATTTTCTCTGAAAGGATACAAAGATGGGCAACGTTTACCAACGTGTGCATTTCTCATTTCCAGGGGAATTAGCAGCTATGAAGTAGTGACACATTACAGGTGTGTAAGTCCATAATGCTTTCTGGCATGAAATTGAAAAGGGAAAAGCAGCTGAAGTCATGAAACACAGATTCTCTCCCTAACTCTGCCAAGCTTCTGTGTAACCACAGCCAATTCATTTACTTCCACAGCTAAATGGGGACGGTCACTTCCTTAGTACAGCACTTCACATTTGCTGATGCAGTGCTGTGTGACAGTGCCAAGGTATTACTATTATTGATATAATTTACTGTGAAAAAGGTGATAGGTTATTAATACTTTACAAAAGTAAAATCGCCTTGCCCCTTGAGGGATTTTTTCCTCAGCTATAAAGCATTATCCCTCTTCCTACGTATTTGTGCCTGTTATTCTTCCTACAAACCTTGCCTTCTATTACACAAACATTCAGAGAAGAAGACAGCCCTGATTTCCTATAGTAGAGTAGCAACAAAATCCTGTCTAGCTGTTTATCTACCCCAGCTGAACTCTGTGTAAGGCAGGAATGCTGGATGGGGTAACAAAAGGCCGATCTGGGATGAACTGAACGTGTGTCTCCTCCCAGTCACACCTTCTAAGCATCAACTAACCCTTGGGAATCATGGCCATTTACTCTCAGCTGAAGCATTCTTGGAAGCAGACCTACACTCACTAACACTCAGTTAACAAACTGCTTCATTTCAGAGTTGGGGAAAAAAACCCACGAAGTCAATCATGAATCTTGCCTTTCATCACTGGTATTTTAAAATGCAAACGTGACTCCTGGACTGCCTTTCTATAGAACCAGGCTCACCAGAGTTCGTCTACTGTCAACCTTAACAGTGCCATTTCCAAAAGAAAATTGCTACTCTTCTGAGAACAATGTCACCAGGGATGTCCTCTGTGTCATGCAACACTGACCTCAGCTTCAACTTGCTACAAAACCAGTTATCCAATAGGAAGCTCTAACTTCAGCAGAATTAAAAAAAAATATATACAAAAAGACAACTCAGAACATTTTTATCCAACTCGTTTTTTTCCCCGAAACAGCTGTAGCACACACAAAAATGTCTGCTGCTCTCCAAACTCTTCTGCCATTTCATTCTAAAAATAGCTCCTGTGCAATCAATCCCAATTGTTAAAGGGCTGGAGGAGCTGTGAGTCGAGGGCCTGGAGAGCTGCAATTAGCACAGTAACTATAGCACTGAGTGCGTATCAATTAATGGTGCCCCACTACTGTTTCATAATACAAATAATTCAGGAAATGTAGCAAGACAGGAATTACATCAGGAAATGTAGTTTATATGATCATTATATAATTATTTATATTTCTGTAAGATGTGTTTTCTCAGACAAATTATTTATTTATTTAAAGTATTGCTTAAATAGATCTTCATTAAAGCTTTTTTTCTGCCTCAGCCCCCTGATTCATTTCCATCTGTTTTCAATATACTCAGAAAAGTTTCATTTTTAAAATGATTGAGCCTTTTGAAATATAATGAGATAAGAAACCACTCATATTGGGGCGGGGAAAAAAAAGGAAATCTTGTTCTGTTTTGGGGATTTTTTGTTAATGACCCAGTTTTCTGAACTGAAGCCTTGAACCTCTCCATGCATTTTCTTACTGGGCAACTTGCTGTTTTACTGCTCTTCAAAAACAATAACAGATCTTCCTGTTTGTACTTATCATAGAAACCCTTCCTGTGGTGCTTTTATTGTAATGCTTGTTCCATTAGGACTGCCTGCATGAATGAGGAAACTTTGACTGAGGACTTGCAAGGCAGTTACAAAGTTTTAAAAACACACCCAACTTGTTTAGAATAGTTTAAAAAATCCAGGCTTTTTTTCAGTATATCACATTTACTTGCAATGCTTTTACTATATGTGTGATAAATTTTAGTATCCTCAGGTTTGCTATTTTATTATTTCCTAAACTCAAGATGCTATGAACTGTTTCTAGTCTGGGGTTTTTTGGTTTGGGTTTGTTTTGTTTTGTTTGTTTTTTTTTTTCAAAATATAGGAACTAATTTTCAGAGAAGCTCAGCTTTAGAGTTTCAACCTAGAAGTCCGAATGGCTCTAAGACCATAGGGTATCTGTAATATTTCTGTATTATTAGGATTCTGAATTGAAATAAGGGCCTGGCTTTGCTCTGTGTTGTAAAAAAATGCAGTTACTACATGTCTGAGCTTACAGCTGAAGCACTGAAGACAAAAGGAAGGAGATGGAAAGCAGTACTGCTCCTTACAGGGAGAAGCTGAAGGACAGAAAGAGGGTTTGTAAAATAACAAATCAAAGCAGGGGACACGGCTCCATCCTGATTTCAGGGTTCAGAAGAATTACAGTTACTTTCAAGTAAAACAGTAACAACCCTGCTGTCTGTTTAAAGCTTAGAGTGGAGATATTAAAAATTTACAGAAAAACTGTGAGGCATTTATGTTGAATAACTCTAAGTTGAATTTTATCAAGTTTAAGGTAGTATTCGCAAACATTATCTAGTGCTTCAAAATGCTTTTTGAAGTGAGCAGGTATTTTAAAGGGCGTGACTCTTCTGAAACAGCCACACATAATTACAGTTTCTATATGCTGTAAGCCTCTGTATGTAACTGCTACTTCTGGAGTCCTGCCTAGGGCACGGGCATCTTCACTGCAAAACAGACAAGGGCATCACAGATCTCGCCCTGAGAAAAGCTCACTGCCTGTTTCTGGAGCTCTGCAGGCAAGGTACTGCATTTCTTTAATTCAGATCACATTAATCTTAAAGCTCTAATTTTAAAAGTTCATAATAAATTTATATGTTTGCATATCATTCCAAAATTAAATTTTGCAAATTGACATTGCTAATATATTGTCTTTTGGGTTTTTTCTAGAAGCTTTCACCCAGAAAAGAAAATCTTTTGCAGTCAGCAGTGCTGTGTAGCACTACTTCATCTCTACTACCAAGTGAGTTCTTTAGTAGTAATAAATTAACATATTAAATAAAGAAGTATAAATATATCCAGTTGTATTTTCTATGTGCTAGGTATATTTCTAATTTTTAATGAAACAAATACAAAAATACAAACTTGGAGCAATACAGTAAATATTTCATCTATTTCCCAAATATGGTGGAGGAGGTAGTAACTGGAAAAAAGAAATTCAATGTTTAAAATATTTCTGGGATTGTTACATTTTTATATACACCTGTAGTATATGAATCAGAAAATTACCTTTGCCACAGTATTGAAATATATTTTATGGTACAGACAAAAATAGATACATCTATACCACCTTAATTTCCTTAGTAACTTAAAATTTCCGTTGTTGGTGAGTTTGGTTTGTTTGTTTTGTTTCATTTTTTAGAATGAGGCTTTTTAATAAATAAAAATCAGAATATATAGTTTTGATTAATAGATCTCCTTAGGTAATCTGTTAATTATGATTTCCAGCACTGCAATAATCATTTGACTGCAATTCAATTTTGAATGCAGTTTCTGAGAAAGAGCTTCCCTAAATACACATCCATAGGTGGCACAAGTATAGCATGTTATGGATATATAAATCCAGGGCACCAGCCATGCCTGATCAAAAGTTCATGCTCATAATCAAAGACTGTATGGGGGGGGTTGGTCCTTATTAGAATATTTACTTCAGGAATCTAATCTGCTTTTCTGATCTTATTTAGGATCCTGTTTAGGACCCTCCATCCATAGGCAGAACTCAGTCTCTGTTGTGGTCTTGCCACATAGCTGGGACGGACACCCTGACTGTCAAGTGTTCCTGCAGGAAGACGGCTCTTCAGGAGTTACTGGAGACAAACAGGTGATTTTTCATGCTCTAGATATGACAGAGGGAGGAAATACAGTTCCTGGTTCTCACATTTTAAGATAAAAGAAATAAGAAACTCCTGCCACGATCATAGCACAGTCTCAAGATGTATTTGGCCTTTTACCCTTTCCTTGGAAGTAATTTGTCCTGTCACCACTGGAACAGGTCATTTCAATACAGGGGTCATCACCCCTTCCCCTGGAAATAGCAGCTTTCAATGTTCCTAGAAGGCATCATTTGGGGCTTTCACAAAAACTAACCAGCTGGGTTCTTTCAAGATCCAGTAGGCAGATGCCCTGGAGATCGAATGTAATAAATCTGTCCTTAGGTGTGACTGAATGCATCTTCTTGACAGCTTGTGACCTGCTGCTGAAACAACTTCAAAATACTTTATTTCCTAAGGGAGGCTCTACTCATAGTAATGCACAATATTTTCTAGGTTAGGAAGAAAGACTCTGGTTGACAAAAGGAATCAGTGGCTGCCCAGCCTGCCTTCTCTCCTCAGGCACAAATTAGGATATTAGAGTATATACTTTACAGCTGAGAGCATATCAGTGAAAAGCTATTATCTTCCATTAAAAGCAAAAAGTCTGCACTGAATTTTACTTATTTGTTCTTTCTATTCCCTGACTGAGGAAAAGAAGCATCTAATAAAACATTCACCCACACTTAAAACTTAATGCCACACTTCATGGAAGATAAACATTTGTGTTTTTCTTGTCCCTGAGACATTTTGCCCTTAGACAAACATGTATCAATGAGATAGAGAAGACAAACAAGGTTATGAGAATAGCAGAAGCTGTAGCTTGAAGAAATATGAAGGAGGAAAGAGAGGGCAATAAGAATAATAAAATGTTCCAGCTGGCAAATATTAAAACATCCAGATATCATGTTACAATCAGTATGAATTTAGATTACACTGTATGGAAGAAGTCATGAGAGACTTGTGTGAGAAAGACTCAGATGGCACAACTGGAATGACTGTCAGTCATGACTGGAGGAAAAGCTGAGTACAAAAAGATCTTTTATAGGGAAGATGAATTTACACAGTCAGGTGAAAGATGGTTGCATAAAAACAGATGATACAATTGCATAGCTGGAATAGATTGCATAGAGAGGCATAGCTGGATTTTAGTTTGGCAAGGAAAACAAAGGTGTCAGTGGACAAACAGCAATAATAACCGTGATGGCTCACAATAACCTTGATGCCAACAGTTACTGGGCTACACCAGCAAAAGGAAAAAAACCAAACCCACATAATTTCAATATATAAAGGAGACAGAAAGCATATGAGTAACTTTACACATACACGTTGTCGCTCCAAATTCAAATGGAATTACTCATGTGAATAAAACCAGTGATATGCATGAGGCTGAACAATGTAGCCTAGATACCAGAGCAAAAGAAGGACCAACTCTTTTGTCAGAAGCCTGAAAAAATGTTTTGCAAGCTGTGTTCATATTCAGACTCCAAATGACAGGGTCCATTTTGGACTGGAGTCTGGCATTCTGAAAAATTCTCACTCCCAGATGACATGGTCCAGTATTCATCCCAAGCCAGATGCACATTGGCTTGGGTTTTGGATGGTTGCATTTCTTTGTTTGTCTTTTGCTCGGTAGAAGGCATTTTGTGCTTTATGCTCGTTGATTGTAGAAAAGGGAATGAGCAAAAGCAGGGTGGTGAATCTCCTAGACTGGAAGCAAGGAAAAGAGCTCTGGCTGTCCCTACCACGGACCTCCTGCGCAGCACCGGGGAAGTCGCAGGTCCCTCTCCCCAGCGGTGTCGTGGCTGCTGAGCGCTGACGCCGCTTCCTCCCTTTCATGCGCTTTGTTTCCTTTCGTACCTTAGGATGGAAACGACTTTGTGCCCAGCTGCGCACAGCTGTGCCCCTGCCCCGCTGCACGGCAGTGCCGCTGTGTGCACTGGCGGGCTGTCTCGGTGCTCCCTGGGATGCTGGGCGTGCATGGATGCTCTCAGAGCCCTCACCGCCTTTCCCCTGCTCCTCCGGGCGGAGCTCCGGCCGCCCGGGCGCTGCTGCTGCTCCTCGGCGGGCACCGGGCGGGCTCTGAATGCTGCGGGGGCCACCGGGGCCACCGCCCGCGGGCAAGGCCTCGCCGCCCTCGCCTCTGATCCTCTGCTCCCCACCACGGCTGGGCTCGTCCTGACAGGGACGTGCGGAAGGGGAAGAAAAGAAAGAAAAACAGAATCCCGTGAGCTGGCGTGCGGCCGGGAGCGCACCCAGCCCGCGGCCGCCCCTCGGCTCTGCCCGCACAGGGCACCCCCCGCCCCAGGCGCTCAGCCCACCCCGGGGGCGAGGGGGGATCCCCGGCGGCGGGCCCTCCGCCCCGCGGGTCCGGGAGCCCCCGGCAATGACCCCCCTCCCCGGGCTCACCCTCCCCGGGCTCACCGTCCCCTCTCGCGGGCGGCGGGGCCGGCGGGGGCGCGGCCGCTGCCCGGAGCCTGCGCGGCGCTGGGGCGGCTCGGGCGGTGTTGGGGCGGCTCGGGCGGTGATGCTGCCGCGGGTCCCGCGGGCGGGGACGCGCTCGGGGCTGGGACACGGCCGGACCTGCCCGGCGGCGGGTCCCCGGCGGGGGAGGCTGTGCCCGGGAGGCCTGGGGTCCTGCGGGCTCTGTGCCTTGCCAGGAGGAATGTGCCGTGGTCGTTCACTGCCCTTTTAGTCAAGAGCGTATAAAATCTCGTTTCTGGCCTGAATGCAGCCGGAAACAAACATATATTTATATATATAACATATATATATATATAAATATTTTTTTTGTCGGCGGTGGGAAGGGG
This sequence comes from Pipra filicauda, assembly GCF_003945595.2. Classification (NCBI taxonomy): domain Eukaryota; kingdom Metazoa; phylum Chordata; class Aves; order Passeriformes; family Pipridae; genus Pipra; species Pipra filicauda. The sequence continues at coordinate 703,910 of NW_024103541.1, forward strand.
GAGCACGGGCAGTGGTATTTGTTTGTGCGCTCCGTTCCAAGCCCTTTTAAGTCAGCGTTTAGCCCAAAGATCCCTCTGCATGCTTTTCTGAGCTCCAGCCCCACCACTTGCTTGGACTTGTGTCCTTGGCTTTCTGCTCGGCTGCTTCAGCTACCACCGGCTCACTTTTTTCCCCGTTTCTCCTTTACAGGTACATAAGGTTTCATAAAACAGGAATGAAACTCCCCCACCCACGTGTGCCTCTATTTTCCATGTTGACATGTTTCTCTGCTTTGGGGCAGAGGCTACTACTTCTTCCTTAGTATTGCTCCTAAAAAAAAGAACGAATGTAATTGCTTTTTCAAGTAACTGTGGGTGGAGGCCAACAGATAGACCCAGTCCATAGCAATGCAAAGCATGTGGCCTGCACTATGTGAATAATACAAATACATTTGGGGTTAGTATATTATGTATAATATATCCAAGTGTGGTAGCAATATGTGCTTCTGAATTTTTCATGCTTAGACTCAGGCGTTATTTAGAGGTCAGTCCAGAGCTACAGTGCAGTACTTTCTCCAGACCCTCTTAATTGCATTCTCCTAGGAATTCAAGAAAAAACCAAACAAACAACAAAACCAAAACCCCAAAACAAACCCACACATATTTCATAAAAAGAACTCTGAGATCATTAGCTAACATTTGGAAGTCCCTCAAATTAACATGCGTGAAGGACTGTGGCCAAACTCCCACTGGCTCCCATAAAAGCAGTAATCAGTCCTTCAAGCAAGATTCTCCACGAAATAACACCCAGAAGCCCCTGCAGAAAGGATTGCCAATCTCACCATCTGACTAGATTAAAAACAGCAGTAACAATGTGATAATTGACAGGAGAAACTTCCCTGACAAGGAATGAATCAGTGTTTATTTTTAGCCTTTCCCCCAAATGCTTTATTTAAACGAAAGATTAACTAATTATTTCCGTTGTTGTATTGTCCACACTAGAAATAGGAGGTGGCAGATCTTTAGTATCTGCAGAGAGCACTTTGTTTTGACTCTTCCTTTGAAAGGGTGAGATTATGCCTGTTGTCCTTTCATTTCTAGTCCGATCAAATATGAAAATTGTCAAGGTTTCACTAAATTAAACACCCCTCAATCAATATTTTTTATTTCCGAAATAGCAAGCCTCAAAAAAAGGTGTCAGAAAATGTAAATTGTGATTGTCTCTGAATCCCACCTTTGCTCCAAAGCTTCCCTTGGACAACAAATCAGTATTAATCCTATCACTTCAACTGCCCACTGCAGCCTTTTGCAATGACAGAGCACTCCCATTCCAAGAAGATAAGGCTACTCTACCTGTGCACAGGAGCCAGCAATAAAATTTTATCTAGAAGGCAGCAGCTTACCCAAGAAAAGACTGGCTAAAGATTTGTCCTGTTTTATGGGACAAATGTGAGGGCACGTATCAATCCCAAAGACACCAAGTACTACCTATGTTTCTGGTAATAGGATTTTGGATTCTGCTTTGTTTTGAAGCTTTGTTTTGAAACAATTTTTCTTAATTGTTTTTTCTTCTTATTTTTTTTTCAATTTTTTTCTTAAATTTTGAATGAATTGCTGATTGCAGCATTGGTTTCATTAGCAGAAAATTAATCAAACTACTTCAAAAATGTCTTAGGGCACTGTTTTGTTTTTGGCTTACCTACTGTGGAACTAAGACACATAAAAGACTCATTGTTTCATATTAATTTCAGTCCTTAACAATGAGTCTCATTTTCAGCATTTGAGTATTTATCCTTCAATGCAAGATATTTTTGTTTAATTTCTTTTCTACGCTTCTTAATAATTCAGGTAGTTTTGGATATGACTACTTAGGCTAGACCAATTCTAGGTGAAATAATTTATTTGTACCATTTTAGTGTATACTTGGTCATTCTTGAGCAGAGTGAAATGTGAAGTAGAACGTGGTCATAGAAATAATGGGAAATTGTCAGTTTCTTTACGTGCAGCCCCCTGGTCTCTTACAGAAGTTAGAGCGAGAAACCGCAGTGTTGTATTGCTCTAGGAGAAGCCTGGACCTTCAGCATCTCATCTCACATGCTAGTGCAAGAGATGCATCAAAATGGAACTGTACCTAGAAATTAAAGTATCAATTTTCCTGTTTCTGCAGCTCCTGAAGAAACATGGCAGAAATGGCCGTTCACTGAGATGAGCTTGGCCTTGCAAGTGTTGACTGCAATGGTGCCTCTACAACCCCAGATAACTTAATTTCTATTTAGAAGTAAGATGCATGTAGAACACCAACGGGAACATTGTATGAAATGATGTAATCTGAGGGCAATCAGGCCGAACAGACCCATGAATCATTCATAGTTGTTCATACACATCCGCATTGCAAGAGTAAGTTAACTGCAAAGGAAAACACTACAGATGGGGGGAGGGTAAGACAGAGAATAAGGTGGATCAGTACAATCAGCCTGGGGTTTTACACGAGGTTTTAACCAGAATTTATTTTATTGGCTACAGACCAAGTAAAAAAAATAAGGGTTTAGGGCAGAATTTGAGCTTTTAAATCTAAAACAGAGATGGAAAACCCCCAGTGAGCTGTGTTTAACCTTGCATCATGCCTAGATTCCCAAACCACCTTTCCTATCTTCTAATAGGCTATACTCTGCTGCGTAGAGCCTCTCTGTGTGCCTAGGTCTGCACCAGTTCAACAGGACTAAGCAGCTTGGCACTCTTTCATATCCTAACTCAATCAGGAACTAAAAACTTAGTGTGGTCTCCATTCAGGTCTCCAGAGTGGCTCAGTTCAAGGGGTAATCCTCAAACCCCTCTAATGGATGCCAGTCAGACTGAGTCTTCACAACTGCTACTGTACCCATTCCCTCTAAAAGACAGTTTTATGATCTACTAGAGCAGGTAAAGCATTTATGCAGGAAGTGGAAGGTCTGAGTTCAGGGCCTGTTCTTTGCAGATCAAAGATATCTGTAGTCACATTGATGTCTGGGTGCATAAGTATTCACATGAAACCAGCCTCAAAGCTTGATCACTCGCGCTCTCAGCTCCGTCCCCTGCCCAGGGCACTCCAGAGCAGGTGGTGAAGCTCTGTACAAGGATGCTTAAATTAGTGTTGGTGTGTTCCTCTCAGATCTGACTAACGCTGCACCATCAGAGAGGGCTGAGGAGCAGCAGAGTGTTTTAGCTGAGCTGCAGCCCTACAATGGTGGTGTGTATTGAGTGTAGCTGTGCCAGGGGCCGCCCCCTTCAGCATGTTCTTGCTCTTAAGGAAGCAACCATCTACATTCATTGTCTAAACTATTTCAATATGGAAAACTGGTTAAAAAAAAAAAAAAAAGAAGAGAGATAAGTTATGAATTTTAAACAGAAACGTTCCTCTCAGCCCAGCAATAGCTATCTGGAGTTTGGATCTGAAGCTATCAGACTGGGAGGTAAAACCAGTACCGGCTGCTGGTCAACTGTCCGGGAATGCTTTCAGTAAATACAGGTTTGGGAATTACCGCTGGATGGCAATCTTGTGCCACAGAGGATGTAACCACATGTGATTTTATTTGGCTGCAAACACTGACATTTTTTAAAGACCAGGAACCAAGTCCACTTCTTCCGAATACCATCATAAATTTAGAGTGAATTCAAGTAAGGCATTCTGTTTAATTTAGAGTTGCACCAGCATAACTGGGACAAGAATATGAACCAGATGTTAAGAAGTGTTATTTTGACTGTTAATTCTATCGATAAAGTTCTGAACAATTTATGAAACTTAAATACAAGGAGCAAGCACAGAGGCTGTAGCCACGAAAGACCAAGAGCACCGAGCTTCAATTCTTCTGTGTTGTTACAGTCCACACTAAATTCTAAAAATTGACCTTTAGTGCCTTGTCGTACACCAGTGATTTTACCCTTAAGGCTGCTGTATTATACACACTATTCTTTAAAGATACAAGTAAGTTCTACTATGACTGGCTGTAAAACAGGAAGTTACCTTAATTTCAAAAGTCAACATTTGAAGTCTTTGTTTTAAGGTTTCCAGTCTATATATTTCAAATGTTCGGTTTCAGTAATTTCTAATCACAAATATTATGCATTTATTTTGAAATGTTTGAAAGATGCCTCAATTCTTTTCACATAGAATAATCCTTCTGTGAAACTCAACTTTTTTTTCAGAAAGTATTTAGGTTTTTTGAGAAGGAATCAATCTTGGACTAAATCTGCATTTTAAAAAGTGTTGATTATCTTAGCTCCCTAGTGGAATAGCATACTATTCACAATAACTCTTTATTAAAGACAACCCGTTTGGCTTAACGTTCTGTACAGGTGTTGTGTATCAATGTGGTGTATGGGAGAGTACCAGGAAATTTCTGCAACTGCATTTGAACATCAGGGAAATATCTTCATTAAATTTGTGCTTCTACTCCTTTTCTGTTGGCATAGATGGTGACACCTGTCTACCATAAAGATCTTCAGTTCTTCCAACCCCAAAACTGTACAGTACTCTAAATGTTAGGAATATCTAATAAGTTCAAGAACTCCTCCAGCAAAGTTGTCTTGTCCACCTTCACTTTCACCAAAATTATCAAGGGAACTAGTAGTCAATTTAAGCTGAGGCATTTTCTATTTTGGGACTGGTAGCATATCTCTGGTTTCAGCCAGGGAAGGAAATGCTCAGAACGTTTTATCACAGCCAGCTCTTGTGATTTACTTGGCATATATGGAAGAAGGAAATTGTGTAAATATGGGCTAAAGCTTTTTCTTGGGAAATTCGCAGTTCCATGGACTTGGGATTTTTAATGTATATTTGTGGTTATCACTTGTATGCTGTCACTTCAGTTCTCTTTTTGTATATGAAAATAATATCCTACTAATTCTGTGATGCTTGACAGAAGAGTTTCTGTACATGTGCTAAATGCACTCAGAGGCAGACCTGGCAGGCTCAGGGTGAGAATGTTTCAGCCCACTTTTCCTTCCCTCCCTGGTTTTGGCTTATTCTGAGGGTCATCATGGCCCTACCATAACTTGGTCACCCAGGGAAGATGCTCTAAATTAAGCATTGACTGTAATGGCTGAATAACACAGTAACCTGAATCTATTCAGAGAATAGGATGGAAACTATTGTCTTCCCACATTTCTGCCCTTCCATCTTTATTCTGGGACTTACAGGATTCACAGCTGACAGGATGGTCTGCAATTACCCTGTAAAGAACCTGAGTCTCCACCACATTTTATGTACTGTTGCCATTCACTGAATAGCTGGTAATTAACTTAATTTTTAAAATCTATTTTATGGCAACACCCCAGGGCTATGTTCTTATTTGTGGTTTCTGTGTACCAGCTATTGCAGATATTGGTAGTTGGAGGAGAGCGTAGAAGCTCTAGGTAGCACAAGTGGAGAAGTGGGATCCAGGGAAATTGAGGGATTTGCCCAAGGAAACACTCTTAAGTTTGTGGCAGTGTTAATATACCTGATCTGATTATCTAAGTCTTGTAGGCACAAGTGCACGTTCTGGTACATGTATCAGCCACAGAAATGCTAAACTGGAGAAGTTAATTTGGAAAAATGAAAGGAGGTGGGGGGAAAAAAGAAAATAAAAGTCATGCTTGGCACTACTTGAAGACTTGCAAGAAATTTCCATTTTCCCATTCTTAGAATGCTTTGGAAATACATAAGGCCTTGGGATCTGTATTTTAAAATGTTGCTTCAAAATGGAATAGTATCTGTTGAATGTAGCCAAGAAACATCTGTTTTTCCGTTCCTGGAACCCGGAGCTGAGGCAGCCGTTTTCCTGTCAGCTCTGCTGTGGAGCGAAATTGGTTCAATAGGTCATTCTGTTCTCTCCATTTCATAGTTCTCAGTTTCCTGTTAAAAAGATGGCAAACAACACAAGTAAGCAGGAAAGGAAAGGAGATTCTGTGTAATGTGTGTATTAGCCTGTGAAAAAAAAAAATCCATTTAGCTTCAAACTGAGTGAGGTAACTGGTGAGAGCAGAGCTATTAAGCATTAGAAAGAACACCAGGGACTGTATGGAACTGCAAGATTTATTAGCCCTCAAATGCCCCCAAGATTTTTTAGCCCCAAAATGGTTTACCTTTCATCAGTGGAAATAATAATCTGATACAAATCCCACTGAAGACAATGGGAATGTCACATTGATGGCCACCGGCCTCTGGATTTGACCGTCTGTGGTAGATGGCCTGGTAGAAACTGGTCGCCGGTACACAATATATTAATTGCAAGACTTGTAAATTATGACCTGAGCAGCTCCAGATTGGATTCACTAACTGAGGGCCAGCAGTGGTTGTATATATTGTCTTTTCAACCACCTTTCACTCAGGTGGAGTCAATCTGAGGACAGCTCGGGGGGAGAACCAGAGGAAGAATTCAAAGGTCTCATGTAGAGAAGACCATAAGCATATTGTGTAGGTTTCAGTTTTTGCATTCCCAGCCCTCCATGCTTTGACAAAGCTTTGGACAAACAAATACATTCTTGAGAACTGCGTAATCTTTTTCCTTTCATCTTATAAGAACAGGATGAAGATTCATAAAGGCATTTAGCTGCTTATGCTCCCCCTGAAATCATCAGGCATTAAAAGCATAAATAACATTGAGAGCATGCCCCATGATCTGATATTTAATAAGCAATGAAAATCTGTATTATTCAGTCAGTGGCATTAAAAATAGGAAACCAGTACACTGAGGTGGCAGAACCCTCAGCATGTTTCCTTACTGAAGAATGGCAGCATCCCTGTTTGAAAAACTGCTGGAAAAAGACCTGCTGTGACCTTCTGTCATGAACATTTTGGTGACATAAAAAAAAGCCAATGGGCATTTGAGTCCTATTTCTTATGCAGATATAATTTGCCATCAGTCACATGACTTAAAAAGCAAAACTAATCTGGAGGAAGGATTTCTTCATTTTTTTTCCTTTGATGTGACCTTTCCACTCCATGAATTTAAAATAGCAAGGAAGTGAGTCCTAATCTGAGAAAGAGTTTGCAAAAGAGAATTGGAGATGCAGCACTTTCTGTGGCAGGGTCTTGCAAAGTGCTGATGGTATAAATTAACTAATGGAGGTCAGGAAATTTGCAAAAGGCAGATAGGATGCAGGAAGGGAAGAGGGAGTTGTGCAAGTCACAGACAGTTGCAAGCAGTTTCCTGACACTATTTACTTGGTAAAACATTTTGTTTCCTCCAGAGAAGTGTTTGACTTTGCTTTCATCATCACCTGTGTAAGTCAAATGTCATTATTCATGTAATCTCTGGCTTACACTGCCCAACATTCCCAGTCTGATACTGAAGTGACCATTCCCTGGCTGGTCTGTAATTATCCAAATCCATGTGGTGATAAGGTCCATCCATGCCCCAAATATACTACAGTCAAATCCATGCTTTCATAAAGTAAGATCTACTCTGACTGCCAAGAGAGACTGTGCCATTTTACTTCACGAATGGCAAAAAAAGTCAGTAATAACATATGTATATGGAAAATGCAGTTGTCAATGCATAGTTGGAAAAGGAATGATGTAATTTACTCTCTGATCCCTGGATTTGTAGCCTATTTTCCTCAATGCCATCTTCATCTGCTTTCTTCAGTCTCATCTGATTTTTGTATTTTCCATATATGCACTCATTGTACCAGGGGAGGTTCAGGTTGAATATTTTAAAAAATGTCTTCCCTGAAAGAGTGGATATGTTGGAACAGGCTGCCCAGGAAAGGTTTGGAGTCACCATCCCTGGAAGTGTTCAAAAAACAAGTAGACATAGCAGTAAACAATACAGTTCAGTGGGCATGGTGGTTCTGGTTTGAAGGATGGACTTGATGATCTTGGAGGTCTTTTCTAACCTTGATGACTGTGATTTGTCTAAACACAGTTACATTTGTTATGGGTTTGGCACACCAGTATTTGGAATTGCCTTGATTTACAGGATTACACTCAAAGGACCAGCACCTATTACAGAAAATCCCTGCATGCTGTGAACACAAACGTGCTTCTGCACTGCTTAAATTGCACCTTAATCCTGCTGTTTCCTCCTGGATTGTCTACTACCTGGAGCTTTACATAGGAACGAGGGACATCTAGTGGCTTAATAGAACATAGCTAAGGAAAATGTTCTGCCCAAGGTACGTTGTTGTCCAGAGTTCAGTGAAGATTAAACTAAATTAAAGACTTTCTCAGTGGTTGAAATGTAATTTAAATATATGTAATTGCTTTAAATAAGAGTCAATCTGCAATGAATTCTACTTTTGTATTTCTGTCTTCTTGTGAAAAGGTGAGCTGACTTTGAAACTTGCACAAGTTAATATGTATTTGGTACCTAATTTCAGGGGGACAGAACACCCTCTTTCATTAGAAGCTGAAGTACAGGACAGATGCATAAAAACCAGAAGCAAATCACACCACACATCCCTAAACATTTTTCTCCCCCAAATGAACACATTTATTTTATGCATGGCAATTCAGGATATGATTAATTACACTAGATGATACCTGGTAGATTACAAAGAGAAGGAATAACTGTGCAGAGCAGTTATATGGAGCCTTTTCTTTCTCTGCAATGTGTTTCCTATTTTAATACTTAAATAATGAGTTTCTTTAACAATTAACCCACTCTGAGTCATGTTTTCCTCTCTCCCCTTTGTTCTTATCCTAACCAATAACTGCTTGTCACCGTAATAGCTTTTATTACGAAAGATGAGACGCACATAAGAGAAACGAAAATATCTGCACTGAATTATATGCTGGCTTTGTGTTGTGAGCCCATGTTTGTATGAGGTTTGCCATTCTGTCTTTTTCTGGCACGTACTGAAACTCTGGATGGACTAAGACTGTTATACTGCTCAGACCAGGGACAGTGCTTGGCCTCTCAACACGCAATAACTAAAGTTGAGAGACCAACATCAGGCAATCAAGAGTTGTTATCTCTGAATGTCTCTCATTCCTGTCCTAACTCCACAAAACAACAAATTCAAGAGCTGGAGTATTTTGGCTGGAGCATATGACTAAAGAAGGCAGCTTACATATAAAGAGGGAGGCTTCTCTGCAAATGAGAGAAAACCATTGCCAAATATTAAGACAGATAATCTGGAGAGAGCAACAGGAGGCATTCTGTCTCACCTGAGATGCTGATAAAACCTGGAAGCCACAGGAGTGAGATTAGACTGAGAAAAGACTATTCACTTGTTATTTTGCAAAGATGTGTATCTGGGGAGGGTTTTTTTAAGAATAAGAAGTGATGATAAAGAAAATGTTTGTCTAGCTGAGTGGATTTTGTCTTGCATTTCCTTTCTGAACAGACTAAACTAGAAGCTTGTAGGCCTTGCTGAAGCTGAGGAAATCATGAATAAACCAGCACAGGCCTCTCCCAGTCTGACACCCCACTTCAAGCTCCATATGGAGACCCTCTGAAGACCCTATTCCAGGGTTCAGAAAGGGATTCTTGGCCTGTGTGTGTGCCATTAAAATGAGATAGGAAGAGTTATTTAAACACCACTCAGGTTGCATTAGGAGCTTGGAACACAGAGACTGGGTCCAGTGGTTTGGGCTGATGTTGGGGGGGGTTGAATTTACAGAGGTTGATGAAACAAGGTACACTGGAAGCAGGAACTTTATTAATGTCCTGTAATTAATGAGTAGTGAACACAGTGAGTGGATCATTAAGATTAATTAAAATACTTCTTTATAGAGAAGTATTAGCAGCCTTTATTTATGTGATAGAGTTTAAAGGTTTTAAACTCCTGAAGTTTTAGGTGCACTAGCAGGCACAAAGTTATGTTGTTGTGATCCTGTTTAGATTGTTCATTGTAGAGAGAAGTTGCCACAATGAGAGCTTGCAAAGGATGCTTCTGTTTGGACCTTTTCTGAAGGCTACATTTAGGAGGTGAATATAGATATACCAAAAGCCTGTTGCTGGAAACATTCAAACTGGATTTACCAGTATGAGGAAAAAATGAGCTGAAGTTGGTTTAGCTGGCAAATAATCAAGTATCTCTATTTCAGAAACTTTTGGGAAGGAATGGCAAAGCCAAAGTACAGCTGCCCAAATGAACTACCCTGATGCAAGTGTGGTCAATGACCAGAATGAAGAAAAAGAGGCAGACTGGCTTTTTAACAAATATTTATTAAATATAGAAGGTAATGACTTCTTGCTTTTCTACTTACCTTTGCCACTGTGAGGTTCTGGTTACCACATTACCACTTTACCGATTAATAGGGCAGTACAAAATGAACCTGAAGTTACATGAGGTTTAGACTGAATAATTTCTCTTGTGAAAAGATCTAGGAAAAATTAACAATCCTGTTACACTCGAGATTAAGCGACAAGAGTGCGTTGAGGAAAGGCTGGAATATGCCTTGCTCAAACTGTGAGCAGAAAGGGTAAATGGGAGAGCTGAGACTGAGCACCTGACATCCTTCAAGTGTAAGGTCTGTTACAATGCTGGAAATCAGCCTAGGACTCCTCTGCTCTTACTTCTGTTGATGTTGGAGTGCCAACAGCAAAAAAGCTGTGACTACTCAACTCAGGCTTCCACTCCTGCTGCCCTGGTGCTTTTCCCCTGGCCCTAAGCAGGGATGGGTACATATTTACTAGCTAGTACAGGCAGACACAAATTTCCATTGACTAATCTTCCTCTGGCAGGGTGATTCATCATAGAGAAAAGGTTGTTTCTGCTTGTTCTTTGTTCAGATTATAATCTAGTCAGAGCTCCAAAAAAGGCCAGACCAGTGGTTTCAACACCTATGACCATCTCTGCTCTTCCATAATAATGGAGGGAAACTTGGAGAGATTTCTGTAGATTCAAGCTTTCTGAAGGGAAAGATCTTCCTTGGAAATTACTTTGAAAGAAGCTGGCGAAGTACCTGGTAAGAACTCAGCCTTTTCTGTCCATGTTTCTCCATCTGTCAAAACAAGGTATAATCTTTCCCTGCTTCACAACAGCATTGTGAGGAATCATCAGTTAACATGTTTACATCCCTAAAAATGATTTCCTATTCTAAATCACCTAGACTTCAGTCCTTAGGGACACAAACTGATCTCACCCTTCTTAGAGATCTTTTCCCTCTTTTCACACAATCTATATTCCTCTTTGCATTCTGCTACTGCGAAACACAATTGCTGCCATCATTGCTCCTGTACACCTGACAGCAGTTTTAACAATCACACTGTATTTTCCTGAGCAATTAAATAATCAGCAAAGGAAAATAATTCTTCTTCAATTTCTGTTCTTCCTTTTTATCAGTGTTGGAAAACGTTTTCTACCTCATATTGCTCACTACTAAAATTTCTCATCACTGCACCAACTCCATGGTATTGTCATGAAGAACAATTTTTGCATATATTTATAAAGCATATTTTAGTCCAGTGATCTTTAAGAGAACTAATTGTGATCGAAACTGGACTTACCTATGAACAAACCCCTGTATAAATGTTATGTGTTGCCTATGTCTGCATGCTGCAGGACATGTAGCTCTTTCTACCAAAAGGCAACTTTCTCTAGAACAGAACAGCAGCAGACCAAAATATCAGCACTGTCTTAAATGTGAAATGTACTATCCAACTGAAATTCCACAGGGAGCCTAAGAGAGCAAAATGATCTGGAAGCTCCTGTAATTGACTTCAAGCCAGAACTGGCAAGATATTTTTAACTATGACACAGTCTTGAAGATTCATTTAGGGTTGTAAGAGGTACCCAAATCTGGAGGTACTTATGGTCCTGCTGCCTTCTCATCATCAAAGTTATCCTCCCACACAACCTTGCCTGACCTGCCATGATCCCTTTTACTCCTGCTCACCACTGTCTCTCCTATAAAACTAGAGTCTTGGCTTTACTTCACTTCCCCATATTATAAATCCCTTCCACCTCTTCCCCAAGCTCCAAACTACTTCCCTATCCAGGTTACCAGATGCTGAGAAACAGAAACATAAATGCAAACTGTATCTTGGTTTTTGAGAAGAACTTCCCAAATGCTACAAAAGTGAAGGTATTAGTGATCTTAAGTCACATTCCTCAACCTCACAAAGAATTTCCGTTTGCCCAATTTGAGATGTCACTGCCCCTCACTGCATAGAAAAACTCAAGATCCTTGGTCCTGAAGTGCAAGTAGCTAAAAATCCCTATGAAGAAAATGCTTTTACACTCCAGTTTTTTTTTACTACTACAGCTGGTTTACTTGGGAGATGCATCACCACCAGATAAACAAGCATTGATAATATCAGCATCTGTTTAATAAATATGATATTATAAAGTATTGTTTGTCCACTATCTTCTTAAATAGAACAAGTTCCTGAAATTGAAAGTCCACTAACAAAGGGCACAAACAGAACAAGGAATCTGGCAGCAGAATATTTCTTTTTAAACAATAGAGTTGCAAGAGCAACACCCTGTTATGCAGCTCAGTAGAAGGATACTGGCAAATACTGAATCATAAAATGCTCAGTTACTAAACTGATATAATATGATAAAGTTCCCCCACATCCAAGCCATTAAACTAAAAGCCAATACAGGAACTTGAAAATGACGATATACAATAATATATCACTCATGGGTGGCCTTAATGCTAAATCTGGGATAAATTACATGAAAAATAATCCCAGGAAATTTTTAACACAAAAAAAGAAATCTGAAAGGCAAGCACAATGACTGCTGTAACAGAGAATGTAGCAATTCCTAACACAACATAAAAAGGTAGCATGCTTGAAGGATGGGCTAAATTTTCCTCTGAGTGTGTTTTATGGGATTATAACAGAAACAAAATTATCCTGACAACTTGGAAGAAAAAATGAGTGGCTTATTAGACCAATTGATAAAGCTGGAAAGAACAGACAAGCTTCCAGCCATGCAGGTGCTTCTTCGAATCTAAAATAAAACCAGCAAACTTCAAAGGTAAATCCAGGTTAAGGAGAATTGTGCTGAGTTACGACATCTGCTTTGCTTCAAATGTTTATTAATTTCTTTTTTAAAGGCTGTAAACAATGTCTTGGGAAATAAATTTATAATAATATAGCCCTGTAAATGGATTATATTTCTAAAGCAGGCTTGCAATTAGAAAAGGATCTAAGGAGTAAAACTTACCCCCACAAATCTGCACAAAATCACATGGAGTTTCCATGAGATTTAAAAACCTGTTTGCTTACATTGCTTTAGAAAATATTAATTGGTTTCTTAAATCACTTAGGTGCTTTACTTTCACTGAAAAAGGCAATAAACAAGTCAGGATACTGACAAGGAGTGGGTCCCTGCTGCTTATACAAACCCAGGTGTGCTGGGGACAGGCACATTTGCCTGAACAGACCTGGTAACAAGCTCAGAGCTTGAGATCTGACACAAGCAGAGACAACGCCAGGCAACACTAAGCAACGCTCTGAGGTGACTCAGCTATAATAGGTATCTTAGGCTAGTCCTAGTAATCATGTAAATATAGTTTTCTAAGTTTGTAATTTGTATTTATTGAAACTTTTTGCTGGAATGGGGAGGGAAGATGAATCAGAAAAGTAATTTTCTGTTATTGGCCATTCAGCAATTTTTAAGCTGTTTCTTTTCCAGTCATCTACAACAGTTTCCTTGTTTTTAGAATGAGTGCATGATATCATATCCTGAGCCCTTCCCTTTTCTTATAGCTTTCTGAGGCACTAGGAGGAGTCCAGCTACAGTCATCATGTGAATTGGTCTGTAATACTGTAGTGGAGCTACCTCTGCCACCGTCTGCCTGCCTGCCTAATTCATACTCCTTAAGGAATTGCTGCTGTAGGACAAAAGGCCCTTTAAGCACAGTGAGTATCAGCTGAGAGAGCAAACAATTTTTCTGGCTTGTAAAGTTGCATCAGAGAAGGATCACTTCTCTATGTATTGACATGTATGTGCAGTTTGGGGCACAAATAAAAGTGAAAGGAGAACTCGCTGTCATTATTAATCACTGAAGTGAGAAGGGAGTTTCGTGGCCCAGCTTGGGTGAGAAAAGGAACAGCAGCAACATGGGAGGCTCTCGGGGTGCAGAGATTGGATTAAAGGTGTGGGTTTGGTGTAGGAATGGGCCAAGATACATATGCTGTGCCAGGCAACATACTCATTTGTTGTGGACAGGCAGACAGGAAAAAAACAGCTGCTAAAAAGTAGACACGAACAGCTGTGAGTGACCACATGGCATTGTATTAATGCTGGATGACAAGTTTATTCTTTATCTGGTTTGATTTAAGGAATGCAGTAGTACGAGCTAGTGATAAGCAAAATAAAAGGAGAATAAAAGAGGTAGTTTTCTTCACTAATCCCCACTCATCCCTAAAGCATAGAGGCCAAGTAAACATTGACAGTGAGTCATTGACTCTTTTTAGTATAACTACATAACCTGTGGTGGCAGTGGTGTTATTTCTGCACTTTTCCATCTTGTTCTTTAGCTCTGAAATGCAGAGCTAAAGGCTCTGCCATTCTTGGTGGAGGGCCTAAGGTTTTGTCTAGATGTCACTGAAATGCTAATTTATTAGTAACTTGTTAACTATATCAGTAATACAGTTATATTTATAATGTTGTATGATCCAGAATTCGCAGCATAACAAATGTTATAATGAAAGTAAATAAATGACTTGCATTTATATCCACCAGTTGATATTGCAGAAGTTATTTATATATAGAACACCTGAATTTTATTGTGCATGTTGTCCTGGCAGAATACCAAACACCAACTTCATTCCAAAGTTGTAAAATCTTATGACCATGCTTTACATAAAGGCCTCAAACTAGTTTGAATGGAACCAACAGAAAGCAGCAGTGATATTTTTATGAATATTTAAGATAAAAATAACTCGCTTCAAAAAAGTGCTAATAAATTTTGTCCTTGTTCCCCAAAAATTCTTTGCTGAGGAGAGCAACTGTGCAGGAAATACATAACCTCTGGTTATCTCATTGATCACACAACTTTATCTATTTTTATTTTGTTCACTATGGTTTTGATCAGCTCCTTCATAGGGTCATAGCACAGTGTTAGTAGATCACATTGCTTTTTGTTGTCTGCTAAACTGCATTGTGAGGTAAAAACTCTTCAGTTAAAAGTTGCTGGACCCTCTTCTGTTGCTGATGTAGTTAATTTTATGACAACAAACCTGACGTTTTCTGCAACACAGTTATGATAAGAGTAGAAGGATGCTCAAGACATGCTGTGTGCTGTTTGGCCTGGCCTCAGTAGCATCGGGATTGCTGTATTAGAGGTGATCATTTGTTCACCTCCTCTGGGGTTCTGCCTCCACCAGTGACCTGTACCAGGTGCTTCTGATACAGCTGCAAGTAAGTCCAGAGACACCAGCTGTCAAATAGGCTTCACAGGAGATGTTTTTACACGCCTATCAGTTAGTAGTTGGCTTTTACTGTACAACACAAGGGATTTGTAACTCTTCACTTAATAGAATATCACAGCGGATATTCACATTTCCATGGAAATGTTTGTTTCTTGAATTCACTGGCTCCAACTAAATCTTGGTTCCAACAGTGTTGTGTGGCCATGAGTAAAAACTATGGGATTTATAAAAAATAAATTATATTTCCCTTTCTCTATGTTTAAATTGTTTCCTTTCACTTCCATTAGATGTAAATTTGCTTATACATCATAGAAAAAACTCAACTTAGTCTTTCAATTCTGTGCTCTACTGAAGAGTGATGATGTATTTTTATTCTTACTTATAGTTTGGTCTGTTTAGTTTGTAGCTTTGTTTTTTTTCAATTTATAAACTCATTTCAAGGGCTTCACTCACAGTTTTAGAATCCTAGAATATGTGATGTAGTCAGGCCACGGGGTTGGTGAGGCAGGACTTGCCCTTTGTGAAGCCATGCTGAATGTTCCAAATCACCTCCCTGTCCTCCATGTGCCTTAGGATGGCTTCTAGGAGTATATGTTCCATGATTTTCCCAAGCACTGACAGGTCAGTAGTTCCCAGGGTCCTTCTTTCTACCCTTCTTAGAAATGGGTGCATTGTTTCCCTTCTTCCAGTCACCAGGGACTTCACCTGACTGCTGTGACTTTTCAAATATCATGGAGAGTGACTTGACAACTTTTCATCAGGTCTCATAGTCCCTTAAATGTTCAGGTTTCTCAGAAGTTCACAAACCTGGACTTCTTCTCCAGTCCCCATCCTGCTGGCCATCCACTCAAGAGGTGTGGGAGAAGAGTTTGCCAGTGAAGACCGAGGAATAAAATTTCTCGAGTACCTCAGCCTTCTCCTCATTTGTTGTTACCAGTTTTCCAGTCTTGATCACCAGGGGAATATGATTTCTTTGACCTTACTTTTCTGGCTGACATACCTGTAGAAGCCTTTCTTATTATTCTTTGAATCCCTTGCCAAGTTCAGCTCCAGCTGTGCCATGGCCTTCCTGATCCCATCCCTACACAACTGGGCAGAGTGCCTATACTCTTCCCAGGATACCTGTCCTTCCTTCCACTGCCTGTGCATTTCCTTCTTGCCCTTTAGTTTGACCAGCAGGTCTCAACTCTGCCATGCTGGTCTCTTTCCTTCCTTTTCCTGATTTCTTACACCTGGGTATTAAGAGCTCTTGCTCTCTATGGAAAGCATCCAGATCTGCCAGCTCTGTTCTGCTCTCTTGTCCCCAACAGCAGTTTCCCAGGGGACAAGAGTTTCCTACTGTTAACTCCTTGAAGAGCTGGAAGTTTGCTTTCAATAAATTCAGAGTCCTGACTTTGCTCTTAAACTAACATATATCCCTGAGGACTGCGAACTCTAACAGTGCATGATCACTGCAGCCCAGGCTGTCTCCAATATTCGTGTCACCAATTAGCTCACTTGGGTTGGTGACCAACTGGTCCTGTAGTTAATTATTTCGTTGTCATGCTTAAAAGATCCAAAGATGAAAGAGATGTGAGTTTCCTTTATAGAAGCCACCTAACTCTGCTCTTGTATCCTGTTTATATATATCTTAAAAAATAATTTTTCCAGCACCTTATATCCAAGAAATGTTAGGTGCACAGCAAATGTTTAATTAATTAATCCCACAAAGAGCTTGTGAGGTAGGCTCCCTCATTTTACAGGTGAGACAGAGAGTGAGACAGTTAAATTAAGCGACTTGCTTAATATCACACAGTGAGTCAGTGCTAATGCTGAAAATAGACTTTATGTCTTCTGGTTCCTTGCCCTGTATTTTAATCATCAAACTAGACTTAACTCTAAAGTTGAATGAACTCTTTAAACTATTACAATAATTGTTCTCAATTTCATGTTGGAATATTATATTTTAATCACCTAAGCAGCTGAAATACTTGCAAAAGTTTTCCTTACTCAGGACTTGTTTTGTCTTTCTTGTTCAGACATTTCTTCAGGTATCAGCTGAATATATTTTGTTTACAGTGATCCTGAACTTCAAAAATCCACTCTAGCAGATCTCCACGAAAAAAAGAGAACACATTAAAACTCACAGGAATCTCTTTGCTGTCAATATGGCAGTGCTTCTTTTCATACTCTCAGCAGCCATTCCACTTAATAATACTCACAGCTTTAATTAATGGAGCACAGTAAAGTTATTGCCCCACAGAAAGCAAAACACAGACTACTGGTTACACTGTCATGGCTAAATGAAAATGTATCCTAAAGCACAAAAAAGCAACAGCGTCTTAAGAAATATCTGCTTAGAAGTGCAGTTCTGAATTGCATGCTGTGTCCTCTCTGAATAAACTGGTACAGAAAGAGATGTGATCCTTGCAAACCTGTTTAAATGAATAGTGCCCACGTTCAGGCTAATGATATGCTCCAGCAACTTTAGAGCTTTCCTGAGCATAGTCCATGTATTTGTTTATGCTGATAGGACATATATAAATTTTTCCAATCCTCGCTGTCTTACCTGTTTGACAGTGTTCTTCAGTATAGGATAGAATAAATGGTCCGCAAAATATGTACATAGGTGCAAGACTGAAGAGGCCCAGGAGAGGGAATGAAGAAATAATATTACCATGGCTTGCTCCCTGTTCAACTTGGGTATCGACACAGCTGTCTGTTACACAGCCTTATACTATGCTTTGTATCATACAGTATTTTTAGTGTGGGTGAGATAAGCAGCAGAAGGCTGTGGTCAGCTCCAAAATTTTTATAAAGAGTTTTGCCACATGTAATGAATAGGACGTTGCTGTGCAAGCAGCCTTCCAACTTAATTACAATATAATAACAAAATTCCTTCAAAATTCATCTGCTTCATTGCCAGTAAAGCTCCTAGGTGGCAAAATCAGACAGTAAGCACTGGCATGCTGTATTTATGGAAACAACTCTAAAGTAATTTAACAGGTTGTACTTGTAAAGAAGGGAGTCACATCTTGCCTACCAATTGCAGGCCACTCAGAATGTTTCAGGTAAGATGCCAAGGAGGGATGTTCCGAGGAGGCCATTCTTTTTCCTCTTTGGGGTCAATACTTCTAGTTTACCATCTTGTTTTTCTTTTGGGTTTATCTTCTCCTTAAAATGTTAATTACAAGCATATTTTACACTTTGCCACTAGAGCTCTGTCATCAGTGATCAACTGTCCAATACTGAAATACTGGTCAGAGTACCACTCCAACTTTGCTTTCAGTTTCCGCTAGAGAACGTTTCTCTCACAGACCAGAAAATGGCTCAATGCCAAGTGATGAGCAGTTTGCAGGACAGCACTGTGTCTGTGCCCATCTATCAGGGACAGAAACGCTGTCTTTCAAAGGGGTTTTTGAAAACCAAGGAGGAGTAGTCCAGTACAAACTGGACAAAGAAGACACTTCTGAGTCTTTCATATACTTTGAAACCAAACCCAAGAAAGCAATGCAAAGAATTGAAATTCTTTCAGCGCTCTTCACTCATGTCTCCTTTTATCCATAGTTCCTACTATCAACCTATCAAATGTAACGGTAGTTACATTAGATAATATTTGTGAAAAACAGGGTTTAAAATGGTAATATGCCTAAGTGTTCTCTTCCATATTGGGAACAGGAAGAAGACTTTGTGGTCTTTCTGTCTGATCAAAAATAGCCAAACTGGTAGAAACAAAACACATGAACATTTTCAGCAACAATTCAGCTAATAGGTGTGAAGAATGAGTCAGCTTGAGAAAAGCAGAAATTGCTTGTGGATAATCTGAATGAGAATGGAGGATGCATAATAGAATACTGCATTTGAGAAGAGCTCTGACAAAATAGGGGCTTTGAATTTTGAATGCAGGGAGTTATACTTGCTTCATCTATTGCTGAAGAGAATCAAAAACAATCTGCCTCTGGGATTAAGTACATACTGTGCTCTTTTACATAGTTAACATTATTTAAGATCCTACTTTCACCAAAGACCTCAGTGTGTCCTGCCTACCTTAGTGATCAGATTACTGGTCACTGCTCTAACAGGTCTATCACAGCCTTGTTCTGTTGATTCAGCACAGAAATAAAGCATTTTAGGAATGTCAGTTCTTCAAGCAGTGGGGATTATAGGCATGGTAACAGTACATGTTTGTGAAAGGTATATGCTTGTCTGACTTCATTCCCAGTGACCTTAAGACAGAAACTGAGGTACAGCCATAGTGCTACTCTGAAGAGTTCATGTAATTAGTAGATTCTGTAGTTCTGCAGATTTGATTCACAGAACTGAGAAAGCATTTGTGGTAGGTAACACGTTAGACCCAGATAATGAAAGGGAAAAGAAAGTGAAAAGAAATACATAATGAGGGAGTTGGCCAGTTTATTTCCATTGTGCAAGCACAGTGAAAGGGACAAAGCTAAGCAATACCGCAAGTGAAAAAAAAATCCAATAGGAGTTAACTTAAACTATATTAGTTATAAAATGTGGAGTTAGCAATGCAGGCAAGGTACTTTTTTCCAGCATTCCTTATTATGTGTAACTCATGGCACTGTAACCATCCAAGAACCTTGGATCGCACAACTTGCAAAATACCACCAGAGTGTTTCTCACTGGAACTAAGTACGAGACAAGTAGAAGCTGAAACTGTAAATATGGGGAAGGACTTCTCTGTTCAATAAAACAAGTGGTTTCTGCTGAAACTAGTTTTGCTTGAGGAGTAATTTGTAGTTCCAAGTGTCTTTCAGTGCTGACAGCTGAAGAAGGTAGCTTGGGGCCAGACTAATGTTCACTCCTTGCTCTAATGGGCGGATGTGTTTAATTAACCTTTGTTTCTGCAGAAGCAGACATTCTGGCAAGCTGTAGGAATGCTAAAGGAGGGAAACCTAAACAGCAGTGAACCTAGGCACATTCTATATATCTAGTATAGATAAAAAGTGTGGTTTCCCCCTGCAGGACTATCCCTCATTAATTTCACAAGATCCAGCTATGGTCCCATGCCCTTGGGACACTTGTCTCTCTTGTCTAGCTAAAGACTACACAATTTTCTTCAACTGAGGGTCACAAAAGCATGTATTCAAGGTAGAAATATTCTGCTTAGTATCTCCTGGATAGAGTGAGACCTGACAGCCTCACTGCCTGTTCCACATCCTGCAGTGACTTCTCCAGATACCATAGCTTGGACTGACCCTTCCCAGAGCTTCCTGTAAAGTGCAGATCTCGAGGTTTATAGCTAATTCTTCAAAAGGCATATGGCAAGTCTAATGCAAAGCAGATATCCTTTGCATAAAGTTGCTGAAGGCACTGTTTTTTGCTTGAAAAACTAAAGCACTGTAGATTACAATTCACACAAGTACAGCAAACTCCCTGGCCACAACATCCCTTGGCCCTAATCTTTCACTAAAAAAATCACCAACTTTGCACGAGTGTTTTGAAAGAATGCAAATCAGAGCTTATCGTCTCTGACCTTCACCAAATCTGCTGCTACAATAGTATCATTGTTTTCTATCTCCTCCCCTTAGTAAGTGGCACCTTCTATTCCTCTCACTTCCTTTTAATCCCAAACCTTTCCATCTGAGAGGCTTTTTAAAGCTCTGCTTTGTCATCTGGTTTTGCTACAACTGTGATCTAAATGCCAAACTCCTTCAGTCCTGGTTGTCTCAGTCTCAGCCAAGACCCTGTTTTCCCTTAAAAGGCATCATTTATGAGCTTGAATGTTGGACATTCCCTCTACTCTTGTTGTCTTACACGCAAGGTGTATTCCCAACTGAAAGAAGCATTTATGTTACAGCATTTTTCTTACTAAAACTACACTGCAGCCACACAGTATCAGTTACAATCATAAACAGTACTTTTTCCACCTCAGCACTGTGGCACAGAACTCTTTCCTTCATAATACTGTGCATCTCCACATTGCCACAGTACATAGGAACTAGTGCTAAGGGTGCAGTTAAATCACTAAATTCCTAATCACATGCTTTTTCCACTGGGTTTCTGTTCCAGAATGAAGTGTTGTGACAACAAATGAGGTAACCAAGGAAAAATAAAACTGGCTACAATTGTCAGGATTACCAGTTCAATGCAATTCTTCAGCTTGTTTGTTTCTAGTAAGGACTGATGACTCCAAAGGCCATAAACTGTGTGTTAAGCTCTCGGGTGGTGACAACTTCCTTTATAATGTTGCCCAGTGCCTGAGATTATAGAGATAGGAGTGCATAGGCCTGCTGTGAGTGGTGAGTGTCCTATTGCAAAATGCAGCCCACTGGCCAAATCTAGTCTGCAGGATCTTCTGCCTGCTCTGCAGGACCTTTACTATGGAAATTTCAAAGACCAAGCTGCTGCCTCAACCCAAAGAGAAGGAAGGGAGGGAGGATTATTCTTTCCCCTGCTTCTGAAAGGCGGGCAAGAAGAGCACCCTGATACAGAGAAGTTCTTGCTGTACTTCTGTGTGAATGAGTTTGTGAGTGCTTGGACACTCCTACATAGCCTGTTGCCTTATCTCCTTGCTGGGCAGGTGAGAACAGCAGCATAATTTTAACATAATATAAGTATGAATTATCAAAACTGAGAGCTTTCACTTAAATACAAGTTGAAACAATTTCTTTATCTTCAGGGGGACTCTCTAAGTAATTGACATCAGTGTAAATATCAGCTGAAACTTCTGCTTCAGGAACAGCGCTACTGGATGTGTCCAGGGCTTGGTTTCAGCACATGCAGCCAGTCACAGTACAGGGGAAAGCTATGCTAACTTTCAGTCAAGCTAAAGGGGTACCTCTCCTGATTTTGATCGATAGCAGTTAATTACATTTTTCCTCTTTGGAAGAAGTATACGTTTCTTTCTTCTGTTAGCATCTCTGATAATGGCAGGGAATTTTTCCGAATGTAGTCTTGGAACAAAACAGCAGCTCCAGGCACTATGTAAGAAGCCAAATACAGGGGAAGGGTGGAGTGAAGTTGCTGTTTGATAATAGGAGTATTCTACAAGAAAGTTGCCTTATCTCTCTTCAGTTCTTGTTTTTCAGAAAGCAACTGTGATGTAAAGGCAGGAACTATTCTTCTCTGCTGTAAAATCTTTTCTGATAAGACTTCTGGAAGAACTCACAATGCTATCTTCATTCAAATCCTTCCTAAGATACATTTCTTCCATAAGGTGTTTCTATGCTAATCCACTAGGCGTTGCTCTTTACATCTTTAAAAGAAACAGAGTACTCTACCTGGACTGATTGTAGATTAAGAATTACTGAGTTCATGCATGTCCCATAGGAAAGCATAGTCCCTGGGAAGAATCTATTGCCTTCTGGAAGTAGTTCTTTATATTGTGGTTTTAATTCTTATTGTGGATTATAATCTCTACAGGGAAGGGGTGTTTATGCACCTTTGAGGCATCATGTATGTCTGTAACTGTATGCAAATTAGTGAAGATCAAGAAGGAAACAAAAGTAATTTTACAATACAATTTATCTCTGTCTTGAGTAGCCATCAGATTCTACTCTATCATCCCAATGTAAATCCAGCTTTGGTGCTACAGTCACTGGAATGGAATATGGTCATAGCTCTTGAAACAGAGAAGACTGAAGGGAAGAGGAGGCCAGTAATGCTGCACCTATTAGGTGCATTCCCATTATCCTAGACTATGCAAACATTAAATAAGCCTAGTCTCCTCTATAGGACAGGCTGACTGTGCTGCCTTGTGCTATAGACTGCTAATATAGCTCGGAAATGCATATCTGCCATGTGACAGTGGTTCCCAAACCAGGTTCTATAGCAGTGAGGTCACAACAGTTTCAAATGAGGTCACAAGGTACATAAAATTAAATCTGAATCACATATTTATGCTAGTGTTTGAGGTTGCATTAAATTCTTGCTCTATAGTAGCAACTTTTTTCAGTGAAAACTTTGAGGAACTGCTGTGGTTTATTCTGTGAAAAAATGGCTGGAGAGACTATTTCCTCTGAGTCATCAATGGGAAAAATCCATTATTACAGGAGTGAAACACATGATCACAGCAGCTAGAATTGAAAAAAATAGCTATAACTGAAGGTATTTAGAATACCTCAAATTTTTGTAGGTATATTGAACATATTCAGATCTGTTGATAGAGCATATGTCAAACCCAAAAGTGTCAACATCATTGCTTTCCACAATTGTAGTTAATCTATATATCCAAAATATTACATTGCTGTATAATTATCATGACAAAGTTAGTTACAGATCAGTCCTTCACAACCAAAATACCCTCACCACTAGATAAAACATGGTGGTTACTCCTGCATGGTGTACAACAAATTAGAAGAAAGAAATAAGATTATTACATCCACCAGCAATGTCTGGACCCCCCTTTTTTTAGCAGTTTGTGGATATCTGCCTGTGCTGAAATCTGGCAAGGAAGCCCTGCCAGTAGAGGCATAGGATGTTGCAGAGGTAGCAAGCTGGGAGCCAGGAAGGAAGGCAATACTTCCTGACACTCTTGGCAAGCTCAGAGGAAGGAGAGCATCCTGCCTAGTCATGCTAAATCAGCTAAAGAGTCCCTATTAACACAACAAGTCCCTTCCCCATCCTTGTTTAAGCAGAAGGATACTCTGATTTGGTTAGGAAAGAGAAGCTGTGATTTTGTATGTGGCTGTGCAAAGCACCCACTGAACTTCACTCTCCTGTACTGTGACTTCCCAATTTGTTTAAGGGAGCTGTGAAATGAAGAACCTGAGGATTTACCTGTCTTTGTTTTGTCTCACTTTATCAAGCACACTTGTCAGTTTTCACCCTTTGTGCTATGCCTTGACTTAAATATTTGTGCCATGTACCATTAAAATTCTCAGCTGAGAACCTTCCTCCTTTCAGCTGCACAACTACCGCATACCATTTGTTAATTTGAGAATTTCAAATGCATTTAGTGTGAATAATAGCAGAGTTCAAAGAACAATGGTCTGTCTTTATACACAGAACTGCCAAATCCCCTAAGCCAAGGTGATTCCATTCTGATCCAGAAAGGGGTATCAGAGTTTAATCTCTTGTGCCCTAATAGTCTTTTGCTTCTTGTCTAACAATTGGCAGTTCCACAGGCAGTTTTTGTAATATTAATATTTTTCAGGAACCAACCAACATTAACCCCATAGTTTATTTTTTTAACTGTTTACTAGACTAGGTTTAGACAATTTGACAAAAAGGGCAGCTTAGATGACAGATTTAAAGCTGTCAACCTCATGGGGTGACTCCATACAGAAGTTATGAGCAACATTAAATTGCAAAAAAGCTTGTAAACCCTTTGTTAAATAATTTTAATTGAGACTGGTATATGCTCAAACCAATGTAAATAACAACTTATACAGACAAGAATGCATTAGAAAACAAACAAACAAACAAAAAAAAAAAAAAAAAAAAAAAAAAAAAAAAAAAAAAAAAAAAAAAAAAAAAAAAAAAAAAAAAAAAAAAAAAAAAGCAAATAAACCCACAACAAAAGCCTTAGATAGAAAAAACGTAAAAAGAAGAAAGATGATATTTTTCCCCAGCTCTGATATTTCTCCCCTTTGTGTTTGTAACTCTGGCTGTTACATTCTCAACTGTCATGTTCTTACCTAAACTTTCCCTCTTAAAAGTTTCTTTGTTCACATTAATTTCTGGTCATATTTGAATCAGCAAAGCAGAACACTTCCTGTCCTTGGGGTGGGGATGAACCCATACTGGATATGAGGAGCCCATGTCAGCACTAACAGGATGCAGACCAGGAAGTCGTGCATTTTATTAACAGGAACAAAAGTGGCAAAGTTTTGGCAGAATTAGAGTGAAATATTTGTGCATTGAACAGAGTAAGAACTGGAACCAAAACATTTTTTTTAATAACTAAAGCAAAGTGGTTTGGTATATTTGGAAAACATCAGGAGCATACGAGACAAAGGTTCAGCTCAAAACCTAGGGCTGGAATGAGAGCTGTAGCTGCCCAACTAACTGGAGCCATGTCTCCAGCATGCTGAAAAAAGCTCCTTTGGTGAGTTGAGAGTACAAATGAGTTACGTCCTGGAGCAACAAGCCATGGACACTACTGACAAATGAGTAATCAAAAGTTTGGAATTAATAAAAATGAAGTTAGAATTAATATTGGTCAGTAAGAATAAAAACTGACTCAAATTCTTCTGCTGGAGCACAAAGCATGCTTCTGAGGGAGCTAACAGTGCACATGGACCAAAATACAAGGAAATAGCTCTGTGGTGTGGATCTAAAATAGGATCAGGAGTAGTAGCCACAAGTGTGGTGCCTTCTAATGTATTATAGCTCTGTCTGCTGCTCAGCACTTCCTAATCTGGGCTAGCACGTTTTCACACTTCTTCCAGCAGCAGCTCAAGAGTCTCTCCATGATTGAAACCTGACAAGAACAAGCCTGGTTGTTTAAAATTTGCTAGATGAAGAAGGAATGTGCATCAAAAAAAGCTGACAGATGTTTTATTGGTCAGCTTTACAGGTTGATCTTCCTGTCAATTATGGCTTTTCACAGAATGAAGTCTCTGACAGAGACAGGCGAGCATGGTCTTCTATTAGCCTTCTGGAAAAGCCCAAAAAGCCTCATCTTTTCCATAGCCAAAAGAAATATATATTTAGCTTGAGGGAGATGGAAACCGTCTTTTTTTTAAAAAATAAATTCTACAACTTCTTTCATTGTTGATTTGTGACCTTGAGATCTCTAAAATTGTGCAGTATCCTCCTTTATGACAGCTGCATTTATAACAACTAACGTGGTCAGGGGGCAGCCCCTTTACTAAAAGCTTTTAGAAAGGAGGAGATAAAAGTTGCTGGTGAAATTGATGCTGCAGGTGCAGCAACCAAAGACAAAGCATGGTAATCACACCTTGTTTTTACACTTGCAGCTTTTGGGAGCTGACAGGAAAGGTTACTTTTGCTTTATATCTATTTCTGAGAAGCAAGACCTGATAATTATCAGGTGGTTCACCTGTGTCATGAAACAGCTGTGTCAACAACCTTCAGTTAAACTACATGTCAGAAGGAATGTGTGTGTGGAGTCACTCCATGAGAACTGCTTTAAACCAAGCTGGAAAACTCTGGGGCTGAGACAGTGTGTTTCCCACAGCTGTTGAGTAGATCTCATTTTTTTTAACTAGAATAGACTCCTGTGTCCAAGGTCTCTTAAGGCCCTCTTCTAATGCAGATAATCAATTTGTCTAACACAGGTAAAAGTCCTAGCTGAACCCTTTATTTCTGTTTGCAAAATAGTCCCCATCAGAAGTTTTGATTTTTTATTTTTTTTTTTGCATACTGCAATCTTTACCTGATTCTACTTTTTAACTGCCTTGTTTGCATGACAAGAACTAAGAAACAAAAATTCCATAAGATAC
Organism: Pipra filicauda; assembly: GCF_003945595.2. Lineage (NCBI taxonomy): Eukaryota > Metazoa > Chordata > Aves > Passeriformes > Pipridae > Pipra > Pipra filicauda. The sequence continues at coordinate 730,539 of NW_024103541.1, forward strand.
ATAGACCCTTAATGATGGAAAAGCTGGCTATGGCCTAGTGAAACTGAAAATGTTTGTAAAATCACAGCTCTCTCTGGGCAAGGAATTATAAGAGTTGTAAAGATGAACTTGTTTTTAGTAAACTATAAAAGATGAGCCCTGAAGTTTAAGGGCAGAGTTTAATGAGCAGAGTACTGCTTCAACTCTTTCTGCCATGATTCAGACTGTGTTTAGAAATGGCAGCTTAGACCTGTCTCCATTAGTATCACTCAATAAAGTAAGGAAGTGGAAATCAGCTAAGTGGCAAAGGAACTGAGTTTTACGGTCCTTTCCGGAATTGAAAATTTCCCAAATTATCCCCAGAAAACCCTTGGAGAGGTGTAAGAAAAACCACAAGGAAACTTTCTGAGCTGAGAAGTCAAAGACCAGCTGATCCAAACAAAGGATTCTTTACATGCTAAAAAGAGAGATTCAGCAGGTGGTCACATTGCTAAGGCTCTGTGAAAAGAAACTGAAAAGGCATTAAGCTGAGTCCAGCATGGACGTGACATGACTGTTGCATTTTGCATTTGACATAATGGATATCTCCAGCTACAGTGGACAAATCCATAGCATTCTTGCTTTCCAAAGAGCATGGGGGACTGCTCTTTTTTGGAAAGATGTGGCAGCTGCCACAAGATTATAATAATATCTCAGTCTTGCTCTATATAAAGACCTTTTCTAAATTTACAAGGAAATAACTTGTTGGGTTAAAACATTTGTCAAGAAAAGATAAATTGTGAAACATTTAGGATCTTCCATTTACTTTGCCCAATTCCCAGCTATATACCTGCCTTTTAGCTGTCTTGCATCCTAAATTAATTCTTGCTAGTAAGTGGAAGAGCTAAGATCACAAGCATCATCTACCACTCTCTTAAGACCTTTGGCAAAAGGACTGGGGAGTCTTTGGGGAAAGTAGCATCTTAAGTTGTTACAGTGATCTAACCCTGTCAGATTCTGCCAGATCTAACCCTCCTCTGAATGTAATCTATGCAAGCCAACAAGTTCAGTGGGAAGCTTATAGGAAATGACTTAGGAAGAGAGTATCTTGTAAATACTGCTCTTCCCCTTAAATTGAAAGAGGGAAGAAAGGACAGAGTAGCAGCCTTTCCTTTCAAATCAGAGGAAGAAGACTGATCCTTTGTATGCAATGTCTTAGGGAATACATCTTGTGTGTAGTAAACTAGACATTAGTACCTTCTCTTCTGAGGTAATCTGAGCCCATATCTAGTAGGACAGTGCCCCAGACTATACTATGCTAGTCAAGGGGTGTACTTAAATCTAGTTGAAGCTGGGAAAACTATTTTTGCATGAAATACTGTTCTCTAAACCAGAGATGGTATAAGCAAGAGCGATCTAAGATAGGGTTTACAGCACACATTGAATGGTCCCTGCTCTCATTAAGATGTCACAATTTATATTGACTATGCTGGTGGGATCTGTGCCTTTGCAATTTAGCTTTTCTAGCTTCCATGGGCGGGCTTACATTGTCTGCTTAGCATTGTCCATCTATTTTTATGAACCAGGATTGTTTATGGGACACTATAAATCAACAATGCTAGTTTTTAACCTCAAAAATCTCGAAAATGAATTAACTTAGTGTGACACACATTAGAGTTTAACCTTGAGATTTGCAGACCAAAGTCTTCTATTGATCTGCAGAAGGGGAAAACATGGTCTGCAGAAACCAGTTCTCAAAAAGAGTTTACTTCCTTATTCTTTTCAGATGAAATAATGATGATCACAATGCTTCAGTATGAAGTTAATTTTTACACTATACAAGCTGTCCTGAGGCCAAAAATGAATTTGGCATTTGCCAGGAAACACCTCACTATATAGCTACTCAGATTTCTAAACTGATGCTGAAAGTTTTCAGAATAATCTCCCTAACTAATCAGTTTCCATCCCTTCTCTAATTCCAGTAGTATAATTGTTACTCTCCAAAGCTAAGAGCAAAGAGTAGATAATCAAGTGACACTGAAAACAGCATGAAAAACATCACCATAAAATCCAGTGCTCACAAACAGCAATGTCTCAGATGGTGCTGCTTAAAATCAGACCACTAATGTCAGGGCTAATTCTATGTTTTCTGTTTTGAAAGATTCCACAATAATTTTGATGCATTGTGTACTGCTTCCAGGAAAAATATGATTATAGGCCACCTCTCCATTATGTGACCATTTCTGTAGTGATTAAATCTGTATCAATTGACATTTAGCCTTTTGCAGATGTTTTCCCAGACGGGAATTGGTATGGAAGAAAAAAAAGTAGGGGGAAAGCAGTCTTTGTATGTCTTATGACCTAGTTGTAATTCCATTTAAAATGTTAGAGAACTATTGCATAGAAAAAGGAAAGCCTAAAAAAATGACAAGGGTTATAAGGGGACTAAATGCAGTTATGTGAGCCAGGTCAAACCAATTCATTTTCTGCTACTCAAAGTCTGATCAGGAAAAATAGGCTAGAGGTTTGTTGTTGCTCTTCAAGAAATCCAGCTTGAAGATGAAATTCATGCCTGAATGCAGACAAGCAATTTGGAAAAGTCAGAGTTTGATTTATTGTTCTCTGAAAGGTTGTGTAAAGCTTCTTACTAAAGATCTCAAAGTTACACAAAGGTGGTTTGTATGATTAAGGGCAATGATAGTTCTCAAGAACTCTTAGAAGATACAGACATAAGCTTGCTCTCATTTATGAAAATGTCAAAACAAGTAAACGAGATTTGAGAAACCCAAGATACGACACAGTTCAATAAACTGCAGTTGATAAAAAAATGTCGAAAAAAGCCATTCTTTGGCCATTCTGCTCTGGGACAGAAAATCTGTAACACAACTTGCAAGGTCTTAAAGCATGCTCCTGCAATGAAAGGGAAAAGACAAACTAAATTAGAGCAAATGTTCACTGCTTCCCAGCAAACAACGTCTAGGCTGCAAACACTAGATGAATTTAGGATTTCAGTTATTTATTTTGAGGAGATTAGTCTTGGTAGAAGGGTGGGTGGATTTGCTTGTGAGTACATAATGCTATTCTCTTGTGCTGTAAATCAATGTAGCTCCAATGAAATTTGGGGAAAAGCAGAATTTCTGACTCTTAAACACTATTTTAGTTATGTATAATCACAAGAGCTTCAACTGTTAAATTAAAAATATATATGTACCCACATATATATGCCTCTCTCTCCCCTCAAAGGTTCCTTTCTGGTTATATTTCACCTTTGCTTGTTCACATTACCCACAGTATCAGAAGTCTCAACTCAGAGCTTCCTGGCTCTTGGTAATTATTTCAGTCTTCACTTTACTGCAGCGTTTCTGTTTTATTTTTATGGTATTCCAGCAATACATCATAATGAAATAACAAAACTTGGAGATTGAAGAGAAGCTTGGCTGTGGGCTTGAAGTGTCTGATGGAGTCCTGGATTTATATTTTGGCCAAGGTACATTACTTTTGCAGATTCAGGACCCCACAAACCAGTGCAGCTGCTCCCAAGCTTTTTCTAAGGAATAGGTTTACTGTAAATTGCATCAGAAGATAAAAGGTGGTGGGGTTTTATTTGTTTACAATGTATTTAAGAATGAGTTAACAGGTTGAATATTGATGAAACATACTAATATACTGAATACTAAATTGCTACTAATGACATAATTAGCTTCTAGCAAATAGTCTTTTCTAAAAATCTCTGATTCTTCTAACAGATCCTAAGTATGTGTTACTGTTCACTGAAAAGATAAAAAACAATGCAAAAGCCAGAATGTTACGGGATACAAATCAATTTTACTTTGAAATTACTTTCCTTAATCCTGCAATGTAAAGCATATTGTACTCTTATTGACTTAACATAGAAAAAAAGGAAAGGCTCTTTGTAGACTGTATCAGGTTATCAACCACGAGTAACATCTTTTCTAGAGAAGAATGCTGTGTGAACTAACACACGAGCACTCAGCTCAGAAGTGAAAATTTTCTCTAACGCAGCAGTATTATCCCATGACTGCATTAAGTGCTTAACAAGCTCTGTAATTGAGAATAACATAAGGTCATAACAATGTCATAACAATTACATTAACAGATTCATAGACACAAACTTCCTCATAAACTTCAGTGGTGCAATAAGTTCCTACAGGTTTCCTACAATACCCACTTGATCCACTTTTTTGAGGCTTTCACCTCTGCATTGAAATACAGCAACTAATGAACAACGAAGTGTTATGTGGTATAAGTTTAGGGAGTAGTATCTGTAGCAAAGCACAGCTGAAGAGGAATTTTAGTAGGCAAAATTTGTAGCCATTTGTTCCACCTTCAAACCCACTTCCTACAGAACTTCCAGAAGAGATTTTGCATTCAAGTTCACACCCAGACCTTCTTTAATTTAACATTTGCCAGCATGATAGTGCAGAATTATGCTGTAATTGCAAGAAAAATCTAATTTTTTGAGCCACCAAGTCATGTCAGAATTTATTCTAAAAAGTATGGCATTCATGAATAAGTAAAATACTATCATAGCAAAACCTGTATTACAAAATTCAGTTACCAAGACCCTCTCCTAAACTGTGAGGTGCTTGGGAAAAAAAAAATCTATTTCTTTTTAAATGGTGAAGGGGCATCAAAACTCCCAAATGTTTGCAAAAGATGCTGTGATTAAATATGGAAAAGAGAAAAGTGCATTCATAACAATGAAGATAAGAAACTAAATACGAAGGGCTTTCATGGTCTCAGAATATGTTTGCATAAAAATGCTCTGGTTAAATTTGCAGAAGGACACTTTAATCTCATTCTAAGTTACATCAACTTAATTAGAGATTGTGGACAGAAGTAGGTACTTAAAAATTATATAATTTTAATTCAGAAATCTTCTTTCTGAAGTGTTGTTCCGACCCTTCTAGAATGCTGGTTGCTGTAAAAGCCAGTAATTTTCATTATTAATTTAATATATTTGTCAATAATTTAATCTAAAAAATTTGATTAAAAAATAAGGGGGGCAAGATCTGTCAGCATGAACTTTTTTTAAGCATGCTCAAATCACCCTCTGTTCTACAGGGTAGGACTGTTCAACACAGGGAGGTAAATCCTCAACAATGTTAGCTGCTTGTTATTCTGGAAAAATCCCCTGCCTTATCTATTTCTGTAATAATTCATGTTTTTACCAAACTGCCTTTAGTGTGATCTGTAAGACACTAAAGCATGCTTTCTACCCTACCTATAACTGGCAAAGCTTTACTTAATGTATCTGCTTCAGCAGTACACTTCAGGAAACATGGGCCAGCTGGAGGGGGACCAAAGAAGAAAGAGAGTGACTGGCAATTAGGAAACATCACCTACAAAAAACAACTGCAAAACCAGGTGTTATTTGAAGGAGGAAAAGATTTCTGAGGAGTGAAAAAGATAAGGGTTTTTTAATATTTAGCATATTGATGTAAAAAATGGAAAAAATCTGATTGCTAGGTCCAGCATGCAAATAACAAATATGCTGAACTGCAGGAAGTGACATTTAATGTAAATGTTGTTGTTTTTTTCCTTATGATAAAGTAACTCAGTATTTTAAACAAACTGCTATAATGATACCACAACCTTAACTGTGTTAAAAAAATTACATGCCAAAAATTATATATTTATAACTGACCTTGCCTTTGGGCCATGGAATGAGACTACTTGACCTCTTATGGCTCTCTGTTGACCTTTTATTTTCTTTTGATTCTTGGCTATGAAGTTATTTACAATAAACTTAACTCCTTCTGTAAAGGCTCCAAGATCAGGCCCTAAATCTGTCATGGTGTTGATAGTAATGACGATCAGAAGTGTAACACTTGTAAAACTGGAATGTGAAACCCCTTACCTCACAAAATGTCAGTGAGAATCCCTTTAAGAATGACCCTGTGATATGATCCTGACAAATCCCAGCTGTATCTGAAATGGAAAGGTTATTTGACAGTGAACTTTATTTTAGTGTGGTGACTTCCGGCTGTCTGTAACAAAAATAAATTGAATGATATAGTCAAAACACCATAATCTCCTACAAGGCCAAAACCAGAGTCATATTTCATTTACTATCACTTGTTTCAGATATACTTTAGTTTATTGCTTTATGGTTCTTGAATGCTGAAATTCATAAATCATGATAAGGTCAGCTGCATTCTCTTAGGTATACAAATAATCTGTAAAATGTAGTTCTTGTTAGACTATCCATGCCCAAAGAGAAAATCACCTTTGACTAAATTATTTTTATTTTAGAACAAACTCTGAGTGTACATTGTGTACATGTACCTCTTCTTACAAGTTATCTAAGCCTAGATTAACTCTGGCAGCTGAACTCTGCACATACAAAAAATCATGTATTTTGAGAACAAAAAAGACATCACAGCATTCTAGATAGCACAGTAGGGTTGGTTTTTTTCCGTGTTCCTCAGTCTTTCTTCTGTTTTCCCAAGTTTTCTTCTATTCTCCTCAGTCTTACACTAGCATTCATTTTGATTGAAAAATGGTTTTAAAAGTAGGATAAAAAAATTACAGTCACTTTGGACTGAATAAATTAATAAAACCTTATGGATCTGGTTACCTCCACTGAACCATTGCTTTGTGCTGTCCAGGTGTTATAAGGAACTGGTCATGTGTAACTAAGAACTGCTTCAGACGGGCAAAATCTTCCTGCTGCTTTAGCCAGTTCTTATATTACTGGCACAACCTCAGTGCAGGAGATGAAGCAGGACCACTTCTTTTTCCAGTGACCCCTGATTTCTTTGTGGTTATTACTGGCCACAGTTCCTCGTAAACGGAGACTGGGGTAAAAGCTGTGAATCAGATACCTGTCGTGCCATAGTCCCTCGACAGCATTCAGATGGCAGAATTCTCTGCCTCTTATTTTTCTTATTTCTAGAGATTCCGAATTACATCACTAAATCAGCAAAGACTGACATCCTAGGTAGCACTGATTCCCTTGCAATTCAAGAACCTCCCTCCAGTTTCCTCATCACTCTTTTTATCTGAGACTACTATTACCTGCTCCCTGCGGGAGAGGGGAGACTCCTTCTGTCCATCATTTGCAGCCTGCTAGGCCTTTATAGTTCCTCAAATAAATTTTTCCTGAATGGGCTCCTTACACTGTTCTTCTTGTAGTCACTTGTGTGAAAAAAAAAGAAAGAACCAAACAGAAACAGGCCAGAGATGCTGAAACACTGTCAAAGAAGAACTGGGTGTGCAAAAATGATGGGAATAGGGCTATGTATCTGGGGTTTACATCTTTCCCATCACCAGTTTCTGGAACTGATTTTGGCTAATTCTTGTTCCAGCTAACCATCTTTCTAGAATACATTTCTACTTAGAACTGCTCAGAAGGGGAAGTATGAGTCCTAATCTTTGCAAAGAAATAATATTTACTGTTCAGTCTTCCCACCACACTTACTGTTGTTTATGACTCTGGCAGTGGCACACAGTGCCCTGTTACATTCTTAGTGGGCTAGAAACTAAATATATGCATGAAAAATACCGTTCCTATCTCTAGGAATTTGCAGTTTAAAACATGTTATGGCAAGATAAAGCAAGAGCTGTAGACAAATTTTTCCATCTCTACTGAAATTTTACTTGTTTAGAAAGTGAATGTTTATTGTCTGCAAACCACATAGAATAAAATAAATGCAATACAAATGACAATGAAAAGGAATTTTCTCTCCTAAATTGTTCTATAGAATTTTTCTTCCTAAAGTACTGAAGCAAAAAATATATCTGTAACCATGGAGATTATACCAGGCAACATGCATAATAATTCAAAGTGTGGCATCACACAAATGTTCTTTGTCATGAGTGGATTACTACAAAGAAGTAGGTTTCCCCTAAACAATTTTCAGAAGCAGGATAGATGTGGTTCATTTCTCAACCCTCTTTTTTGCAAGGGGGAAGGGGAAGTGTCAGCACTGTGGCAAGTGCAGCAGCATAGTATTGTGTTCAGTTTGAAAAGACCCAGCTTCCCAGGTTCCTGGGAGTTTTGAGTCAGAGATATGATTTGCTGAAAATATTTATCTCCTGTGAATAGTCACATCAGAGCAATGAATCCCACCACAGTGCCCACATGGCATAAAAGATGTCCATGGCGACATATAGTTAAGGATAAATAGTAAACAGTTCTAATTAATTTTTGTTTGGTTTGGTTTTAGGACTACATACAAATGTACAAAATCTGTATTAAAACCATTTATGTTTAATCCTAGAAATACCAAGATTTGGCTAATTTAAGTGTTAGCTATAAAACAGCATTCCTTCACATTTGGCAATATTTCTTTCTCTGCTTATTCCTTCTCTGAATGGATGGCATCAAATAGCAAAGAGCTCTCAGTCTGCCAGTTTCTAATGCAGGATGAATATTGATGTGGTTCTTAGTCTGATACAGTCTATAAGTCAGAGGGAAAAAATTGCTGCAATCAGGACCTTTCATAATTCATTAATTTCATAATTTCACTTTTCCACCTAAGGGGTTAACTAAAATCTGGTGGTTTGCAGTTGTTTGAGTTAGGAGGAGAAACTGATGATGATGCAAGGATGATGTAAACCCTGTTAACTTACAAACAATGTAGAAAATGTGGTTTTCGTCAAGACAGGAGAAATTCAGAAGATACGTCCTTTTTATGCAGTCCTGAACTCCTCAGTTGTTTCTCAGAGTCGCACACCTACTTTTTTTTTTCTGTCTCCATAACTTCTGTTTTCCAGTTCCTGACAATTCCTGGCATTTTTTGCCAACCCTGAAATTATAGATTACAGTAAATGTCTTTCCAATTCCTCCTCCACCTTATTTTGCTTTGGCAATAGGCCGCTGTTTCACCTATCACTTTTATAAAGTTGGACTTTTTTTTTTGCATTTATTTTAAGTGACAGACCTTTTTTATGCTCTCCAACTTGAAAATGTAATTTTACCCAGCCACCAATGGATAGAGGTTGAATGTAATTCATTCTTTCCTTTTCTTTTCTCTAGGAGGCTACAAAGAGGTCCAGTGTGAAAGCAGGAGTTAACACTGTTACTTAACGCATTACTTCTGTCCCAGAGGAGCTGACCCCCCCAGACATCAGTGGTAATCATCATTTCCATCATTGCCTAAGATGGGTGTTATCATGCAAAGCATGTTTTTTAGAAGGAATAATTTTACCCAACATATTCATTCTTAAATTCACTGTGTGGAATTCAAATACGTCAACATTTATATCTAGAAAAATTAATGGAATTAAAGCAACATGGAAGGTATATTTTACTTCGTAACTTGCCAGACAGCGGTGCCTGGCCATGTGATTAGCAGCACTAGGATTGGCCAGAGAGATTTTGGATTTGGGAACTGATAAAGATTTGTAAAATAATCACAGTAAATACAGCAATAGCCATTATTTTCTTTACCTGAGCAGTGAAAACTGCTCTGTGCTGCACACATGTGACAGTATTGCAGCACGATGATTTAATAAAGGACTTAGCACTCCCAACCCTTAGGCAAATCAGGGACACTTCCATTCCTTTCCCTTCCGACTTCAGATTTAATTTCTGCATCCCTTGGTAGAATTTGCACTACAATGTGTGGTGCATTTAAGACAGAGCCCTTCCTAACTTCTTTTCTTCCCCCTGTACTTGGCACTGATGGGGCCACACCTCAAATCCTGTGTCCAGTTCTTGGTCCCTCAATTCTGGAAGGACATTGAGGTGCTGGACCATGTCCAGAGAAGGGAACAGAGCTGGTGAAGGGTCTGGAGCACAAGTCTTATGAGGAGTGACTGAAGGAGCTGGGGTTATTTATCCTGGAGAGGAGGAGGCTCAGGCTTATCACCCTCTACAATCACCTGAAAATAAGGCTGTTGCCAGGGATCAATCTCTTTTCCCAGGCAACCAGCGACGGGAGGAGAGCTGCGCCATGAAAGGTTTAGGTTCAACATTAGCAGGAATTTTTTCACAGAAAGGGGTGATTAGACATTGGAATGGGCTGCCCAGGGAGGTAGTGGAGTCACTGTCCCTGGAGGTGTTTAAGGAACGGGTGGACGTGGTGCTTGGTGACATGGTCTTGTTGACATGGCGGTGTTTGGTCACAGGTTGGACTTGATGATCTCAGAGGTCTTTTCCAAAATGACTGATTCTGTGATTTTGTGTTTTCTTTGGGTCAAACAGAGCCAAACAGGGCTCAGGGAGAACAGACAAAGGTAGCAGTGGAGTAGGGAGACCCTTCCCACTGCTCTCGGCTGCTCCTTAGGCAAGACAGGCCCCTGACAACCTTCACGGGGCTCAGCCCCGCCCCCTCCCCGCGCCCTCCCCCGGCCCCGCCCCGCCGCGCTACCCGGAGCCGATTGGTCCGGGCAGCGTCACGTGACGGCGGGGCGGGCGGGCGCGCGCTCGCGGGGAGCCGGGCCCGGTGGGAGCGGCGCCGGCGAGGGCGGAAGTGCGCGGCGAGGGCGCGCGGGCGGCTGCGGTGCCCCCTCAATGAGAGCCGGGGGGCGGCGGCAGCACCGGGCACAGCCGGGCCGAGGGGCACAACCGGGCCGCGAGCCGCGCCGGAGCCCCCAGGTGAGAGCGAGGGGCAACCCCGGGATCCCCCCGTACCAACCCCGGGATTGTAGGAGGGGGCTCGGCTGTCCCGGCCCCGCGCCCCCGGTGAGGGGAGGCGGGAGCCGCCAGGTTCTGGCGCTGCCCGGGGATGGGCTGAGCGCTCTTGTGTCCGCGCTCTGCGGAGGGCGAGGGGAGGTGTCACCGGGGGTGCGGGGCAGCCTCTCCTTGCGGGGGGCGAGGGGAGCCCGCGGGTTCTGCCCCGGGACGCGGCCCCTCAGCCGCGGGGGAGCCCCAGGGTGCGGGCGGGGGAAGCGACGGTGACCGCCGGGCCTGCGCGGGGCCGCAGTGGGAGGCGGGAGGCCCCGCTCCTGCGGCTCCCGGTGCCGCCGGGCTGAGGTGGAGCCGGGGGACGGCGGTGACTCGTATCTACAAGTGGGACTGGGGGGGGGGAGAGGGCGAGGAGGAGCCGCCCCAGCTCCTCGGGCGGGTTCCTCCCGTGCAGGCTGCCCTGCCTTCCCTGGGCTGCCCGAGGATAAGTGATAACGTTTTGTCTGTGCGAGATAAACAGAGGGGGTTTGGGTGCTGTCGGTCTCAGCCGAACCAGAAGTTCCTGAAGGATCTTGTTTTATCTGGGCAGGTTCTCTCTGTGCCGGTCTTTATCCTCCTTGCAGCCTTACGGGTGTAGGTCTTGTAGGAAGTAAATGTTTTTGCCTGAGTATGACGCTTACCTGGAGAAGGGCAGGGACATAGGTGAGACAAAGCAGCCCAGTCATGCTTCCTGAACAGCTTGTGTAGGCCTAACCAGGTCGTTCTGCTGGAGCCCTGTTGAAACGATTCTGATCTGAGAACAGTAGACGTAGTCTTGACAACCCCTGGATATTTTCATAGTGGAAAGGAACAAGGAGGCTATACCTGCCTAGGATCAGCCTGGCAATTTTCAAAAGCTGTAGCCTGCAGTCGAGGTAGCTTTTTTTTTTTTTTTTTTAACGGTCCAAACGTTACTTCGGTAGTTCTGAGATTCTGGTTTCTCTTGTGAGGGACAAAGAAGTGCCTGTCGAGTCAAGGACATCCTCATAGGTGTGATTTTCAGGAAAAGCTGTCTTTTTTTAGATGCCTTAAACACCTTCCTCCCAACTGACGCTAAAGTGACAGTAAGAACTAACAACTGGGAACTAGACTTGTGGTTCTTGGAAGTGATTTGCCTGAAGGCTGAAAATAATTTTATTACAGAGAGTTGATCCTTGTGGGTCCCTTCCAACTCAGAATATTCAGTGATTCTGCAATTTAATAGCAACAGCTCAATTTTACTTGACAATAGCATCTTTACACTTATTCACATATAGCAGACTTTTTAGAATAATTTTACCTACTGCTTCAATCACTTCTGTACACTGAACTTAGGTTTTTGCTTACTATGAGATTATATCAACTTACCATGGTGACACTTTTTGCATTTATTTCCTGTATTAAATACTCCATTTGAGAAATAGAAAAGTCTTCAGAGTGCTCCTGTAAATCAGTTTCCTATATTAGACTTTTAGTAGTAAATTGTTTTACACCTCTTTTGGAGTAGGCCAACTTGATTCTGTTTTGCATGCCTGGAGAAAAGTGAAGCTGACCTATTTTCACTGGTATTATGTATATGCTGCAGAGGAATTTCTAGTTTGAAGATTTAGCTGGAATGCTTTGCAAAAACTCTTTAACTGAAAGCTTAATTTGACCAGACAATACCCTTTCTTGGCCCTCCTTTAAAACTCTCAGACTTGTCTCTAATTGTCAGTGCAGTGGTACTGGAAATCTGGGTAGAAGAGCAGTTGAGACATTTTGATGAAATCAAGTCAGTGATGACGGGACCCTGCCTAGACAACTTGGATGTGTACACTGAAATCTTGGATGGTTTATAGTTGTGATCTAATGCCTCTTTCAGGCTCTAAGTTTTTTCAGCAGCAACTTAATTGATTGAGCCCTACTGTTATTTGACCAAATGCTGGATAAAATGGCTTGCTTCTCTGGGAAGTGTTGGTGTCCAAACTTCATAAGGAACAAAACTGTCCTGTGAACAGAGCAGAAGTGACCATGTGGTACAGCAGAACAAGCCCTAGGATCATGATTTGGGAATCTGGTTCGTAGTTTGTTCTTGTCCTGTTGCTTTGTAAACTCTGTTCCCTTTCCATGCAGCGGATAATTGCACTTTATAATTTCTTATTGACTAAATTCAAACTCCATGTGACTGATTAAGTGAATTGCTTTCCATTACACAATGAATTCATGTGAATTAATAGCCTCTCTTAGCAGGGGTACTGAAGGAGCCTGTTTCTCATGGCAGCTGTGCAGGCAGTGGGCACTCATGGGAATGCAAGTGCATAGTGGTATCAAGACAAACAGTGCCTAAGGTCAGTAGGTGTCTTGTGCCTGTAGCAAAGAGCTTGGGATGGGAGTAGTGGTCTCTGGGGTTTGAGTGAAAGGCAGTGGCTGGGGAGGCCACTGAAGAATATAAACGTAGGTGCTTGCTGCTTTTCATTCCCTGTGTGCCTGACTTCAAGTAACTTTTGCCTGATTGACTTACTGGTGCTGATCCTAATTATCAGCCAGGTTAGATAGCAGCTGTATTCTCAAACTCATTCTGTCTTGCCTTGGAAGTGCTATCCTGCTGGTAAAAACCTGCAGTTCTTTAGATTTTTTTCTCTCTTCACCTATCTTCCACCCCCATGTCTCTGCTAACAGTTCTCACCACTGTCAAGCAGTGTGATAAGGTTCCATTGCTTGTTACCTGCTATTGTGTGAAGCAGCAAAGTCAGCAAACAATCTTGTCTGTTTTGTTCTCCTAGTGGTACTAATCAATTTTGTGGCATTTGTTCTATGATACAGTTGCTGCCTGTCCCTTGACGAGGCTAAAGAACAGATATTTTAAATGTCCTTGTTGATATCTGCTAAAGAGCAGTCATTTTATTGGTAGCTCTTTTAGCCCAATAAACAAGACTAAGCAACTTTCCTCAATGTCTGCCCCAGAAATATCAAGTCGTCTTGTCATTTAAGCAAGATGAGTGTGTATAACTCATGCTTTATCTCTTCATGTTCTTCCAAATACTGCTTTAATAGTAATATTAGAGGATCTGTTTTGTCTCTTGTGCTTGAGATGTGCAAATGTGTTTTTCAAGACCTGTCAAAATGAAAGTCATGAAGTCATGTAATGTGAGAATGTTATTAAGGCTGATGTGTAAGTAGGTACTTGGATCTTTATGGTGACAAAGTGCTAGCGTAGAACAGTCACTTTGAACTGTTTTCTATGGGACCCTGAGCCCACAGCCCTCCTTGCTGAAGTGGTTGACGAAGGAATAATGGTTGATTACAGGACCGTGAGTCTTAAGGGAAGTGCAGTCTTGACTAGGAATCTGTGCAGGATCACAAGTCAAAAACTGAAAGAATTTGTTCTGGGATTATAAGCATTTGTTCAAGTCTTAATCCTGTCAGCTGTTACTTTGTGAATTAGTGTTGCTGTCAGTTGAAGTGATTAGTGTGAAATATTTCAGGTCACTAATAATGCAATGAAACTGGAGTTTTTAATATGTTCCTCTTTAATTTGGAATGTGTCAAAACTAATCTGAAGTCAAAGCATAGAACTGGAAAGCTGAGAGCACGCTGAGTTAAGCAGGTGCTGTGATATCCCTGGTTTCTAGCTCTTTCTGTATATATCTTTACCTGTAGTGAAAAAGATTATTCTTCAGAAGAATACTGAAGACCCAGACTTAAGCCCCCATTTTGGGCATGGTAGATGGACATGTTAAAGAATGTTTCCAACTTAGATTTAATATTGGTGGTTTTGGTTTTTTTTTTTTTTTTTGCAAGGTAGTGGCCTGAATCACAGGTTTAACAAAGAAAACAATCCCACTTTACAGGCTGTTATAGAGTACTGCATTAAAGGATTGTACTCAAAACATGGTGAAGCACTTTAAAAGATTATTTGTAGGAGCTTCCTGAACTCTGGACTCCATGTTGCAGAACACCAAAGTGGCTTTTTTTTAAAGTAGATGTTTTATAAGGTTAGTGCTCAGGAGGGCACTGCCTTGGGCACCACTCTAAAGCAGACATTTAGCAAGTGAAGTTGTTTTAGATCAAGTTGCTTGCCAATTGCCTCAGCTTTCCAGAAAAGAGGTGGTTTTGCTAACTAAGGAAGCTGATCCCTGCTTAGAATGAGCCAGTCCTAAAGTACATAGTGATCTGTGATACAGCCTTTCCACTAAACTGCTGCTGTGGTAAGAAACTCCTCTCCATGACGGTGCTTTTCTGCTATTTAGTGTTCATGGCTTGCTGTGAGATTTCATTTTGGGTAGGTAAGGAATTCTCATTACTTTACTCACCAAGAAGTCTCACTGACTGACTTTTATGGCAGCTTTCTGCTTTTATCTACCATGTCATAAAATAGACTAGCCAAGCAATTTAAGGAAATGGTCTTTCAAAAGTCGGGAATGTGTGCTTGAAACTGGTGCTATTTTTCTTTCTACTTTATCATGTTTCAAAGCACAGTCTAGGAATCAATTTCATATTTTAAACAATTCTGCAAACATTAGGAATTTTAAGTTTATCTTATAATGCAAACTAAATTCAAAGTAGGCTTTATGGGTTGAATCTGTTCTGAAGTTATAATGGAAGGAAACTAATTAAAATTACTAGACAAGTTGACTGGTGGTGATACTGTACATCTTCATCTTCATTTAGCTTGTAAAACAGGGATCAAGCAGTGCTCTTGTCCAACTCCTTTCCTTAATATTCACAACTGTCTTCTAATAGTAGCTATCATATAGTATAATTGTATAACAGGGGTCATAGCAGAGTAATGACCCCTGTTATACTCTTGTAAATAAGTATTAGTTAAGGTTTCTAATTATGTGTTAGTCATCATGGACTGGCTGTAAGTCTCGTAGCTCTGCTGTACTACTTGTGCAAGTTGGCAAATAGGCCTTCCACTTCCAAAGACTCCTCAGAGATAAGATTTGTAGCAATGCATTGCTGGGGCACAGACTTGACTTATGGAGTTGCTGAAGCTGGAAGACACTTCTGGAGACAATCTAGTCTAGTCCTCCTGGTGACTGTGCTACTCGTGACCCATAAAGTGGCTCATTATCATCTGTAGGTAGAGCTTTGTGCACTCCAGCTTTTCTCAGGGGAAGGGCAGCTCTCCTGCCTTGCCTTGTTGGCTGATCTGTCCTAGAGAGCCTGTAGCCATCCACAGCAGCACTCCTACTGTGAGAGCTATCTCAGCTCATCTCTGTGATCCCAGGGAGGTTATAACCCCAGCATCTCCCACCTGATCCCTGTGCTGCATGCATTAGTGTACAGAAGCACCCTGTTGTGCTGATTTCTTAGCAGGGGCACGAGAGCTTATGTGATGAGCTGGCTGTGTATCAGAATAGTAGATTTTTTTTTTCTGGTAATGTGTGCTGTGGAGAGAGGAAATGTCTCCAAGAGCACACAAGGATAAATGCATATCTTATATTCTGCATTGGTTCTGTATTTTCATGTGACCTGTCACTTGTTAGGTCATAAAGGGAAGTGTCCTGAAATAAGTGTGTTCTAATTCTCTGTGTTGAAGTGGTTCTTAGTTAACACTCTGCCACCCAAAACTTGTTCAGAGTTATGAACAAGCATGTTATATTGTGCCACTCTTCATTCTATAGCACTCTGGAGGCTCTGGTTGGAGATCATGTTTGGCTGTAAATATTTTTATAGTGGTAGGCAAAGGCTTTGTGAGGAAGACCAAGGATAACAATTCTCCCGTAAGGGAAGCTCTCCACAGCTTTTTAGTTTTATTAACTTTGAATAGCTGTACTGAAATAGGATGTGACCTCTGCACTGGCGTAATAATACAGTTCCCATTTGAAGATAGAAATACTGCTTTTGGGTTTGTTATAAAGTACGTGACTGCAGTAGTCTGGAAAACTACATGTCTGTTTGTTATTGGAAACATCTGCTCTCGGTCCAGTACAAAGGTATCTTCTTGTATATGCAATCTTTTTGTATGGTATTCACTCTGCCTGATTGGGTAAACTACAGGGAAGAAACTTGTTTAAAGGTGACAACACAACAGCTGAATTATGGATAACTAATAATTATCTGAGGTACTAAATGACACTGTTGTTGCTT
Organism: Pipra filicauda; assembly: GCF_003945595.2. Classification (NCBI taxonomy): domain Eukaryota; kingdom Metazoa; phylum Chordata; class Aves; order Passeriformes; family Pipridae; genus Pipra; species Pipra filicauda. The sequence continues at coordinate 747,187 of NW_024103541.1, forward strand.
TGTGTGCTGGAAATGCATTGACTGAAAGATGGGAGAAAGGTTGGCACTTGTGTTAAGTCACCTGAATGAGGGAGCTGAGTGTATATATCACGGTATATATCTGTGAATCCCTCAGTTAAGTGCTTAAAATAGTGGAAGTACTTTCAGAGGCTACAGGAAGATGATTCCCCAGTGCCCCTGGGGAGGTAGGACTCTGTAGTTAAGAGTAAACTCAGGGTAGAGGGTTACTACTTGCCTATCTACATCAAATGTGAGCTCAACAGTGGCTTACATTTTCCAAATAGAGATATGAACATGATACATTACCTGACTTCAGTTTAGGAGCAAGGAATGTAATTGTATGGGCAGACACAGTTGCTTCTGCTGGTATTACTTATACCAAACTAAATGGTGTTTAGACTTGTGATTTATCCCAAGCATCTGGTTCACTAGGAAAACTGAAGGCAAGCGTGATCTAGTGAGATACATCCTCTGGGGGAGCAAATGGTAGCAGATTGTGGCCTGTCTGCAGTGTTTGGTGCTATATTCCCAAGACCTGACTGGATCTGCCAGACCCATGGTTGGGGAGGGAATTCATGACAGCTCCTGCAACTCTGTAGCATTCTTCTGGCTGCATTGGCCTTTTTGGAATTTGCTAAATCAAGGTTAGTGGCAACTTCTTTGTGGGTTATATAGTTGCAGGTTTTTCACTGAAGTAACTGAAACCGTGTTGTAACCTGGTACTGAAGTAAGATTTTCATCTAGGTTATTTTGAACTCTGATGTGCCACCTAAGACACTGATTGTAAAATGAGATATTTGATTTGTCTGTTGTATTTGTTATGCTCCTGGAGATCCAATTAAAAGTCGGTATTAGTTTAACATCTGAACCATCTCTTAGTATATGCTGTGTATC